>NC_140581.1:923065404-923676429 GCF_964204655.1 Triturus cristatus | reverse complement strand
TGATGATGATAAAGACTTACGGTTACCTCAGTTGCGTTGTACTTTCTTCAAGAACCCTTCCCCCACCTTACTCTGGGACCTTTGGAGGAACCTGAACACCCTTCTTGAGGTCACTCCCAGGTGCCATTGTGGAACCTGGCACTGAGCCAGAGGCCCCCTTCCTTGGAAATCTGCCTAGGACTAGCGAGCTTGCTATCTATTAGGTGTTGGCATAACTCTGGAAAACAGTGACCGAACATGTGCTCTTTGAAAACAGATTGTATAGCACTTCATAAGTGTTTACCACACCACCCTTGACCCAGCCATCCATTCATTAGTGTTCACCAAACCACCCTTGGCCCAGCCATCCAGTGACTGAAATACTCAACAAGGACTGCCTTCATTAGTGGGCATTTCATCCTGCCACCCTTCCCCAATGCCAACAAAGAATCCTGTGGGGCTGTGCCTCCAAAGTTTGGCTTCTCAATCCTTCCAAGGGACCCTGTGCATCTCTAGGGCTACCTCTTAGGCCTTAAACCACTTGTCTATGTCATCCCCCACCACAAGGGACCAGGCATTTAGGTATGTGGAGTCTATTTTCTCCATGGGACACTGGGATGTGGCTGCCACCTTTATTAAGAGCACTGTGCGCTGTTTGTCTTTTTAAGACCCACTTCATTATCCAATAAGATTTCTCAGCCTTTTATTCCTCAGTCCAGCCTCTCTTTCAGGGCAAATCTCCTTTCCCACCAGGCCCCCTGTGCAGCAGCCTCCTCCCTGCTTGCTTCTGCCTTTTTCTTTTCATCTGCAGCCCACTCATTTGGCCAAGCTTAGTCTGTATTCCCTCTCTACCCTCTTGTCCTGTAGTTCCTCAGGGAACAGGTTGCAAGATAATAGGGTGCTGCCTGCTCTGAGCTCGGCAGGGGACCTCTTTTTGGGGTCCTGCTCTCTCAATTGAGGCCATGGTCGGGAGGTTTTCATCCTCCTTCTCAATTATTCCCTCCTCTTCTGTAGCATCCTCCTCCTCCTCCCCCTGCCTCTGTGCTGTAGATAACAGCTGGATGTTTTCCTCTGAAGCCCTGAGGGTTTTCTGGAGTGGTTCTTTGAGCTCTTGAGCTCCTTGGTACTGGTAGCTCCCTCCCCATGCAAACCCCTATCAGCTCTGCCAAAGTGTACATGTCAAGGCTGCTAAGATCCATCTCGATGCTTGCAAGCAAGTATCACTGGTGCAAAAGTGAGGTAGAAATTGAATTTGAAAAAAAAGAAAAACATAGCCATGTAGATTTAAAAAAAAAAGTAAATTCTGATGTCAGATTATTTTAGGGATTTTTAGTTTTGCACAAAACACTGAGAGGCACTACACTGACACAAGAACTGGATCCCACCACTGAACACCAGTGTAAGGAACTGGGTTAGTAGTTGAGAGAGGTGAAAGCCCCATTCAGGCAGCAATCACAATCCTTGCCAGGGTGAACCACAAAAGTCTGGAAGGCTTTGCGTCACTCGGCATCGGTTCTGATGAAGCCTTAGGTTTGAATCTGCACACCTTAGTGGGACACAACATTGCTTTACGCTGGATCTGATGGAACCGTCAGTTTGGCAGAGAGTGGTTCTCAATGTGAGGCCGCAATATGCTGGCAGTGCCACAGCAGCACTGCCAAGAATATTACGCATTTCCTCACTGCCACAGTTTTCATGGCAGTGAGCACACCATGAAAAGTGTGGTGGTGAGGAAACTAAGGGAGCCTGAGGGATCCCTGTTGCCTCTGGGCCATGAAGTGCATGCAGAGGTCACATGGTGTGCCTCCTGTATGTATGTACCCCCTATTCCTGCACGGCATGGACTGCACAGTCCATGCCTTGCAGGAACAGGCTTTGGTGCTCCCATTGCAGTGTCTTTCTAAGGCTCAAAGGCTCTTTAAAAGATAGCCTAAACACCCAGTGCCCATAGGAAATGTTTGTAGACGAGGGGCAAGATGGCGCCTGAGTGAGAGGACGCCGTAACATCGCCTCCACAGACCTCTGTGTCCCGCTTTCGGAGTATTGGGGTATTGGAGTATTGGAGTACCGTGGTTAACGATTAAGGCCTTGCCTAAGGCCCTGCAGTATCGGGAGTATCGGAAAAGTACGCCGATGTTGCGGTTCCAGTTGCGGTGATGTAGAGTTGCAGCGAAGCTGGTGAAGCGGCGGCTGTAGCTAGAGGGATGAGAGAGTGAAAATCCGCGCAGCAGCAACGGCAACGGCTATTCAGCCCGCAGATCTTCGACGCCTGGCTCTGTTTGGCTCTACGTACCCGGTTTTCACTGGTCGCTGCATTGGGGCATTGGAGCATTGCATTGCTGCATTGGTGATGGACCCCTCCTGCGATCGGCGATCGGCGATCTCCGACCCAACAACCTACCGTATTTGCCATACTTGCAATTAGTTTCTTCCATAGACGGAGGAGATGACGGGGCTAAGTGTGCTGCTCTAGAGACGGGGGTCAGGAGCAGGGAAAAAAAGAAGACGCGAGGTGAGGCCGTAAGGAACACATACTTCCTATCTTTGCCTGAGTTCATAATTAGGGGAAGCTAGTGCCTCTACCTTAGCAACTGACCCAAGAAGGAAAAATCCACAGTGTTGACACAGGCTGCTTGCTTATTCACGGAGAAATTTTTTCTTTTCTCAAACGGAATATCCACAAGTTATCGTACTGCTCAGTATGCCCCTAATTAGTTAAAGCGGCCACTTTTGCTTCTGTTTGACGTGCCTCCCTGAGCAGGGGGGACGGGGGGAGCCTTCACTATTGGGCTGTCGGAATCTGGAGGTTACTTAATCAAGAAAGTAAACCTTGTGCTCTCTAGTAAGTAAGTCTATTCAGCTTTGTTCAAGGCTCTACAGCTTTCTGCTCAGTAAAGTTTGCAACTGGTTAAGATTAATGGGGGAAAAATGTGCACCTCATACCACGATCGACAATCACTGAATAATCACTGAACTAAAAGCTGAACAGAGCAGTTTAGTTACCTCGATATGGGCAGAGCTGCATCGCGATGAGGAGAGTGGGTGGTCCTATAGCTTGATAAATCAATATTGTAGTTGAAGGGGCTAAAAGGGAATCTAAAACTCTCCTAGCTGCTTGCAATGAGAGGCGGGTCAGAAAAGAGTAAAAAAAAAGTTTTTTGGGGGCAGCTAAAGCAGCAGTCAAAACGGAGATTATTACTGGAAACTCGACTCTCAAACATACATACGCAGCTTATCTCTGGCCCGATCAGACAACAATCGTTGAAAGTAACTATTCAAATCATACTTGGATTTCATCACTTCACAAATGCGACAGGCTACATATATATGAGTGAGTGCAAGATATCGCCAAGATCATTGTCTCCGGTTCAAGTGAAGTTGTTAAAAGGATTCTCTAAAGGAGCTCGAGTCGCACAGAAAGCACAGCATGTGATAAAGATTAAGGTGCAAGGAGGAGTGCCCACCACAGCCTTTTCGCTCGGCACCCAATTGCAATTGCTTTGTATTCCAGTTCAAGGTCCCAGCAATATATTCAGTAAAAGGACCGCTATGGAAGACCGGGTCCATGGGGCTGCTGCCGGGGAAGGAGCGCTAGATTCGCCGTCAGCACTGCAGGAGCCAATAAAGCACTGTGAAATTAATCTGGGAAACCTGGAAAAAAAAATAGAGAATAACCAGGATCTGTCAAGGGACTCAAGCAACCCAACGTTATTCTCTAGAAGCACAGAGGGAGATGCCTACACACCCCCAATTGAAATTGATAATGCAGCTGACGCTCTAAAATCGAAGGAAAAAAACTTTGATAAACGATTAGAGACAAAGGGACCAGAAACTCGGGGGGCCAAGGCGAAGGAAACTAAAAGTAAATTATGAGACGAAGGGAAGGGGAGAGAGAAAGATAAAGACAAAAACAAACCCAAAAGTAAAATCCCAGATGAAGAAAAAGAAAGAGACCCAGATAAAGACAGAGATAAAAATAAAAGCAGAAATAAAGAAATCGAAATTGAAAATAAAAAAACCATGGAAAAAAAAAAAATTATTTTGCTGAAAAAGAGAAAATCCAATGTAGAGACAAAGAGGAGGATGATTCTACCGTACCAACAGACGCAGAATTGATGGCAAAAAAAGCCAAGCGGTTACAAACTATCAAGAATCTCAAAGCTAATGCTAAAGCTACCGCTACTCACCAAACTAATACACCGCAGCCTAATATATTTAGTATTTTTAGTCCGATAGTCAAGGAAGGGGTGAAAAAAGCTTCAGATCATCCAATATCGGCTGAACTATCTAAGAATGTTGAGAATAGAATGTTATATCCGGAACTAAACTTGGAAACATCTACAAAGTCTCTTATAAAGCAACCTGGTAATATCGATACCCCCAGCCCCATACAGAATCCACTCACCAAGAAGCTGAGACAATCTGAAGCGGAAAATCAATCTGAGGGTTCGGAGGCAGAAATATATGAGACTGGCCTATCTACAACAAGTGAGACTAGCGATGATAATATCAATCCTGCTCGAGATCCAGCACCTAAAGGCATAGACTCTGTAGACATCAAGAAATCTACCGCTCCAGATCAATCTAACACCCCACGCGGGAAAAAATTTGAGAAAAGGCGAACACGAAATCTACGGCACAATAAGTCAAATCTCGAAGAAAGTTCAGAGCAAGGAAGTTTGACCCGGCAAAGTACCAAAAACAGGAATAAATCCAATTATGACGATAAAGCTACACCGGCTCAGTACAGTGGAGAAGAATCTAATAGCTGCGACTATCAGCAACAACATGGCTCGGCTTCTAGAAAAGAGAAATTGGCTGAACCTTCCTTAAAAGATATTTTGACGACTATTAGAGACTTTCATAAGGATATAAAGAAAGACAGTGAGAGGAATCACGCTGCCATTCAGAAGCTAGAAGGAGCGGTCAACAAAATTGGCAGTACCTGCATCGAAATATCGGAAAGGATGGGATCTCTAGACACCCGTACCGAGTATTTAGAGAACGATGTTGCTTGCCTTCAAAAGAAAGAAAAATCTCAAGAAGGGGTTATTCGAGACCTAATGTTTAAGCTCGAAGACCAGAAGAATCGTTCAAGAAGAAACAACCTCCGATTCCTTGGTATACCGGAAGCCGTCGAGAGAAATGATCCTAGGGGATATATTAGCTCTCTCTTGAAAAAAACTTTCCCTGAATTAAAATCCTGGGATTTGGATAAAGAAATCCAGCGGGTCCATCGCTTCCCCCTAACACAACGCAAACAAGCCAAGAATCCCGCCACATACCCAAGGGCAATGTTAGTGTATTTTGGTAACTTTTTGCTACGGGAAGCCATATATGATTTAGCACGGCCCACCAGCAAACGGGAATATAATGGACCAGATTATGCCCATCTAACAGTTGAAAGAAGATGGAGAATGCGACAGCTTTTCACCCCTTTTGAAAAAAATGGGGCTACTGTGTTCTTACAAAACCCTTCTCGTTTGAAAGTAATTTTTAAAGGTACCACGCGCTTTTTTAACAGCGAAATTCAAGCGGAAGTTTACCTGCAAGAAATTTTGGATTCTGAAAGGAAAGTTAATCAACAACATTAAGGGGGTTAGCTAATTGACTGAGACTTAAAGGTTAAGCACTATCTGGATATAGACTTAAATTTTCACTTTTCCTTTTTTTTTTGTTTTTTGTTTTCTTTTCTCCTTTTTCTCTATACTCCAATGGCGGGCGCGGTGGCTCTGGAGGCGATCGTGGTGCACGGACCACACAGACGCCCACACCTAGATCCGGCCGGACCTAGGATGCCTCAATGGGTGGTTCAGGGGGGTGGGAGGGACAGGGTGGGAGAAGGGACTGAAGAGGGAGGGACGGGTAGGTGCTGGGGGGGTGTAAATCAAAAAAAGAGAACTCATGTTACTATTGTAAATATAATTAGATCAAGATTTAAAGATGTAAGAAGGTATGTAGTCAAACGTTTTCTTTCATTATACCGACTGGGAGTTCGACGAAGGAAGGATTTAAAACAAAAGAATGGCAAAACTTAAGATTTGTTCTATGAATATAGGGGGCCTAAATGATTGGAAAAAAAGAGGAAGATTAGAGGAATTTGTTAAATTTACTTATGCAGATATTATATGTATTCAGGAGACCCATCTGCCATGGGGGAAAAGGCATTGGTTAAATATGAAGGGATTCGAGATTTTATCCTGCTCCTCCCAAACTTCCACCATTAGGGGGGTTGCTATCATTGGTAAGATCGGTTTGGGGGGAGCTAAACGATTCAAGGCTGACACCATGGGGCGCTGAGCAATATGTGAAATGAATTTTGGTATTACTATCTGTAGCATATATGGGGCCAATAGCGACGACCCCGATATCTTTAATCATATTGAAAAAGAGTTAGCAACCTGGCCAGCACCTATGGTGGTTTGCGGGGATTTTAATATCTCTGCAGATTTCGAAGGGGGAATAGGCTATACCGGGCGTAAACCCCGGGTGTATCGGGCAGTACGCTCAAAGATGGATTCACATGGCTTAAGGGATGTTTGGGGCAGCATAGAACCAGGGAATTCAGGTTTTACATATTTTTCCCACCCCTTTAAGAAATACTCCAAGCTAGACTATTTTATGATTACCGCCACTGAGATTAGCTCAGTAAAAATCTACAAATTACCCAAGATAATCTCAGACCACAATCCACTGTTATTAACAATAGCTTTTAATAGACCAGCTAAACCATTGAGGCCATGGACTTTTGATAAGAAGCTCTTAACTGATAGTACATATATAACATATATGAAGAATTGGTCACAGGCCTTTTTTGATGCTAACAGATATAGTGCATCGCGAAACTCTGTTTGGGACTGTTATAAAGCTGCCTTAAGGGGAGAAACCAGTAGCTACACCTCTCGTAACTGGAAACGACTTAACTTAGAAAGAGAGCAATTAATGAATAAATTAACAGCAGCGGAGGAACAGCATAGGAAAGATATATTGGATAGAAGGTCGGACATTACAAGCTTAGAAAAAGTGAGTACTATCAAAGCTGAGATACAAAAGCAATTAGCCGAAAAAGCTGCGGCTGAATACCAAACACAGAGAAGGAAAATTTATGAGACGGGGGAGCAAGCTGGGAGAGCCTTGGCATTACGTATTAGACAAGCAACGTCAAAAAATATTATCCCACGCATAGCAGAACTCGGCAGGATTTATGAGCAGCCAAAGGATATTATAGATGTCTTCAAAAGATACTATCAAATACTGTATCAGGAAGATATGGTGAGAGTGGAGCCATTGGTTGAGTGGACAGGATCAGGGATTAAAGTGGCCCATAACGATAGAGAAAATCTAGAACAACCTATCACTATGGATGAACTTTCAGATGCCTTACAAGATCTAGCAGCAGGGAAGGCCGCAGGCCCCGATGGCCTACCAATCGAGCTTTACAAAAGCTTTTTTGAAGAAACATCAATACTTTTGCTAGACCTTTTTAATGGGGTTATAAATACTGGTTTAATCCCCGAGTCATGGATGAACACCAATATAGTGGTGTTTCATAAAAAAGGTAAGCCCACGGAAAATCCGGGCTCATACAGACCCATATCCTGAATAAATGCCGATAATAAATTATATGCTAAGATCTTGGCAACCCGCCTAGGACGGATCGTTGGGTCCCTGGTCTCCCCTTGGCAGCACGGTTTCATTCCTGGTAGGGGAACCACAGATCATATCAGACGAGCTATTACGCTGTTTGATATCCATGCTGCCGGGGAAGGAGGGGTCGCAATGATCCTCCTAGATGCGGAGAAAGCTTTCGACCGCGTCAGATGGGAATTCTTGTGGAGTGTGCTCATCGAATTGGGGTTTGGACCAAGGTTTATGAAGGCTATTCAAGCCATGTATGCCTCTCCAGTGACGAAAATTCAAATGATGGGTGAGAGTTCAGATAAGATCTTTATCACGAGGGGGACAAGGCAGGGTTCTCCATGCTCACCCATATTATTCGCACTATACATTGACCCCCTAATACGCCAAATAATCAACAACATAGCAATTAAACCGGTAGTTACAAATGGATTTCAAACAAAAATTTTGGCATATGCCGATGATCTTGCTGTCATTACTACCGATCCCGAAACAGCTATGCGAGAAGTAGTGGGTACCACGAGTAAGTTTGGCGAACAATCTGGCTATCGTCTAAATGTGGACAAGACACAGGTACTTTGCTCTAAGAATATAAACAAACTAGACGCCAGATTTTTTGACTCTGTGGTTTACTTGGGGATAACGATCAACGCACAGCCGGAGTTAATAATTAGAGACAACTTCATCCCTCTCATGGAATCCATGAAGGAGAATTTGAAAAGAATGGACACCCTACAACTCTCAATAATTGGTCGCGCCAATGTAATTAAAATGACTATGCTCCCCAAGGTGTTATACAAATTCCGGTCGATCCCCTTTAAAATAGAGGGGAAAATCATTAAGGAAATAGAATCCATCTTTATGAATTTCCTGTGGCAATATGGTAAGGTTAGAAGATCTTTGAAACACATGTCTCTACCTCAGGAAATGGGTGGTTTGGGAATGCCAAACGTTAGATACTATCATAGGTCTTGTCTTCTTACACAGATGGCTATCTTATTTGAACCAGTGGGAAGAAGCTCAAACTTCCCGAGAAGACAAGACGCGATCCCATCTATCTTTGAATTACTACTTGGCAGTGAGGCTACTGGTGTTCTACTACGGAGAACTGAAAGGAAATATTATAGTAAGACGAGACTTAAGACACTCGATGGAATATGGGGGGTCTGGGCAGCAACTCAGAAAATATTTTCAATCTCCAAATACAATCACCATACCCCACTCTGGAATTCCGGCCTCTTTCCTAATCTAAGCAATGATGGGTCCTGGAGACATTGGGCAGGAAAAGGTATCCTGACACTGGGGCAAGTAATTCTTAGGGATGAGTGCAGAACTCTGGAAGAATTAAGACTAAGGTACTCCCTTCAGGGTATACAAGATTATAAATATGCTCAGGTGGTCAGTACTATCAGATCAATAAGGCCCCGAATCGTCTTAAGGGAGAGGAGTAAGTTATTGGATTATTTGAAGGTTGGCGATCCTAGAATTAACGGTGTGTATAGGCTGTTTTTGCAGGAATCCCAGGACGATATCGGTAAAACCGAGGCAGCCTGGGCTGCAAAGTTGGAGGATCCGGATATTGACCTGGATAGAGCCCTTGAAATGGATAGAAGAATCCTACGCTCCTCCAATTTAAGAGCTCTACATTTTAAAACATTATTCAATCTCTATTACACCCCCTCTAAACTTCATGATTCGGGCAAGAGAGACAATAGCAATTGTCCCAGATGCTGTAAAGGCCCAGCCGACATCATTCATATGTTCTACAAGTGCGAGAAACTAGAATCAATTAAAATAGAGATCGAATCATTCTGGTCAGGATTGCTGGATGCCCAGATAACCTTGTCTCTGACACTCATGATTATCGGATGTCAAAGTCAATTGAAATTAAATATTGAGACTGAAGCCCTAATTTTTATCTCTACTGCTGTACTCAGAATCTTAATCTCAGCAGCTTGGAAAGATACACAGGCCCCAACCTTTCAAATGTGGTTATCCAGATTTCTAGGTAGACATAATGTGGAGGCGGCTCTGTATCAACTTAAGGGAAAAAAATTAAGAGAATTGGGGTTGAAGATTTGGGCACCAGTGGCCGCTTGGCGCACTAGTAGATTGTCGTAATCTTACTGATTTTCAGAATATGGCTACGTCTGTACTCTAATATTTATACTTTCATTAGCTATACGTTCCTTCTCTCTCTCTTTCTTCCTCTGATTGTGGCAGCTGGCACTTCGTTTATTATATGCATCTCAATTTCAATATCAATATCGACGCCACACCATTCTATGATTTATAACCTCCAATCTCAATTAGATACTAAAAATGTAATTCGTCAACCGACTTCTACATGCCTTGTTCTTGCTTTATTCATATTTTCTTGCTATTTTTGTAATTTGCTTATATCTCATTCAGTTTTCTTATTTAGTCAAAAATGTATTCATATTGTATTGCTATAATGTAACATGAATTCTCAATTGAAATTAATAAAAAAAAAAAAAAAAAAGGAAATGTTTGTGGACAAAAACCTGTAAAGTCGAATAAAAACCCCACCTGCAAAACACCTTCCATTCCCAAAAATACATATACATAACAGTTAATCATAAAAATTTACCTAACACAATTTAGCATAGCATAGCAGTACATTACTAAAATAGTACACGAAAATCCAAAACTACAAACTAGTGAAATACACTAACACTAATACATCTAAATATATCTTAAAAACTGACAAGCAACACTATAACTAACTTGTAGTCCTCCCCCGTAAACCCTCCCTACCCTCGAAATACTTAAAAAAATCCTTAAAAATGACTTTCCTGCTCCGATGTACAACAGCCCCTTACCACAACCTGGTTCTGGGATAATAGACTCAAAATAACACAAATCGGTTGCAAAATAGAAGGAGTAAAAAAATAATAATAATAATTGCCGCTAAATGAAACAAAAAAAAATACTATTTCTCCATAGAAATTAATGGGAAATATTGTAAAAAAGTTGAATAAATGTATGAAAAAATTTGAAAAAGTATTAAACATGTAAAACATGTCAAAATGTTGAGATCAAATGTGAAGGAATTGTAAAGTATAAATTAAAAAATAGTATAAAATATATGCAATTATTAATATACACTGAAAAAATGTATGTTAAATAATGTTGAAAATATTTACATATATATAAAAAATGTAAGACATTTTAAAAATCTGTTAAACAATATAAAATGTAAGTTGAAAATGTACAGCATACAATAGTATTTAAATATAATTTACATGGGTTTTTTAATTAATACAAAATTATAACAAAATGTTTTAGTTACTTAGCTTTAATAAATGTTTATTTGTAACTTGAAGTTTATTTGATTAACGTACAAATATAAAAAAATCGAACATTGAAAACATAAATAAAATTAGAAAGATGTATGATGACATTATTAAACAAAATACTTTAATAATATTATTGGTTACAAACATACAACTATTTTTTGTTAAATATATTTCTAATCGCCAACAATGCTAATAAAATAAAACAAAGTATTTCTACTACATTCAAATAAAAAAATAAAAGATTTCAGGGTAAAATTCTAAAATTAAATAATCACACTCCAACATAAATAATGTTAAAACATTGGGGCCTACTACGATGCCGATTGGATCTACCGTCTGACCGCCATGGCCACAGTTTGCATCTAACCGCTGAGTCTGCGGTTTCTCCCCGCCATATTATGCTGTATGCAAGCCGAATCACTGTGCAGAAGTGGTCTGAGTTGACTTTGCATGGATCGCGGTAATTGGAAAATATGCCAACAGGGATTCCGATGCTGTCATGGCTGTGGTTACACCACCAAACAGATTATGATACATGTGATACCTTGGCGGTTCCATTGCGGTTGTTACACCTCATTTCAAGAATGCCGCGGTACTGCTACCAGTAAGCACCACAAAACTACCCATTGGATGCATAGGGTAAAACTACACAGCTGATGTCAATTGGCAAAGTGGACCTACCTACTATTCAAACTGTAAAACACACCCCATTCCTGAGCCATAATCCTTTGCCACCACCCTTCAGCACAGCAGGATTGACCGTTTCTTTTGTTTCAGCGCAGCCAGCCCTTTCCACATATTCACACTCCACACATCTTCATTGCACCATCACTGCATATATTTGCTTAAGTTTTTTCCTGCAAACCCTGTTTCTTTCTCTGTCTTTCAAACTCACTGCAAATCACACAATGTCACAGAAAACAAATCAATGTTTTTCAGACACCTAGTTGTCATTGATGGTGGATGAAATCAATACAGTAGAGCCACAGATTTTTGGAACCCATGTCCAACAAACTCCTGTCATCATGAAGAATTAGATGTGGGACAAGAGAGTCAACAAAGTAAATGCTGTAGGTACCACCCTGCGCACAAAGTAGGACATCAGGAAGAGGTGGTACAACCTGAAGGCCAGGTCAAGGACCGGGCCAACTGGTACCACCTGGCCGCCTAGAAGCTAGTGGTTGTCCTACTGGGCCACCATTCCAACTCACAGCCTGGGAGGAGAAGGTGCACGCCATCCTTCATTTGGAAGGCTTGAAAGTCATACCTGGGGGATTGGAGTCTGGTAAGTAGCAACTCAACAATTGTCACAATATTTCAATGTTCCCTTAGCACAAATCACAGTCCTTGACAAAGTGTTGTATATCTATTGATTCAATATGTTGTAGGCAATGTATATGAGATGTGTAATTGATAGTGACAATCAGTAGCCCTGCACACAAGATCACAAGTATCAATAGAAATTACATTTTCACATGTAAGTGCCTTACCATGAAATCATCATGCCAGGAACAATAATTTGTGATATAATCCAATAGTCTGGCCCATCACAACTGCATTTAGGAAACAGGCATATAACACATACCAGTTTTTCATTTTTTTTTTCCCCATATTTTAAATTTTATTTAAATCAGCATTGATAATTTCTTTCTTACATTCATAGAACATTAGTCATTACATAAACGATACACAAAAACAAAATAGAGCAATCAGACCCAATTGATTATTGGGGCCCATAATGCTAACCCAAATTTCTTTTTTCTTCTACCTTTAAGTTTATACAAAGCAATTTCCAAATTGTACAGAGATAGTAATTTAGCCTTCCAAATAGAAAAAGACGGTGAATCCGGACTCAGCCATTGGGAGGTGATACATAAGCGGAAGACAGCCATACATAAAAGCAGAAACCCCTTCTCGGGAGTTGAACGCTTTCTAATATTTACCCCAAACTCATATCCAAATAACACTAATTGAGGTGTAATGTCGACAGACACTCCGAGACCTAAGTTCAGAAAACATTTTACCTCTTTCAACAAGGGGGCTAATACAGGACAGTCATAGAGCATATGCACCAGATCAGCTGCCCTCAAGGCGCATCTAGGACAGACATCGCCCCGATTTGTTCCCCATTTAGCTATCTTCACTGGGGAATAGTATAAATCAAAGATAGCCATATAGCATTGGCTTTTGAAGCTGCCTGAAAAAAAGAACAGCATCAGCTAGGCTCAATACCAGCTGTAAATCAACACCTACTATCCCCAGCCTTCTATCCCAGCGTTGCTCGAAATATACAAGGTTGTCCTGTTGGGTTGCGATTATAATTTTGGAAAGTTAAGAAATCTTACATCTCCCCTTTATAGATTCCAATATCAGATTCTTTTCCAGACTAATCTGCCCTCTTAAATTAAGTTTATCTAAGAAACTTCGAATTTGGAGATGTTTAAAAAAATCCGAACATTGCAGCCCAAACTTCTCTTGAAGTTCACAAAAAGACATCAATTGATTATTTAAGAAAAGGTCCCCAATAGTTCTAATCCCCTGAGTATTCCATCTCCGAATAGTTGAATCACAGAAAATTAAAGGGAGTTTCCCTATTATTCCTAGAGGCATATAATGATTATATTCCTTTAAAGTAAAGTGTTTGCAAGCTTTGCACCAAACTGCAGCTGCAGCCCCAAAAATCTTGAAGCGAGTTCTTTTGTAGTAACTTGGCTCGAAAAACTTAGAAAATAAATACCTGGCTTCAGGCCCCATAATGAGTTCATATATATAAAAACAGCTGGATCTATATACGACTGAGTACCAAAAAACAATATCCCCATATGCTGGAGCATCGCAGCTCAATAATAGTACCGACATTGGGGGATATTCAGTCCCCCCCTTGCTCTTGGTAAATTAAGTCTTTTAAAAGCTCTCCTTGTCCTCTTATACCCCCATATAAAATGAGAGAACATTCTTTCTATCCTTGTAAAGATTGAGTTGGGTAGCAGGAGTGGAATCGTGCGAAATAAATAAAGAAATTTCGGAAAAACAACCATCTTAATAACATTGCACCTGCCGTATAAAGATAAGTGCAAATAATCCAGGTTTTCTAGCATTTTATTAGACGAAGTTAGAATTGGGTCAAAGTTTAAATTAACAATAGTTTGTACCTTCGAAGCAATTTTAATGCCCAAATAGACGGCCTCTGTGACTGTATTAACACCTGTTAAAACGTCAGTACCGGTAAAAAGAACTTGTGTCTTATGTAGATTCAGTTTGTAGCCTGACACAACACCAAATTCCGACGTCAAGATTTCAATACGTCTCATCGTTTTAACCACATCCGCTGTAACGACAGCCACGTCGTCTGCATAGGCTAAAACTTTAACAGATTCTTGCATAGGTTTAAATGGTATAATCTCTGGCTCTTGCTCAATTTTAATCAACAGAGGCTCAATATAAAGAGCAAAAAGAAGGGGGGAACAGGGACAACCCTGCCGAGTGCCCCTCTATATCTTAAACTCCTCAGAGTACTTCCCAGAAATACGAATTGTGGCAGCAGGACAGATATAGAGGGCTTGCATTGCTTTAATAAAGGATAATGGGAAACCTTTCCAATGGAGAACTGCCCATAAAAATTCCCAGGAGACCCTGTCGAATGCCTTCTCGGCATCCAACAGGGCCACCCCTATTGGAACTTCAGAAACCTGAGCCCAATCCAAAAGGGATATTATTCGGCGGACATGATCGGTGGTTCCTCTACCCGCTATGAACCCATGCTGACGCTGTGAGACTAGAGGTACAATAACCTTCCCTAGTCTTGTAGCAATAAGCTTAGAGAAGATCTTGCTATCTGAATTGATTAAGGTAATTGGACGATAGGAAGCCGACTCAAGCGCATCCTTCCCTTTCTTTTTGAAGACTATTATGGTTGTCTTAGACCATGAATCCGGTACTATACCATTAAATGCCTGCTGAAATAGAGAAAGTAGCGGATCACGCAATTCAGCCTGAAATAGAGTATAAAACTCCAAGGGGATCATGTCTGGCCCCATCGCTTTCCCCTGGGGCAAATATGCCATCGCCAGTTCGATTTCCTCCCAAATTACAGAAGTAGAAAGCATATCCTTCTGAGCCGAACCTAAACATGCAGAAGGGATTTCCCCCAAATAATCCCCCGGGTCTGTAGTTTTTTCATTTTCATATAACTTTTGGTAAAAGTTTTTAAATACCTCCCGAACCCCGGCCTCCGATTCTTGTAGTGACCCGTCTATATAATTAATTTTATCGATCTTAATTTGCATCTGTTTTTGCCGTAGCCTATTGGCCAACACCTTCCCCACCTGTTCCCCATATTCAAAGCATTCCCTTCGGAAGGTCTGATATTTAGCGGCTGCTTCATCGGCGTATTGCTGAAAAATTAAAGACCTCTGTTTGACTACATTATTTTGGGATACAGAGACATCCAACCTATCTTTAATCTTCTGGGCTAGCTCGCATTCCAATATACTTAACTCTAAAATACGTTGTTCCAGTATATGTTTCAAAGTATTGCGCTTCTGTATCACAAATCTCAGAGTTTCCCCCCTTACACCGGCCTTAAAAGTATGCCAGACCACTGTGTCCGGGGGCGAATTTTTAGTAACTGAAAAGAAACCTGGCAACCAAGACTTAATATGATCCCGGTATTCCTGATCAGCTAGTAACTTCCTATCAAAGGTCCAGTTAGACCTCGAAAACGGCGCAGCAGACATCTCAATTGTGATTATAGCTTTTTCCAATATTGCAGATGAAACCCATATATAGTCAAGCCGAAACAATTTGTTGTGGGGAGCAGAGTAAAAAGTGCTGCCCTGCTGTCCTTTATTAAGCCTACTCCAAACATCATAAAGACCCTGATACCTTGCTAGGTTACACAAGGACTTATAAACTCTTGGCTTTCTTCCCACATACGTTGAACCTAAGCTGATATTGACTGACTCATCTATATGTATGTTAAAATCCCCGCAGAGTATAACAGGTTGGGGCCACATAGCAAGTTCCAGGTTAAGAAAATCATACATTTCGGGTTCATCCAGGTTTGGCCCATAGATAGAACAGATAGTTAATACCTCCATATTTCCAAACAATGCCTCAATAATCACCCACCTACCACATTTATCCTCCTTATATTTCTAACAGGACAGAACCCCCATTTTACAAAGAATTGCCACACCCCTGGTGTTTGAAGATTGTTTTGAGCACACAATCAGCTCCATCCCCAGTCTTTTAAGCCACGCCCTATTGGCCCAGGCAATATGCGTCTCCTGGAGGCAGAGAATATCCCAGGAGAGTCCTCTAGCAATCTTTGCCAAAACCTGCCTTTTTTTTAAATCGTTCAGACCACGTATATTTAAAGTACATAATGATAGTGTTTTCATTTTGTGCTTTCAGAATTTAAGCCATTTACCCCCTGCTACAGATATGGGCCCTGCCACGTATCCCCCACACCTATCTTGCAGAATATAAAATATAGACATCACTATGTTACTAATTATTTCATAAGGAATAGCCTCTTGTTTTGAACAAAATAACATTAGAGCAAACATCAATGCTGATTTTTCTATATACCCCCCATCACCACCCCTAGCACGAACCCCCAACACCACCCAAACCCCCACCCCATCCAGCTTCCCCCCTCCCAGCCCACCCCTACCCTTCCCATGAAGCACTGGGACAATAGTCCCAATAGATGATGAGTCGAGCTGCCCACCTCCCCCCCCCCTCGGCCCCCATGCCATATTAGAAACCAAACCAATCCGATCCTATCTTATCGTATATCAACCAGAAACAGAGAAAGAAAAACATTTTGTATCTCAGTCACTCAAATTCAATATCCCTAAAGGTTAAAGATGCCTAGAATACAGCCAGATACAAATTTAAGCTTCCATAAGTCCTAAGTTCTGAGTCCACAAAAAGAAAAAGAGAGACCACAAAAAGGAGAGAAAAAAAAAAAGGATGGCTATAGCTTTTGCAAAAATTCCTTAGCAGTGCATTCTTCCGTGAACACTGATGACACATACCAGTTTTTCAAGTGTAGAGAATTGGTAAATTGATAGGACTACAGCTACCATCAGGCCATGTATTTTTAACTCTGAACAAGAGGCACCTGTGTTATTTCTCACTTTTGTCACTATTAATATTTTCTGACATGAAGGAAGTAGCCCGATTCGGGTCACTCAGGTCACTCACGACCACCTCTCTGCCTTCTACAAAATGAAGAGTCAGTCAGACAATAGAGAATACAAACCAATAACAGTTTATTCAAAGTTCGCTCAGAGCGGAGCCCTGTCCGCCCAGTCGCTAAGAGTGCTGCAGCGAGAGTCTGACTTCAACAAGCATAATAATACATTATGTACATTTCAGAATCAATGAAAACATGTCCACCATAGAAATTTCCAGAAAAACGCAGCTGGGCAGTAATTTGCAAAGGAGTACATTTCTGTTCTGAAGCCGGGCACACATTATCTATCAGTTAAGGTCATTCCTGCCTGTGCTCACCACTAGACAAGTGGGAGAGGGCTTACATCTAAGGGAAAGGTATGCGCTAATAAGAACAGGTCATTCATTAGTGTGGCAGAACCCAGCTCTGAAGAAACATAACCTAGAGAAGGACGTTTCTAGGAAATGGTGGAGAATTAGTTTCATTTTGATACAAAATGGCGCCCGTACACAAAATGGCGCAGCGAATGCTAACTTACGTGAAAACAATACAAAAGCGTCATTTTTTATTCTAACAGACCCTCCTTTTAACATGAGATAAGCAAGCATATTCATATAACAAAAGACATATCATTCAATAAAACATGGTAATTCGATTTTAGGAACACTCCATGTCTTCAGCTTCAGGGAGAGAAACAGTAAGGAAGGAATTTATTTATTTATTTTATTTAGAGGTTTTATATAGCGCTGGCTAGACCCAGAGATATCAGAGCGCTTTACATGAGTATGACGATAATAACGGTATAAAACAATATTTCAACAGAGCACGGTATAAAACAATATTTCAACAGCATGGAATACCAACAGGTTAACAACAGAGAAACAGCTTGATTATACACAGATCAAATAAACAGATAGATAGAGCAAGAGCTATATACATATATAACATGGATATGGGAGATCAGATTTTGCATTATGATATGAAATAGAGATAGGCATGAAAGAGCTACAGGTAGTAAGTAGTTGGACATGAAAAAGGGGGTAGTAAGCAGATGGGGGAAGGGAGAAATTTGATTGGAGAGGGGGGTATGGGAGGGGATGGGAAGGACTGGGAGAAGGAATGGAGCAGAGCAGTGGGGGAGTGAGAAAGTAGGGCCAGTGGAATGTAGAGGGAGGGGAGGGGGGCCGAGGGAGACAGTAGGAGAGTTGGGGGGTACCAAAATGGTGAAAGGGGAAGGGGGAATTCAGGGTGTAAGTTAAGACTCCCAATATTTATTGAGGTGGTGCATTTTGAGGTCTTTTTTAAAATTGATGTAGGAAGGGTTACATCGTAGGTCTTTGGGGAAGGCATTCCAGATGTTTGGGGCATTTCCGGACACGAGCGGGATTGTGTAGTTTTCTTTTTTGGCAGGGGTGGGAGTAGGAGGAGAGCGTTGGTGCTTCTCATTGATCATGAGCTGCCCGCTTTGCTGAGTTTATTGGTGAGGTACAGCGGTGTATTTTTATGGAGGGCTTTGTGTGTAATGCAAGCAGTTTTGTAGTGGGATCTGCCTTCGATGGGAAGCCATTTAAGAGTTTTGAGGGCTGTGGAGATGTGGTCAAAACGTTTGCAGTCGCTGATGAGCCTGGCTGTAAGGCTGAGAACCAATTTGAGTGGAGCTAGGTGGACTTTGGGGATTCCGGTGAGGATGGCGTTGCCGTAATCAATTCGTGAAAGGACCAGTCATTGGACTACTAATTTAAAGTCATCAGTTGGAATAAAGGGTTTAATTTTCTTGAGATGACAGAGAGTGAAGAGGGCTCCGTTAGCCGAATTGTTTATGTGGACATTGAGAGTCAGGCTATTATCGATGGAGATGCCAAGAGATTTTACTGAGTTGGACAAGGAGAGTGAGCAGTTGAGGTCATTAAGTCGGAGATCCAAGTTTGGATGGGGAGAGGCTTGTTTTTAGGGGAGAAGAGAATGATTTCAGTTTTTTTAGGGTTGAGTTTGAGATGATTAGATTGGAACCAGGATTGGATCTTAGTGAGGGTGTAGTTAAGGTGTAGGATGTCTGAGTGGGTTTTGATCTTATAGTAGAGTTGGGTATCATCGGCATAGAGGTGGTAGTTGATTCTCGCTTGTTTTAGAATGAGGGCGAGGGGTTCCATAAAGAGGTTAAAGAGAGAGGGAGAGAGAATAGATCCCTCAGGGACTCCTAGGGAGACCGGAGTGGGGTTTGATTGGCAGTCTTCAATTTTGATTTGCTGTGTTCGGTGTTGGAGATAGGAGACAAACCATTTATGGGCAGTACCATTGAGGCCAAAGCGATCTCTGAGCACATTAAGTAGGGCAGAGTGGTTAACTGTATCAAACGCTGCGGAGAGATCGAGGAGGATGAGTAGGCAGGTCTCGCCATTATCAAGGGAGTAGTGGATGTCATCAACAATGTTTAGCATGGCAGTTTTGGTACTGCAGCGTTTCCTGAAGCCTGATTGTAGGGTCCAGTAAGTTAAAATTTTCGATGTGTTTGTCTAATTGGAGCAGGACACATTTTTCGAGGGCTTTGGAAAGAAGTGGGAGGTTAGAGATGGGGCGGAGATTGTTCAGGTCATTAGGGTCGGCATTAGGGTTTTTGATAATGGGAGTGATTTATCCGAGTTGGAGTGAGATAGGGACACACCCCGTGGCAAGGGAGGTGTTGATGATTGTAGTCCAAGATGGGGCAATGATGTGCTTTAGGTCTTGGACAAGGTTAGAAGGGAGGGGGTCTTTAGTATGAGAAGACGGTTTAGGTTTAGCAATGATGTTAAAAACTTCGAGCTCAATTACAGGGTGGAAATTATGTCAGGAGGCCTTTTTTTCTAGTTATGGGTTAGGGTGTTTGGTTTCAAGAGGTGCAGTTGTGGGTAAGTGTGGGGAGAAGTTCAGGGGAGGTGTAGTAGTAGGTAAGTGTGAGGAGTAGTTTGGGGGAGGTGAAGTAATGGGCAAGTGTGAGGTGGAATCAGGGGATGTAGGGAATGTGGTATGAGCTTTTAGGGAGATGTCAGGAGTATGTTGGGAGTTGGTTGGGAATCGAGCTGAAAGGAAGGATTTATCTGATTTTTTCCGAGAAGAAGGAGGCAATTTCTTCACATCTAGCAGTCGAAGCCATCGGCTTTGGAGGTGCGGAAGATGTTTGTTTACAAATGATGTTGAACAGTTCTCTGGGTCTATTTTTGGCCCGATCCAGTTGTGTACGGAAGAAGGAAGCCTTTTCGTTAAAAAGGGGTTTCTTATATGTAGATCTAGCTAACCTGAGGAGTGCCAGATGTGAGTGAGAAGGATGCTGTCTCCATGGTCTTTCCATCAATCTTAGTGAGCGTCTTTCGTTGTTGAGCTCATTGTTAAACCATGATTTGGATGTGATGTTTCTTTGATGTTTTACTTTTGGCGGGGCCATTTGGTCTAAGACATCAGTGACAGCTTTATTAAAGTGTTCAGTAAGCTCATTTGCGTTTTGGGAGAGAGGAGTGAGAAGAAGTTGAGCTTGGAGTTTAGTCTCCAGTTCTCCAGGAGGGATAAGATTAAGATTTCTGGTTCATTTCCTAGGTTTAATGATTTTGGTGGAAGAGGGTGGGGCCGTGGTAGCAATGGAGAACACTTTGAGGTGGTGGTCAGACCAGTTGATGGGGATGATATTGGACAGGAAGGCCAGACCCTTATTGGTAATAATGGCGTCCAGAATGGCTCCTTTGGTGTGGGTTGGGAACTGGCATAGTTGTTTGAGGTCATTAATCTCAGAAGATTGGTGAGGAGGGTGATTGTGGGATCATCGATATCGTTCCAGTGGAGGTTAAGATCTCCAAGGAAGAGATTTTTTGAGTTGATAATGAGGATTGAGTCAGAAGGTTGGACAGTTCATCAACGAAGGGAAGAGGATCTCCCGGAGGGTGGTAGATATTATGTAGACGAATTGGGTGGGAACCTTGTACTTTTAGTATAGCTTCAAGGTATTCGAAGGTAGAGTGGTCGGAGTTATTAATAATTGAGAGCTGAAGTCCATTTTTGAAGATTATGGCTAAACCACGCCCTATTCTGTCGGGTCTGTCTTTTCTCAGGATAGAGTATCCGTGGGGGGGAGAGTAGGTCAAGTATGCTTGTTGAGTGGTCATTGAGCTAGGTTTCCGTGAGGAAGGCGTTGTCTATGGATTCGCTTAGGATAGTTTCAGAAATTTTAGTTGCATGTCGGACAGCAGAACGACAGTTCACAAGCATTCATACGAGGGGTTTGGGGTTGCTTTTGGGGGGTGGGCAGGAGTGGATAGTGGTGAGTTGAGGAAGGAGTCTGGGGGAGACGGGAGAGAAGGGTATTCTGTTAGTCCCCAGAATAACGGGATGTTGGAGTAGGGAAGGGGAGGATTGTTAGTTGAAGAACTAGGATGGTAAGAGTTGCATAGGTCAATACGGTCGGATGGGGAGAGATGGCTCAAGGTACGGCGAGGCCTATGAATGCAGCAGTGGAGAGGAGTAGTTCTCCAATGTTTGTAGTTAGTGGGGTTTTTTCGGCTAGAGTAGGGGGAATTTGCACAATTGGGGAGGGTTCTAGAGCTGAAGGAATTAAAATCTTGTCTAAGTCAAGTGAGTTCTATCGCCAATGTAGAGAATGTGCTCTCCGTTGCATAGAGTCTGAGTTATTAGAGTGAGGGGGAACACAGTTGGGGAGGAGGAGGGGGATTGGGAATGTTCTGTGTTTGTCAAGGAGAGAGGTCTGTTGTATGAAGGGTGTGAGGCCAGTGGGGGGGTATGAGGAGTGCTGAAGCTGTTGGGCATGAGGGGTGGTGCGATGGGGGACTGGAGATTTAAGACCTCAGGGAATATGGTTTGAAATGTTAGAAGGGGTGGGGAGTGTGGAGAAAGACCGCATCAAGGTTTAGGGGTGATGTGTAATTCATGGAGGGAGATAGTTGTTTCAGTGAGGGAGATGATAGGGCCGGAGGGGGCACAGTAGGGGATTCAGGTTGGAGGAGTAGGGATTCAGGGTGGGGGCAGGGAGGAAGGAAAGGGGTTACAAATAGTATTATCGGTTGAAGGGGACAGGTCGTTAGAGTTCGTGTGGGTTTGGGAGAGGGGGTGAGCAGTAGGGATGTCAGGAAGTGAGAGGGTCGTTGGGGGAGAGAATATTTGGGTGTCGGTGATTGGAGGATGGCATTAGCTATAGAGATGTCTGGGGAAGGGAAGAATGGGGTCGGAGTTAAGGGCGAGAACGAGAGGGTGTTTTGTGGTTGGGTAGAAGGATGGTTACGAATAGTTTTGTATAGTTGGAGAGACAAGGTGCTGAAATGGTGCTCAAAGATGGTGAGGTGGGATTCAGCAGCTTGTATGAGGATGTTACCCGTTTTGAAAATGGAGATGTCAATTTCGCCTAGAAAAGCTGGGGAGGGAATAGTGGACAATTTAAATCTATAAGGAATTTTAGTTGTGTTAGTGACTGGGAGATGTTGTAGGAAGATGCTTTTCCATTTGGAGGGGCGTTTGGAATAGAAGCTGTAGTTGGTTTTAACCCCTTCAGCGCTGCGCGGATTCCCCCGCGGTGCTGAAGGGTTCGAGCGCGGGCGGGGCCATGACGGAACGGTTCCGTCATGAGCACAGCTCAACCGATGCTCATGACGGAACCGTTCCGTCATGAGCATCGAAGGGGTTAATGGGAGAGGTGAGGCTGAGGTAGTTATCAACAAAAAGTGTTTTGGGGTGTCGGATGAGTAGTTTGTGTTTAAAAGTTTTCATAGTATTTTTTGAGAGATTGGGGGGTAAAGAATGAGCCATGAGTTTGGGCCATGTTTGGAGAGAGTAGAGGCATGGGGAATGGAGGGGTAGTTGAGGGGGACATGTTGGGTCAGTAATGTGATGGAGAAAGTTGGAAGAAAGCAATGCGGGCACTGAGGGGGTAAGGCAAGGGAGGGGTGAATTATCCGGGGAGGAGAGTAGGAGGGGGAGGTCAAGGACGTGTCCGGGCCCCTCTGGTGTAGCTGGCAGGGACTCACGGACCTGTTGGTAAATAGAACACACATTTTCAGTTAACTGGCACAGGTTATCAATTAACAAGGAGTACTCAATATCAGAAAACCAGAGAAAGAGGTTGTGGGACGCCCCAGACATTTGCCGGGCGTCCAAACACAACCTCGTATGGTGACAATCCTATCCTAGAATGTGGTGTAGTTCTTGTTGACAAAAGTGCAAACGGTAAAGCATCTGGCCACTGTAACCCTGTTGTCTGCTGAATGTTTGCCATTTTCAGTTTGAGAGTATCATTTTACTTCTCAACCAAACCTGCTCACTGCAGGTGGTTTGCAGCATGAAACTTCCGCTCTTAGACAGCTCGGGAGGGCTCCTGCAACAGGGTCAAGAACAGCAGAGAAATAAGCACACACCCAGTGTGTTAAACAGAAAACGTGCAACTGGCTATCTCATGGACGTAGGTGACCTAAATAGGTGACCTCCTGTCGACAATACTGAAATTTAGAAAGGGAAACTTTATGTCCGTGATGTGCCAAATGCAACAACAACTTAAATGTACTGTCTGTACTGTCCCTACAACCTTGTTCATTGTCAGAAGCGATGAGCAAGTCATCAACGTACTGCACCAAGGACATTACCTGGGGGAAGTGAAAGGGAATCCAATTGAATCTTTAATGCTTGACTATAAATGCTCGTACTTTCCGTATAGCCCTCAGGAGCACGACAGAATCTAAAGCTTCTGCCAGCTAGAGTAAAACCAAACAAATACCTGTTATCTGGATGAATAGGAATACTGAAGAATGCATTTTTCAAGTCAATGACAGAGAAAGAGTTAGCAGTAAAAGGAATCATTGTCAAAAGAGAAGTAATGTCAAGAACCACTGGAAACTGAGGGACCACTATTTTATTTACTTCGCGCAAATCATCACATCTTCATGGTCATCAGAAAAACCTCAGGGGGCCCTTTTAAGAATTGGAAGAATAGATATTATGTCTCCTCAACCACTCCCTTCCTAATCAAATCCTGAATAATTTGCAATAAAACTCGCTCCCCCGCCTGCGGTATATTATACTGAGGGATACAAGGCAAAACAGCACCATCCTTCACCTGTATTGAAACCAGCAAAATCTGCAACAATTCCACATCTGTGTCGCATGTTACCCACAGAGTGGGTGGAACATCTTTAAACTCAACAGGAAGGGGTGCATCGTTGGACAAACACTGCTTAGCCCGTGCTACATCTGGACCCATTGTCATATAGACACCTGCCTGAGAACAATAAATGGTGACATGCAATTTTTTTAACAAATCCAAACCCATCAAATTTTCACCACGATTAGATGTTAGCAAGAATGGTGAATCCACAGTGAAAGGACCACTAATCAATTTAGGAGGTTTTGAAATGGAGCTTACAACCGGTACACCAGAGAAACTAACCAACACATTATTACAGCCAGACAGAGCCGCCCCTGGGACCATATTTCGAGAAACAGAACACACTCCTGCTCAAACTCGTAACCTTAAAAATTGCCGTATCTCTCAGAAATATTAAAATATGTCAAGCAGACTCTCACTCCGTACTCGTTCATGTGTGTATATATCCCTTACCCCGTTTTGGGAGAGGTTTCAACTCCTAGTGGAACTTCACCACTCTGTGGGGTAGCCCTGTAGTCAAACTCTGTTCGTTCACAGAAGTATAGACAATCACAATCATCAGGTTTTTGAATTTGGTGAATTTTTGAGATGCCAGAAATCACCAAATTCAAAAACCTGATGATACGGCGATTTTTAAGGTTACGAGTTTGAGCAGGAGTGAATGACATGGATGTTGTATCAATGCCAACAACACACTAGAGAGTGGAAGTTGAAAGGATGCGGTGAAGTGCTGCCACTTTAATGGGCATTATGAAAACACGAGCGTGTGATAGACAAGGTGTGATTTCACAAGCAACCTCTGCGTTTTCATTGGGCAAACCTTTCACCACAGGTTAATGTACATAAACACATGAAGATATGAACAATCTAGAACTATAAATACAACGGTGTGTGCTGTCTCTTTTTTCTCTTTTTTTCTCTTCCCAGATGGAGTGAATATGAATACACAAGACAAACTTGTCCAAAAATAATAAGGAGCAGCTACCTGCCCTTTTAGAAAGTAGAATAGGGAAATTCTCTTTACTACTCATACCAGGGGGCACACAGTCTCGCCCTGAAGAAAGTCCAGCACCCTTTATGGGGCTAACACGGACTGAAACATGTTGGCTATAGGGTCTTAGGACCATAATATCCCTACTGACCCTATCTTTATATTTTATTATTACCCCCGGCAGATCCAAGAATAAAGGGAAACTGGGATCTGTTGGTGGGCTTTTAATCTTTATCCCCCTGGCCAAAAACATCTTCCTAAGAGCTCCCTGAAAGATGGTTGAGCCCACCCTGACTTCTAGGCATCAGGGTGTACCGATGCAGCTTTTCTCATGTAGTCTTCCCCTGTAAGCTATGATTGTCGTAATTTTAGCAAAAACATATTCTCCTATTCACTAATATACACTCAGTCTCTAATGTCATATAAAATTTGAGGTGCCTCAGCTCCAAAGTACTGTTGCCAAAGACCAATCAAAGTAGCTGACATGTGTTTGGGGGCATGCTGCTGTATAAAAGGCTCAAAATCTCTCATAGTCGCCCAAACATCCTCTACACTATAAATAGGATTATGGGCCCACTGCGCAGCCTGATTGGCTATTACCTGTTTCTCTTCATCTCCCACATCTGACCTCACTGACAGTCCTGCGCGTTCCCTAAAGTTCATCCAATCTTTTTCCTCAAATCCACTCACCGGTGTCCCACTACTTACTAATGTCGGAGGATGAAAAACCACAGTGGGAGAGGCAACAGTAGTAACAGGCACAGGGGAAAGAGTTGGCGACAGGGATGCTGAAACAATAAGCAGCATGGGTGCAAACAATCACAGTTGCCACAGATGGCAAAGAAACAGAAGAAAGAGGAGGAGCTGAAGCCACAGCCATTGACGTAACAACGATGGACGCAGGGACAGAGACAGTAGACGCAACTGTAATGGGCAGCTGTGAGGGCACCGGAACAGAAGGATATATTCTCTGCAGGGTATATGGAGGCGGGGTCGGGGATCCAACAATTCTTCCACAAAAGTATCATCTTCCTCCTGAGCCACATATGATTTGTCAATATGTATTCGAAACCTTCTATCCTCACATTCAACACCCTTTTCCTGCTTTTCCCTGTCATATGCTACAGCCTTCTGAGTCAACGTCTGCATTCTCCCTTTCCGGGCCTCTTTCTCAGCTTTCATTCGTTTCTGCTTAGCTGATTTTTGCCACATTCTGAGGGAATCAAACATAGACTGCCTACTTCTTTTCTTAAACAACTGTTCTTGTAAATACTCAATCTTCTGTTCATCGAAAGTGCCGTCAACGGGCACTGCAATTCGGCATTGTCCCTTGTATATTTGTGCCATGATGTACTCCTCATAATAGGGCCAAGACCATGCTTCACGTACATATCAAAATTCGAAGTACCTTCTTGAGGCGCCGGCTGAGTTTCTTCCAATCGAGCATCAGTAGAGCAACAACGACAGCCCAAAGCAAACATTTTACTGAAACTAGGCATTTTAAAAAGAGAAAAGACTCACTATTCTATGCCTAGCAAAACAATTGCAATTGCTTTTGGCCCAAAGATGGTCCTTAGACCATACTAAATGCAAACCAAAATGTTACCATATCCACAAAGAACCAAAACAAACTCACCTGATATATGCAGGCCAAAACACATCTATTCTCCGCTACGACTCTTCAGACCAAATGGTCAGATCCAAGGGTTTCGCCGTTCAGGACTCCAGTCGGGATGACCACTGGGTGAGGCACTGACCGGCAAGACAGTAGAGGCAGCTGCGAGCATCAAAACTCTTCGTGCAGGGATCCCTGATCTGTCAGTCTGACCCAACAATAGCCTCGACCTCCCCCCGTTCGCGGAAGGGCCACTCACCCAAAGGAGTCCCCGTTTGGGCGCCAACTGAAGGAAGTAGCCCGATTCGAGTCACTTGGGTCACTCCCGACCACCTCTCTGCTTTCTACAAAATGAAGAGTCAGTCAGACAGTAGAGAATACAAACCAATAACAATTTATTCAAAGTTAGCTCAGAGCAGAGCCCTGTCTACCCAGTCGCTAAGAGTGTTGCAGAGAGAGTCTGACTTCAACAAGCATACCAATACATTATGTACATTTCAGAATCAATGAAAACACGCCCACCATGGAATTTTCCAGAAAAACGCAGCTGGACATTAAATTACAAAGGAGCAAGTTTCCGTTCTGTAGCCGGGGACACATTATCTATCAAGGTCATTCCTGCCTGTGTCCGCCACTAGACAAGTGGGAGAGGGCTTACATCTAAGGGAAAGGTATACGCTAATAGGAACAGTGCATTCATTAGTGTGGCAGAACTCAGCTCTGAAGAAACACAACCTAGAGAAGGCCGTTTCTCGGAAATGGTGGAGAATTAGTTTCCTTCTTGATATGAAATGGCGCCGGTACTCAAAATGGCGGTGCGAATGCTAACTTACATGAAAAAAATTATAAAAGCGTAATTTTTTATTCTAACACACAGGCAGTTAACCATTGCTCAAATGGGGGGGAGTGTTTGAAATTACTACAACAACCATCAGAACCTCTATCCCAACCTCTGAACAGGAGGCCACAGTGAAGTTTCTCCATACTCACTTGTCAGCCATGTCACTATTGAGGTTCCCCTCAAATCAAGGAAGCCATTGCTCATGTGGGGGGAGTGTTTGAAATGACTAAAATGACCAACAGCCCCCCTACCTCGACCTCTGAACAGGAGGCCACAGTGTTCTTCATCCATAATCACTTATCCAGACACTATACTGTCCTAACATTGCCTTCTGATGCCCTGATCTGCTCCCCAATGCAGTCCCCTATCGGCACATCCCGCTTTTGTGCTGTTCACCCTCTGGGAGCTGCCTCTCTGATGAGGAGCCTGATTGCGGCCTGCACCTGCTTGGAGGCGGGATGATGAGAGCCATGAGGGTGGGTTCTCCTGGTACAGCTGCGGTGTGCTGACCAGTATTCCTGGCTGCCGCCTGCCATTCTCACAGTGGGCCCATGGGAATGACCGAGTGACCCAGCGGTTGGTCACTGAGTCTGGCTGAGTAGGTGTGGCTTGGAGATCGACTTGGCCCTGCAACTGAGGAGAGCCTATCTGGCAGGTACGGAGGAAGCGGCCGTGGCAAGGGAGAGGGCTGCCACCTGAGGGACCCCTGCAGAGAGTGTGAACCCAAGAGCTGCTGGGCCATCATCCTCCTGCCTGTCCTTTCCCTCCTTTCTTTTCCCCCTTTGACTGCAGTGGCTGCAGAGTGCCCAGAGGCTATGTCGGCCTAGGCCCATCTACTGGGGGTCGAGTGGATAACTTCACGCCACACCTCTGTTCGCTGCCTCTCTAGCACTGCTGGCTGAGGTACCACACCCACTGGGTCTGACCCGCCAACCCTGCACTGTTGGGGCTCTCCTGTTGCCCCTGGAGGTGTGGCAGGATGGTGTGATCAGGCCCAGGCCTCCATCTTGCTTGCCCTCTCTTCTCTGCCTCATCCCTGGCCACTGCTGAGGGCCGTTTCGGGCCTAGGCTGGGCAGCTGTGGGGTGAAGTGGGTGGCAGTGCGTGGTGCTTGAGCCCTTGGCTGGTCCCCATCACCTGCCAGCTCCCCCTGTGCTTCCATGGAAGGCCCCCGAAACTGCAGATCACAGGTGCTCTCTCAGACCATATTTGGGCCCCCTGCTGGTGTCGCACCTGGTGATGGAGACACAGTGGTCGGCTTGGGCCCAGGCTCTCACTGCGAGCGGTTAGACGGCCTCACATGTGCCATTGCAATTGGGCTCTTTGATCCTCAGTCTCTTTGGTGTATCTGTATCTCCATGGTGCAACTACTTAGAGGGATGTGGCTGAGGAGAGACCAGGAGGGCCTACTTCCTGCTGCCACCTCTCAGCCCTCAGAGGGGCAACTTGTTGCTACCCCAAGCCTGTGTACCACTTTGGATTCCTGTGACTACCTTGCTGGATTGCCCCCGCTGCTGCAGTCAGTACCTGATGTGGTGGAGTGGTCCAGCTGCCTGGGTAGCAGATTAGGCTCAGCAGCGAGCTGAGGCCTTGTTGAGTCCGGCCTCACCCCTGTTATCTTGTAGTGCCCCTTCGGCCCTGGGGACCCTGACTGATGCTGCTGCTTCATGCCAACATCCCTCCTGACTACCCTGTATTAAGACGATAATAGTGTTTAGGGCCATATGCATGGTGCAGACTCCTGGTCTACCTCCACTACCATTATCACATCTCTGGGCCATCCTGACTGCTCTAAAACCTAAATCTTGTGGGATTGCTCCTGACACTGCCCTACCAAGCTACTGGATTCCCAGACACACGTGCCAGCAATGGGCCTCCTCCGCTTAGCTGCCCCAGACATCCCGTCGTGGCCAGTGACAACTCCCTCCACGCTTGCCAAAGATGCCTCAATATCGGAGCCTCTGCGTCACTGGAAGACAAACTGGACGCTGTTTGAGCTGCCATTAGGTGGCCATTAAACACTCTTGCACATCACTGAAGGCTAAAATAGACACTGTAGCAATGGACCTCTCACTACTGCATGCTGACCATTGCAAACTTGTGAACAGAGTGGACTCCGTGAAGCACACCCTTGCTGACCTGCAACCAAAAACACAACACATCCATCCTCATTGCAGATTCTGCTGGAGCGAATCAGCATCTGCGTCCTGGAAACAGACAGCTGAAGATGTTGAGGGAAGAACGAGGAGAAATAATATTTATATTGTTGGTCTTCCTGAGGGGGTAGAGGGCCGAGATGCTCTGCAATGTGTGGAGCAGTGGTTACGGAAATTGCTTCCCACACACACCTTTTCACAATAATTCACTTTCTAATGGCCATGTCCCGGCGAGAAGGCCCCTGCCTGGATCCAATCCTTGCCTGGTGGTGCCCCAGTTGCTGCATTTTCATGACCGTGACTCGATCCTGCGTAAGGCCAGAAAACTCCCTGAGATCAAGGTGAACAATGTGCCATTTATGTTTGTTACAGATTATACCTTCGCAGTCCAACAACGAAGCACCTTTCTGGAAGTGAAGCAGTACCTGATAGGAGCTGAACTACTCGCTGCTGTTTCCGGCACACCTCCATGTGGTTGCAAGCAGTACCATGCACTTCTTCGACTCGTCTGATGAGACGTGGCACTTGCTGGAAACCTACGGCTCTCCTGCTGCTGGTGCATCACAGTCAGGCACTGTGGTGGATCGTGTGCATGTCGAGGGCCACCGCCATCACTCTGGATCACACCAGTCTCCAGCCCCTAAATCCGTACCTGGTTTAGAGCATATGATTCTGGAGCGGCACAGTGTACTGCAACATGTCCTCGCTCTCACAGACGAGACATGACTTTAGAGCCCCGCAGTTGACTTGCTTCGATCCTCCAGTGTTGAGAGTTCTGTCGCTACCTGGCCCTCCCAGGCTGACTCCGGACCCCCTCCAGAAGAGACTCCGCAAACTGCTGATAACATTATTTGACCTGTTGTCTGCCTTGTCTACTATTCAACCATCACATGGAGCGCTATATATAATTACCCATGTTTCACCTCAGTTTCTTGAAACCTATAGGTTCCTGGCAAACTGGATCACTGTGCCCCTTCTCTAAATAGCATGTTTTAATCCTTTTATCCCACAGGAGAAATTGGCACAGATGGCCTACCTTATATTTGTCCATTATTCTGAATAGGCATCATTTGCTATCAATTGCATTACGGGGATAAACTGCCTCTTGTGTCTGAACTGACCCCCCCTCACACAGAGTTTTTGATCATTACCTAAAAATTAGGTTCAGATTGGTTTGGGTGGGCGCCCAGTTGGTGTACTGCAGGTATGGTATTCATTGTTCCTTTTTTATTGTTATGCTTTCCTATTTCTGTTTTACACATGGTACATGGCTTTCCCCCTCTCATCCTTGCTGCCAACAGGACATCACCATTGCCCACACACAATGGTTTGATCCTATTGCTCATGCTTTGTCCCTCTCTCACCTACACCAGCACATATGACATCCATTAAAGTGCTAACCTGGAATGTCCACAAAATACATACCACCACACACAGATATGCCATTTACTCATAACTTAGATGCCACTCTGTCCATGTTGCTCTGCTGCAAGAGTACCATTTGATGCACCTTGAAGCGATTAAACTTCAGTGTTGCTGGCGTAGACAGACATTTGCACTGATTTCTCCACCTATGCCAGTTGGGTTTTGACTTTTGAGTTGGGTGCGACTGGCGATGTCATTTAAACCAGATGAGACGTCACTGACCCAGAGGGCAGACTCGATGGCCGCTAAGTCTTGCTGGGCAGCATATACTCCCCCAACTTTGACCGGATAAAATTCTTGCATGCACTCTCCAGAGTTTTGTCGCATTGGAGCAGAGTACCGTGGCTGTTGGGAGGTGATTTTAACAGTATGTTGGACACCATCCTAGATTGTGCGTTCCCTCCGCTGCCTTGTACCACTGCCTCCCCAAATGCCCAAGTGCTCAAGAACTGGTTGCAGAATTGGGGATTGGTGGACCTCTGGTCTAGTCACAACGAGACCAGGTGTACTTCTTTCATTCTGTGCTTCATTCTTTGCACATGACAATTGACAGGCTGACTCGTACACTAGACCTGGCCCCTTGTGTCACCTGCTTTTACTATCAGGGCTGCTCCCACTCTGATCAAACACCCAAAATCCATAGTTTGTTGAGAAAATAGTGCTCCCCAATCACCATATGGTGATTACAACTGGTACCGCTGAAGGGCCACAGCCATTGAAGACTTCTTTGATCTAAATGCAGACTCTGTTACTGCAAGATCCACCGAGTGGGATGCCTTTAAATTGAAGCTGAGGGGATACTGTATGGGGTTCCGCTGGAACATTTGTCTGCAACTGGACACTGACATCTTGCGCATAGAGCACCAGCTCCTCTGCCTGTAGGGTATGGCAGTGCCAGACCCAATCGATGGCCGTAGACTAGCGGAGGCACAACGTGAGTGCACGGCTCTATTAGAGCGTTTATGGTTCCACAGCTATGCCACATACTTGGCTAGGACCCATGCGATGACTGGCAAGACCGGTTCGTTCCTAGCATGACTGATCTGTCGGGATCGGCCCAGCAGCCCTATTGTGGCATTGCACTCTGCCGTCGGCCAAATGCTCGATATTCAGTGAGATATTCATAGTGAGGTAGTGCTTCATTACACCTCCATTTAGCAATCGTCCCCACAGTGACACTACCTCATTCCTGCCCGCAGTGACCCTCCCTAATATCACATCTGAACAGAGGGCGGAAATAGATGGCCCCATCACACCTTTTGAGATACAGGAAGCTATATAGGCATTGGTGACTGACAAGGACACCTGCCCTTGCAGGCTTGCCAGCATAATTCTATAAGGCCTACACTTTGGCGATGACCCCCCCCACCTACAGTCACTGTATGTGGAAGCATTGGAGACATCTTGCCTTCCAGCCTCTCTCTATGAAGTACTCATTATTTCACTGCCTAAACGGGACAAAGACCCTGAAGCCTTGGGCATGGTAGCGCTGCTGAATACGGACTACAAGATCCTGGTGAAAATTCTAGTAGACCAGCTGGGTCTATTGGTTTCAAAGCTGGTAATCATCAATACAATAAAGACCTGGTTGTGGTAGAGTTTCTTTAATGTCTCTTTTAGGTACGGCTCTCTTTTTTCACCCACTTTATGGCATCTCATCGAAATTCCCACAGACTCAAAACTCTCAAATTAATCATCTTTTTAAAAAAGAGAGAAAAGGAACGCTGTCAGTTAAGCCGCCCAATCAAGCATACCCTCCCCCACAAAATGTGAGTGAAGAACACTTACTGAAAAATAAATGAAAGATGCAACATGCAGTGCTTTTAATTCGAGTGAGCTCACATTTTCAAATAAAGAGGGCAACGTAATAGTGAGCCTTAACTCGATTTTAAGTTGCATTGAACACACCGTTCTCTGCATATCACGGGGTTTATAATCTGGGACAGTTGATTTCTTTATTCTCTGTCTTTCTTGTCTCTCTCTTGGACACTATTTTCTTTGTTTCAGTGAGTGGGCAGCCGATTATGATATACGTGGGCATACTAGCGAGAACCTGCTGGTAGCCTCCCTGGTGTTGCATACGTGAGGTGCCCTCTCACTCTTTCACTCATTTTTCAGTAAGTGGTCTTCACTCACATTTTGTAGGGGAGGGTATGCTTTATTGGGCGGCTTGACTGACAGCATTTCTTTTCTCTCTTTTTTAAAAAGATTATTAATTTGAGAGTTTTGGGTCTGTGGGAATTTGGACGAGATGCCACAAAGTGGGTGAAAAAAGAGAGACCCGTGTTGGAAGCAGTACCTAAAAGTGATATTAAAGAAACTCTCTGACTATCAGGTCTTTATTGTATTGATGATTTGTGAGAGGAGGGTGACCTGGTGTTTTCCCTCTGTAGCTCCTTGTTGTGAATAGTTCAAAGCTGGTATACCAGAACCAGAACGTGTTTGTTCCAGCCTATACAACCTCACTTAACCTGCATCAGCTCTTCCACATTATGGAACAAGACCCTATCGAATGGCCTCATGCAGGATGTCTGGTCCTTGACCTTTTAAGGGTCTTTGATTCTTTGGAATGGCCCTTTCTATTTATGGTGCTGCCCCTACATCACTTTGAAAACAGATTTATGAGACTCAGCTGCTCACTGTATACACTACCATTGACCAGGGTGAAGTCTGGCACCCTCATTTCCAATCCCTTCCTTATAGGCAGGGCATGCACCAGGGGTTCTTGTTCTTCCCACGGCTCTTCTCCCTTGCAGTGGAGCGCATGCACACCTGCATGTGCAGGATGTGTAGTGGGGTATTGCCCTAGGAAATGGTGTTCATTCAATCTCCCTTTATACAGATGATCTTCTCATTTACTTGAGGGACATTTCTTCAATCCCTGATGGGATCACTCACACTCTCCCCCACTTTGCTGCACTTTCAGGCCTAAAAGTCAACTGGGCTAGATGCTGCCTTTTCCCACTTGCTGCGACCACCATTGGTCTGAACATCAGCCTGTTTGCTACCCTCTTGCTTAGCAACCCTGCGCATTACGATGTTTGGGTATCCAAATGTATTATTCTCCTGTCGATCTCCTAGATGATAACCTGACACATGCTGTTGCCTCGCAGTCTAACCTGGGATGGCATGGTGAGCAAAAGAATGATGGATTTAACCCAGATCTCTTGACTGGGGGTGAATGTTTTGATTTGTTTTGCATTCCATCCATCAACTGAGTGTCTTTTGCTTTCTCGCCCTCAGTGCGCCATGGGTCCCGGGCTGACTGTGCCACTGGATTGAAGCTATCCTGGCTGATAAGGGGTGAAACCCCGAAGCTGGCCCTATGATGCTTGTTACCAGTCCAGGGTGGACCTGGCTTGGCAGTTTGGGCTGGACTGTTCCCACGAGGTAGAGAGTCAAGACTGATTTGCATATGGCCAGGTCTAAACTGGGTGGCCTGGTGAGCAAAAGAATGATGGATTTAACCCATATCTCTTGACTGGGGGTGAATGTTTGGATTTGTTCTGCATTCTGTCTATCAGCTGTGTGGTTCTTTTGCTTTCTTGCCACAAGTGCGCTGGGTATGCCCAGGCGTGGGTCCCGGGCTCACTGTGCCACTGGCTTCAAGCTATCCTGGCTGATAAGGGGTGAAACCCCGAAACTGGTCCAAGGATGCTTGTTTCCAGTCCAGGGAGGACCTGGCTTGGCAGTTCGGGCTGGACTGTTCCCATGAGGCACAGGGTCAAGACTGATTTGCATATGGTCAAGTCTAAACTGGGGTGGCATGGTGAGAAAAAGAATGATGGATTTAACCCATATCTTTTAACTGGGGGTGAATGTTTTGATTTGTTCTGCATTCCATTCATCAACTGTGTGCCTTTTGCTTTCTCGCCTCAAGTGCGCCAGGTATGCCCAGACGTGGGTCCCAGGCTCACTGTGCCACTGGATTCAAGCTATTCTGGCTGATGAGGGGTGAAACCCTGAAACCGGTCCTAGGATGCTTGTTTCCGGCCCAGGGAGGACCTGGCTTGGCAGTTCAGGCTGGACTGTTCCCATGAGGCACAGGGTCAAGACTGATTTGCATATGGCCAGGTCTAAACTACGCAGACGACACCCAGCCAGATCTCTTGAGTGGGGGTGAATGTTTTGATTTGTTCTGCATTCTGTCCATCAACTATGTGTCTTTTGCTTTGTTGCCTTGCTGGGGCCTAGATGACATTCTGGAAGACCTTGCCTCTATCCATCACTGCTCAAGATGGTCGGACTCCCCCAACTCCTGCACTATTTTGTCAACTTGCCCTTGTACATACGAGCCTCGCAGGGGCACGCACCAGGGGTGCTTGTTCTTCCCACTGCTCCTCTCTCTAGCAGTGGAGCCGTTGGTGGCACACCTGCGTGTGCAGGATGTGTAGTGGGGTATAGCCCTAGGGAATGGTGTTTATGCAATCTCCCTTTATACGGATGATCTTCTCATTTACTTGAGGGACATTTCTTCTATCCCCGATGGGATCACTCACACTCTCCCCCACTTTGCTTATCCTCAAAATGGGGATTAAGGTGACTTCCTAAGCTGATGATACTCAGCTATTGTTCTCTTTTAGTGGAGTATCAGATTCCACCTTTGACCCGCTACAAGAATGTCTCAAAAACATCGCTGACTAGATGAACCGCAATTTCCTTAACCTTAATGCGGACAAGACAGAGGTTTTGTTTTTTAATCAACCGACCCCTCTCCCATCCAATGTATGGTGGGCATCGGAACTCGGCGATGACCATACCCGAAGAACTCGGTCAAAAATCTAGGTGTGAGGTGGGACAAAGATCTGTCCCTTACGACCCATGTACAAACGGTATCGGCGGTTTGTTTTGGCTAAATTAAAACCACCAGGAAATTTGTAAACCTCCTGCCTGACTCAACCCGCAAAACCGTGGTCCATGCTTTAATAATTTCCCATCTTGATTATGCGAACGGCCTGTACATGCTGCTTGGATTGACCCATAGACTCCAGATCATTCAAAATGCGGCAGCCCGACTGTTCTGCGGGGTCCTGCTCCGACACCGCATCTCTCCATACCTTACAACTGCACTGGCAACCGATAGCCAAGTGGATAGAATTAAGGCACTAACATTTGCCTTCGAGCAGACAAAGGGAGGGGGCCTATCTATCTGAGAAGGAGACTCCACCCCTATGAACAAGACAGACCTCTAAGGTCCAATCACAAATGCTTTCTCGCCACACCGCGCTTTGTGAAAGCAAGGATTGGAGGCAGAACATTCGAAGTGGGTACCACCAGATGTTGGAGTAACCTCCCCCCTCACCTTCGCATGATGCAGTCCGAACTGGAATTCAGAAGGGCCTTGAAGACCTGGCTTTTTAATCGGCATGACTAGTCTAGCGCTGCCCTCTGCCTTGATCACTGTCTACTATAGCGCCAGAACACCCCATTTGGGGTAGCTGCGTGCTCAACAAATGCATTTTATTATTATTATTATTTAGTATTTGCTGCTCTTTCAGGCCTAAAAGTCAACTGGGCTACATGCTGCCTTTTCCCACTTGCTCCGACCACCATTGGTCTGAACATCAACCTGTTTCTACCCTCTTGCTTGGCAACCCAGCACATTACGATATTTGGGTATCCAAATGTATTATTCTCCTGTTGATCTCCTAGATGATAACCTGACACATGCTGTTGCCTCGCAGTCTAAACTGGGGTGGCATGGTGAGCAAAAGAATGATGGATTTAACCCAGATCTCTTGACTGGGGGTGAATGTTTTGATTTGTTCTGCATTCCATCCATCAACTGAGTGTATTTTGCTTTCTCGCCCTAAGTGCGCTGGGTACGCCCAGATGTGGGTCCTGGGCTCACTGTGCCATTGGATTCAATGTATCCTGGCTGATGGGGGGTAAAACCCCGAAACCGGTCCTAGGATGCTTGTTACCAGTCCAGGGAGGACTTTGCTTTGCAGTTTGGGCTGGAATGTTCCCATGAGGCAGAGTCAAGACTGATTTGCATATGGCCAGGTCTAATCTGGGGTGGCATGGTGAGCAAAAGAATGATGGATTTAACCCAGATCTCTTGACTGGGGGTGAATGTTTTGATTTGTTCTGAATTCTGTCCATCAACTGTGTGTCTTTTGCTTTCTCGCCCTAAGTGCGGCGGGTATGCCCAGGCGTGGGTCCCGGGCTCACTGTGCCACTGGATTCAATCTATCCTGGCTGATGAGGGGTGAAACCCTGAAACCGGTCCTAGGATGCTTGTTTCCGGTCTAGGGAGGACCTGGCTTGGCAGTTTTGGCTGGACTGTTCCCATGAGGCACAGGGTCAAGACTGATTTGCATATGGCCAGGTCTAAACTACGCAGACGACACCCAGCTCCTCTTCTCGTGTAAGAGAGGAGGAGACTTTGATGGGGCGAGTATCCGGGATTGCCTTGGGGCTGTGTTTCAATGGTTCCAACTGAACAGCCTCAAGTGCAATTCCGATAAGTCCGAGGTACTTTTCTTTGGGTGTGACACGGAGCCAGACTGGCAGGCTTGGTGGCCTACCAATATGTTCCCCCCAACTTGTTCATCCCAAATGGCTAAGAACTTGGGGGTTAAGACGGACAAGGGGCTGACTATGAAGTCCCAGATCCTGGGGGTGTCGGGCACTTGCTTCGGCCTCCTTAGAATGCTACGGAGGTTTCTCCCCCTCTTATCAGAGGAGCCAGGAAGCTGACTGTGCAGGCCCTGATAGGCTCCAGGCTAGATTATTCAAACGTTCTGTACCTGGGCCTGCCAGAGTACCTGCTACAGCGGCTCCAAATTGTGCAGAATGCTTCGGCGAGAGCGATTTTTGGACTGAATAGACGCGCTAGTGCTGCAGGCTTGCTCCAGACCCTGCACTGGCTCCCAATTCGCAAGCGGATCGCCTTTAAGGCTTTGACCCTGACTTATAAGGCCCTCCATGCGATGGGAGCAAAGTACCTCCAAAGGAGACTTGCCCTTTACCGACCGGCTCGCTCTCTGAGATCAGAATCCCTGTTTTTGGCGACCGTCCCGCGAGTGATGAGAGCGCGCTTGGGAGGTCGCTCCTTTGGACTACTGGCGCCACAGCTGTGGAACTCTCTGCCTCTTACACTTCGGGGAGCCACTAGCTTACTAGCTTTTAGAAAGGATCTCAAAACCTGGCTGTTCACCCAGTAGGTCTTGTTTTGTTCGTTGTTTTTCTTTTCGTCTGTGACACTTTCTCTTTTAATGTGTTATGTTAGTACGCTGTAGTCTACCTTAAATAAAAGCGCCGGGACACTCTTTTTGAGTAGCCGTGCGCTCTATAAAAGCCATTTTAACATAACATAACATAACATAAACTGGGGCGTCATGGCGATCAAAAGAATGATGGATTTAACCCATATCTTTTGACTGCGGGGTGAATGTTTTGATTTGTTCTGCATTCCATCCATCAACTGTGTGCCTTTTGCTTTCTCGCCATAAGTGCACCGGGTATGCCCAGACGTGGGTCCCAGGCTCACTGTGCCACTGGATTCAAGCTATCCTGGCTGATGAGGGGTGAAACCCCGAAACCGGTCCTAGGATGCTTGTTTCCGGTCCAGGGAGGACCGGGCTTGGCAGTTCAGGCTAAACTGTTCCCATGAGGCACAGGGTCAAGAGTTAATTGCACATGGCCAGGTCTAAACTGGGGTGGCATGGTGAGCATAGGAATGATGGATTTAACCCAGATCTCTTGACTGGGGGTGAATTTTTTGATTTGTTCTGCATTCCGTCCATCAACTGTGTGTCTTGCTTTCCTGCCCTAAGTGCACCGGGTATGTCCAGACGTGGGTCCCGGGCTCAGTGTGACAATGGATTCAAGCTATCCTGGCTGATGAGGGATGAAACCCCGAAACCGGTTCTAGGATGCTTGTTTCCAATCCAGGGAGGACCTGGCATGGCAGTTTGGGTTGGACTATTCCCATGTGGCACAGGGTCAAGACTGATTTGCATATGGCCTGGTCTAAACTGGGGTGGTATGGTGAGCAAAAGAATGATGGATTTAACCCAGATTTCTTGAGTGGGGGTGAATGTTTTGATGTGCTCTACATTCCGTCCATCAACTGTGTGTCTTTTGCTTTGTTGCCTTGCTGGGGCCTAGATTACATTCTGGAAGACCTTGCCTCTATCCATCATGAGCAGAGTGTCTCTGCTCAAGGTGGTCGTATGCCTCCAACTCCTGCACTATTTTGTCAACTTGCCCTTGTACATACGAGCCTCCTTCTTCTGCTTCTTCAAAGGGGTACAAAAGGGGGTGGTGATGGACGGAGCATCAGAGCCAATCAAACACTCACACCCAGTCAACAGATCAGGGTTTGATCCATCACCGTTCTTTAGCCCACTCTGCCACCCCAGTTCAGACATGGCCATATGCAAATCAATCTGACCCTGTGCCTCATGGGAACAGTCTAGCCCGAACTGCCAAGCCATGCCTTCTCTGGACCAGAAACAAGCTTCCTAGGACCTGTTTCTGGCATTTCAGCCGTCTTCAGCCAGGCTTGCTTGAATCCAGTGGCAAAGTGAGCAAGGGACTCACGTCTGAGCATACCCTGCCAACTTATGGCGAACAAAGCGGTACAAAAGGGGGTGGTCATGGACGGAGCATCAGAACCAATCAAACACTCACACCCAGTCAACAGATCTGGGTTTGATCCATCACCGTTCTTTAGCCCACTCTGCCACCCCTGTTCAGACATGGCCATATGCAGATCAGTCTGACTCTGTGCCTCATGGGAACAGTCCAGCCCGAACTGCCAAGCCATGCCTTCTCTGGACCGGAAACAAGCTTCCTAGGACCGGTTTCTGGCATTTCAGCCGTCTTCAGCCAGGCTTGCTTGAATCCAGTGGCAAAGTGAGCAAGGGACTTGTGTCTGAGCATACCCTGCCAACATATGGCGAACAAAGCGGTACAAAAGGGGGTGGTGATGGACGGAGCATCAGAACCAATCAAACACTCACACCCAGTCAACAGATCTGGGTTTGATCCATCACCGTTCTTTAGCCCACTCTGCCACCCCAGTTCAGACATGGCCATGTGCAAATCAGTCTGACCCTGTGCCTCATGGGAACAGTCCAGCCCAAACTGCCAAGCCATGCATTCTCTGGACCAGAAACAAGCTTCCTAGGACCGGTTTCTGGCATTTCAGCCGTCTTCAGCCAGGCTTGCTTGAATCCAGTGGCAAAGTGAGCAAGGGACTCACGTCTGAGCATACCCTGCCAACTTATGGCGAACAAAGCGGTACAAAAGGGGGTGGTGATGGACGGAGCATCAGAACCAATCAAACACTCGCACCCAGTCAACAGATCTGGGTTTGATCCATCACCGTTCTTTAGCCCACTCTGCCACCCCTGTTCAGACATGGCCATATGCAAATCAGTCTTGCCCTGTGCCTCATGGGAACAGTCCAGCCCGAACTGCCAAGCCATGCCTTCTCTGGACCGGAAACAAGCTTCCTAGGACCGGTTTCTGGCATTTCAGCCGTCTTCAGCCAGGCTTGCTTGAATCCAGTGGCAAAGTGAGCAAGGGACTCGCGTCTGAGCATACCCTGCCAACTTATGGCGAACAAAGCGGTACAAAAGGGGGTGGTGATGGACGGAGCATCAGAACCAATCAAACACTCACACCCAGTCAACAGATCTGGGTTTGATCCATCACCGTTCTTTAGCCCACCCTGCCACCCCTGTTCAGACATGGCCATATGCAAATCAGTCTGACCCTGTGCCTCATGGGAACAGTCCAGCCCGAACTGCCAAGCCATGCCTTCACCGTTCTTTAGCCCACTCTGCCACCCCAGTGGTCCCAGGATGCTTGTTTCCAGTCCAGGGAAGACATGGCTTGGCAGTTCAGGCTGGACTGTTCCCATGAGGCACAGGGTCAGACTGATTTGCATATGGCCATGTCTGAACTGGGGTAGTGAGCTAAAGAATGATGATGGATTAAACCCAGATCAGTTGACTGGGGGTGAGTGTTTGATTTGCTCAAGCGCTCTGTCCACCATCCCCTTTGGTATCGCTTTGTTCGCCCTAAGTTGGCAGGGTATGCCCAGACTTGGGTCCCTTGCTCACTTTACTACTGGATTCAAGATAGCCTGGCTGACGAGGGTTATGAACCCGAAACCGGTCCCAGGATGCTTGTTTCCGGTCCAGGGAAGACATGGCTTGGCAGTTCGGGCTGGACTGTTCCCATGAGGCACAGGGTCAGACTGATTTGCATATGGCCATGTCTGAACTGGGGTGGTGAAGTGAGCTAAAGAATGATGATGGATTAAACCCAGATCAGTTGACTGGGGGTGAGTGTTTGATTTGCTCAAGCGCTCCGTCCATCATGCCCTTTGGTATCGCTTTCTTCAAAGGACAGGTCAGAACCTTCATTTGGAAAACCTCCAGGTGGTGAGTAGCACTCCATAAGGATTAACAACCTACAGTCTGTGGGGGTTTGGTGGTCCCCAACTTTGAGAAATATTATTTAGCTTCCCAACTTTAATGGGTGTCAAGATGGCTCACTGCTTTGCAATTAGCGTATACTGCCACGCTGTTGCTGGCCTAGACCTTGGCCAGAATCTCTCAGCTGTTCCACTCCTGTGCATGACTGCTGCCACCCAGGCTGGTGTTTTTATTGGTGGTCATTGCTGCTTCAGATGAAGACTCTAACTTATGAGGCAGACTGCGCCATACGCACCAGCTTTGGCACACTTGGGCACACTTCACGGGCAACACTGCGCTGTTGTGGTGGAGCTGACCATTTGGTCTGTGGCAGGGGTCCTGATGGTGCGGGATCTCTACAGTGATAGTGAGCTTCTGTCATACAAGCTGCTGGTGGAGGAGGACGGTCTCCTTCTACACATATTGATAATAGGAGCATTGATAAGGGCAGAGATGGGGAGACATGACCTGTGAGCCCCTTTGCATCTACCTATACAATATTTACATGTCATTGGCCATGATATAAACTTGGTGTGCTGGCTGGCTACCTCTCTGCGCTCACACAGGGCTCCCTACATCCCTTCATGCACGATGGGAGGCTGACCTTTCCCATCCCTTCATGGACAGGGAGTGGTCCATCATATTGGAAAGTCCTACTCACATACTTTGCAATGTCCGCTTTTGCTTGATTCAGCAGTAGATCATGCACAGGGCCTACCTTACTCCTGACAACATCAACAGATACTTCCACTGTACAGATGTGCATATCCCCGATGTGGACTGATGAACGAAGATATTGTACACATGCTCTCTGCTTGTCGACATTTGCATCGCTATTGGTGTGGAGTAAGGACCCGTTTAGTGCTCTGTACTGAGCGCTCTCTCTCTCATACATGGGAGGTGTGCGTGCTTAGCCTGTATCGGTGAAACAATCAGCACAAAGTCATATCTCGCTTCATAAACCTTGGTCTAATCATGGCCAAGCAGCTGATCACATGCAGATGTAAGTCACCTGACTCACAACCTGGATGTGGTCGCTCATCAACTGGGTACAAGAAGAGAATGTTGCCTTGCATAGGGAAGAGGCCATGGGACTCCGTAAGCACCCATAGGCCTGTAGGTGGGATTAGGTCTGGGTGGAGTTTGTGGAGTTCCGCTTTGTGAAACTTAGTGAAGTGACCCAAAAACTCTGCAGTGCTATGCAGAGTTCCACAAGCAGCAGAGTACGTTAGGTCACACTGTGCATGTTGATTTTTAATGCAGGGTGTCCAGCAATGGAAAATCAGCATGAACGGCACCATGTGCAGCGCAAGAGGGCTCTGCTTCTTTCTGCTGCTCGAGTAGATTTGCTACTCAAGTGACAGCTTCCTCAGCGTGAATAGATGGTTTCACAATGTGAGCGATTGTGACTATCAGTGACCACCCACATTGAGAAACCTCGCTGGGAGGGGGTCTAGCATTAGATTTTCCTTGCTCGCACTCATCAACTTGATGTTGGCAAGCGCAAGCAAAGAAAAAACTGTGCTCCGTGGAGTGCGGAAAACTCTGCAAACTTCACGAACAGAGCAGAGTTCTCCACCCAGACCTAGCTGGAATGCGGTCATGGCTGATCCCCACATAGATATGCCAGACGCTCGCCTATTGCCAGAAGCCCAACTGCCCCGTGAAGGAAAGCTGGGAGGTGACACACAGGACGCCCTGCTCCCCAGTCCTCGCTTCCATTGAGCGGGCTCAACCTAGGCAATACACGCTCCTTGTCTGATAAACCTGAAACCGGTCATAGGATGCTTGTTTGCAGTCCAGGGAAGACCTGGCTTGGCAGTTTGGGCTGGACTATTCCCATGAGGCACAGGGTCAAGTCTGACTTGCATATGGCCAGGTCTAAACTGGGGTGGCATGGTGAGCAAAAAAATTATGGATTTAACCTAGATCTCTTGACTAGGGGTAAATGTTTTGATTTGTTCTGCATTCCGTCCATCAATTGTGTGTCTTTTGCCTTGTCCGATAATGGCCCTACTGACGGGGTACCTGGGGACAGTCACGGATAATTCACTTAGCAACTAGACAGGAGATGTGGTTTGTGGCAAGGTGGGTAGGGGAGCTAGGCCTAGCATGATAGTTACTACTAAGGTTCTTCATTCACACGCATTCTCATTGTTTTTTATTGGGATCCTTAACTGTTTATTTGTGTCATTGTGTATTATTGCTTATTGTGAACAATAAATGCTCATTTGATGTAAATTGCAGCCGTATTGCATTACCACTTCTTATAATACATGTATACATCCTCTTTGAGGCTGCCTTCCATTAACTCTACTGGTGCTCAAAGTGGCACTTTCAATTTCTATTCAGTATTCCTAACAATGTAATTTGTCACATTGCTATTGATACTGCAAGAAATACCATGCAATTGTTAGCTGAAGTCCCCATTGTAAACTGTGTTCCTGCAACTTCTGTGACTGTAACCGTAAAAAGCAATAAGCAGATTCAAACAAAAAAAGATATCCAGAGGCTTACCCATGCCTCATGCTGTAGCAGACCACCGTTGTCGAATCGAACTTCTGATCTGTCGACAAAATAAATGTTTCTAGAAAAAGACTAAAGGCCTCATTACGATGGAAGTTGAACAGTAGTCCGACCGCCATCGCAGCAAGATTGAGACCGCCTGACAAGTAGTTGGTGGTCCCACCCATCATATTTTGATAAGACTGCCGTGTAGCCAGTCGAAAACTGCATTTTTCTACTGTGGCTTGTGCTGTGGTCTGAAAAAAGTCCGCAGCGCAACCCGCAGTAGTAAAAGGCATGTTTTCAAACATCCATGCACCATGTGGCGCCTGGCACATGGTGCATGGATGATTGAGGGGCACCCTGTGCCTCCCTGGCCACTAACCAGTGGCCCAGGGGGAACCGGGGCCCTACTTGGGCCCCCAAAGTCCCTTTCTGACAGATTTTCCATGGCCGGAACTGCTATGAAAAGGCTGTGGGAAATGGACATCCTAATCCCGATGGAAGCCTCCATTCTAGCCCCAACGGGCTCCTTGAGCCTGTCAGAGGTGGCGGTCTGTCTCCCAGACCGCTGTGGTCCAACTGTCTGCTTCATAATGCGGCGGTTGGACCAATGGCCTGGATGTCGGTGGACCGCCACCAATGGCCTATCGGTGGAGGTCACACTGACATCAAAATGAGGTCCAAAGTCCGAAGGTACACTTTTGACCGTGACCTAGTGCTCAGCCTATCCGAGCCATGCTCCATCATGGTCGGCCTAAACCTTTGACTTTGTGCCAAACCAGCGTGACCAGATAGGCGCAAGTGGCGCTTTAAGCATTTTCGTGCTAGAATGCACAATTTTTTATTTATTCTTTTGTAATTTTGCAGTCATTTTAAAGATAAAAGCAAATGTTAATTTATTGTGACTTGACTTGCCGGCCACAGCAATCTTACTAGACGCCGAGAAGGCGTTCGATTCCTTTGAGTGGCCTTTCCTATGGATGGTCATGCGCAGGCTGGGTATGCCCTTTGGGTTCATCAATCTTACGAAGCCGTTATACTCGGCCCCCCACAACCAGACTACGCTTAAATGGCATGCTCTCTCGGTCTTTCGCCCTCTCCTGCAGTACTAGACAGGGCTGCCCCTTGTCCCCGTTGCTCTTCATCCTAGCAATGGACCTGCTCATTCAACACTTCTAGGAGCGACACCTTCATAGGGGGCTCTAGTTTAACACTAGGCCTCTGCTTGTGTCTTTATATGCGGACGATATCATCCTATACGTCTGGAATCCCCAAGAAAATTTAGACCCTCCAGTCCGGGAAATCATTAGATATGGTGGCTTTTCTGGCCTATCAATTGGAATGAGTCCGTCATTTTTCCCCATACATCGGGCACGACCCGTTGGGAATGTGAGTTCCCTTTGTCTTGGTGCTCGGACTCTGTCAGGTATTTAGGCATAAACCTACATTTACACACCAACTAAATAATACGATCAAACTACGGCACAGCGATACACACACTGGAACAGCAAGTGGACAGGTGGAACAGATTACCGCTTTCAATTGCTGGGCGCATCGCACTGATAAAAATGGTGGTCCTTCCCAAATTTTTTTATTTATTCTATAATATTCCTATTTCATTACCGAACTGATTCTTTGACTCTCTTCACACTCATCTCATTCGACTGACATGGTGGGACAAATGCCCTAGAGTCCGCTGGGAGATCATGACACTCCCGTATCACAAGGGCGGTTTTGGAGTCCCTAATTTTCAGATGTATTATTTGGCAGCACAATGCAGCTATGCTCACACTTGGTTCCATCCTGATGCCCGAATCCCATACTTATGCCCTGAGGCTGATTTAGTCTTACCGGACACGCTACGAACGGTCTTGCCCCTGGGCTACCCGCGTGATCCAGTCGACATTCAGACAGTGTTCACAACAAGCTGGGCCTGGCTAAAACTGGTACAGAAGGTGGGATCACCGCCGCTCTACTCCCCGAACCTTCCACTCCCGAATCTAAGGTGGATTCCTATCACAGGGGAGGGAATAGTGCAGCGCACTCTCACATGGTTTGACATGACCTCCATTGGAGACCTATACATACAAATCTTATCTGCCTCTGACGGAGACAAATTTGCGGGAGCTTCGTTTATGGACAAGTTTATACTTACGCAACTTGGTGCCGCAGTTAGGGCCAAGCTTCCTGGTTACCCTGTAGAACCCAACCCCTTTCCCCCTAATTATAGGCAGCGACACTTGGGAACATTTGATTTCTAAACTGTATAGATCCTGCATGGAGATAATCCCAGTTATGGATGCTAAAGTACGGGTCGCATGGGAGACGGATCTAGGTCCCCCAATAACTGATGACCAATGGGCTGAATGCTGTCAGCAAACTAAAGAGATATCATTAAATAGCCGCCACAAACTCCTTCATTTCAAGTTCCTGCACCGAATCTACATCACTCCTGAGATGTCCCAATATAACTAAACAAATATAATTATTTATATGAAAATTATTTCTGTAACATTTGTATGTATTTGTGATCTGTATTTAACATTGTAATATTTTTCTAACATTTTTTAAATTAAATATATTTGTATTTTTTCACAAAATAGTTATATTTTTCATTATTTACTTTGTTTCATAAATAATTTTGTTTTAATCAAGATATTTTTTTTCTTTTTCATGTTGCACAGACTGGCATGGGAATAGTAGATGTTACTTATCCGCAATCCAACACTTTCCCTACTGGTGTACTGGCTGGAGGGGGGATAGTAAATATAACCCTTCCGCTATCCAACACTTTCCCTACTGTTGTATTGATTGGAGTTGGAATAGTACATTTTACCCCACCGCAATCCAACACTTTCCCTACTGTTGCACTGATTGGAGTGGGAATAGTAAATGTTACCCCTCTGCTATCCAACTTTTCCCCTACTGTTACACTGACTGGAGTGGGAATAGTACATGTTACCCCTCCGCAATCCAACATTTTCCTTAATGTCATACTGACTGGAATGGGAATAGTAAGTTTTACCCCTACGCTAGCCAAAATTTTCCCTACTGTTGTACTGATTGGAGTGGGAATAGTACATTTTCCCCTCTGTACTCCAAAAGTTTGTTTACTGTTGTACTGGCTGGAATGGTTATAGTAAATATTACCTATCCGCAATCCAAAACTTTCATTTCTGCTGCATTTACTGGAGAGAGATTTGTAAGTTTTAGCTAGTTTTATTATTTTGGCATTGTGTAAAGTGGTAGTACATTTTATATATATTTATTATAATGCTTTCTGTAATGTTGTATACATTGTAGTCATAATTGTATATGTGTTAAATATGATATTTAATAATTTATTTTAAATTGCAATAATTTATATTGTTGTTTTTGTAAATTTAAAATTATAATATTTTTAATTAATTATGTTTTTAATGTGTAAAATAATTTTTACTAAATTTTAAGATTTATAAGTGGCTTACTTTTTTAAAATGTAATTAGAATGATTTGTTTTCTAAAGATTTAGGAACTAATTACAATGTTGGGTGGACGTGAGTCTGCCCATCACTGTTGCGGAATCAGGAACGACTGAACTCCGGTCGGCGGTCCCGACCACAGCATTATGCTGCACATGGTGAGGTGGCATACTCCCATTTCTCGATGGAAGCTTGTGTTGCGGCTGTAAACCAGCCATAATACAATCTGCCATAGAGAAATGGGAGAATCTATTCATACCTGCACCGCGTGGCAGGCACCTCAGGGTGCCTGCCACCCAGTACAGGGATTAACAGGGGGGCACCACAGGTACCCTCTCAGCCCCCAAACAGAGGCTGCAGGGTGAATGGGGCCCTGCCAGGGGCCCCAAATGTCGCTTTGCGAAAGACTTTCCCTATCACAAAGCCAGACATGGAAAGCCTGTTGGAAACCAACATCTTAATCCCTACGGTGGAAACGCTGTCCATGGGGATTACAGGCAGGCCTCCGTCAGGCAAACGGGCTCTTTGAGCCCATTGGAATCCAGCTGGAATTACCGGCCAGTTTCATTTTTGACCACCTGCATCGTAACGCAGTGGTCAAGAGTGAAACCTCCTATGAGACTCAGAAAGCTTTCTGAGTCTCATCGCAATTAGGGCCTCAATGTTATTGGTATATGTACATATATATATATTTATTTTTTGCCGTATTTTTTGATTATTTAAAAATTTGTATTGATACTATAAATTCACATTATTAGTTTAATAAATTAGTTTCTAAGTAGATATATGTAAATATATATATTTATTATATATTTGCGTTAAACTTTTTTTTAAATTAAGTTAATTTGTTGTATTTGTTTAAATATATATTAAATATTTCTTTATTAATGTTACTATTTAATATATTTATTATTTTATTCTATATATATATATATATTCAAAAAAGATATTTTATACAGCTATTTCAATGAAATCGTTTTTTTTTACTTACCATTATAAGTATAGGATATCGATATTTTTGACATCGATATTTTGGTAATTATATTTCTGTAAGGAGATGTTTTGTCTGTCGATATTCTATCAGTGAGCTGTATGACATGCTACAATTTATAGTCAAACTCTTCATAAATTACAAAGGACTAAGGGGCCGATTACGATGGTGGAAGGCCCGCCACGGCCAGCCGTGCGGTGGCTGGCCATCCACCATCGAACGACGATTCCCTGCCTGCCAAATTAGGATGGCGGGGGGAATCGGACCGTGACCGATGCGGGCGCAAAGACCGCCCGCCACGGATCTGCCACAGGCAATTGTTCCAATTGCCTGGCAGAGTGGTCTGCATCTGTAAAATAGTGGCGGTGCCTAGCAGGCACCGTTCGCCATATTAACATGCTGGCTGTATTTCCCTGCACTACGTGGCAGGCACCACGTGGTACCTGCCACGTAATGCAGGGAAATGCACTACATAAACTTTTAACAATGCGGCGGGTGCTGCAGCCAGCAGTACCCGCCGCAATGGTAAAGATGCAAGATGCGACTGTCACGGTGGCGGTTGCATCGTAATGCTACGTGTGGGACCGCTACGATGGCGGGCGGACTCGGTCCACCCGCCATCGTAATCGGCCCCTTAATTACTTAGAAATGATAGCCAAAAGAATACTCTAAAACAAATTTTAACCACGAAAGTCTTCAAAATGTACAACAAACTGTATACCGAAATACCAAATCGATTTTTTTTAAAATAATAAACATAACATTTTAATAGATCAGTCAAACAACTGTTAAAAATAATAATATTAATAATGACTGATATAATAAATCATAAATAAATCATTTAAAAAGAATTATCACCAACCAAAATAGATAAAAATAGAAATCAATCATCACATAAAATAGTTACAACATATACTCCAAACAATTCCACATAACAATCACATATCTTTAATATAAACGAGGTAATATCACATTCCCAACACAAAATAAATAAAAGAATTAAAACTTAGGGCCTCATTTCGATGTCAGGCCGAATTCCTTCCGCCAGACGCCGAAACCACCGGTTGTAACTCAACCTCCCATTGAGAAAAGGGAGGTGCAGTTCATCCCTGCACCCCGTGGCAGGCACCTCAATGTGCCTGCCATGGGGTGCAGGCATCAACAGGGGGCACCATAAGTGCCTCTTCGGTATGCGACTGGAGGCCGTGTGCCCAAAGAGGCCCTGCTGGGGACTCCCAAAGTCGAGTTCTGACAGTCTTTCTGTGTCGGAAAGGCTGGCACGGAAAGGCTGCCTAAACCTGACAAGGTAATCTCAAGGGCAGAAATGCCCGTCCTTGACATTACAGGCTAGATTACGACTGGCCAACGGGTTCTCCGAGCCCATGGAAAGCCAGGTGGCATGACCAGCAGGTTTAGTTTACGACCGCCTCCATCGTAATGAGGCGGTTGTTAAAGGAGACCTGTCGGCTCATTACGATGCGGCAGTAAAAGCTCTGACCGAGGGTCGGAGCCTTTTACGGCTGCATCGGAATTGGCCCCTTACTGTTCAGTAGCTCCAGATCTTTCTCTAACTCAACATAAATTTGTAATCCACCAAAAATAAGATAAATCCCCCCCCCAAAAAAATATAATGATTCCAATAGAAATCCCTCAAAGTAATCCAGAGCATCAAAGTCCCATAAAAAAAGAAAAAAGTGTATCAAAATAGACCCCTTCCCAAGAAAACCGAAAAAAGGCACTATTGGATTATCATAAGCCAAACTGATTTCCTTTAAAAAACAAAAAAAAAAACCCACAAAACTTCAAATGCCAATAGAACGAGTTTGTTGACAAAATTCTGTAAAGGAAATTGACAAAGCCCACCAGCAAAACACATTACATTCCCAAAAATACATGGACATAATAGTTATTCATCAAAATATAACCAACGCCACACAACCTAACGTAGTATTACATTATTAATTAATAGCAAAATGTTCCCTCTGGGATGTATAGAGTGTCCCTAGATCTACAAATTCAAACTGACATAGATTCTCAACAAGAAAATAACAAAAGTATTGATAAAAGGGGAAAGAAGAGTAAACACAGAATAAAGATATGTATAAAAATTCTAAATAAATTACCTTGACAGTTATGGTGGATTATCTCTTGTTTTATTAAAAATCTTTACAAATTAATGTATTAGCTTGCAAATTGAAACCAAAACCCATTAAGGATTATAATCTTTCGACAAACATGTTTTAAAAAAAAGAAGAGACACATAGATTTGATTGTGGATCCCTGGTGGCAGCACCAGTCCTGTGACAGTCCAACTGCCACAGTCCTAATGCGCCAGGCGAACCGCTAGGCTAGTGGTCCGCGGACTTCCACCATGGATTCAGCGGTCCATTGGACTGCCAAACTCATAATGAGGGCCTATGTGTTCAGCACGATTCCTACTGGCCCCTGACTACAATAAGGAGTTTGTGGTACAGGCGGATGCTTCAGAGCAAGGGATTGGGACAGTACTGGCACAAGTAAATGAAAAGGGCCAAGATCAGCCACTTGCCTTCATTAGCATGCGACTACTCCCCAAACAGCAAAGATGACCATCATGAACATAATCTTGTCATCCATAAAACAAACCCTCCCCTACAGGTAAAAAGCCAATCAGCTCCCTGCAGGTGCTCCCACTCATCTCCAGTTTAAGCCCATGCACTTTGCTTGGTGCAACCCTAAATTACCCCATACATGAATCTTGGAAAACTTACACACACACACACATGCACTCACACAAAACCTCTAATACCTGTATTGAATAAAATACATTCATTTACAGAATTTAAATATTTTAGTAAACGAGCACACTATCTTTAAATGTTTTATTATAGACCTTATATTTACAACTTGGGCCCGATTACGATGAGGCTTTCCAAGCCTCATTGCGGTTTCAGTTTCAACGTCTGCATTACACAATGTAGGCAGTTGAAACTGAAACTGGCCGGTCATTCGGCTGGATTCCGAGGGGCTCAAGGAGCCCGTCAAGCAGTCGGTTACCAGCAGGTAATCCCCATGGACAGCGTTTCCGCATTTGGGATTAGGATGTCGGTTTCCGACAGGCTTTTCATGTCGGGCTTTCCGAAATAGAAGGCTGTCGTAAAGCAACACTGGGGGGTCCTAGCAGGTGCCCCTTAACCTCGTGGCCTCTGGTTTGTGGCTGAGCCCCCCTGTGAATCCCTGCACCATGTGGCAGGCACCTTGAGGTGTCTGCCCCATGGTGTAGGGATTCACACAAACTCCCATTTCTCTATGGAGCTTGTGCTACGGCCAGTTTACGGCCACAGCACAAGCTCCCATAGGGAAATGTGAGTTTGTGACCGCACCATGTGTGGTCGCATTGTAAGTTGGTATGCGGAACCACCGACCCATGTTTGGGCGGTTTCCATCCCGATCGGCCAACATCGTAATAAGACCCTTAATATCAAGTTTAAATACATTTTAAAACTCAACAGTTCTGAATGTTGCCCATGTTTTATATTGACCATTCTCAATTTCTTACACATCCAACAGGTCTTGTAAATACTATAGAATCCAGCATATCCAAAGATTCTTGTTCAGGTTATAAGTCGTTTCATATACTAGAAAGAGGAGTCATAATAGGTTTTCTTCCCGTCTTAACCTCTGGTCAATATTTAATTTCTGAGTTCTTTAGAGTACTGATTTAAATATTTGAAAATACAAAGTGCTACCACGATTTTAGTGGGCATTTTGTTTTAACCTTTTTCCTGACTATAGAATACATAATTTGCTATTATTGTATTTTGTTTCACATACATGTTTCCCAGGACGCAGAAAACATATTCTCACTCCTTACTTTGCAGGTGCTGCTTCTACCCTTTTATCTACTTCTACCTGCAGGCCTGTACCTTTTATTTTAAAGAATGGTATTTTTCATATGTTTCTTTTTTCAGCGTTTCTGTCACTGTTACATCGTTGTCTTTATCATGAACGAGTTTGTGCACTCTTCTGCTTTTTCATGGTTGAAATATAAGTTTATGTTCTGTATCCAGGTTTCTCTGTGGTCATTAGCCTTCTCACAACTCCCTCTTGGATAACAAGCCCTATTTTATAGCCGCATGTCTGCCTTTCTGCTTCTGAACTTACCAGCTGCTTCCCACAAAAGAAACGTTAAAAAATGGGTTTCATGAAAATAACAAGCACTGACAATGGCAACAGGTTTGGTGCACAGATAGAAATTCCTCTTCAGTCATTGATAGGTCTTGGCACTTTATTAGTGTTCATCATACATGCACTCTGTCACTCACACTTGAACTCATGCATTCATTCAACCACCCACTGATTCATCCTTGCATTCACACACTCATGCAAACACGATAAAACAAACACACGCACACACACACGCTCAACAAAGCATGCAACATAATTTAAAAGAACAAAATAGAGAAAATAATTCATATTTCTACCAAAACAGTGGTAAGCCTATGCTTGCAATAACAACATTAAACACAGCAGCAGGTGGCTTTCTTGCAATTATGTTTATATAATATATAATTGTCTTAAGGTTCCAGCATGAGCACCAACGTGGTGGCCGTCTTGGAATAGTAATGGTCACCTGGTTTAGAGACAGTGGCTGCAGAAAGAAAGGGGCCCATGAGCACTCTCTGGTAGTCTGTAGTATGCTAGAAAAAATGAAATAAAACGAAAAGAAGGATATAAAAATAAAAAGGAACCTATAAAAGCCCAAAGTTGAAAACTAAAGGATAGATCCAGCAGTCCTGACACTGAAGCACAGTCATTTCCAGTTGAGTGACCTGATCACACAAATGCTAACACTCACAGGGCAATAGAGCCAATGGCTGAATGTATGAAGTGGACTTATCTATTGCACGAACTGCAGTGGCATTAAAAACCCATATTTAACAGAGAAGCATGAAATATGGGAAATATTTCATAGTTTTCTGTTAAATACATGTTTCATCATCATAATGACAGCCCCAAACCACTCTGCAGTGCTTTAACGTTGTCAGGACTGGTTGGATTATACCACATGGAGGACTAAATTATGCTGCAAGGTTATTTAAATTATGCAGCAAAAATGCTAAATATGTGGCATGTTCTCTAGTATTATTTTTATCCATTTGTAATAGAAACATTTCTGGCAAAATCAGGAATTTTGCAAATTTTTGTGGGAAATTATATGGCAATTTCTGTAAATCTTTAATTATGCAATAGATGTTGTAACTGCAGAATCCCCTAAATCCATTGACACTCACCTTTGCCCATTCTTTTATTAACAACTCAATTAATGTAAACAAAGCCCACACATTCTAATTCCTATTGGTGGCCATTATAATCTGCACTTTTAAGAAAACAGATTTTTCGTGGTATCTGCCCCAAAAAGTATGTAATATATGCAGTTTATTCAAGGATGTTACCAACACCAAAGCACTTTCCTACTACAGTAATCTAAGAGATTTAATGTAACTACATACCTACCTGAATTTAGTAACATGTAATTCACCCTTAAAAGATTATTGCCTTTTACGAATGTTTTTCACAATAGGTAAGTCAGGCATACTGGCAAAGTCATAACTTTTCATATTAAAAAGATCAAAATTATGGAATTCAGCATACCCCTTTCAAATGAACCAATATGGTCTATAACCTTTACCACTGTCTTGGCGAAGGTAGCAACCATCATGAATGCAGTTATAGAATTACAACTATGTACATCACAGGTGGCAAAACAATAGCCAACCCCTCTCAAAAGAACCTGGCAAAGATTATCAAAGCAAAAGCCTCTAGGGCGTGCCTACAATGTTAAAAAATGTAAAAATGCTTTAAAAAATAGCTCTTTGCCATCTTTAATGCAGAGTAGTAACAATCAACCCTTTAAAACCTACTAACGTTAGCATATGATTTTCACCATAAATCGATCGAGCCTACTGCCATTATAGTAACGTTTTTGTAATAAACAGATCACTGTTGATCATCGGCTTACCACCATTATCAACACAGTACTGCTATATTGAGCATAAGCTTTCTCACAAGGTAAATGTGCAATACAAGCACTCTTTTTCAGTGGAAGTACAAAATGTCTGCCCAGTCAAATGCTGTACAGCAGACAAATGATGGACGGAATGCTGACAAGGCAAACATTCTCCCCCAGTCAAAAGATCTGGGTTACATCCATCTTTCTTTTGCCCACTACGCCACCCCAGTTTGGACCCAGCCATACGCAAATCAGTCTTTACCCTGTGCCCCATGGGAACAGTCTAGACTGAACTGCCAGGCCAGGTCCTCCCTGGACCGGAAACAAGCATCTTGGGAATGGTTTCAGGGTATGTCACCCTTCTTCAGCCAGGTTAGCTTGAATCCAGTGGCATAGTGAGCAAGGGACCCATGTCTAGGCATACCCATCCCACTTAGGGCGCAAAGTGTTACAGCAAACAGGGAGGACCTGGCTTGGCAGTTCGGGCTGGACTGTTCCCATGAGGCACAGGGTCAAGACTGATTTGCATATGGATGGGTTCAAACTGGAACGGCATGGTGAGCAGAAAAACGATGGATTTAGACCCAGATCTCTGTACTGTGGTGAATGTATGACATTGATCTGCATTCTGTCCATCAACTGTTGTTTTTGCAATTGTCACCCCGAGTGGGAAGGGTATGCCCAGACGTGGGTCCCGTGCTCTCCATGCCACTGGAATCAAGCTATCCTGGCTGAAGAGGGGCGAAACCCCGAAACCGGTCCTAGGATGCTTGTTTCTAGTCCAGGGAGGACATGGCTTGGCAGTTCGGGTTGGACTGTTCCCATGAGGCACAGGGTCAAGACTGATTTGCATATGGCTGGGTTCAAACTGGAACGGCATGGTGAGCAAAAAAACGATGGATTTAGGCCCAGATTTCTGTACTGGGGTGAATGTATGACATTGTTCTGCATTCTGTCCATCAACTGTTGTTTTTGTACTTAAGGGGATAGACACATAGACAGACAGAAAGTCCCACTCTCAGTAGTACTTGAGAAAGCTCTAATTCTGTTAATCACATAAAGTCTTTCAACAGCTGCGCTGTTAACTCTGACCGGAAAACTCCATATAGTAAAAAGAGTGATGCAATAACAAATTTCTAGATTAAATTTACAATAACATTGCTCCAATTATAAAGACACATGGGTTCAAATTTAGTACCTTTAAAAACTGGAAAATGCATGTTTCTACAGCAAGAAATAAAATAAAATATATATATATATTTTTTAACTTGTTCAGAAAGATCCCTTTTGTGAGAAAGGGAAATAAATTCAGCATGTAGAATGCATAAAAGTTCATTCTCAGTCATTGCCAGTTCTGTGGCACTAGTCAGTCACGTATGCATCATCAGCATACACGCTTTAACATTATGAGATACCTCACTGGATTAGAAAGCAGCAAAAGTGATCCAAGTACCTGAAGGGGATAGAAAATACATATTACGCTCAGACTGTCAAAAAGCCCAGCACTGCCCTTGCTCTCTATTTGCTTTGTAAAAATGAGTGAATATATTGAGTTATCAATGAATATGTATTGATAAGAGTGTTGTTTCCACAAAGGAGTTCAAATTCACACAATTAAGTATTATTGACAACACTAACAGGTAATAACAATCAATAATTTCTCTTGCCCACAAATGGGGTCCCAGGCTCCGGATAATGGCAGTGTGGTTATTGGCATCTTGGGGGTAAAACAATGATGACCAATGAGAGCATGCGCTGTATCTCAATGCGCTCCTAAATCCGATTGAACAGGTTGGATCCATTTGCAGATCCACTGAACAACCATAGAAAGTAGGGACAAAATAGCGCATATTTGAGGCTGTTTGCTTTTTCCTACTGCCCTGCTGCATTTGGATTTATAATCTTCCTCAGTAAGGCCAGCCAGTTCGTCAGAAGGGAGGGCAGAGTGGTTTCTGAGTCCAGCGCAACCAGAAAGAACACCAAACTGTTCAGTAGGACCGAAGTGCTGTTTTTTCCTGCCCAAGATATGCTAGATTTTGCTTGCTTCCTAGGTAAATGTAGGAGGGATTGGAGTGACTGACAAAAAGAAACAGAGCACACTGGACAGATAGAGAAGAGGCAGCCACAGAATTCTCCCTGAGAAGCTCTTTAACAGTATTTATGGTTTGCAAAGTCAAAATTCTAAGATGTCCATTGTTCCTCTTTGTGTGCTAATAGATAATAGAGAATAAGAGTATACATCAAGTTGTCTATATGATCATCTGTGCTACTCTACATGCTTTTGGGTAGCATTGAACTCTTTTAGTGATTGGAACCTAAGAAAGACATGGGTAGAGAGCAAATACACACATCAATTCCTTTCTATGACAAATGCCAATGCCATGTTCAGCTAACAAAGCACTACGCAATATGCTTGATAATATGTGTATTTGTTTCTGAGAAAGCAGAGTAACTTGTCTATTGTCCCAAAATGGATTGCTAGATATGTGCCTATTACATGGTTGACAATTTCAAGGCGTGTTCTGCCTCATTTGAGAGCAAGAGTCTTGATCATGAACATCTTAAATATGATACTTCATGATGAATCCCAAACTACCAACATGCACCAAAAGCTGACAGTGTTCAATATGGAATGGATGATGGAAACATGGCCTAGCCATATTTACAGCATGCATCCACCTCCTGATGCCCATTTGGAGAGCTCAGGGATTGCCTGCTTATAAGACTTCGGGCCTGAGTACACGTTTCGTGGTGTAACAGTGGGCCGCCACTCCATCGCCCCCTACCACACTGCCAAACTCGTCTGCACACCACCTGCCAGATTACGAGTTCATTTGTGGTCTTGCTGGGAGTGCTTTGGCGGTTCCATGGCGGTGCCTTTCAAAGGCTCATATCTGAGCCTTAGAAAGGCACCGCAATGGGAGTGGCAAGGCACATTACTGCACAGCATGGACTGTGCAGTCCATGCCGTGCAGGAACAGGAGGTGCATACTAACAGGGGGACACAACATGTGCTCCCCTGCATGCACACCCAGGCCCTGAGGCATCAGTTTCCTCAGCGCCGCACTTTTCATGGAGGGCCCACCACCATAAAAACTGTGGCAGTGAGGAAACTCGCAATATGCTTGGCAGAGCTGCTGCAGCACCGCCAGCATATTGTGGTCTCAGACTGCTGCCCAACTGCTGTGGGATCACAGATTCCCGGCGGTTACGGAGGTCCGGTGGCGGTCCATCCACGCAAGTCAAAATAGGGAGGGTGGACCGTCGTAGTCGTAATAAGGCCCTTTGTCAGAAGATTCATGTCCAAATCATTTTATGGGTACACGTTCCAACCTCATAGTTGTAAAGAGTATGGTGTTTTTTTAATCTTCCAATGGCCCATTAAAGAAAGAAGCATTGACAAAGACAATTGGTCGGACATTCACTTTGTATATGAATATTTGAATGCAAAGGTTCCAATGGAAAAGGAGGCAACATATATGAAGCGATGGGTGTTGACATTCTTCTAAGAGAAGCACAGTGTATGTTGTTGAATAGTATTTTATGTGTACTGCAGCATACAATAAACAAAGCATATTTACATATACATTAACTAAAACACAGTTATAATATGTAAGGATTGGTAAGTGTGTAGTTTATGTTTTATGTATACAGTATTTTGTGTGAATGTTGCATTGAGGTATTATGTACATGTGCATGTGGAAAATGAATTTGGTGACAAGTGAAAAGCATAAACTGGGGTACATAATGAAATGATGTTTACTAGATTGAGTACTACAAAGAAAAAGTAAGAGGTAAGACCTGGGTAGCAGTACTCAGTGCTTAGTTCTTAGACATTTGGTATCTTTCACTACTTCTGCACATGTTTTACTTATCATGTCATCTTGAAAAATTACAATCAACCAATGGCACATCTACGTGGATAATATTAATATTAATATATAACAAAAGCAGTCATAGCTATTCCATCTTCCGTGATATATATTTATGATGTGGAAGGTAGCACCAGCGACCTCTAGATAGCAGCATTACCTGGTGCTGTCTCAAAATAAAAGTGTCCCCCATTAGTAAATTGGGCAGTGGCGGCTACTCCGCTAAGGCGGTGGAGCGTCACCCCACTGCTCAAAAAGGAAAAATAAAAAGATAATAACGTATCGTTATTTTATTTTCCTAATGCAGTCAGTGACTCTGTTTCATGTGGGGTGGGCAGGGCTGGCCAGAGTAAGGGGGAGGAGTGGTGGCACTCTTCTAAGTGAGTATGAATGTTCAGCTGGATTTCTCGGGTCAGCAAAACAGTCATGCGCACTTTGCTTGTTCCCACCAGGCTGCATTACACGGCCTTGTGGGGAACATGCACATGCATCTAATTTGTCAGTTGTATTGGCAATATCACTTAAACAGATTTGTCATGTTAGTTACTCCCATTGGTGGTATTTTAAGTTAATTGGCAAACTGATATTTATTGAAACACCACTGACAATAATAAAAGATAAATTGTGTTACTGACATCAATCGGAGCACAATTTTGCTACTGACAATTTCAGTTATGACCAAAGTTCTTTCCTCTGACAAATTCAAGTTCCACTGATACAAAATGATTAAATGATACATCCTCAGAAGTGCCCGGGAATCACAGACTTAAGAACATTGCTGCACCTTGCCTCAATTGCTTTATCACATGGAGATTCCTACTAAGAGAGCATCTTGGGTGTCACCATCGCTCCTGAAAAGTGTTCTCTGCTGTGCAGAAAACTATTGACTTTCGCACAGCACGTGCAGCCATAAGACAGGTGTCACAGCAGGCTGCTGCAGCAGCAGGAAACTTTTAGTTAATAGTTGGCTCCTACCACAAATGTGCAAAGCGCTAGCCTATCAAGGAATATTTCCTCAAGAGTCGGATTTATTCGATTATGGCTGCTTAATGAGAATTTACTGAATGCTTTGTAAGTTTCAGATTGGCGTGGCGAGCTGCAGCGCGCGGCTTTAATTAAAATTCGCCAGGCGATAATTATCCAGGTAGCCTGGCATGTGCTACATCATATCATGAGAAATGAGTTAAGAAATCTCCAAGGTCTTAATGTGGTAATGGAGCTCCACTAATTACTAACATGTAGTGTCCACGGATACTCTGGTGCCAGGCACAATATTCAGAAGTTTAATTATCCTGGTGTAATTTATTGATGCACTGACCAGGCAGGATGAGACCTTTGGACGCAATATTAATATAGCAATTAATCATTGTATTGGCTCGCCTCTTCAGTTTCTTTATCAGGGAGGGCACGTGATAATGATGAAACACAGCAATAAGTTCACAGAATTATTAAACGTAATCTAGGGGATTTAAAAAGTATAATACCGGTTTGGAGAAATGATTAAAGACATAATAAACAACATTAATTATTATTAATACTAGTTGCAGTAGTAGTACCACCAGGACATATTCTGTTATATTGCCAATTACTTTAAATGTGGTATGCCAACCATACAATATGAGGATATTCATAAATACGTATGCATGTGCATAGTGTAAAGGATCTGTTTGTCAGTCATAAAAGTATTGATCAACAAAGGGTTTCTTTTTCTAAACCTAAGAATGGTCAGCATTTCCTTCTGACCTTTTTCCTTATCTCTATTATAATTAGAGATCTATTTTATTGCCATTGATCTTTCTTGAATAATGGCTTATTATTTTGTTATACTAAATGCTGCAATCTCACCATCAACATAGATTGTATATATATATATATATTTTTTGTTGTATAAACAAAAAACAACATGTATGATGTTTATATATCCAGCCTTAAAAAAAGTATATTTTTAGAAGAATCACGTGTTGGCAGAATCCTTGCTGGGAGTACCAAATGAATACACCGACAAGGTGAATACTTGAAGATTGATGGACTCTTGCGCTTACTTATACTTTGATGAAGAATATCAATTACCTTCTCGGTTTCTCTAGTGGTGCTGAATATGAGATTGTTGATCAATACTTTTATGACTGACAAATTGATCCATTACACTATGGACATGTATATGTGTTTATGAGGGTGCTGAGTAAAATTCTATTTTTCATATGTGTACACACATTAGCTTTTCTGATGTGTAATTAGCACCTTTGGGTAGTAGGTGTATTGAACTGGCATAGCATCTCACTTTGACACAAATTTGTCTCATTAAGTTATTCACACAGGACTTGATTATAACCAACGTATTAGTATCTGAGGTGCGGTAATTTCCCAATTAGGGACCACTACTACCTTATTTGAATTCACAATATGAGGATATTGCTAGGCACCAAAATGGTCTTTGACCATTCAGAGGCAGGAGACCACATATCAAGTGCCTTTATAATGTCAGAAAACTGCAAGGTTACATGTAATATCTTTTCCATGTACGTTTGGGATAATTTATCCCACATAATAGAGAGCGATGTCACCTCACCTACTGCCCCTTCAACCAGCCCTTCCATGAATTCCAAGTTGGACAACGCATGTTTGGAACTTTCAGCCAGTCCTGGCTTTTTAGTCAACGTGGGATTGTCGAGCCCATATATACAATGTTAATTTTAATCTAGAATCTACAACACTCCCTAAAAAGCCACAAATGATTATGTTATCACAGACTGCGTGGGCATTCTTGGAAAATATGAAAGAGCAGTTATCAAGCAAAATAAATATGTGTTCAGGCCAAAGTATAACTCTTGGCCATGATTGAAAAAAGAAACTAAACACTTTCTAATTTAAGTGAATTTTAAGGACAGGAATCCATTCAAAAGATAGCAGCATCTACTAGGCCAGCAAGAAGTACACTGTAGCACTTTTTTCTTTTTAGAACTTCGTTTGATTTGTTACTTCAGGTCTAAGTTTACCATTGGGAATTAGGCCTTTGGACTTCAGGTCTAAACTTAGACTTCAGGCCTAAACTTAAAGCCTGATTCACAAAGGGAAACTTACACTTTTTGTTTGGGATTGTTTGGTATTCACAAAGGGATTTACGAGTAGTATTTTTACGAGTGCGGAGTCTCAACACATAAATAGATAGGAGAGTCCTCATCTTTTTCTGCATGTAGACTGCGCACACATAAAGATACTACTTGTAAATCCCTTTGTGAATGCCAAACAATTGCAAACTTACACAAAAGTGTAAGTTTGCCTTTGTGAATTGGTCCCTTAGACTTCAGGTCTAAGTTTACCTTTGTGAATTGTGGCCCCAGTATCTGAGGTATGATATTAGGAGGCAATGCCACAGCCTAGACCTGCACAGCTCTAGGCATTGAATTAATTATATTTTATGGTAAATGAGAAGGTGCATAAGAAAATGATGAAAGGCCAGGCCAAAAAAAGCTTTGAGCTATTGGATAGGTGCTATGTAGGAGTGTTACAAAATGAGAATAAATATTGAAAAAATGAACTTAAAGACGAGAAATGGAAGGAAGTAAATGAATAACTTCCAAGTGATTCTGATGACAGGGATGGGATTTTTAAATGACTTGTTGAATTTAAGGCCACCTCTGAATCATGAAGATCAGTGTCCGTAGGTAAAAGAGAGAGGAGCTGGAGAGCTGAGTTCTGTTGTGCCAGGGTTTAGTACCAATGCATTAGTTGAAGCAACACTGTGAGAGCCAGAACCAATTCATACTGTCACCCTTAAAATCGAATTGGGAGAAACTGTTACTGGTACTGTTAGATCTAGCATCTTTAGGCATGGTTTCCCCTGTCTTTTTGCCTCTGACCTCCTGTTTATGTGCTGGATTTTGTTTTAGCTGCTTTATGACTCTGGGCACTTTACCACTGCTGACAAGTGCTAAAGTGCCAGTGCTCCATGTCTAAAATGTAATAGTATTTGGTTTCATAATGATTGGCCTATTTGTTTTACTAGTAAGTCCCTAGTGCAGTGCACCAGGTGTGCCCAGGCCCCGTAAATCAAATGCTAGAAGTGGGCCTTTGGCACTGATTGTGCCATCCACATGAGTAGCCCTGCAAACATGTCTCAGGCCTGCCACCGCAGTTTAAGTGCATGCAGTATAAACTGCCATTTCGACCTGCAAGTGTACGCACTTGCCAGGCCCAAACCTTCCCTTTTATTACATGTAAGGCACCCCTAAGGAGCATCCAAGGCAGCCCCATGGGCAGGGTGCAGTGTATTTAAATGGTTGGATGTGCACTGTTGAATTTTACATGTCCTGGCAGGAAAAAACTGCTAAACTCGTTTTTCATTACAACAAGACCTATCTTTCCCATGGGTTAGCATTGGAGCTGCCTTGTACCACCTTATACGTGCATCTTTCAATTGGGAGCTGATAGAAAATTGGAGTTTGGAGTCTCTGGACTCACAATTTAAAAAAAACATCTTTTAGGGAAGTTGTTTTTTAAATTGCAGGTCTGAAAATGCCCCTTTTAGAAAGTTCAGAACACAAAACAATGAACCCGGCTCCATACTACCATACACTCCTACTACTCATGGAGTAACGAACAGTCAACTCTTTTATGTCCGAATGGAATTTTTATTAGACCATTCCTGTTTCTTATTAATTAAAAAATTTATCAAAACAATTTTTTGGACTGAAAAAGAAACACAGACTTATCAAATTCACACATGAACTTACACGTATATACAATTCACATTAACATACACTTAAAGACAAAAATGGACTTAGACACTGTGAAAAAATTATTGGCAACAGCTTGCAACATGACAAAAGCAGCAAATGAATTCATACATTAATCTGATGCAAAACAAATTTTTAGGAAAATTTACATCATATACAAAATTTAGTAATAAACATGAAAATATCCAATGTTATGAACCACATGTATTATTCCAACTCCAGTGTCAAAAGAGTGTCTGAATAGTATATCAATCCTTTATCCAATAATTTCCTTCAACTCTCGCCACATTCAGAATGAATTAAATGCCTCCCAAAATGCCAACGCGTTTCAAGACCCAGGCGAATAGTACTGGGATTATCATCAGGGCTTTATATAAATGGACCGGATATTCTACAAAAAATAAAATAAATAAATGATGCAAAAACAGCGTCAACACAAACTAACTCTCTCTCTTGTACATGTAACTAACTTAGTGAGTACCTGTTTTCTAGAGATGGAGCGGCCGCTCCAGCTCGTTTGCTCCAAGAATTTTTGGCTTTTCTGCCACTGGACTCGTTTATGTTACTGCCTACGAGGCTCCCACTTTGCCAGTATGAATTTCTGAAATGAAACAAACCAAAGTATTGAATATATCTACTGCTACTCTCGACCTACACCCCCAGATGGAAGCACCAAAAAGATATGTACCTTTACTGCAGAGTATGGGCAGGACTGAGTTCCTTGAAGACTCTTTATTCTACAAATGAAAAAATGATATTGTCCTCATTTAACAATGTATCCGAACAGGCAAAATGCATGAAGCACTTTAAAACACTATTAACAAGCGGACTTACTTTACCGCATCTTCACCAATTCAAAACTCTGAATGTAACGGACTTTTTGCTCAAATACGGGCTTGCTTTCTCTCACGGGTATTATCTATAAGAAGTACAAATGTTAGCGCATTTTAGCATACGGTCGTATGTTTTTTAGTATTGTAATTTTTAACCAAACAAACACAGGGGCAAAACAGTGACTTACTTTTCACTCAAAAACGAGAAGGAATATTCAACTCGTGCACCATGCTGGTTGTAACTCAACTCGGCATCTCAAACCAGAGCACTTCCTGTTTGGAGAGCTATGATTCATTGAAAAAGGAAATTTGCCCAATCAAAACGCTCTAAAGTCCCTCTTTTTGCAAATGCTTGTGAATTGCATTATGGGATTTGTAGTATACACACTACACTCTAGATAATTCATTCATACCATTCAATCCAGTGGAAGCTCTGTCAAATTTTAAAATATGATAAGCTTCCATTCTCAATAACGCGGCATCAATATCAAAATAGCGTTTGGTTGTTTCAAAGCTTGACAAAGCCGTCCATTTAAAATCCTTCTCAGTATGGGAATTGTCAATAAAGTGTTGCACCATAGGGGCAGTCAACACTTTCTTTTTAATCCTAGACCGGTGCTGCGTGATCCTTTGATTTATTTGTTGATTTGTTTTGCCAATATATAATAAGGCACAGGGGCAGACAATTGCATACACTATGTTTTTTGATTTGCAATTAGTGAATTCTGAATGGCGCCATTTGGTACCATTATGGGAAAATTCAACACCTTCAATGGTTGAATCGCAAGCTGCACACGTTCCACATTTATGATGGCCCTCAACCGGTTTCAATTGCCATTGGGCTTAACCCCTATTAGAAAGTTGGCATTTTCTTGCTTTAACTATTCTGTGCCTCTGCCTGTCTCTGAATACGTCTGGGTTGGATGACAGTTGAGCTTTGTATATTCACTATAGACAGTCACACACAAAGGGAGCTGAGTTGTGCTCTGCATATCCCTGCAGGTGGATGAGTCTTCCTGAGCTAGAATGGTGGAAGGTGCTGGCACTTGCACCTGATTAGGGCTGTGCCTGTCCATTCACAAAGCAGTCTCTTGCCCCCTATAGTGTGTCTGGAGCCGGGACCAGGAAGAGTAGGGTCTTCTGCATTGCAAAGACCTTTCTTTGAAGTTTGTCTATTTCGAAGGCTGAAATGGCTGTAAGAACTGGACCTCTGACACCATACACTAGGAACACTTCTGGAGTGAGGACATTCTGCCAGGAAGAAGAGCTGTGTTGCTATCAGGAGGGACTGCTACTTTACTTTCTGCCTTGCTGTGCTGACCTGCCGCTGCTGCTTCTGACCTGGGAGTGAAAGGACTTAACTTTGCTTTCTACATCCTGCTTTCCAGGTTTCTACAAGGGCTTGGGTTGAGCTTGCCTCTTGTTGGAAGACTCAGGGTCATCAAGAGCCCTACTCTGCCAAGTGGTGCCAATACCAGTACCTGGGCCCTTGGGAGTGAGGTTGCTGTGTTCAATAAGAAGAAACCAGCACATTGACTTTGAGGGTGACTTCAGACCTCTGTCTGCACAGGAGCTGTTGTCCCCACTCAATGCAACAACTGCGATGCAATGCAGGCCCCAGTGCCTCTGCAGAGCCTCTAAAGATCCACCACAGAGGGAGTCCTGAGTGCTTTGCCACCGAAGTCCGTAGCATCTGACTCTGCTGCCACACCAGTGGCCCCATTGTGGGACCTTGACCCTGCGAAATCAACGCCACGTGGCTTGACTCTTGACACTTCATTGACCCCGCAACACCAGTGGAACTGATGCCTCGCCGCCAAAGCTGTATCACCTCCTCTGTGGCTTGCAACGTCCGAGCACCAATGTGCCGATGACCTGCACCAACAGTAAGGAACTGACGCTGCCCCAGCAATAACTCACCTCCCCTGTGCCCCACAACGTCTTTGTTTTGTCATTATTTCCAAGGTAACTGGGGTCTGTACAACTCCTTAGCTGGCCAGTGCTCCATCGCGGTCAGCTCCAAACTTTGAGAAGGCTTACTGTGATGCCTTAATCCACCAGTGTCAGGGTTCATTCGACAGTGCAGCCCTGAATTCTGCACATTGAATTTTCAATACCTATTCTAATTCACTGCTACAATTATGCGGACCGCCACCTGAGGGCCTGTAATCCTGACTTCACCTTGATACAGGTTGTTCCCCCCACCCCTCTCCCCGTCCTGAGGAAGACCCGCCTGCTGAGGATACAAACCACCCTCTAAGCGCCAGGCTCGAAATGTCGAAAATTTCCCCTAGTGGGCCTGTACCCTACTTCACCCGATCCCTGCCTCTTTACAGATGATTATACTCTGTACAACATCAAGAACCAGAAAAGTAAATTCTAATCCATGAGAGACAGGCCGGAACTGGAGCTACTGTAAACCACAACCAGTTTACTAAAGACATTATTCTGTGTAATTGACTACTCTCTGATTTCCCTCCCTATACATCTGTTCTATTTTCACGAGCACAATCCTTTTTCCACACTCTCCCTTGAGCAACCCTCTTTTCTGTTTGAAAACGTTCTCTACAGTGATCTTTTATAATAACTGTGAGATTAAACAGTCACTATTGAAGCTATCTATGGTGCTTGTGTGTCATTTTGAGGATATACTTAAATGAATTAAGAAACTATTGGGGTACACTTATGATGTAACTTGAGTTCTATGTGTACCATGTTCCAAGATTTTGACTTAATGAATACCTCCCTAAGGAAATTAGTCTAGGACCATTGTTTTCTATACCGAGCATTACCCAGGTCCATGGACTAATATGGGTCACCCCATTATTTTGTAATGGTTTAAGGATTCTGGGCACTTTACCACAGCTGACCATTTCATCCCGGCAATTGCTAGGCCCAAACTTTCCCTTTTACTACATGTAAATTAAGTCTGGGCGGTGAGCTCCACTCGCAGAGTTTGCAGAGATTTCTGCACTCTGGAGTGGAGAAATTTCCCCCGCTCGCGTTCGTCAATGTCAAGTTGGCAAGCGTAAGCGAGGAAAATCCACCTCCCGGTGAGAATTTTCATCGTTCACCATCGTCAACATCAAGTTGGTGAGCGCGGGCGTGGAAAATCAACCTCCCAGCAAGATTTCTCAATGCAGGCAGTCAGATTTCTCATTGCGAGTGGTCGCGACTGCTCGCATTGAGAAACTGTCCGCTCACGTTGAGAAAGCTGCCACTTGAGTAAAAATCTACTCAAACGGCAGAAAGGAAGCAGCACCCGCTTGCGCTGAGCATGGTGCCATTTTTGATGATTGCATAGTGCAGACAAGCAATTGGCACTGAAAATCACCGTGAACAGCATTTATCCAACGCACTCTGCGGCTTGAGGAGCTCGGCTGAGTTTTTTTGCACTCCGCCCAGGCTTAATGTAAATCACCCCTTAGGTAGGCCCAAGGCAACCCCAAGAGCAGAGTGCAGTGGTATATAAAAGGTAGGACATATACTGGTGTGTTTTACATGTTCTAATAGTGAAATACTGCTAATTTAATTTGTCACTATTGCAAGGGCTATCTCTCCCATAGGGTATCATGGGGATTGCCTTAAAATATATTTTCATTGTAATTTCCCATTGGGAGCAGATAGAGATTTGGAGTTTGAGGTCTCTGAACTCACAATTTAAAAATGCATCTTTTGGTAAAGTTGGTGTTTAAATTGTATGTTTGAAAATGCCACTTTTAGAAAGAGGGCATTTTCTTGCTTGACCATTCTGTGCCTCTGTCTGTCTGTAGAATACACATCTGGGATGGCTGACAGTTGACCTAGACAGTTACACAAAGGCAACTGGTGATGGGCCTTCCTGAGCTAGAGTGGTGGGAGGAGTTGTCGCTGACACCTGAATGGGGCTGTGCCTATCCTCACACAAAGCTGTCTCTACCCCCCCTGTAGTGTGTCTGGAGCCAGGTCAGGGAAAGGTAGGGTCTTGGGCACTACAAAGACTTTCCTTTGAAGTTTGCCTACTTCAAAGGCAGAAAGGGGTATAAGTGTTAGACCCCTGACACCCCTGAATCAGAACACTTCTGGACTGAGGACATTCTGCCAGGAAGAAGAGCTAGATGCTGCATGAGGGACTGCCACTCTGCCTGTTGCTTTGTTGTGCCGGCCTGCTGTCTGCTACTTCTGTCCTGGGAGTGAAATAACTGGACTTTGCTTTCTGTATACTGCTTCCAAGGTTCTTCAAGGGCTTGAGTTGAGTTTGCCTCCTATTAAGAAGTCTCAGGGCCATCAAAGATTTCACCTGTTAGTAGTGTCTGTGTTCTTCTGCTGAGAGTCCTGACTTGCCAACTGGTGCCAAATCCAGTTACTGGGCTCTTGGAAGTATAACTTAGTGATCTTAAGGAGAAAATCCTAGCATTGATTCCCAGTGCCTGTTTTATCAATGCATCTCTGCAAAAGATCGACGCATTTACGCTTCCTGCCCCAAAGTGTGATTCACGCCCAATGCATCGAGCACAGCCTTCACCACAGGCCCCAGCTTGCCATCGCAGTGCATCAGAATAACTGCTGCAGCATGAGTTTCGAGCACCGTGTCACTGATGTCTATGACACGAGCTCCGACTCCGATACAGTGCCTACCTCACCACTGTTGCATCGATGCAGCGCATCTGGATTTTTGACACTTCGTCCCTGGGTGATGATTTTTCATCGACACCGCACCACAGTAATGCATGTCCAGAAACCGACGCATCACCTCCCCTGCCAGTAAGGAACCGAAGCATCACCTCCCCTGCCTAGCACCAAGGAACCAACTCATCACCTCCCCTGTGAGTAATGAACCAACACATCACCTCCCCTGTCTAGTAAGGTACCAACGCATTGCTTTGCTTTTCCGGCACCTCACCTCCCCTGCACTTCACACCGTCTTTGATTTTTGACACATCTAAAGTACTTTGTGCCAAAAAAACTAACACATCCATTGATTTCTATGGACTAAACTTGCTTAATCTTTTTAAAGTGACATTTTGACTTGTGTGTGTTGGATTCCTGTCATTTTGCTCTTGTTTGATTCAGATAAATATTTGCTATTTTTCTAAACTGGTGTGGACTCCATTCGTAGTGCTTTCACTGTGTTACTGTGTGTGTGTGTGTGTGTGTGTACAAATACTTTACACATTTCCTCAGAGATAAGCCCGACTGCTCGTGCCAAACTACCTAGAGGGTGATCAGGGGTTATCTTTCTCTGTGTGACTCCCTTACTCTGACTAGAGTGAGGGTCCCTACTTGGAAAGTGTGCAGATCACTGCCAACTAGAGACCCAATTTCTAAAACCCAGGCAAATCCAAGGTGGTGCCGTTGACAAGCTCTTGCTGCAACCAGTAGTCTTTCTGGGTCATCACATCAGCCAGTCTTCCAACTATTTCCTTTTTGTGCCAGTCAGCGTCCAAACAATGTTGCATTGTTATGGGGCACCTGACTTACGCACACTATTAGCTGCAGGTGGACCTTGAATTTTGCCTCTATCAGAGAGCAGAACTCTGAATGTGCTATTTTTTTATGTAACCCATTGTAGGAGGCGTAAACGGTTTTCTGACTCCTAAACTGATATACTGAATGTATTCTGATTTAGTATCTGGAAGGGGTGTGTTGTAGGCAATGTTCCCTCTATTGTTTTCCCTCTATGTGTGGTAGTAAAGTTACTCCGTGCACTGCAGCTAAGGCTGCGTGCGCTGAAGACAAGCAACAACTTAATTGCATGCATATACGGTATGCAAGCTTCCGAAATAAGCGGCTTAGTAAGGGTGTCAGGGTCCCTAATGCAAACAAGAAAAAAATGCTCCCCTTACCACTGGGTTGGTACTAAAGACACCCATTAAGGGGCACAGTGGGCTTCTTGCACTCTTGGCCATGAATGCCAAAGCATCTTTTGCCCTAATTGATCTACCTACAATTCCTCTCTATCTGACATCTCCATATCGCTCTTATCTCCCTATTGTACCTTTTCGTATCCCTATCCACCATCACTACCACTCAATCTCTCTCTCTTGTCATTATCTCCTTCCTCCCTTTTTTGTTTTTCTTCTCTCTTTGCTCCTCCTTACCCTTTCCAGTTTTCTTTATCTATTTCAGTTCTGCTCCACTTCTCTCTCATCCTGTCTTCTCTCTTCAATCTACGTTCTCCTCTTCTCTCTCCCACAAACTCCCTAAAATCTCCCTGTTCGCTCTCATTAAAACCTTACTCTTTAAAATCTATATCTTGAATATGCTTCTCTCTCACCCACCTCATTCATCTTCTTGTCTTCTACCTCCTTCTTTGTCACCTCTTGTCCTACCTATCCTTTTGTGGTTGTTTTATTGTCCTTTTCTTCCTTTCTCTCACTTTTTTCTTTCCTTTCTACATTTAACTCCCCTTTCTTTTCCCTCCATATCTTGCTTATTCAAGTGTTCCTTTTTCTATCTCGTTTTCATAGCTTATCCTCTCCATATATGCCTCCTTTTCTCTCTACACTCACATATCTCCTCTCTCTCACTCCCAAATCTTTTTTCCTCTCCATATTTCTATTAGCTTACTCCTTTATTATCCAGTACCTTTTCTTTCTTTCCAATCCCATTCTTATCTTTTCTCCTTTTTTCTACTCTCCCATCTTTGTTTCCATTCTGTCTTTACTATCTCCTTGTTCATTTTTCTAACACTATCTCTCCTCTTCCTTTATTCTCTCTACTTCATATTGCAATCTCACCCTCCATTCTTTCCCTCCTTAATATCTTGTCTCTACAGTTGACCTCCTCCTTCTATTTTCATTCTATCCACCTCATTTAATCTCGCCCTTCTGTTTTTCTTAATTTCTGCTGCCTTTTCACCTCATCCATCAGCATCCACCCTGTCTCCTTGTCCTCCTGTCTACCGTATGACAAGCTCCTGCACAAGCCATTGAATGAATGTTTTGCCTCTGCTCCACTGTATCCTCTTTATTGAGTTTTACCAGTGCCACATCCCAGAGGAAGAGACTACACAGAGCTAAACCCAGGGAGACACTTCAGAAAATTCTTAGCAAAATCAGGGCAGTCTTTGGCTGCTTGTGTTTAGGTTCAGGGAGAAATTGGCCTGGCAGTTTGGCTGGACTGTTCCTATTGGAGCAGAGTCAAGACTGTTTTGCATATGGCTAGATCCAAACTGAGTTGGCATGTTGGGCAAAAAAACAATGGTTTGGAATGCTACCCCTAGTGATTGCCAGTGGTTAGACAGATATGTGAGCCAAACATTATGTCTCCTTGAGGCAGACATAGTAGTGGAGCAAATTTTAAACGTCTCCATATTTTTCAAACTTTGTATGTGTGTTGCACTGTGCTGCACACATTTAGTGGGACAAGTCGTAAAGGATGTTTTTGCCACTAGAAGGATCCTCTTCCAGTACAAAACCTGTACTTGACAGAACTCTCACACTTGTACTCGGGTCAGGGTCACTGGAATTATGCAAGGTTGTGGCCGTGTCATAAGTCAAAAGTGCCACATAATCTAACATCTACTGTATAATCTGCAGATTTTAAATCCATAAAGTTGTTTGTAGCTTGAATGGATCAAAAGGTATTAAAACCGTGACAACCTTTATTGAGGCTGAGTGGAAGATCCTTCGCAAAGGTTAACTGGTCACCTTTCTCTTGCTAATTGTTGTATTTGGGTTTTAAATTGGCACTAATCAGGTGCAACATTTGCCCAGACGGTGTTAGCATGTGTGAAAATGCCAAAATAATATAGTAATACTATCAGAAAATATGCCACACTGCACCGCATAATTTGTATTTTCTTGCCACATAATTCAACCCTGATGCATAATTTGGTCCTTTCCTGCTGCATAATTCTGAATATGGTGCAAGGTACATGTGGGTGAGCCAACAAATTAACAGGTACAGCTGAGCTAAGGGTCGGCTCTAGCTCTTAAGAGCCCATGCACTATCAGAGCCTTGAAAATATATGGCATGTCAATCATGCAGCACAAATCATGTAAGAATATGGTATGGTGTTTTCAAAATTCATAAATTTAAATGTGGAATAGTTTCATCTTAGTCAGGGCCACTAGAATTATTTGATTCTGTGGCAGTAGCTTTTTTCTCATAAATATGGCTTGTCCGTACTTGCCCCATAATCCATCATCTGCTGCATAACCTGCAGATTTTGACAAAACAAAATATTTTTAGGTCAAACTGATTAAAGGTTGCTAAAAATGTGGCCACATGTGTTTGCATGCAGTGGAAGGTGCTTAGCAAATGGTAACTGGTCATCTTTCAGTAGATTATTTCTGCATTTGGTTGTTTAACTGGTAGTAATGAGGCTAAATCTGGGCATAGGCAGTTTTATCATGTGTAAAGATGACTAAACAGTGAAGTAATACAATTAAAAATGTACTGCATTATGTGCGTGATTTGCCTTTTCTTGCCACATAATTTAGTCAACCCTGCTGCATTATTTGGTGCTCCTTTGCAGCATAATTCTACTGGCCCTAACCTTAGTACAGCAGAAGGAGTTATAAAAAGTGAGTTTCTAAAGTGAAATAAGAAAAATACTTAAAGAGGTTTTTTTTGTGTAGTTTTATGTAGCAAACACGACCAAATAGTATCAGAGCGCTTTACCAGAGATTCAGACTGGAACATGTTTTCCCAGTCCCAAAGTCAGCACTCTGGCAGTAGTTCTGCATACTCAACCTCTCTTTGCCATGAGAAACACAATCACACGTGTTTATTTCACACTGCATGTTGCCGGCCTCATATAACGCTCCAAACTTAAATGAAAGCAACAGCCCCTTTTGTCAGGGATGCATTTGCTGGGCCTCCTGATGCGCCTGCCACGAAAAGAGAATAGGGTAGTTTTCACACCTCTCTTTAATCCCTATTAAATCAGGGAAGGACGGCTGCGCTCCCTGCGAGAGCCTATGCGCTCTAAGTAGAAAGGCTGCACACACGCGCAAGCACGCAGCCTACAGGGAACATAGCTTGTAGGGATCCCTTTCAAATACTAAATCACTATCTTATCAATCAATGTTTTGTGACCGAAATCAGGTAGCAAAACATTGATATTTTACAGATACCTCAAGGGAGGTGGTAATGCGTTTGCAAAAATGAAGGGTACCCTTGTATCCCTTCTTCTTCGGGAATGTAAAAAAAGATTTCTTAAAGTGTAGGCAGTAGTTCACTGCCATCAATTAATCAAACAAAAAAGTAAACTTTTCTTTTTAAATGCAGGACTGTTTCCTTTAAAAAAAAAAACGGGCTGCATTGAAAATTAAAATAGTTTGTTTTATTAAATAGCAGTCACATACATGGTGGTCAAATGACCTCAGTAGGCCACCACATCTGTGACATACACCATCGGCTGGTTGTCTTAGTTCATTGCTATAGATTTCTTCCTACTACGTATGGCTCCGTTTGCATGGTGGGTGACATAATGGTTGCTCCTCTCTGTCCTCACATTGGGCTCATGTGAGCACATACTAGAGCTGGTAGCTCTGTGACATACTTCTCGGGCATACTACAGTCCCCTTCGGTTGATGGGGAACATGGCGGCCGACAGGTAGTGCCGGTCGTGAGCTCTGGCACTTCGGGTGAAGGAATGATTGAAAACTGACCTGTGCCTTTTGGGTGCGCGAACGGCGATCGCGTGCAGTCTGGGGCGTGCTCCCTCGGTCCCGACCGGGCGCTTTTTCGTCGGCGTTTATGCTTTGCTCAGGAGGCTCTCTCTTGCCTGTCTCCCTCTGCAGCCTATTGCAGCATCCCAGTCGCATCTCAGCCGCGGTGCGGTGTGGCGTGTGGGGGGAGGCGGAGGCAGGGGGAATCGAGGAGCTCACCATTTGAAACTTTGGCTGGGGCTGTTGCAGCGGGCTTGGTTGGTTCCGGGCTCAGCTGCTCCCTTGCACCAGTGTTTGTTGTGCTCTCGGAAGACAGCGTCTCAGCGCCACAGTGTGTGGGCGGAGGCAGCTAGTCGGCTCGGTCAGGGTCAGCGCACTGCCGCAAGACTAGGTTTCAGAGGTGGGGGAGGCGAGGGATGGTGTCTGACTTGTGTACCAGAGTGCAGTTCACCCAAATTTGGAAGACTTACGTGCTATTCAGCTGAAGAGACCCAGAGAGGAAATAAAAATAACAAATTCTCCTCAGAAAACCTGATGACTCCAGTAAGAGGGGGGAAAGATCACAAATATAAATCTAAAAAGGCCCTAATTGTTTCTAATGGCATAACTGATAGCTCTATCGACAGATACACTTTGAAGGAGCAGGGAGGTAAAGACTCAAAAGACTGTATCACTGCTGTCTCAAAAAGAACAGAACGAGGGAGGATCTAGTTGCTCTCAAGTAGCCCCACTAGATAAGGCAATAAAGGACTCCTCGATAGTTAGACAGGTACCAGAACTACGGTTGGAGGCTTGGAAAAAGCGTAATAAGAAAAATGTCAACTGTGTAAAAAATACACCTTCACTTCGCTCATATTTTAAAGTCCAGACTCAAATTGTGCATTTAACCCCTCCTCTTCCCATCATTACAACACCTATTGTAACACCTGTATCTGCTTCAGTATTCGCTTCTGCACCTTTGGCTGAGATTCAAAAGCCGGGTTCCATAGTCCCTATGCAAATTATGGATGGCACCGGTACCAGTACCACTAAAGGAATGGACAGCGCATTGTGTTTGGAAAATAGAATCAGCCCCTTAGTGGCTATAACAGAAAGCGAAATAGGCGCACAAGCACAATGTGAGACAAACCCAGTTGACATCACTAACGGGTCCCTGAAAATAGCTTCTGAAGCCTCCGCAGTGACGGTAATATCACACAAGCTAGAACAGTCCATCCAACCAGGCATAGAGAAACTAATATCTGGTCGGCAAAGATGGCGGCTGCTAGTCAGCCGCGCGAGAGATGAGCTCCTCACTGAGCTTCCCTTCTTCGCTATAGGAAGGCTGCTGCAGAATCATCAAGGCGGCAATCACGGTCGGAGAGCCCAGATGAAACCCTTATTACGATGAAATTCTAAACGCGACCACACTAAAAGCTACGGCAACATTGTTCCCTGCTTGTTAATACATCACTTGCCTGCGTGGACGAGGAGGAGGCGGCGGCGGGCTTCTGCTCGGGCTGGAGCTCAGGCCGGAGCATGCTGGGGTAGCGCTTCAGCTGCTCGCTGCCTGGAACAGCTCGTAATTGCTTTGGAAGGATTTGGAAGGAGGGAAACAGTGACTCTGGCAGCCGTCAGGCAGGCTGACATGGAGATGGTGGTGAGATTGATGTAAGGATGGTGGTCTGAGTCAAATTTACCGGTAAGAGCATGGACTGTCTGTTTAATCAGAGGAATGTATAACTTGGGTGAAATGTGCTGATTCTAAGAGGAGGGGACAAAAAGAAAAAAAAAAATCACATTTTTTACAGCTTCGAGAATTTATAAAGGGCTAAGGGCTCTGTACCACATGGAGGCGAGTTATATCGCAGCTAAGGACTACAGATTGTGGCAAGAAGCAGGCATTATGCCCCCAAAATCAATACGTGGTGGCAAATGACGTGCTGTGACGGAATCTATGGCTGGAAGCAAACTGAAAGCTTTTTCTAAAATAGGTGTCAATGCTAAAGCCGCTCTGGAAGGCGCCGTTGGTGATATGAGTGCGCAGGGCGGGGAGCATAAGCTGATAAAAAAAAAATCCCTCAAATGTTCGCAAAAACCAATAAGAACAATGAGGATACTAAGGAACAAATGGCGGGTGCGGAGATCCCGGATGGGATTAATAGCACTGATTTTGCACTGATTAAAACATGTCCATATTCTTATCAGGAAAAGGGATCTACTTTATCTTTAGATCAGGCCACTCTCGAGCTGCCACAGGATATAATAGCAGTACGGTCTGTCATTGCAGCTGGAGACCTGCGATGTTCTCAAGATATTCCCACGCAGGATTCTACGTTGGACCATATGTAAAAAGTAGGGGGAGAAATACTATTCCCTTTCAGAGTCCTTGGATCTATCAGAAGAGGATCAAGAGGGCAGGATGAGAAAGACGGGGGACTAAGTCCTGGGTCTTTGGAAGGGTCTGCAGTTAGCTTATGGAACGAATCAACTACTTCAACCATGGATGAGGCAAATTTGGATATCACCATGTTACAAAACGGATTGATAAAACCAGCAAAGGCATCTCACTCAGGGACAGCTAAAAGTCTGAAGTGGGAGATCTCCCTGACCCCAGAGCCTCGACTCCTAGCTACAGAATCGACAGATCTAGCACTAGATAATGGTGGTGCGGTAGGGGGAAAGGTGATGGATCAGATGGGAGAAATATCGCTGGCTGCAATATACTAATCCATCGTGGATCATCGGCTGGAAACTCGAACTGAAAACCTTAAGACTCACACCGCTTGCCGGAAACTCCAGAACGCAGTCAGAAAAATTGCAAAAACATGCAATGAATTTACGGTCAGAATGAATGAGGCAGAGGCGAGAATATCAATCTTAGAGGATGAGGTAATAGCACAGAAAACCACCGTTAATGCTATGACCTCTAAGAAAGATGCAACTCAGATGAAAATTGTGGACTTGGAGAATCGCCTACGCCGCAATAACCTTAGAGTGCTAGGTATTCCAGAAGGTCTTGAAGGGCCAGACGTGCGCAAATTCGTAATTGCTCTTTTTACCGAAGTCTTTCCTGAACTTACAATGTGGAATTGGTCTAACGAGATTCAAAGGGCCCACAGGTTCCCGTTTAGATTGCCGTCTGTCTAAGGATCTCAAACAGAGATTAAGCCAAGGGCCATCTTGATCTCCTTAAATAACTTTTTAGCGCGTCAGGCCTTATATGATCTCGCCCGACCAGACAAGAAGTGGCATGGAAAAAGCTCTCAGTTTTTCGTAAGACCTGATAATTGACATTATACGGTGGAAAAGAGATGGTTGTTACGACAAATTATAACCCCGTTTCAGAATAAGGGAGCACAGGCGTTTCTACTCAATCCTGCCACATTAAAAATTGTCAGTAAAGGTCAAACAAGATTTTTTACATCAGAAATCCAAGCCAAAGAATATCTGGACTCTATTAGAACTATTTTTTAAAAAAATGGAGCGGTCAAACTGTTGGACTCCGGATGGTTGTATTGTCAGTCGATACTGGCTTGAGACTATATTATGTGTAATTATGCAGCAGCAATAATGTATGGACAGATACTCTGGGGGTTAATACCCACAGAAGATAGAAGAAGGGGAGACACCTAGGTGCAAGTCTCTCTCCATCGTAAGGGCCATAAGCCCTTTTGCCTATGTAGAGGGAAATGGGTGGGGGAGGGGGGTGCGATTAGGTGGGGTTAGGGGGGGCACAGGGTTGGGTGAAGGTGGATCTAGAATTAGGGGTAGATGGGGACAAGGAAAAGGGGGGTGGCAAGAAGGGGGAGGGATGAGGGTAAAGATAAGCAAAACAAAAAACAGAAATCAGAGATAACTTTCTTTTTTTATTGGAAACTACAAAACTGGGGTGCAAAAGCAGCAATGGTCAGATAAGGGAACTTACAGTATAAAGTATGGATAAATTCAGGATCTATTCATCTAATGTGGGTGGTATAAATGACAGAAAAAAACAGGAAAAGGTTTTTGAGATACTTAGAAAATTGAATCCAGATCTAATATGCTTACAAGAAACGCATATTCCATGGCGAAATAGGAGCCTTTTAGAGATTAGGGGTTATTGTTTAGTGGCATGTTCTTTTCAGGATACAACGATCAGAGGGGTAGCGATTTATCTTAGACAACGGGACGGGCCGGTAGTACGATCAGCCGCGGACAAGTGGGGACGCTGGGCGATAGTAGAGTTGCCCAGCGGTCTAACAGTTGAGAATATCTATGGCTCTAACCTAGATGATGATGGTATTTGAAGAGCATTAGAAATGAAATTAGCTAATTGGTCTCAACGGCTGAGAGTATATGGTGATTTTAATATACATCAGGATGTGAGTGATGTCCAGAAACAAAAATATGTAGGAAGGAAACCGAACGTATATAGGGCAATTAGAGCATTTAAGGATTCTCATGGTCTTTGTGATGTCTGGGTCAAAAAACTTCAAGAAGACCCTGGCTTTACTTATTTCTCCCATCCGCAGAGGAAATTTGTAAGGTTGGATTATTTTCTTGTCTCCCATTTATTGATAGGAAGTTCAGACATCACCAAACTGCCCCAATTATATTCTGATCACAACCTTTTGATATTAGAGCTAAGGGAGGTCACGAAAGGTAGACAAAGGGCTCTTTGGACTTTTGACAAGAAACTGCTCTTAGAGGAGGAATTCTGTATCTATATTAAACAGTGGGCACAGGAATTTTTTGATTGCAACAGGTACAGCGCATCCCGTGAGATAGTCTGGGATTCTTTTAAAGCTGCCCTGAGAGGCCAGGTAATTGGTTATGTTGCGCGTACCCAGAAACAGCGTACAATGCAAATCGATCATTTAATTAATAAGTTATCTAAATTAGAGCTAGAACATATTCAGATAATAAATAAGGGGGATTCGAAGTGCTTAATCGCTGAACAAATGACAAAATTAGCTATAGCTAAATCAGAAATAAATGCATATTTTCAGAATAAAGTCGCCCAGATGTTTCAAGCTTATCGTGGGGAGCTGTATGAATATGGGGAGGCTACGGGGTGACTCTTAGCATTTAGGACAAGGCAGAAAGCCACTCGAAATAATAAAGTCAAAATGAGGGACAGAAATAACCAGTTAGTGTCTGGACCACAAGAAATTATTGGGGTATTTGAGGAATTTTATACTAAGCTCTATTGCTCAGAGGAAAGTCATGAATATGACGAAAGGGCAGATGAATACCCTCTCCCATCAAGATTAGATCCCGAGACTGCCATAGAACTAGAAAGGGAGATAACTACAGAGGAAGTCCAGGAGGCACTGGCATCCCTTTCTTTGGGAAAAGCTACAGGTCCTGATAAAATTCCGTTAGAGATCTATAGATTATTACTGCCACAAATACTTCCTATTATGCAAGATTTATTTGTTATCATTCAATATAGAGGGATCCCACCTGTATCGTGGCAGGATACGGACGTGGTTGTCTTTCTTAAAAAAGATAAATCTCCAGAAGTACCATCGTCTTATCGACCAATATTCCTTATGAATGCGGATGCAAAAATGTATTACAAAATAATGGCCACTCGACTACAAAAGACCATTGTTGCTCTTATATCACCATGGCAACATGGCTTTATTCCAGGCAGGGGGACCACAGACCATACAAGGCGGGTTATCTCAATTCTAGATATCGCAGAGGTGGACGAGATGGAAATGGCTGTGGTCCTCCTGGATGCGGAGAAGGCCTTTGATCGAGTGGCCTGGTGTTATTTATGGAGGAGTCTGGTAGATAGAGGATTCCGTCCAGGAATTATAAAGGCTCTCCAGGCAATGTATTTCAAACCACATGCCCAGATTCAAATTATGGGGCATACGTCTAGGAGGATAGAGATAGCTAGGGGTACCAGTCAAGGCTGCCCCTGCTCTCCTATTCTGTTTGCATATTAATTAGATCCTTTTATTGTACGTATTTTACATAATCAGTTGATCAAACCAGTTAGAATTCGTGACTATGAGACAAAGATTTTAGCATATGCAGACGATATTGCGATTATCACAGCCTAACCTCGAACTGCTATTAACCCCTTCGGCGCTCATGACGGAACGGTTCCGTCATGAGCGTCGGTTGGGCTGTGCTCATGACGGAACCGTTCCGTCATGAGCCCGCCCGCGCAACGAACCTTCAGCGTGAAAAGAAATTGAAAGTATGGCAGCCGACTTTGGGGAGAAGTCCGGGTATCTTTTAAATAAAACTAAAACGCAAATTATTTGTTCCTCGAAGTGTGTCTTTCAAGATTCTCACGTAGCTAGGACAGCAATGTATTTAGGGGTCAAAATTACAGCAGATATCAAGGTACTCTGGGCGATCAATATTGACCCAGTATTACAAATAATAAATAAAGACCTTAGACGTATAAACAATTTACATCTCTCAATCATTGGTCGAATAAATGTAATTAAGATGAAGATTTTTCCTAAAGTTTTGTATCTTATTCGGGCAATACCACTGGAGCTTACTGCTACTAAAATACATAGAATTGAGACAATGTTCTCTAAATTTGTCTGGGGGTATCGAAAGGTACGCCGAGCCTATAAATACCTGACGGTACCTAGAGACCGGGGAAGGTGGGGAGCCCCCAGCGTACAGCTGTATTACTGGGCTACGGCCCTGCAACAACTTGGGACACTATTTTACTTTTTGGATGAGGGGGAGCGATCTCAAATACCTACTATATACCAATTGGCTGTGGGCAATGATGTTATGGGATTGCTGCAACGGAAAACAGACCCAATACATAAAAATCCTTGCTATAAATGTATCCAGATGGTATTAAAGATCTGGGAAAAGGTGAGAAAAAACTGTAAGATTAGCAGGTATAACAAATATACTTCACTCTGGCACTCTGATTTTTTGACCTCAGCACTGTATGATGGAATGGCAAAAAAATGGGAACGGGCGGGGGTTATACTATTAGCAGACTTATATTCAAACAGGGAAAGGAAATCTTTTTGGGAAATAGTTCAAAAATTTAGTATACACAAAAACTCCTGTTTTAAATATTTACAAATTCAAAATCGAATTAGAGGGCTATCTACAGGCCTTATCAATATGGACCCGGTCCCTATACTGAAAATGATGAAAAACCCAGGCAGCAAGATTAAGGGTTTTTATCAGGAATTAATAGCAAAAGTACCAGATGATATAGGTAAAATAGAATCTAAATGGGCTTGTAAGCTTGAGGATCGAGAAATAGACATAGATAAGGTATTAGAGATTGGGAACAAAGTACTTATGGCAGCCAATCTTAAAGCCCAGCAATATAAAACAGTATATGATCTTTATTACACACCGGCTAAACTATTTGGGTGGGGGAAGAGGCAAAATGATAAATGCCCAAGATGTCAGGTGGGCCCGGCGGATAGCATTCACATGTTTTTTTCATGTGAGAAGCTGAACCTGTTAAAAGAGGGTATCAAAAAATTCTGGTTTCAGGTATTCAATAAAGCGATTAAAATTACCCCAACAGTGATGCTCTTAGGCTTTGATCCTCGATTAAATTTAATTTTCAGGGAGCGGGATTTTGTGTTTTTAATCATGGTGATAGCACGCTTATTGGGTGCCACAGCCTGGAAGGATAGTAAGCCACCTACATATTCCCAATGGCTCTATAGGTTATTATATCTAGGCCGCCAGGAAATTGCCTTGTATAAGTGTAAAGGGGTAAGGGCCAGGAGGAAAGGCGAGAGTATATGGGAACCTCTTACAACATGGATGGAAAAAAAGGTGCGGTCAGGGATTGGGTAGATATGTTTAACCATAGAAGGAATATGCACAGAATTTTTGGCAAAAAAAAAAAAAAAGAATTATGTATGTATATGGAAACTTAAAAGAACATTTTGGTATTCTGACCTGCAGTAATATTTTCTTTGTCAACTGAATGTAAAAGATGTGATAATATCTGTATGATATCTCTGATTTCAAATTAAAAAAAATTAAAAAAAAAGAGAAACTAATATCTACTCTACTAATAGAAGTCAGAGCGAAATTTGCCATTTCAGAGACCAACCAAAAAAAGATTCAATATACCTGTGAAACACTAGAAAATAAGATTAATAGCTTGATGGACAGAGTTGGAGTAATTGAGAGTTCCTTGGAAGAACTCTCGGGAAAAGTTGATGTAAACAAGAAGGAGATCGCTAAACTGAAGGAAAATGATAAAGATCTGCGGAATAGGCTGGAGGTCCTTGAAAACAATGCCAGGAGAAATAACATTAACATTTTGAATGTCCCAGAGGGTTTGGAAGGTGAAGATATAAAGGGTTTTACAACCAAACTTCTGAAAGAATTCAACATGGATATCGATGATCTTGCTCTAGAAGAGGATATCCAGAGAGTCCACCGAGATCCCTATCTCAAGAGACCAGGGGAAAAAAAACCCTAGGAAAATTCTGGTTAATTTTAAATCTTATTCCCTGAAAGGGAAAATTCTTTCAGGAGGGCTTAAAGCAAATATCTATAAGAAGGGTGAATGGTCTTTCAAGGTGAGATCCGATATTTTTCGTGCAACTCAAGATAAACAATGGGAGATGGGGAAGTTTATTTCAGAGCTGAGAGGATTGGGTGCCACTGCTAACTTACGTTTCCCAGCCTCCCTCAAAGTGATGTGGGACAACAAAATGCATAATTTCAGGGATCCAACCGAAGTCTGCAAGTTCATTGAACAAATAAAGGCACAACGTAAACAAACAGTATACTTTCTTTCACCTGGTGTAATGGAGCTCAAATAGGAGGTAATCTACCCAGATACCTCTAGTAGTAGGAGGAGGGTTCCCTGGGGTGGGAAAGGGGGGGGGAAGGAGGGTCACCGGCAAAAAATAAAACACAAACAAAAACATTTTTAAGTACACGTATAGGGTGGGGGAGCATAAAGGTAAAAAAAGAAAAAAATCTCATTAGTCAAAATGATTCAGTCAGAATCTGGCACAGTCCAGCTATAAATACCTCTATTACACTAAATATTTGGAGTCATATGGCCAATTTAGATAGACCAAAGAAATTAAACATTTTATCGTGGAACGTCAACGGCCTCAGAGTAGCATCAAGGAGGAAAAAGATTAGAATTTTTGAGACTTTCGGATAGCGAAGTGATCATAATACAAGAGTCTCACCTACTGAAAGATGAGTGGTTTGAGATACTTAAAACACAAACATGGGTAGAACATTATGGTGCCGATTCCGATCCTGTAAAACCCGGGTACAAATGGTCGTACGGAGCGTTTTCTCCGTATGACTTGTGTGGAAATTTAGCTTGCAAACTGAACATTATCTGCGCCATCTTGCCTCTCCCCAGCGCCACGCACAGCGAGCACACGACAATCATTTTAGACACCCCACTCTCTCCCCCGCTCATTGTCGATCGCCAGCGCGTTCCCCTGATGCTGCAAACACCCCCCCCGCGCACCGGCCACCCCCGCTCTCTCATACACGGGCCATAAACCCTCTCCTCCTGCGCGACCCTGCCATGGAACCACATCCCACGCCCGACCGACATCCCATACATGGTCATGCATCTCTTTGATAACCCCCTTCCTCTGCGCCCCAATTATCCGAACCGGTCCCAGGCCATCACCTAGCCCTGCGGATGCAGTTTATTGCCCCTACTGTAAGGGAAACACCCCACATCAAAGGGATTACAGTGGATCAAAGCCCCTACCCCCTGAGACCCGGCCGGTTGCACACATCCCCGGGAATTGGCGGAATGTCCAGCTGCGTGATAGCCATCTCCTACTGTAGATGGGGTGGGGACTTCCACTGTAGATATGTGTGGGAACGAGTTCGAAGTGGGGATTCTGAAGACGTTCTTTTATACATCAAAGTAATCTCAAGAATGTGCCATGTACAATAAACCTGCAATAAAGTCATAAACCTGTGTATAAGAGGCCAGGCCTCAGAGATGCAGTTAGAGCACCTCGTGACGATACCTTGCTGTCTGATCTGATGTGTTCTGCTCCGACGGAATAAAACTTTGTTTCCTGCCTTCCAGTCTCCGGCGCCTGCCTCTTTCATTGGTAAATTATCGAATGGTATGAGAGGCGATTACCGCCGGGCAATACTTGAAGGGTTATCGACTGAAACTGCCGCTACCATTTAACAATTGGCGTCCCAAGCGTGGGGCCCATGAGAGACACGTGGATCCAGTGGGAGAGGTCCTGACGACAGAGTGAACGACTGCAACGATCGGGAGAGCTCCTGCCCAATAGACCCTCGTCTGGCAGCCGATCATCCGAACTTCACTGGTTCCGAGCAGACCTCTCTTGAGTGATCTACGGTCCTGACTGGGAACCATCAGGAGTGCCGCAGCAATAACGGAGAGTAGAGGACGATCGGGCGCTGGAGGCGGAAGACGAGAAACTGTCCACGCGGTCCGGGTAAGGTCGTGATACACGACAAATTGCGAAATAATTGATTGATTGTTTGAAGTTTTGAAAATACTAGTATTGCTCATTGATTGGTCTCTTTGAGATATTCGCTGTCTACAAACGGGGAGGAGTAGAAATACTCTCTCTCTCTCCCTTTGCAGTTAGTGAAGGGTAGGTAACGCAGACTTTTGTCCCCGTTGAAACCCGTCGTGCCTATCTTTATCTCCCCACTGATTGATTGTCCGAACATTGATTGTTTTGAAGAATAGTGCTCTTTGAGATATTCTCTGTTTGCAAATAACGTAGAATAGAAATATTCTGTCTAGTCTTTGCAAATAGTGAAGGGTAGGTAACGCAGACTTTTGTCCCCGTTGTAACCCGTCGTGCCTATCTTTATCTCCCCATTGATTGATTGATTGATTGTCCGAACACTAGTTGTTCGATATTGGTTCTTTGGAGGTATTCTCTGCTTACAAATAACGAGGAATAGAGATATTCTGTCTAGTCTTTGCAAGCAGTGAAAAGATAGGTAGTGCTGACTTTTGTCCCCATTGAAACCCGTCATGCCTATCTTCTCCCCACTGATTGGTAGTTGGTTCTGCCCGGACCGCTTATTAGAGGTGGACCATCCGGCTCCACTGGAAGGCACCCCTAATAAGGACATGTTCACTAAATATGGACTAGTCGCCGTAGCTTATAGCAAGCTATGGCATAAATATACCAGGAAGGACCCCGAGAGTCAGTGGCCACTGATGGGATCCTTCGTCGACCATAAGATAGAAGTGCTAGAAATGGCTCTGCGTAGCAATAAGACGACGCCTACTATGCTTGACAGTATCGGCATGTGGCGCAAAGAAGCAACGCAACGGAAAAAGAGGGAAGAAGTAAAGGCAGAAAAGGAATTACGAAAGGCAGCTCACCTTGCCGCTAGAAAGTTAGAAGAAGAAATAAAGGAGAGAAGGGAAACTAAACTAAGACAGGAGCCCGAAACCTCAGGCCAGTACGCTGTTAGGACCCCCTCTATGCTCTACCCTGAGTTGTCCTCTAAGCAACGAACGAATGACGAATTACTATTAGGTCCCCCAATCATTTACATGCCCCCTCCATACGCACCCTCCCAATCGGTAGTGCAACACCCACAACCCCCAAACACGAGCGAAAGCAGTACAGGGGCCTCGGTCCTCACGGCCTCCGAGCCGGCCGAGCCTCTTGTACTGAACACAACGTCGGCAATGACGTTGGATGACCCTGAGATAAGAAAGAAAGATTCCACCAGAATGAATCGACTAACGAAGGATGAACGAGCAGGAATCGACAAAATAGTAAAGGCACTGGTGGGATCCTTTTTGACCTTACAAAACTAAAGTAACGCTAGAAGATAGCCCTTTGTGGGATATATGAAACCAAGGGAAGGAGCCAAGCTCACGGTCGAGACGGCCACGAGGTAGCCCGACTCCATTACTCTCGCTACCTAAACATGTCTGCCCCACTGCCCACCCCGCCCAATAAGCATGACAAAATCCTGCACAAACGGAAGCCTGCTAACACACACCATCGACGTCACCAAACTAGGGCTAGATCGCGCACAATTGAGCTATGTTATTTTTCCGATTACGCAGTAACATCCTTGTGCTCGTCGCCAGATTGCAAATATGTACAAACACTCCAACGAAGTAGTATAGTTATAACATTTTAATAACTTATAGATATAACAAACACACCAACAGGGTAAACAGGTTAAAACACGTTTTTAAGCAACTATTTACATGACAGTCTGCTGTAACCTCCATCTCAAAGCCTTAACGTCCACGTGACACCGTCCTCGCCTCTCCTTCCACGAAATTGCAACATTGGCCTGTTTTGGGCGGTCCTTTTAGTCAGCTCTGGGCTATAAAAACCATGCCAAATCCATCGACATCAGTGGCGGACGATTGTGCGAATAGGCCGGAGGCTATACGAAGCGCCAAAGCTCTGACAGCGCCAAGATGGAGTCTGCCACGCTGGGCGGATCTTCCCATTCTTTTCTTCTTTCTTCAATAACGAAGGCGTGCCCTGGCCGGGGGAAGCGCCGCGGACAGGCCTCCCCCACCTCCCCAGGTGGTGGCTCGCCAGCAGACGAGGGCACCCCAACCGTCGGATCTTCCCATTCTCTTCTTCCTTCAGTAACGAAGGGGTGCCCTGGCCGGGGGAAGCGCCGCGGACAGGCCTCCCCCACCTCCCCAGGTGGAGGCTCACCAGCAGATGAGGGCACCCCAACCGTCTTAATTCGCCGGCCAGCTGAGCTGCACCCAATCGTCTTTTCGCCGGCCAACTGAGCTGCACCCTGCCGCTGCACGCGACACCGGACAACCGACCAAGCACGGGTTCACCAGGATCGCCACTAGCGCCCGACGCGAGGAGTGGTCCCCCGCAGCCAAGTAATCGGGGACCCACCCCGGTGGCGATACCATCCAAACTGCTGTCGTTGCTGCTACTGGAATCACCCCGGTGGCGATACCATCCAAACTGCTGTCGTTGCTGCTACTGGAATCACCCCGGTGGCGATACCATCCGAACTTCTGCTGTCGCTGCTACTGGACCCACCCGGTGGCTGTACCGAAGAGCTGCTACTGCTGCTGCCTTTGGACTCCGGCGGTCGGTTCTCCGGATCCAGGCCTAGCCCACCGTGAGGCGATTCTGGACTCGAAAGCTTGTCTGCTCGGGCGTGGGCCCCACCCTTGACAAGACGCCCCCTCAGCTTTGCAGGGTCTGCGGGAGTCATTGGCACTCGACTCCCGCGGACTTCCGGTAAGGACAAACCGCCGCCATCGTCCTTTGCACCGGACAGCAGCCACCTTGCCTCCGCTTGGTGCAGTTAGAAAGACTGATTCAAGACGTCGGCGGAAGAACCCGCCTGCTGCCCCGCCCCAAGAACGGGCCACAACATTGCTACAGGATCGCGGTGGCGCCATGCTGACACAAGTTGACGCTAACGAAAGTTCTCGAACTACCGAAAGGAATTCTGGTCCAACGGCTAATTCATGGAAAGACTTAGACTGTATACTGGCCCAACCCCGCCCCAGAATGGCGCCGATGTAGGAGAGGCCTACAACTCCTTGTGGCATTCCAGTCAGGTGACATTTGTGTCAAAAGGATATGTATGTTATATTTCCACACATGATGAGCAGAGGGACGGGAAGGGTACTGACCGAACGTACGTACAATCTTACTGATTACTGACCTACCCATTTTTATTTAGCGTTCTTATTCTTAGATGCTAAAATAGTGTTGCTCATGATACTCGACGCCTCTCACGCCGTGGCCGGCCTGAACGGCTGTAGGCCCGTATCTTGTATACTGACATTGTTTTAAATAAAGGGTCTCTTGAAAGAATTACGGAATCAGTGTCATGACTAATCACATAGGTTGATAAAGATTTCTTCTTTTGAATAAATGATTGTTACTCCCAAGCAATAGAAAACAGATAATGCAGTCCCCATTTGCCTGAATCTTTTTGATTAACGGAATTTGTACCCATCACACCTACCTTTTTCCAAGAGTTGTCAAACAATGGTCAACCATAGCTTAAGATATATGCCGAACGCAAGGTATGGTATCTTGCACCTTAATACAAGACCGATTGAGAAATGCATGTATGACAAGGGAACCCGAATTTAGGAAATGAATAACTTAGAGCATCTTCGTCTCGGACAAAAAGAATAAGAGGTCTGGGGTATTACCCACTCCTGCGGCTAGCCTAGTACGAGGTAAATAGAACTTTTTTGTGTCTACACGCGCTAAGGTACTTTGAATACTGCACATCCCCTCCCCTCTTTTTCCCCTCTATAGGTCACGACGAAGCTCCGACTGAAGAATGAAGTGGACAAGGACCGCACCTTGTTCAATATCAGGAAAAACATAGACAAACGTTGTGGGATAGTACATAAAGTGCAGACCACCCTTGGGGACATGAAAAACTGTATGGTGTGATTGTGCGTGCGTACTGCGATTATACGATGTGAATATGTATGCATTTCATGCTTGGGTCACTTGAAGAGAGCGTCACAATATGATTTAAGTACTCGTCCATCGATCAAAGGGAGGAGAGTAGAAGGTCCGACACCCCCCCCCCTCCCCAAGATAAACTACAAAATACTGAAAATACGCAGCATGCATAGGAAAGAGGACAGGAAAGGAGAAGTCCCTGCACTCAACGTAGTCCAAAGTCTCCGTCTTAAGTTTCTACGCTTGATGCATGTGCTGTCGCACCCTATCCGGTATTTGTGTGTACGTGATCACCGAATTTATGTCTTTCCCCCGCTTGTGTTTCCTTACATAGAACAGACCCATGCTACTCCATGTTGTGTGTGCACCAAGTGGCCTATTTTCGTACCCATGTCTCTCTCTCTCTCGTTTTGTGTCGTACATATGCCAAATAGCCTACTTGATGCACACGGCCCTCTCTCTCTCTCTCTCTCTCTCTCTCTCTCTCTCTCTCTCTCTCTCTCTCTCTTTCTCTCACTCCCTCCCTCACTAAAAAGCCTTCTTGCCCTCTTTCTTTTTGAATAAATTAACGACACATACCTCCCCGGTAAGTGTATAATTGGCCTGGAGCACGGTGGTGTTCGAACAAATTGACTGAAACAAAACGACCGTACTTTGCCACGTTACTACCTCTCCTTTCTACAAATATTGAGCTTAATTGGCTGAGAAAAGAAAGGACAGGTAAGACGACTGATGTCTCCCAATTTGGCCCTCATCACGGGGACTATATGTCAGTGGTTTCCGTTTTTTCAGAGCTTTAACAACACCATCTCCACCGCCCAGAATTGCCCCCACCCAATTTCCCCGAAATAGATACCTGTGAACCCATGACAGTAGCACCTCGCACTCTTTTCATAAACTTAGAAGTCCTCGGAAGGAAATATGTATTAACAAAACTTGTGTTGAGACGAACGAGTCTCTGCCGGAGAAGCCGGTTCGAATTTTTAATAGACTAAAAGGTTGACAGATGTCAGGCTTCCTGCAACCAGTATCGGGCGCAGGAATCGGCACCTAGAGGGCCAGACGATGGACAGGGACACCCACAGAAACTTGCACCACAGCAATGATTAATAGTTTAGTAACGCACACACTAACATCAGAGTTAATAGACACCAATCATACAGCAACCGATAAAAGCATGTCCGCAACTACTCGGTGGTTGGGAGAGAGGATGAAGTATGTAAATGTCTTCCCTGCCAACTCTCTAAGATTTTGTTTGTTGTACTCATTTAAAGATAACGTGCTGCCATCGGAAGGGAGGGGTCGGACGTGACACACAGCCTGGCTGCAGACCATGGAACATCTATGACGTCGACCAAGGGGGAAGCTACGAAGCAAAAGGGGCATGAGACGAGACACCATTATCAGGGTGATAAGCGCGAAGGGCTACATCGAGGCCCCCTGCTCACTGACCAGCGTGTCTGAAGTCTCAACCCGTCGGGCCCGATTGATGGGCCCAGTGCTGGAAGATCCTGCTCTCCTTGGTCCGCATTTTGATCCGATCCCACTCCACCCCCTCTTCCCTCGGCATCCCGACGCACGTCACACCCTTCTTTCTCTCTCCCTCTTTTATATGGATTATGAATTTGACCTAACTACAGAAGAACAAAAAGCGGGTACACTGCCTCGAAGTACCTATGATGAACTGTGTTAGAGAACAGGACTGTGATTGGAGAACGGCGAATGATCACACTCCGCCACGTGAGAAATTGGATTTGAGCTGGACCTTAGCTCCACCGCCGGTGCTCAACAGTGCCAACGAAAGAAGAACAACAATAAGAGCTTACCAGTGATGGCTCTTTGTAATAGGACACTGGAAAGAAGAACCTATGTTAAGTTGAAAATCCTCTCCCAACCACCTTTTTATTAACTATCTTCCTATCGAGTTTTCATGATGTTGCATCAGTCACTTCCGACTGCACACTGAGAAGTTTAGAAAATCTAACTTTGTATGATGACATTCATACAACGCCAGCCATGCACACGACTATACTGACTATCTTTTTGATCCACACAAAGTCTGGGCCTTATGTAATGTGCGAAATATCCCTTGCTTTGCCAGAAACATTTTTTTTGCTTTACAATATCCTATTTGTGCTCAAACAAGCTCCCCCCTCCTACCCTTGGGCCTGACATGCGGCGCAGCTGATGTAACTTTGTATGTACTACCTCCTCGCCTACTTTATCACCTGTATGTAACTATGTACAAATGTGTCAGATTACTCCTGCCTGCCCTAAAAAAAAAAACTCTGTATCTTTAAGGAATGTACGACAGACATTAACGATATTATAGCTGAAGGTTAACGAAGGTAAATGTCGGCCAGGCAAGCTGGCGAGATATGTTAAAAGGGAGGACTGTGGAAATTTAGCTTGCAAACTGAACATTATCTGCGCCATCTTGCCTCTCCCCAGCGCCACGCACAGCGGGCACACGCCAATCATTTTAGACACCCCACTCTCTCCCCCGCTCATAGTCGATCGCCAGCGCGTTCCCCTGACGCTGCAAACACCCCCCCCCCGCGCACCGGCCACCCCCGCTCTCTCATACACGGGCCATAAACCCTCTCCTTCTGCGCGACCCTGTCATGGAACCACATCCCACGCCCGACCGACATCCCATACATGGTCATGCATCTCTTTGATAACCCCCTTCCTCTGCGCCCCAATTATCCGAACCGGTCCCAGGCCATCACCTATCCCTGCGGATGCAGTTTATTGCCCCTACTGTAAGGGAAACACCCCACATCAAAGGGATTACAGTGGATCAAAGCCCCTACCCCCTGAGACCCGGCCGGTTGCACACATCCCCGGGAATTGGCGGAATGTCCAGCTGCGTGATAGCCATCTCCTACTGTAGATGGGGTGGGGACTTCCACTGTAGATATGTGTGGGAACGAGTTCGAAGTGGGGATTCTGAAGACGTTCTTTTATACATCAAAGTAATCTCAAGAATGTGCCATGTACAATAAACCTGCAATAAAGTCATAAACCTGTGTATAAGAGGCCAGGCCTCAGAGATGCAGTTAGAGCACCTCGTGACGATACCTTGCTGTCTGATCTGATGTGTTCTGCTCCGACGGAATAAAACTTTGTTTCCTGCCTTCCAGTCTCCGGCGCCTGCCTCTTTCATTGGTAAATTATCGAATGGTATGAGAGGCGATTACCGCCGGGCAATACTTGAAGGGTTATCGACTGAAACTGCCGCTACCATTTAACAACTTGTACCCGGGAATTCCACCATACAAACCAGCAAGTACGATTCGTACAGAAATACCATTTCCGTACGAATCGTAAAAAACACCGTACGGCTAAAAAATACATACAATTCGGATCCTAGACAGCGCGTACGCGACGTCCGCACGGAGTCAGGCAGCGTTTTACGGACCAGCAAGTATGATTCGTACCCACAGCACTCCAAATGGCTATATTTTTACGGGAGCCAAAAAGTGCCGGAAAAGCTAAGTACGCCGCGATGCACGAGGAAAAGGGGGCCCGGTACGCGCCGTACACGCCATCACCCACATCGTACGTGTCATCATGTACGGTGCGTACCCCAACATTGCATATGTACGGACCGTACCCCCAGCCCCCCATATGTACGTGCCGTACACCCAGCCCCCCGGTATGTATGCGCCGTACCCCCAGCCCCCCCGTAGCGCTGGGGGTACGGCACGTACATACGGGGCTGGGGGTACGGCGCATACATACGGGGGCTGGGGGAACGGCGCGTACATACGGGGCTGGGGGTACGGCACGTACATACGGGGGGGCTGGGGGATACGCCGCGTATATACGGGGCTGGGGGTACAACGCGTACATACGGGGGAGGCTGGGGCACGGCGCATACATACGGGGCTGGGGATATGGCGCGTACATACGGGGCTGGGGGTACGGCACGTACATACGGGGGGCTGGGGGTACGGCGCATACATACGGGGCTGGGGGTATGGCGTGTACATACGGGGTGGGGTGGCGGGGCCGTACAACTCGTACCCCGGGCACAAGTGTACCCGGGGTAGGGGTCGTACACAGTTCGCTCCGTACGGGACGTTTTCCATACGCTTGTGCATTCGGAACGCCGGTACGGATCGGACTTGTGCGCTCGGACTTCAGTTTTACGACTCGTACGTAAAACTGTCCGGGGACGTCTCGTAGACTTTTCCCAAGGCGATTCGTATGTATTTTTCCCATACGAATCGTACTTCACCGTTTGTACGGTACTTGTACGATTCGTACGTAAAAAATACGGATACGAGTCGTACGGGAAAAAAAAATACAGGATCGGAATCGGCCCCATAGTGTGTACCACCCAAACCTGTCCGACTAAGGGAGTTGCATTACTTTTTAAAAAATCCATCCAAGTTATTCTGGGGGAATGGAGGGTTGACCCTCTTGGCAGATGAGCAATAGCTACAGCTAAAATACAGGGGTCTTGACTGACCTTCGTGGAGTACTACGGACCCAATATAGATGACTCTGCCCTGTTACAATCTTTATTGCTGCATCTGATAGATATTAAAACCCCCATTATACTTGGTGGTGATTTTAACGTGGTCTTAGATTTGACCCTAGACACTACATCTAAAAGAAGTGCGGCGACCCATGAGATGAGGAGTATCCTAAAACAACTAATGTCTGATCTAGGCCTCATAGACATATGGAGGTCGATGAGAGCCAATGCTGGGACAGGTGGGGGTGCCTTTACTGTTCATAATAAAAAGCATGGCCATCGATCTAGGATCGATTTCTTTCTCGTAGAAAACTATATTAGTAAAATTACGAACAAAGTAACTCATGCCCCAGAACACTTCTCTGACCATTCAGCTGTTATCCTAGAAGTTATGCTAAAAACAAGACCACTCTCTAGTAGGTGGACAGTAAATAGATCTCTGTTTTCAGATCAGAGGGTAGTAGAACAATTAAAAAACGCCACAAACGAATTTTTTTTGTTTAATATAGACTCAGCTCCCCTTGAGATTGTTTGGGATACCTATAAGTCATATACAAGAGGTATCGTAATGTCCATATCGTTTGAGCACAACAAAAATGTCAAGGCTGAGATAAATAAATTAGAAAATGCTATTCAAAATTGAACAAAACTTGGGTAACTCAAACATGGCACAGTAGAAAAAATTGCAAGAGGCAAAATCGGAGTTAGGTGACTATTTTGAGACAATTATAAAGAAAAAAATGGGAAGCCAGCAAAATGTCGAATTATGAGTATGGAGAGGGATGTGGTAAATTGCTGCCATGGAAAGCTAAAGCCAATCAGACAAGAAATCAAATAAGAGATCTTAGATGCCAAAACTCAGGTGACATAATCTCTAATGAAGAAGAGAATGAGGACCCATTTGTCTCCTTTTTTCAAGATCTCTACAAGGAAGATGCTAATCCTGACGATAAAAAAATTGAAGAATATTTTTAAGATATTGATCTCCCGTCTCTGCATAAAACGGAAAAGAGAGACTAAATAGTCCTTTCAGTCTTATAGAGATTATTCTAATCATTAAGGGCTTAAAAAAGGGGAAAGCGGCAGGTCCAGATGCCATCCCTAATGAAATGTATTCCTTGCTTAAAGAAGAACTTGCCCCGATACTATTAAAGTTGTTTAACTCTGTCTTTTTGGATAAACAGAGTCCCCCATCATCCTGGGATATGGCCACAATAACTATACTCTTAAAACCAAACAACAACCCGAGGGCATGTGAATCTTACAGGCCAATTTCTCTCCTTAACAGTGATTATAAAATCTTCACTCAGGCTTTAACCAAGAGATTGGATAAGGTGATAGGGTCTCTAATTCACACTGACCAAAAAGGTTTTATAAGAGGGAGGCAACTTCATGAGTTAACCCATGAACTTATTGCAACCATTGATTTTGCGAAAATGAGTGGGAATCCCCATACAGTAATGACACTGGATGCGGCCAAGGCTTTAACAAGGTTAGTTGGGTCTTTTTGTATAAAACGATAGAACGTCTTAACCTTGGAGAAAATTTCTTAGCAATAATTAAAGCAGTGTATGAAAATCCAGTTGCAAAGGTGTTGGTAAACGGGAATCTGACTAAATTAATAAAAATTGGAAGAGGGACTAGACAGGGCTGCCCTCTTTCTCCTCTCCTTCTTAACATTTATATCGAGCCTTTGACTTGCAAATTGAGGGCAAATCAAAACATCCACCCCTTTTCCTGTAATGGATGGTCAAAAAAAATTGGTCTGTATGCCGATGATTTAATGATCTTTACAGGTGATCTCCCCAACTCTCTCTCCGCTATCTGGGAAACATTAGATCTTTTTACAGGCGTCTCGGGGTACTCTGTAAACCAACAAAAGACAGAGTTGATGCAATGGAACACACAACACTGCAGTAGTCTGATAAGGAAAAAAATAAAATATTTGGGGATACAAATCGTCCACAATCTGGAAAAACTAGCACAGACAAACTTTGATAAGCTAGCTGTATCAGTTAGAAAACAACTGCAGGCTTGGGGTGCGCTGCCACTGTCCTTTCTTGGCAGATCTAACCTTTTAAAGATGTCAGTGCTTTCAAAGTTTTCCTTCCTATTTAACACTATCCCTCTAGAGTTTAATAACGTATGGTTTAAAAAAATACAAGGAGAGTTCACCAGTTTCATCTGGGGAAATAAATGTCCCAGAATCGCCTTTAAAAAACTACGCAGGAAGAAAGAGCAAGGCGGCATAGCCACTCCTGATCTATATCAATACTATTGAGCCTTTAATTTAAAGAACATTTGTCAGCTTTTAAAGGACAGTTCCAGCTTAGCCCCCTACTTAAAAGCTCTAGTAAAGGATTCCCAAGTTCAACCAGAATTTTTCCTTTTGAAATTCGGTCACCCTAATTTTTTTTTTTAAGTTAAACTAAAAATTCTTCAGAATGCAGCCAAGATTTGGTACTACACAAGACTTACTTTATAATTACCATACTACAGTGTTTCTGCCCCTATCTGGGATTCCGCGGGTACGCCGGCTTGCCTTTTGGACTCACTAGCAACCCTGCTACGAGAGAGCGGGATTAAGTGCTGGGGTCAACTCCTGGAAAACTCCAATTTAATTTCATGGCAGAGATTGTCTGAGGCAACTAATAACACTGTTTCTAAATTCAAATATTACCAACTAGCCAGCTGGGCAAAAACATTAGAAGAAAAAGGTGAGGGGAATTCTGAAGCTGAATCAAGGATAAAATTACTACCAGAGGTACAAAAAGAAATCACAGAATGGTACTGGCTGTTTATTCAGGAAGAAGAAGGGCCCCAGAATGTACCGATGGAAAGCTGGAAGAGGGAACTGCCGGAGAAAGATCATGAATTATTATGGCAAGTATCAATGGCTTATTTATGGCGCTACGTGAGATCTGCCCCACTAAGAAAAGATCCTCTCTTTACTGTCCACAAGGCATACTGGACACCCCGGAGGTTATCAAAGATGGGAAGCCGGACAGTAAGAAAATGCCTTATATGCGGTGAAGAAAACGCAAATGAAGCACATATCTTTTGGCAGTGCCCCTCGATCCAGTCCTTCTGGGAGAAAGTGGGTAAGATCATATCAGAGGTCCTAGAGCAAGAACTAGAGGTGAGCTTAGACATTGTCATTTTTGGGGTTTTAACAGGAGCGGCAGATAATGGGAACTTTACTAACATTCAAAAATCTATTATTTTTGTTTTAATATTGCTAGCAAGAAGGGAATTGTGTATTAAATAGATACTTCCATGTCCCCTGACAGAGGTGGAATGGATCTTTTCAGTACAAAGGGTGGCAACTCTTTATCGAGCGATTAGGTTAAGCAAGAAGACAAGATTCTGGGAATTATGGGATAAATGGTTCGAAACATATAGAAATTAGATAGATTTTAGTCATGTTCGCCATTAGTTAGAATTCAGAATTTAGTATTGGACTTTGGTTCTTATGTTTCTGTTGTTATTTCTTTCTTCCCTTTTTTTAAAACATCTGGTCCTATGATTAATAATATGCTTTACAGGCTTTTGCTTATCTGTGTCAGCACCACAATCTTTGCCTGTGTCAGTGAAGTCAGTCCCTTTTGACCAGGCGGGGGGGATATTTCCCTTAGGTTACCTGGGATGTTCATAACATCTCCTCCTTGCGGAGAGACCGGGTTCCCCTGTCCTAGTAGAAATTGACTCTTTTCCTGATGGTTTTTGCATATTGACAAATGAGGGGAAAAAAAAAAACTACAGTCCCTTCTTTAACGGTTTGCTCCATATTGCTCACATACCAAAGCTGGTTGTACAATGGTTATTCCTAAGGGTTGCTCTTATGCTGCTCCTACATTGACCACAGAGCATATAGCATGTTAATATTGCACCTCTCAAGGCTATCGCCTTCCAGCACTGGGCACTTTCCTAGGTTATTTTTTCACGGTGGTTTAAACTGTATATTTAGACCACTTAAATGATCTTTGGTATCTCCATACGCAACTTCATCTGTTGTCACACTTTTCTCCTACAATCAAGCATAATCAAAGCTAAATGCTTGTTATGGCATGGCTTGAGCAATTTATTGCATACATGACAATGCCAAAACACTTTTCACACAGGTAACATTGCATCCACACACTCTTATCCATCATACACTAACATCTAATGTTTAAGGTTCCTAGTTCTCACTGCTTTTGACTTCTAACTCATGGATATTTGCTACGGCAAAATATGTTAAGAACCCAACTCTTGACTTCACTTAAAACATACGATAAACACACATTCTTCCATTGACCGCAGAACTCCAATGGAGTGGCATGCTGCTCACTGCAGATGTGCATCAGCGCCTTGTCTGGGGTGAGAAGTACTATATAAGTGCAACTACAATACCATATAATATAATTGTATTGACACAGGATAGGCCGCTACATCTCGTCCCCTGCATCGTGTGGCACTACATCACCAGCACTGCATGTTGGGACATTACATAATTAAATGTAAGTAATAATTGGCCTGGTGACTCTGTGGACGCAAGCATTCACTCTAGGGCTCAGTGTTTCACTCCATTGTCAAAGGTATAATTCTCAGAAGGCCCATTCAGCCTTTCTTTCTTCTGACTTTTACCAAATGAGTTTGTAACAATAGACATCTGTTATCTGTCAGTAGTGCTAATAGACTGCCTAAGGAGTGCACCGGGCTCTACAAACGTTTTTATAATATATGAAGGGCAAGAATTCATTTTGGAAAAGGGTAAGGCTAGCTTGAATATATAAAAGGTTGGGGAATAGAGACATCCCCCACGAGACGATGTAATGTGCATGATGGTGTGGTGGCAAAGCATTGTCTCACAATGTAATTCCAGTCAGCTGGCAGTACATTTCTGAGACATGAGCGAAGACAAGTGAGGTGTGGGGACACTTCTATGTCTCAAAACAGGATGAAGCAGAGACAGCCGTAGAGTATTCATTCTCTGTGGTGTGTTTTGTGGATGCTATCAAGAGTGAAGTGGCTGCCCTCAGCATACTCATAAGGAAACATGGTCATGGATGGCCCTTTAGGCTATAGTCAGTGATACTCAAAGTCTGGCCCAGGGGTTGCATGTGGCCCTCCTGACTTTTACATATGGCCCCCTGGTCAACTGCAGCATTGGGCTTCTGTTTCTCGACTCAGCACTAATGTTGAGAAATATGTTAACCCCTTCAGCGCGGCGCGGATTACCGCGCTGTGCTGAAGGTTCCGTGTGCGGTCGGGGCCATGACGGAGCGGTTCCGTAATGCGCACAGCGCAAACGACGCGCATGACGGAACCGCTCCGTCACTCGCATCGAAGGGGTTAAATGAAGGGGCACACATTTATTTACAGCTTAACTGAAGTTAATGGAAGTAATTTAGGTGTCGTGCATCATTTACATTAAGGAACACCTTCATTTTTAAAGACATATTGAAACTGTAAAAATCTGATGGTGAATGAAAATTCAAAAAGTGTATTTCATTCACATGTAGAAGCGTTTCCTCTTAGTAAACTAGATTAGTGCATTGAGAATTGTTTTTCTTTAAAGTGATAGTTTGCAAAGATGAATTTAGAAACATTCATGCTTCCCTTCCACCCAGGGTTCCTATTATACATGGATGACATTATAATTTAGCAAATAAAAGGCAAGAGAAGGTTTTTTAAACAGTGAGTATCCCGAAGTCGTGTATTTCGAGGTCCCCTTATTTGTGATAAAAAAGAAGGTAAAGTGAAATAAAACAATTGTCTAGAAACACACAGTTTGGTCAAGTGGGAAAGCCATGATTGATCCCAGGTTTTTTTGCTTCATAATGTGCAATTCAGCTTTTATATGTACATGCTTTGCTTCCCCTATGCCCACCTTACACCCCCTACCTATGTTCAATGCCCCCCTCGCTCACACTAAGGTCAAACAGTTTGGCCCCCTGAAAAATGTGTGAGAGTACCCATGCTCTAGATCAAAGAATGTCAATGCAGGGCTGGCTTGAAGCGTAGGTCGGGCATTTTCCTATGTCTTGCTAAAGGATTTTGCAACAGTATTACAGGCAAAATAATCCGGCAATACTACACTTCCTCTTGGATTTGTCTTGATATTAGAAGAACAGTAGATGGTAAATTGTGGTTAGGTCTTTTCATCATTGGAGTATCTGGGGAGAAATAAATGTTTGGGTGTCAGCAATGTACAAGTATCAATTAGTATATGAGAAGCAGCACACACTAAAAATCATTGTGAGTGGAGACAGTGTTGCTGCCCACGTCTCTATCCGTGACACGTGGTGTCTTGGCACTGAATTCACATGTCAAGGGACTCCACCATTCCCCCAATCCAGTGTGGAACTTCGGTGGATTACACCACACGCTAAGTAGAGACCTCTAGGCCGCCCCTATTATTCCTTACATTGACGTAACTACCATGATGGAGCAAGGGTTTTCACACACATCTCTGAATTCTGTCTTTCTTCTTTTGCGGATTGCATTTGCCAAGTTACTAAGCATCTGGAGAGAAGCTTACTAGGAAAGAATAGTATTGGGTGGCTGTGGTACTATCACAGGGATCCAGGAGACAGGAAATAGGGAGGGGAGACAGTGAGGACGGAGAGAGGGATGAACACTGATCTATGGTGACGAAGTAAGAGTGATAGTGAGGCACAGAGGGGTACAATGTATGTTTAGAACTGTTCAATCAATCAAGGGTTGGTGAAGCACAATTACTCACCCGAAGGGTCTCAAGGTGCTTGGCGGGGGCAGCTCCATGATGTTCATTGGGGTTCATCAAAGAGCCAGGTCTTGAGGTCCTTCATGAACTTGGAGAGGGTTGGTGTCTGCCGAGGTGCAGTGGGAGGGTGTTCCATGCCTTAGCTGCAAGGAACGAGAAAGGCTGTCCTCCTGTTCTGGTTTTCTTGATGCTTGGCACCGTGGCTAGGGAGAGCTGGGCTGTGCAGAGGGGTCTCTGGGGTGCGTGGAACGAGAGCGTTGAAAGAAGAGTATAGTCTGCTTAGTCATAGATGATTTGATTTCGCTTAAGTATATTCTTAATCAGGGACCCTAGTACATAGTTGTCATTTAAATTGGTTAACCAATTGCCTCAGACTATCCTAACTCCCTCCCACATGCACGTTCTACACAATGCTCATTGTGTAAAGAAAGCTCATCAATTCTGAAATAAAATGTAGCGGGGTAGGGTTATGCATGATGATTCCAGAATGTATAAAGAGTTGGAATGTATTTTAAATTTGAGGACCAGGAGTGTTTAACCATCTTTTCAGTAGCCTTGTTTGTGCAAAACCGTTACTCAAAGATGCATATTGATGGCATAAAAATGTAGAGAAAATAGGCCACGAGTATAATAAACACACACATTTGTGAAATTAATTATTTTGCAAAATAATTCAAAACATATCGGCAGCTGACTCGTTGTGGCGTTCGGCCAAAAGATGACGCTCTATTGGAATAGTAGCGGTGATTACGCCGAATATTTGTTTGAAATTGTAGCCCTATTTTGGATGAGGGCAAACTAAACAACATTTTAAGCCTTGAAGTTGCCCCTCAAACTCAGCTGCCTGAACGGCCCGTGCACGCCAACAGATCAAAAACCGAGCTCGATTACTTTGTTTCCTGATACAGCCAAACTCTTGATTTAAAAACCTAGATTTGCCAGACACAAACCATGCATTTAAAATGTTCACAGTGCATGAAATTACATCACATTAGGGTAGCTGCATGCATGGTGACAATTATATCACTCAGATTTATACTAATTAAGTGTTGATATGTGAGTGCTCAATTGCAACTAATGTGCCTGCACAATCACTTTAAACACCCCGTGATCTTTGTCACCGTGAACCTGCTGAGAAGCAAGGTTGATTCTGCGTTCAGGGACTGGGGTGGGGGAGGGGCGTCGCATGCTGTGAAATATAGACGACAACCGCACCATTTGTCAAAGGGAGAACATCCTGACGGCAAAGATGATGTTTTCCGCTCCTGTCCTCAACGTCCCCGGCACCTGCTATTTGCAAGACGGGAGCTGGCGCGCGCGAGGAAGAGAACGCGGGCTCAGCCCACAGGGATTCAAATCCCAAACCTGAAGGATGCAATGCGACTTGTTCTCCGGTGTGTACCCAGAAGATAATAACTGCGCTGCGGGTCTGTCAAAAGAGCCGTGCTGATTTGTAGACATTTGGCAAACCCATTTCCTTAACTCGGAATTTATGACCGCCTCGAGTTAATGTGATTTTATTTTTAACTTCCGCGCTCCGCACCTATTTGTGCCTCTGACTCACGGGCTGAAGTGAAAGAATATTATCTCGGCTTGATCTTCAGAAAAATTACAGTGGCGCGAGGTCTGGCTCTGCTTTTGATTCGAACCGCCGAGTGCGGGAACTTTGAGTTATTTAAGTATTTTTTCATTTAAGAAGTTTCTTTGAGCGTCCCCCGGGTAGAGTGTTTTTCTGAATTTACATGACTGGGTCACAGGGCTTTCTTTAAGCTGAATGAAAAAAGTGGGAAAGGTATCTCAAAGGCGCACGGCCTGTGTAATTAAGTGGCTACCTTAAACATGTAAATTACATTTTCTAAGCCACCCGTCAAGTATCTCCCTGAGCTTTCTGTTAATGCATCCAGACATATAACACAAGTGACATGAGCGCAGCCAGGACTTTTGGCTTTTTCAGTGGTTGGTAGCTGTTTAAGTTAAATGAATAACAAGGCTTTTGTTGTAAATGAATACTATAAAAAATGCTTAAATTATGAAATAGTTAGGCTGTAAATTAAACATTATGGAGCTCTGTAGAAGGGGCAGTGGCCATTAGGGAGTTTCAATCAGTCCTGCTGTGTTCAGTCTATGTTAGACGTTTATGCCCTTTTTAGGTCGAGCCTAGACAGCACATGCGCTGCTGCGAGGCATGTAGTACTGGAGTACTGAATAGAAGCCCCGCCCACTCTCTGCCCATATTTGTAATTGGCTTGCTTCATTGTCCTTCGTAAACGCTGTATTCCGATTCATTATTAGGCTTGCTAGTCCTTGGTACCGCCTGGTGTGCATTTGTTACCTCCCATGAGGGCTGGACCTTTTACTGGTGTTGTTACATGGTCTGCTATAGACGTTGGTGAGCACTATTAGGTGAGCACTATTTTTTTTAATGCTCTTCCCTATTCCACCCACTACCTCACAGCACGTCACCCGCTTTTATTTTAACGTTTACTAATGGTGGTCCGCTTTAACTATAGTAGCAGCGTTTTTAAATTAATTTATTTTAGCAGTGCAGTCCGTATTTTGCGGCCACGCTTATTTATTTATTTCATTTGTTTACTGGAGCCCGTTTTATCATTTGGCAGCATACCGGCACCTTGGAGGCACCAGTACCAGGCACCAGCACCTACGAGCATGCCGTCACCTTACCGGCGGCTCGGAACTTCAATCCCCATCACCCTTTGCGCTGGGGGAGCACCAACGCATTTAGCCTGCGCCAGGTGGCGCTTAAAAGCGGCTGCGGGCTCCCACAGCATGGGACGCGCGCTGGCGTGCCCGGGCCGCGCCTGTCAGCGTCTGGACGAGGCTTGGCTGGGCCTACACCCTTGGTTCGTAATACTCTTAAGTGCATGCAGTAATCATTGGATGTCGTCATCTCTGGCACGTTCTGCATTACCAGGGGAGGTAGGTCTGACTTCCGTTGTGCTGCTTGACTACTGATATTTCACCCGGGACATTCTGATTATCTTAAGGAATAATTGCGGGGCTGCTGGCGGGAGTATTTGATCATTGTCGGGAGCAGCCTTAATATCTTGGATCATACACTTGTTATTGTACTATTCCTCCCTCTGACATTGTAGCGTAGCTGTCCTGGTCTTTTAAAAGCCAACAAGTCATGGGGAGGCGGAAGTTAACCCTAGCCCCTGCAAGGGCAAAGGCTGTTACCAACACCACAGTTATTACCATGGATTCCTTTTTGCAACAGGCAGCAGCTGTAATCGATAACGAGATTGAGTTGGTTAACAGGCGGCTCTCAAGGTCCCCATCTAGTAGCCTGCATCCACCAGTTGTTGGTACCAGCGCATCCTTGGTGGAGGGCGATTTTGAACACAGGAGCCAATCTATCTGCCCTGGGTCTCCTGATGGATCACAGGCTGAGGTTGGGTTTTCTAGTTCGTCCGTGGCTCCATCCAAGTCCATGTCAAGGGCCCGGTCATATAATTGGAAACAAGGAGGGCAGCGAACCCAGTCACCAACACAGGGATGTGGGGAATCTTTCAAATAACCCTGTGGTCATACATCCAGGGCCTAGAAGCGAGAGTACTCAATCGTCCAATAAGGGGTACTCAAGGCCTGGTGAGGGGACAAAAAGGAAACTCCAGGCTATTGGGGGTAAAGCAAAGAAACCTAAATCTAATATTGTCACAAAACCTAAGACATCTGTGCTGGCCCCCCGATTATTGTTGTGACACTAGATGCACTCCAGGCAATGATGGCTAATCTATTGGACACAAAACTGTGCCCCATCTACGAGAGGTTAACCTTGATTGAGAAGAATCTAGGAGCAGGGAAGCGGATGGAAAAACCTGTGTTACTGGGGATCCCTAGAGAGAACTCGAGTCTCAGTACTGTAAAGGACCCTGTCTCATTGACACATTCATCCATCAGCACTCGTACTCAGCCACGTTCCCTGCCCCAGATGCATCTTTCAGCATAGGGGGGGATAGAAACAACGTGTGTAGGACAGGAAACTAGCAGAGATACGCTTGCACAGGTGCAGGCACTGGATGATCCTCAAATTCCCGGAAGTCGGCAGCAGGGGCGTACAGGAGCTCGGAGGTTGTGTTACAGAGCCTACCAGTAATTCATCTTCCACCCAAATCTACTCCCTATGTAGTGATCTTGGGGAATGTGCCGCCTCTCCCATTGGGCACCAAAGAGGATTTCTGCCACCTAAAAAACAAAGTACTTCATTGGTTCATTAACAACACCTCAGTGGGCCCAAGGGTGGCAATTAATATCATTGTGGTGCGTCGAGTGAACTGGATAGGTAGCTCTCAGAAACCTGGTGGGGGTGACTGTGTTATTGTGAATTTTAATAGCCCGCATGTTGCTGAGAGAATTTTGTTTAATGATTTAAACCCTGTCCCCACCAGTTTCGGGTCCTCTGTAAAAGTTTTACCTTTGGGCTTCTTTTATAAAGTAGACTCAATCAGGAAGGGTATCAGGGACGCCCCCCAGGATGGGTGGAAACAAAGATTTCCTGTGGTAAGGGCATTACGGCCCCTTCAGCTGCATATAGTTCAAATCGTGCAGCTTGCCAGTACATTGCTCCTTCACTGGAGTTATCTAATAGATATTCTACATTATCCAGATTGGAGGAGTGTGATTGACTTCGGGATCCTGTAGAGGCCTCCGTGGATCCAGAGTCGCAGCAGAATGTCCCTAAGGTGCAAAGTGAGGGAGCTCTCTGCACAGATAATAAAAATGTCCTTTCATGGAACATTGCAGGTTTGGCCGACAAGTTTCATGATCCTGTTTGGGTGCAGTTTGTAAAACAATTCTCTGTGATTTGTTTTCAAGAGACGTGGTTGGTGGACTGCAGCCTCTTCCTGGAGGGCTTCAAGGCTTTTTTTGTCCCAGCTTCCCCATTGGCAAGTGGTAGTGCTGAGGGTGGTCTGGTCATCTACATATCACTGGTGGTGGATTGTCGGATTCAGACTGTTCCGTCAAATAGCCCAGGGATCCAGGCTCTAGTATTAAAACGGGGGGCTACTAGTTTGGGCCTGATAAACCTCTATAACGCGGTGACTTGCACGCAGGGAGTGTGTAATATGACCCATCTGGGTTCATTTATAAGGCAGTCCTGTGAATCTATATCACAGAACCTTATGGTGTTGGGCGATTTTAATATCCATCCATGTGGAGATCCAAGGTCCACATGTATGGCTAATATGGGCTGCCCCCGGATGAGGGGGTTCCACTTTGAGCATCTCACCCAGGGGGAACTACTGAACAACATAACAAATGAATATGATTTGTTGTCACTTATGTCTCTCACTGAACCGCATAGCAAAGCCCTTATTCCCTCCTTTAAAGGGAGAGGTAGTGTTACTTTCTAGACTATATTTTAATTTCTTCCAACTTACAGTCTTTTTGTTGTGGGTTTACAATTTTGGAAAGTGCTTATATTGATCATAGCCCGCTTTGAGTGCAATTCAGTAGCTCTTTATTATCTAGAAATGCTAGGGTGGAGAAAATGGGTACATTGAGACCAACGGATGATAGGCGATGGCTCAAGTGGTCCCTGGTTTCCCCTGACGTCTTTCATTGTAAAGTAAGAGATATGTGTGCAGCAGAACTTGCGCTTTGCACCTCGTCGGGCTCTTGCGCGGGGGACGTCCTTAGTGCTTTTAATTCTATTTCCATCAAAGTGGGTGAACTCTTAAGTGCTCCGACACGTAAAATAGTTAGCCAAACTCCCAGATGGTTTGATTCATCTTGTTCCCAGGCGGCCAGGAAGTTAAGGGAGGTTTAAAAATTTGTTCGAGAAACCAATCTCTGATACGTGCTCATCGTAATGAGTACAAACAGTCATTGGCTAAACGGAAGGGTGGTCTGAAGGATGAGGCATGGAGGAGCTGTTAGAGCCAAGCACTCTTGGGGATAGTGCAAGGTTCTGTAATATTGTCAACAGACCGCTTTTTGAGCAAGAAGCAGGGGGTCATCTGAGTTCCCACATCACTGAGGAGGAATGGGTGAACCACTTTAAAACCATGTTTCAAAGTTTCACAGAGAAAACCCATTTAACTGGGTCGGTTACTGATGCCCCAGCTGTGGTTTTTGAGCAGAACGAGGTGGAGGCAGGAATAGTTGGATTAACTTGCAACAAAGTGCCAGGCCCGGATGGTATCCCACCAGACCTTTATAAATCGGATCCATGCTTTTAGGCGCTAGTTCTTCAGGCTGTGTTTAACGCAGCTGCTAGGGACAGTTGTCTAGAGTCCTGGGCCACCTCAACTATTTTGCCGGTGTTCAAGAAGGGGAATCGTAATAGCACTTTTTGCTATAAGCCGATCTCCCTTCTTGACTCAGTGGTAAAGGTTGTGGGCAGGGTGTTACTAGAAAGATTATCTACCTGGGCAGAGGAGCATGATATAATTTCTGATATCCAATTTGGATTCCACCTGGGTTGGTCAACAGTGACCCAATGCCACAACCTACACATGATACTTAGTAAGTACACAATTTCCTGTCCCAGAACTATCTATCTGGCCTTCATGCACTTATCGTCCGCCTGTGATTGTGTCAACCGGGCAAAACTGTGGCAGTCCATGAGGGCTATAGGGGTTGAGAGCAATATTGTTAATTTTCTTGAGGATCTGCACAAGGCCACAAAGGCCAATGTCAGATTTTCAGAGGATCTACGTGTCTCTAAGGATTTTGAAATCAGGAGGGGTGTACGGCAGGGCTGTATCCTGGCCCCGTTTTTGTTTAATCTCTATATAAATGATCTGGATGGAGCTTTGAGAGATGCGGGGGCAGATTTTCCATATGTAGGGCGATGAGGGCTTCCCATCTTACTATATGCGGATGACGCCGTTCTTATAGCCAGAACTGCCAGAGGTCTTGAATCCCTGTTAGACGCGTTTTTAAATTTTATGACGGAGCGAGATCTAGCTATTAATAACTCAAAATCATACATACTGCAGGTAGGGCTGAGGCCAAAGAAAAGTTTTTTATTCACAGTTGGTCCCGAGAAAGTTCCCCTGACATCTGTTTTCTCATATCTGGGGGTGTTACTGGATAACCGTTTGAACTGGGGGCCACTTATCCAGAAGAAAAAGGGGGACCTGGTGAGGGTGAATGCTGCCATTTTTAATTTTGCTGCCAAGATAGGCAAGCGCCCAATTGCTGCCATACTGAAAGTCTATCAGGCAAAAAGCGTAGCTACAGCCTGTTATGGTAGTGAAATTTGGGAGAACATTGCCAGCGACGCCTTGCAGATAGTTGAGAATAATTTCCTGAAGAGATTATTGGGAGCGCCAAGTGGTTTGTCAAACCTGGTGGCTCATGAGGAATTGGGGGTGCCTTACCTTAGTGACATTTTGGCTTTGTGCCCCCTGATGTTCTGGCTCAAGTGCTGGTTGAATAAAGACCGAGCTCTCAATCACTTGATTTTAAAGGAATGTATGAGCCTGGATCATGCGTTCCGCATACCATGGCTTGATTACATTAAACGTAGCTTTGCCGAGCTGGGGTGCTCGGATTTATTTTTGAAGACAGAATCTATTGTAAAAAAGGATGTGGAGATAGTTGAAAAAGCCTTCAGTAGTTTAAGGAGGCTAGAAAGAGACGAGAGAGAAGTGAGGAAACGTAGAGTCTGAAATTTTTTGACGTTAAAAACAAATCCATCCACTGAGCCTTATCTACTGGAGCCTTTGTCTATATATGAGCGGTTTTTATTGTCTAGATTTCGTCTGGATCTTTTTCATCCCCTGCTTGCCATTCCTAAAGGGTGCAGTAGAGGTCATGTGTTAGCACCCTGTGGCTGCGATGAAGAGTCTCCACAGGATTTGCTACACTTTAGTTTTAAAAAAAAGTTTTATGAGGTACCCCGGAGATACTTTTTAGTTCCTTTATTAAAGAAGTAGAATTTTAACCAAGCTCGTGCTGCGCTTTTGTTCCTTCAACTACTGAAGGCTGATTGTATCTTTTTTATTGTGGGTTACTTGAAATCTACGGTGAGAACCAGGAACTGCCTGGATAGTTAGTGACCCATCTGTGGAGTATATGTGGTGACGTGGCTCATAATGTTCAGGTGTTATGACTGTTTTTAAATGCAATTTTATGTATTATGTTTTAATGAAATTTGGATGGTCTGAACTTTTATGTTTTTTTGCACATGAAACCGAATAAAGTTTATTTGATTTGATTTGGTGCCCATGCAGCGCTTTTACATTCATAGAGGCCACGCCCCTTTCTTTACAAAAACCGTATCTAAGGAAAGGTATGTAGCCAACATTAAAGTGAAAGCTTTTACCCCCCAAAAAAAACATCCGTTTGTCAAGTTGATAAACAGATGCTTTATTTTTAAAGCCCCCATGCCGCGGTTTCACTTGAATTGCTCTTCATGAATGTGAAAGTGCCGCATGTGCGCTAGTAACAAAAACAAATAATTGCAATGCAATACGTCTCGAATTTGTGAGAGTTTAAGCTATTGCATTGCCAAAAGCTTAAACTCTAGTTAATTCAATACCTATTACATTGTAAATGCTTGTTTTCTACGCATCTCATCCATCTGCATATTCTACACTTCATCTTTTTTCGCTTCAGCACCCTCTTTCCACTCTCTCCTGAATGCACTTCCTCAAATCTCCCTAACTTCACCACCCTAAAGACAATAACACACCCACTCTCATGTGAGCACAAAATAATTTTTTACATTCTTGCCAATATTTTGACAACTATGTACCTACTTCACACACATTTACACAGAATCACAATTGCAACTAGAATAAGTGACTAATGCTTAGTAGAGTGGCAAGGATTGGATGACCATGTATTCTGAACCCCTTTATGACCCACTGACAGACAGTGTTAGAAACTCGCACTGTTTTCAGAGTCGATTCGAGAGAGGCCTCAGTCATTGCCCCTTATAAACACCTGGTGGCCACTCAGTTCAAAGTCTGCACTAAACAAGAGTAACATAATACATGAAAAAAAAAATACAGAAACACAACATCATGGAAATATCTAACACACTTAAGGAATGCAAGATTAAGGAAAACATGTGAAATTTAAACAGTAACTAAGGCCCAGATGAACAAAGCATTTTTCCGGTCTCAAGCGGTCCGAGTCGCAGAATTGGGATGTTTGTGACTGGAAAAATAATTTTAAAATAAATAAATAAAATAAATATTGTGATTCGGTAACTTGTTACCGAATCGCATTTAGCATTTGTGTTTCAGTATCTGGAAGGAACATGTTTAGGGTGTCCCTTCCAAATACAGAATCGGTATGGTATGAATTACTATTTTGCAATCTGTTGCATTACTGGAATTCCTTACCACCAGTTTAAAACTGGTGGTAACCCATTCGCAAAGGGGGGAAGGTCCCCTAAATTGCTTAGTGGATTACCTTAATGATTTTTAAAATCATGTTCAGAAATTGATCAGTGTTTTTCAAAGTGAAGTTAAGGACTTTAACATAGAGGCCGATCGGAACCCGTTTCAATGTCTGTTTTTAATTACTATCATGTCTGAGACCCAGGTGGACCAAGGCCACTTAAAACCCCACTATTTCTTTTTGAGGACTGGTTTATAACTTCAGGGGTCTGCATGCGATCTCACCTTCTTCCTCTCGGTAAAGTACTTTCTACTTCGTTTGGGGCGAAAGTGTGTCTGTGTTCGGGTTTAGTAGCAGGCATTCATTGGTAAATGCCCCTCTCAACCTTTACAGTGTTGATTTTGATCGCCAGTTCCTCCTCCCCATCGCATACAGCAGAGGTGAGAAAAGCTCTTTAAAGGCATAATTTCGAGTTTGACGCATCAGGAATACTGCAGTAAGCTGGTGGGGATTCAGCTCCACCACACTCGTAGTCCTCCGCCAAATTTAGAGGTGCTATAAGTGGCAAATTTCCACTGGCAGAGTCTCATCTGGCTATGCTAGTGCAAAGCTTTTGCCGGGCAGCATGTCAGTCATTGTGATTGTTGCTCCACCCCAAATAGTATTCTGTGCTTGGGCAGGGATATCAAACTATTACCCTACTGCTCAGGTTGAGAAGCACCTACGCATCAGGGACAATATTTTGGGGGTTTTAAGAAACAAATTCCCTCTTTGGAAGTTTGTTTCTTGGAAATAAAAAATACTTTGCTGAGTGGGTGTAACAAACGCACTGAGCATAATATAGTGCCATCTTTGAAGCTGCCCAGTGCTGAAAGTGGTATGCAATGTTGGGGTGGCAAATTTAAAGGCGGCATGCCAATTAAACATAACTAGGATTTTTTTACCAGGAGGTGCGGCCTCGATGATTAAGGATATGGCCTAAAACATGTGAACAAGAATCACATGATTCACACATCATGCTCCCTGACCAGTGTTTGGGTGCAGCTCTGTTGGCCTTTTGTTATTATATCCAGACATATCATGCAACAATGAACCTACACTTAAAATAAGCCATATCTATTGGCTTTGCCAATGCTTGTTAGTGGTATCAGATAAATGAGTAACAACAGTGATAATGCTGTGAATGCTTAGAATTGTGAATTAAACATTACTAAAGTCCATAGAATGGATAACGGTCTTTGAAGTATCTCAGCCACTCCCATTCTCTGTATAATGCCGCTTTTCTCTGCAATCTCTTACTCTTTTAGATACTTACATCCTTTTTCTCTCAACACTTGTCTAAACCCCTCCATCTACATATCTCATAAGTCTTATCCTGCCTCTTCATCACTGTCTTTTCACTCTGTCCTTCTTCATGTACTTAATTTTGACACTTCTTCTCTGCCATGCCCTCTCTCTTTCACACACACATCCACTCTCTCTCTCATATGTTTTCCTTTTCCTTTGCTGCAGTCAATATTTCACAGCTGTGTATATCCCCCCACACAGTTTTGCATAAAATAGTAATTACAAGTGCCACATATGTCACCATTACTCTGTGAGACCTGAAGAGAGGGCAAGGATTGGATGATCATGTAATCTGAACACATTGGGGACCCTGTGACTGGCACTGTGAGGAACTTGCACTGCCTTCACCCTCAACCTCAGAGGTCCCCATCGTGTCCTGTCACAAACACTAATTCAAGCCCTAAAATCACTCAGACACTTAAATGTGAATCGGTTCACAGTAAGCGCTATTCTAAGAGTCATATGTTACATGAAAAAAACACAACAGAAGCTCACCTGGATAAAACATACTTTTAGGGAATGCAAGATGAAATAAAATGTGGAATGCAAACAAGGACTGCTTTGCTGCCTTTAATGTGAGGCTTGGCCTGCGAGTCATCCCGACCAAACTTACATTGCTGCCTTTTTTGCTTTTCTCGTTCCTCCTCTTTCTGTCTCGAGCCACTTTATAAACCACCTTTACATAAACTAAAAAATAAATGTGCAGATGTTATCCTTGGGTCAGTCTTGGGTTTCCAATTTAGTGAAACCGTTCATACTGCTAACATTAGTAGATGGCCTCACTCAGAACATCCTAGGAACCTTGCAGTGGGACATTATAGCTCCTCCTCATTCTCAGTTATGAGGTTTTTCTAGGAGCACTACTATGTCACTCAAGTACAGTTTTCATAGAATAAAAGGAAGGTACAGCTTTAAAGGAGCACTTCTGCTACTTTTGGTGCATTATTTACACCATTTGTTAATCATTACCTTGGGTAGAATTATTTAAATGTGTCTAAATAGAAAATGATACTGTCAAATGTGTAGTTTTAGTGACAAATTATGTCTGCAAATTATTGTTTTGATGATGCATATAGGCGTAACTGATCAACTAATGATGTTGCACTTGAAACTACACAAATATAAGGTTCAGAAGTGTGAATGATACTGTAGTATAATTTTACCACATTTTCATATGTGACACCTTTTCATGAAAATGGGTGCAGTTTTTTGTGTTTTGCTCCTATTCATTCCCCTCTCCCAATCAGTGACCCACTGCACATCTTCTCTCCCACCAGTTTCCACGGAGCACAGAGTGCTCTGACATAGGAGAAAACTGTCCTTAGAAAGCGTGTTTTGTGAATGAATTTTTCCACTGCATTCTCAACATAGCAATTTGATGGACTTCCGCTGTATGTTCTGATTAGGCATGCAGAAAACATTTTAGTATGAATCTTTGTCTAGGAAATGTCTCATAATGCATTCTACATCTAGGGCGAGCAGTTGCAGAGGAAGCAAACAGAAGGTTTCTCTTAACTTAAGAAACAGGTTAGCGTTAAGGGTGGGTGGAAATTGCGTAATCGCATTACGCAAATCTTCGCAAAATCGCTAAAAGTCTCAGCGAACACGCAGAAATATCGCGAAGACGCAGAAGTTTTTGTCCCACCTGTTCGCGATGTTTTTTGCGTGATCGCGTGTGAAATGTGTCGCCAACTTACCCATGCAGTCGCTAATGGGCGCAGCCATCTTGTTTCACTTGTCCCGCCACTGCTCGCGATGATATTTCGTGTTCCTGGTCATGCAAATCATGCTCGCGCTTGTTCGCAATAGGTATTTCCTGTTCGGGAACGCGTATTGCGTGTTCGTGATGCTTTTTGTGTGCTCGGGGGGGAAAATATCTCGCGAACTTGCCCATGCGGTCTCAATGGGCGCGGCCATCTTGTTTTTCACTCTATGCTATGGTTCTGGGGCCTGCTTTTCAATCCTCCCTCTATCTTTTCAATCCTTTGTTTCTGAACATTTTTTTGGGATCTTTTTTATTTATTATCTCTCTCTCTATTTTCCTGATTCTATATTTTTTGTTTTTGTCTACTTTTTGTGTGTTTTGTAACTACTTTTTCACTCTTTTTCTATTACCTGCTTTTTTCATTTCTTTTACTTACTTTTTAAATTTTTACCTTTTCTTTTCTGCCTCCCGCCTACCCCAGAACCATGGCAAAGGGCCACAGGGGGTATCGCAGCCTGAGCTTCGGCCGCCTTCCTTGCGGAAGGCGGCGCCCACAAGGGGTGCAGGAACGGGCCTTATTTGGGGAGGTGGAGTTGGCCGCACTGTTTTTTTTTGTGCAGCACCACCTCCCCTTAACCCTGGCAGCAAGCGGCAGGCCTGGGTCCGGGTCCGGGCTGCGGGAGCGTCGGCAGCGGTGGGGAAAGGTGCACCGGGCATTGTTTCACTGCTCGGGTGTCCAGCGCTGCCAGAACCAGCTGACACACCAGTGGTCTGATATCCTGGACCGGGAGCAGGACCTGCTGGACCTGCTAGGAGTGGGGGTCCTGGGTCTTGGTGAGTAGCTATTTAATTATTACTACTTTGTGTCTGTTCTTCTGCTCTGTGTTATATATTGCGAATATTTTTTTTTTCCGACCAGCTAGAATGCTGCTGCTTACATTACAGGTAATTTACGTTTAAAAGTCTTCTGTGATTGTTATGACACAGGTGCTCTGCGCTACTAATCTTGTTATTTGCAACTTTGCGTTTGCGCTCGTTTTGCGTGATTATGTAAGAGTTTTTTTTAGAAAACTTAAGTTAGGTAATGCTAGAGTGACTCGAGTCCTTCCTTTGTCCTGTCACTAAGAGATAGGGGTGGATTGATACTTAGGTTTAGTTACTTATTATAAGTTTGTAATTTTTTTGTGGTCTGCGACGCGTGACGCCCCCTCTGTTACGTCACGTGCTGCTGAGTGCTGCTATTGCTTACCCCAGTCCTTAGTAGAGCCTTTTGTAGTTTGTTCAGTGAGTGGTAATAGGCTTAGCACTAGCAGAACATCTTCATCAACCAACCAACAGTTTTGTGTATGCAAAAATACAGGCATATGTCCTCCATTTATGCATTTTTGAGGACTAAAAGAAGTGGAAATGCTTACTTATTATACAATTGGCATGCCTGGAATAAGTGGGCTAGGTCAGGTGGTACGTACTACTTAGGCTTAGTTAGTATTCTGGAATCAGAATGGAACACTGGATTAGTGTAGATAAATAATAACTAGTCGGTCTGCGAATCCCCAGATACTTCTTGTCGACCAGATTAGATAGGTCAATTTTATTGCAATTGTTGTTTACACAAATGTTTTTTTGACAGTCTTATAAAAATATTTTATTTGTTTCACACCAATCATCAATGTTTGTCTCTTTCTTTCTTATATCTTTCATGATCAGCACCCCGGGGCAAGAAGACGGGGGCAGAGTTGGCGGGAGCAGTTCCAGTCGGACAGGAGGACCAGAACCAGGGCTCTTCTGCTGGCCCCAGTAAGTCTTCCTGTTTTTAATATTAATAATTCTTATTCACTAACTTTTACTGCACCGTAATTTTTTTCCTGAACTATTGTTTCCGTTTCCTAATGCTATTTTTTACCAACAATTACCCTTCGAACTAGAACTAGACTATCTGTTTCTAAATTCTTGTTATCCCTGCCTCTAACTGCCTCTGCTATGACTTTCTGTACTACTACTATTAGTCTGTCTGTAGCTAAGCATGCCCAGTTGGCCACTCTTTATTTAAAAGGTTTTAAATAAAGCTCAGATTCACCAGTAGCTCTAGCCATTGAGTCCAGTCCTTTGTGTTGTCCTCTTGTACTCCTTCTATTCTTCTTAATCTTTGAGGCTTTATTAATCTTGATGTTTTTCGACAATTCCCACCAACAAAATGCCCAACCAGATTTTACTATTTTGATAGGATAGGACATACTACTCCTGTTGTAGGGATTTTCCACATACAGAACATTGCACAAGAAAATAGGATGTTGGATCCGGGAAAACATGGCGGCCGCAGGTTAGCGAGGTACTAACGTCTCCCCCGGAGTTCCTGCTCCTGCTTTGTTGTTTTTCTGTCTCTGTGAAGATGGTGAGCCGGTGTGAGTCGGCCGGATCCTGAGCGTGCCTGGTGTTTTCGGGTCTTGGATCTCCGGACTCCCGGAGCTTTTCGATGCCGCGAGGACCTGCAAAGACTTGCGAAATTTGAAATACCGCGTTTTTGGTGGCGGCAGTGGCGCTCTCAGTGGTCCAGCCACTCGTGCGTTTTTTGCAGGCGGGGACGTGGTGGAAAAGAGTGGCCATTACGAGGGAGTTCGGCATCTGGTGTCTGGCGGTTCGGTGCCGGCGCCAGGGCTCGGAGTTTGGGTGTCCCTGTGGAGGTTTTTCCCTCAGCGGACCTCGAGGCAGGAGCTGATGTGCTTGGCTCCGGTGGAGAGACTCCACCCCCCGCTTGCCTTCCGAAGTGGAGACAAGCAGCCGTGGAGCTGAGGAGAGGTCGAAGGGCGGCGGCTCGTGGGCTCCTGCAGAGAGGTTTGGTGGGGGGTGCGGAAAGTGGGGGGGAGATCACCACGGTGGATGCCCAAAGCAATGCAGGGGGCCCCATAGTTCCTGCTCAAGAGGTGTGTGACTCGGGAAAAGAGAGTGGGGCGGGGGGAAGCCCGAGGAGGTGGGGGTAAGCACTAGGAAAAATAAACAACGGATAATACTCGGGGAGTCTCCTGTAATAGGCAAAGGGAAAGGATAGGGACAGGGAAAAGGGTGAAGCGCACGAGGCTTAAAAACTGGCGCAAAGGCAGGCCTGAGAAATTCAGAGGTGGAGAACCCTCCCAAAATATCCAGCTCAGTGAAAGATCAGGCTGAAGGAGGTTGGAGCTCAGATTATTCCAGTGAGAAGGACAAGGGGGAATATCTGAGAAAGGAACCTGGAAAAAGAAGAAAGGGCAAGGATAAGAGCAGATTGCACAGTGTGGTGCGGGTAACCCCCTCCCTTCGCTCTTTCTTCAAAGTGCTCCCCCAGGTCCTGGCCATTAATCCTGAAGGAGCTGGTAACCCAATAAAAAGGGCAAGTATGGCTGAAATTAATCTGCCTGAACTAAGTGGCTCAAACAAGGAGGACACATACGTAAGTCTCTTCCCCCCGTAATGCCCTCGCCTCCACAGGCTCCACAGGCTCTACAGGCGCCTACCTTAGGGAGTTCAGTACCCCCCCTCTCTCCCTTTGTCCTTCCCACCTCCATCCCTACCCCTAATTCTACTTCTGCCTCTACCTTTACCTCTACCATTGCTCCTACTGGTAGTAATGATTCAAATCAAGTTTATGTACAGGACAAGGGGGCAGTAGGCTTTATGTCGCATACTTGCTTGGAGGATGGTGGCGGAAGAGGGAAAGGGGAGTCAAACAACTCTATTGAAACTATTTTGACCACCATGTCAGCCATGAGGGAGGAGATTAGGAGTGATTTCGCAATATCTAAGACAAATCAAAATGAAATACTGGAAAGGAAAGTGGACGTACTGTGTGACAGAACAGAGTGTTTGGAGCGAGAGGTGGGGGTTATAAAAGCGAAGTTGGAGGTAGCTGAGGGTAAGATTCAAACATTACGGAGGGAGGGGGATGCCTTGAAGGAGAGGGTTGAGTCGCTTGAGAATATTTCACGGAGGAATAATTTGCGGATTTTGAAAGTCCCTGAGGGTAGAGAGGGGGAGAACTTAAAAGCGTTCGTGGTGTCACTTTTGCAGGACTCTCTAAATTTGGATGAAACAGCAGAGGTATTGGATAGTGACATACAGCGGATCCACCGCGACCCCTTTCGCCTCAATGCTGGGAGAACTAAGCCATGCAAGATTCTGGTAAATTTCCAAACATACTCCTTGAAAGAAAACATTTTGAGTCTTGCTTTAAAATCAAAGACACTTAAGGGCCCCGACTTTTTGTGTGAAATCAGGTCAGACCTTTCTAAAGTGACATCAGATCGGCAATGGGAACTGGGCCAGAGGATGGAAAAGCTCAGGGCGACAGGAGCCACAGTTCAGATGCGATTCCCCGCCTTTTTGCGGGTAATGTATAACAATAAGATGTACAACTTTCGATCCCCCTTCGAAGTGGACGAATTCTTAGGAAAAATGGGGGAGAGCTCAAGGGGGGGAAGTTAAAGGATTGGGCCAGCTGGATCTTTTTGCTTCTCACTTTTGTTGTTTTTTTTTTTTTCCTTTCGATAGTCATGGGGTAAAGCACCGGGTTGGATAAGGGGGGTAAGAGGTTTAAGTATCACTCTAAAAAAAAACAAAATAAACAAATAATAAAAATTATAAAAGAGGGAGAGGAGAAAAAAAAAATATATATATATACATATGGGAGAGAAGGGGAGAAAAAATAAAAAAATACGTATATATGTACGTAACATATAAAAATATTGTCTCTAAGAATTAGGGTAACTAGATACCTATCGGAAATTTAGCTCGAGCATTAAAAAGAAGCTAAAACCCCTTTCTTTATACTTTACAGTCTAAATGCTATCAACTCATGTTTTCTATTTGGTGGGGGTATCTCGTTGCTAATTTCTTATTCTTGTTTTTTTTTGTTTTTTTATGTAGTCTTTGAAGTAAGAGGGGGGTCCATGAGAGCAGAACTTGGACCCGCAGAAATTACTTTCTATAAGTCACCATTAGTTTAGTGAAAGGGAGTAGGACGGGGAGGGGAGATGTAAACCTTGCCTTACATCTGACAAGAGTTAGGAAGGAGGGGTTTTCCAGGGGAGAGGGGAGGGTAGTAGGGGGGGCACAGGGGATAGGGTGGAAAAGCAATACAATTCCTCAGGATTCAGACCTCACAAAGGTTAGAAATTCAGTCTGTCTTATAATCTTTCTAGCAGTAGAGAATGGGTTTACCCTAGCTTGTGGTAATATTATCTCCATGGCAGTGGAAAATAGTGCGGGGAGACGGTCTAAAACGAGAAAGGAAGGAGAAAGAGAGGGAGGAAAAAAAAAAAACAAGAGGAAGGGGAGAGGAGGGAAGCGAAAAAGAAAAAAAAAGAAAAAATTCTATATAGATGACCTCCATTAGGTTTTTATCCTGGAATGTCAATGGCCTGCGTGTAAAGAGTCAAAGGCATAACATTCTACAATATTTGAGAGACTCTCCTGCGCAGGCCATTGTCATTCAGGAGACCCATTTACTAAAAGCAGAGGTCTCTGAGATGTTAAGGAAACAAAGTTGGGTAGACACGTTCCTATGTACGGACCAAACCGCTAATATAAGAGGGATACTAATAATCTTTAAAAAACAAGTAAAAATTCAAATCTTGGATTGTAAGGAAGACCATAGTGGGAGATGGCTAATTTCGAGAATTGTATTGGAGGGTACACCTTTAATATTGGTAGGATACTACGGGCCGAACCAAGATGACCCCTCCCATCTGAAAGTAATTCAGAACCATCTCATACTCTCACAGGATCCAGTTATTTGGGTCGGTGATTTTAATATTGTGCTTAATCCTTTGTTAGATAAGTCTTCTAAGTCAAGAGCACTCGTCCCATCTAAATCAAGGTTGGCTTTGACGGACATAATGGAAAACCTCGGCTTGGCTGATGTATGGAGGGAAAGGTCAGGTAAAAGGTTGGGGTTTCTTTTCAAAATTTCAAATATAAACATAAATCAAGAATTGATTATGCCCTTTTTAGCTATATCTTAAAAGATTCTTTAAAAGGGCTGACTTACCTTCCCTCACATATGTCAGATCATATGGCTATTATATTTGATCTTGAAGGGGCCACCTACAAAAAAGAATCCCCCTGGTCTTTCGACCGTACGATATTATTAGAAGAGGAGGAGATTAATTTTTTGCTATCAGAGGTAAAGTCTTTCTTACAACTAAATTTGGGCTCGGTAGACATTAACAAAGTTTGGGATGCCATGAAGGCACATATGAGGGGCTGCATAACTAACAGAGCTACTTATAGAAGGAAAGTTTATCGGGAGCAAATAGAAAATATTGAGTTGGAGTTGGCCAAAATAGATCAGCAGCTGGGTTCCAACATGGCATCTTCTGGGGCAGCAGAAAAACAGGCTAACTTGAGACGTCAGCTTGAAAGCATACTACAAGAAAGGTTAACAAAAAGATGGGAGGCAAGTAAAATTTCCCATTTTGAATTTGGGGAAGCCGCGGGAAAAGTTCTGGCATGGAAAGTCAAAGCAGAACAGGCGAGAAAGTATATTAAAGAGATCAAACGAGAAGGAGAGAATATCATTAGGACCTCGGATCGGGAAATAGGGATTGCTTTCCAAGAATTTTTTCAAGAAATATATAAGGAAGAGGTTAGGGACGACCCGGAAGTCAGGGAGAGGTGGCTAAATAATATTGCTTTACCATCTCTGCAAACATCACAAAGGGTCTACCTAGAGAGGGAGATTTCAGAGGAGGAGGTGGGAAAAGCGATTGGTCATTTAAAGAAGGGGAAAGCGGCGGGTCTGGACGGTTTACCCGGAGAACTATATCGAGGGATAGGCCCTGTCATAATTCCAGCATTGACGACCCTTCTCAATGGCATTTTTTTGAGAGGGGAGAATCCCCGTGACTCTTGGAACGATGCCACGATAGTTCTTATCCCAAAGCCAGGGAAAAACCTTTTGGAGTGTGGGTCTTACAGGCCGATTTCCCTTCTAAATAATGACTACAAAATTTTTACATCTATTTTGGCATTAAGATTGGGGGAGGTAATCGGATCGGTAATTCACCAAGACCAAAGAGATCTGGTAGGGGCGATTGACATCGCAACTACATTTTCTCTTCCACTGGCTACCCTGACCTTAGACGCCACAAAAGCCTTCAATAGGGTCAATTGGCCCTATCTGGTGGAGGTGATGAGAAGGTTCGGGTTGGGGGAGGTTTTTTGTCGGGTTATTGAGAAATTGTACAGGGCCCCTACAGCTAAATTGCTAGTCAACGGCATTTTAACAGACCCGATAAAAATGACCAGAGGCACTAGACAGGGCTGCCCGCTCTCGCCGCTTTTATTTAATCTTTACATAGAGCCGTTTGCTCAAGTGTTAAGAGACGAAGCGGATATTCCTCCTTTTGTATTTGGGGAATGGGAGAAGCGGACAGCGCTTTATGCGGATGATATCTTGGTTTACACGTCAGATCCGCAGAGAGCTTTCCCGATGGTAATTAAAAAGGCAGGAGAATTTGGGCAAATCTCTGGCTATGATATCAACGCCAGCAAAACAGAGATTATGTGCTGGAATGTCCCAAATCTACAGTTAACAGTTGTAACATCTATGAGATACCTGGGAATACGTATTACCTAAGAAATAGGAAAGCTGGCACAGACCAACTTAGATCGTGTTGCCACGGAATGCAGGAAACTTTTGAAATCTTGGTCGTTCCTGCCACTCTCGATTTTTGGGAGAACAAATTTAGTTAAAATGTCCATTCTTCCAAAGTTTACTTTTATTTTTAATTCTATTCCCTTGTCTTTTGAACGAAAAAAAGTCAGCGAGAAATAAATTCGTTTATTTGGAACTTTAAAACAGCTAGGCTGACCTGGAAGAAGTTGAGAAGGAGGAGGGAAAAGGGAGGGCTGGCTTTGCCAGATTTGCTATATTATGCATGGGCATTTCAGCTGACCTACTCCAGGATGCTTCTTAAAACTCCCGCAATATCATCTTTGGGGGCTATGTGCAGGGCTATGTTAGGGGGAGTAGATATCTCATCGGATGGATTTCTATTTAAGTTTGGAGACATGAAATACTTCAAAAAAGTCAGGTTAAAGACCTTGCAGTCAGCCATATCAAACTGGGTTCAGATTTAAAAAAAAGTCGGGTTACACTGTTACTCCAACTTCGCTCCGGTGTGGGAGTCTACTGGGCTGCCACCTTGTATGCAGGACAGTTTAGCAACCCCATTAAAAGAGGCTGGGATTCTTAGATGGGGAGAGTTATTGGTGGACGGAAGGGTACAAGACTGGGAGGTGTTGAGGGACAAGGTGGGTACGGCCTTTTCTAGGTTTAAATACATACAGTTGGACAGTTGGGTACGAGCAGTAAATAGGAAAAGTCCTCAATTGGGGAAATATAGCCAGTTCGAACAACAACTGGTAGAAAAGCAAGAAGGGGGTAAAGAGGTGGCAATCTGGTACTGGTCTATGGTGGAGGAGGCGGATGGGGATTTCGCCTTGCCAGACACATTATGGGGAAATGAGTTGGCCCTTCAGTGTGAGGAATTATGGATGAGATCCTTTTCTTTTCTCTATAAAACAGTGAAACCAGTTTGGTTAAGACGTAATCATCTGTTCACTTTGCATCGGGCCTACCTCTCACCCCTAAGGCTTTCCAAGTTTCTTTCAGGGAAGAAATGTAATAAGTGTAATTTGGTGGCAGCTTCAGATACACACATGTTTATGGACTGTCCTGCTATTAGGCTGTTTTGGGAAGAAGTAAAGGTCACCTTGGATTCGATTTTAAGTATATCATTGAACATCACTCTTCCGCTAATAATTTTTGGATTGGAGGAAAATGTAAATGGACAGGCAAAGTCTTTTCTTTTTTATTCCATCATCCTGGCAAGGCGACAAATATGTAAATTTTAGGTGGAAGCTAAAGCTCCATCACACGCAGCTTGGTTAATGTCACTGTATGAAATCTCAAAGACTGACTTGGCTAGATCATGTAATAGAAATCTGTCCTTTTGGGATCTGTTAATAAACTGGAGATAGAATGACCGGGGTTTTTTTTTTTCCCCCGGGTCCGATGATTATGTCAATTAGTCTCCAGAAGACCTTGGGAAGTGGTCTCTCCCTCTCCCGTACGTAATCCCAGGTCTGTCAGGTTGAACACCACTGACTAGAGTTTCTCCGTTTTCCATTTAAGAGGTTGGTCTCCCACCTATCAAAGAAATTGTGCCTGGAAAAGGCCATGAAGGAGGATAGATCGCTAAATCGCTTCATGGCAGGCACGTGTGGTGGTTGGCGTACCCTATGAATGAACGTAATGGCAAATGAGGACAAAAAAATGAAAAAAAAAAAAAGAAAATAGGATGTTGGTGATGGGAGGTTGGACCTTCCACACACTCACACCTCAATCAGAACAGAACCCACCACAATCCCCTGCCCGACTAGTTATAATAGTGTTTCAATACTATTAGTTCTCCGAACCCCCCCAAGATACCCAATGAGTAGACAACCCAGAACATAACACTCCTGACCTCTCAGTCGTGGAAGCAATGCACATGCACAGTTTGCACACCCTTCCTTTTGCTCGCTCACTCGTGTAAGTCCATCCACAACAAATACCACCGAGTCTATGTAAGTTCAAAAAATGTATTTGCAACTGACAACAAGCTCTGTACGTTGTTCTATAATGCAGCACCAACAGCAAAATGCATAAGATTAAAACTATAAACATTGTTACACTTAGTTACACTTACAACAACTACAAGCCCATAGAACGAAGAAAAAAAAATGCAAAATCATGAATGATAATAAGTGAACAGTGGTGTAAGCACCACCATCCCCTTTTTAGGAATAGGAATATAGTTTATATAAAATTATAAATGAAGATCTCTGAGTGAATTCTTTGGACCCCTCACCTTAGAAGAAGCTAGTACTGGTTACATCATAAGCTCTGCAAAGCTCTGGCTCGTAGAAGGGAATCTTCCATCTGTTAGGAGAAAAATGGTGCATGTTAGTATATTGCAAGCATTTCTCAGTCGTGGCAAAAAGTGTAGCATTTTTGATAAGCAATATGGACTAACACCAGAACTCGATAACAAAGTGGCTTGTTTTGTTTGACCTTGTACGCAGCGCTTAGACAGTAGCAGTATGAGCTCATGTGGGCTTAAAGGCGTCACTCTTTATAAACAAGCTGCGAGGTAACGACGCGTGTGCTAAAATAAAAGACACAAAGGTAAAATGGTAGCATGGCCCGGGCTAACTAAGCAAAGACAAGAATGACCCTAGGGACCATATAACTACTAGTGTCTACTCTGCTAGTACCTGATTTGTACTAGTGATGTATGTTGTATATGTATGTATTACTATTAACTCACTTTTCAATCTTGCTAGTGAAAAATAGGGGGAGGTGGATATGACACCTAAAAAATGTATAATGTTTTTTCAAGGCGCACTACCAACCACCAGTGCCGGGGCCAGCGGCGAAGGCGACGCGCCTGCTGACGGAGGAGAGGAGGAGGCGGCAGTTGCAGAAGGAGCTGCAGGGGGTGAGCCAGCAGCAGTGGTGGGCAGTGGTAAATTAGATTCCTAATCCTTACTTATTGACATTACACTCACTGCAAGGGTGTACTGTATAATACTGTACAGTTGACTTACTAAGTAAGAAGTTGTTGTGAACGGTTGAAGGCACCTTTTACTTAGCATTAGGAAAATTAGGAAATTAGTGGCAGGAGTGTTGAGTAACCAATGGCCTCTTCTATCTGATTTCAACTCAGCTGTGAAAGTTTTATGGAGAAGACTAAAAGTCAGATCAGATGACCTTGATGGATGGGTTGAACGAAAAGGGAAAGAAGAGTGGAAGGAAGAAGGACAGGCAAGATTTAATATTTATGACTGGCAGAGAAGGATTCGTGAGATGCATGCAGCATGCATAGGTGGCTGATAGGAATCAGATGCATGGTTGGTTGAATGCCTGAAACTCCCACAAATGTTTAAGTCCAAGAAAGTGGGAGGATAGATAGTACATACCACAAATGTTATGTACTGTGCTTGCTAGTGCTATCATAACACTATGTGTAGAAATAGTTTGTCTTACTGCTTTGCTAAGAGTATATTTTACAATAGTGTTGTTTTTTCTTCTTCATATATAGCTACTCCTTCGAAGGGGAAACCTGACCGGAAGGAGTTGGCAGCCAAGGCCCGGCGCCGGAAACTGGAGGCCATACAGACTGAATATCATCGGCTGGTGGTTCTGGAAGAGGAGGAGGCGGCAGCAGCTGCGGCCTCCTCCAATGCCCCGGGCCCCAGCCACTGCCCTCCAGTGGTACGGCACCACCGTCTGGCAGCCACCCGCCGCCACCCCTCCATCAGTGCTGCCCCCTTTGTGGATGCAACTGCCTCTCATTGAAGCGCCGTGTTGGCCGCCTGGAGGAGCAAGTTTGTGTCCTCCTGAAAAAAGCCCGCCGAACTTAGACCCTGTTTATTGCCCCTTTTTAAATTATTCTTGGGGTGGGTGGGATTCGGGCTGTTGGGTTTTCTCTTTTGGACAATTGGACATTTTCTTTTCGGACATTGGTTGGGGTTAGGGAGAGGGGTGGGTCAGGTGTGGGATTTTTTTTACATAGTTTATTTTTGTTAGGGTATTAAATATTATATTTCTACTTAAGTTTACATAGGATGTTGTTAATGTTTTCTGGGTGGGGTTACTGTTATACATCACACTGTATCCTTCTTTCCTTGCTGGTGCAGGGCCGCCCACAGCCAGTGTTTGATTTTAATAATTAGATGACTTTGTAAGGCAGAAAAAGATAGATGCGGCACCGCTCACTGAATGACTTGTCCTACTAGTACTGTCAGTCTCTTCTACTCTAGGCACTCTGCAACTGGACTCAAAGGGGTGTGTGAAATTGAATTAATGAAAACATGTCCATTATTAATTATGCCTCCCCCAAACTTCTCTTACCTTTGCTTGATCTTTAACTTAGGCACAGCGATGGCTGCATGGTGATGATGGGTTTCTTTCCTAACATGCCATGGTTGTGGTGGTGGTAGTAGTAGTAGTAGACACTGGCAGCAGCATTTGCAAAAAAAGTATATGAGACAGTCAGTAGCCTGAGAGAGACTCTTCGAGCAATAGTAGAATAAAGTACAATACAGAACTTACTGTCAAACAATAATATGCCAATACACAACAAAACATTATGGTGGTGGGGATAGCCTAGTAGTACACAGAGTTATAAACTCTAGTTGTGTCGAGTCACTTGACTAGGCCTACAGTACACTGGACACAAGCGGAACTGTTAGTGCTGTGTAGGAGGATGACAACAAATGAAATCCATTAATCCAATCAATGCCGGGAATTAATGCTGATGTATTAGGTTCCTTTGGTAAAAAAATTACCTCACAAATTTACTGCTCATGGGTGGGCAAGCAGAAGAAGATTCCCGCCCTGCCTTGAAATTGAAGTACTGTTGCTTTTGCCACATCCGCCCCAGCAAGCGTGTGATAAATTATTGGTGTACATTTAAAGTAGTCATACCTCAATAAGTCACACAGCCCGGGGGAAGAGGTTTAGGGTTTGTTGAATGGCTGGGAAGGGGGGTTTGGGGAAAGGTTTGAGAAAGAAAAACAGTACGCATGGACAAACATCAAACGACAGAATCTTTGTAGACTACCATATCCATATCAATATGTTAAGGGAGAAAAAGGAAATGCATGCATGATGATGATAAGGAGAGACCTGGATTACATACAGTTTGTGTTCAGTATTACCGGGCTTACTTTTACAGATAGCCAAGAAAATTTAAAAATATCTGTAGGGATGAATTATAGACAGAGAGCAAACCTAATGATAATAATAGTAATAACAACAAGAACACACTGTTGTAATGATTGTAGACATAAAAATGAATCGAATTGTTTAAAAGATGATGAAAGTTGATACTGTTACTGTGTTATCCCGGTCAAACGGTGAGTTGAATCTCAGCATTCCTCTTGGTCCTCCCTTCCATGGATGCTCCGTCCATCAATCTTTGGTGATGCCACTGCCTGCCTGGCAGATGTAGATTCATTGGTAAGGTAAGTGTGCATTGTTTTCCCAAGTATAGCACAGGGTAAGGCCTGGCCTGTAATAGTAGATGCAAAAACAAAAGGGATATTGAGATTGAAATCAAGTTGAAAAAATGGACAAGTTATGGTGTAGAGCATCAAGAACACTTTCCGAGTCGGCATGGATGCATCATCTTTACTCTAGTCTGTTTCCAGCATTAACCTACAACACCAACAGGACAGAGCAGGCCCACGGTGACGACACCCTTTGCACATCCTCCATTTAGCGTCCATTTTTTTAACCCCTTCAGTGCCACGCCCTTTCCTCACCCTGTGCCGGGCGTTACATTAGCGGGCGGGGTTCATGACGAGATAGTCTCGTCATGGGCACAGCGCAACCGCGCTCCATGACGAGACCATCTCGTCATGGGCACTGAAGCGGTTAAAGAGTTGGACAAAGCACATATCCAGCAACATAGCATTTTACAATTTAAGTGACTAAATCAATGCACCACAGTCATACCACCGCTACACTTGACTTCACCGCTACACACACATTTAGGTCTGCTGTGGTTGTTGTTTACTTGTTTACCTTTTATGCCACTCATGAAACAGCCTGACTTATTCCATCAATCATCTCCGATCCGTGTACTGAGTGACTGTGAAGATACTATGTCACTGTGGTCATAATGATGGTGTTGTTCAACTCAGTCTGCGTGTGCCGAGTGAGTCCCCTTCCTATATTCAAAATGCAATGTATCGGCCTGCAGTAGAAGTACAAATTTGTTATTAAAAATACAAGAAGGGAAAAGGGGCTTGAATTACTTTTAGTGTGTAGATTATTACATAAAGTACACAATGAAGTAACTTCATGCACAACAAACAACAACAAAATCACTCAGTCAGTGTCCAATGCATGGCATCATTCAGTACCTGTTCCTTCTCATCTTCAGTTAATGGGCAGTCTCCCTCGGATCACAAAGGAGGTTAGCTATAGAAGTCATCATCAATCATCTTCCACTTATTTTGGAGGGACTAGGAAATATTTTTTCTTTTTTCTTCTATTTTGCATCATCCAATCATCATCTGACATCTTGAGGGCAATGGATTTAGGGAGATTCAGGAGGATGGAGGAGCAGGATTCGGAGGAGTGTACTGTGATATGCAGCCAGCCGAAACTTGTATATGGCAATAAAACAATTAGAAGACGGTGGTGATGGATTTGTTGTGATTCAGAGTTTCTAACCAGAAAGACAGATACACCAATAAAAGAAAATAAGAGAGGAAGACAGTAAGAACTGGAAGTGCAAGCCTAATTGTCAGGGAAGTATAGCTCGTCCTCAAACTCTGGGGGTTCCACCAGAAGTAGGTAATCATCATCTAACACACCAGTTCCATCGCCTGAGCCGCCGTTCTCATCTTCCTCCCTTGATTCATGTATTGTGTAATTCGGTGATATAAAGTGCTGATTCATATTGATCACTGTTAACTTCTCCACGTTTTTGGGCGAGAGACTGGTCCTTCTCACTGTTACAATGGAGCCAGCAGCACTGAAAACACGTTCCGAAGAGACACTTGCGACAGGGCAAGCCAGATAGTTTATCGCCAGCCTGCTGAGCACTGGCCATTGGGCCCTTTTCCCATACCAATACCTCAATGGGTTTTGATCAATGTACACCTCTAATGGGACGTCCAGATAGGCCTGGACCATCCGCTCAATGTTCAGGGGTGCAAAACGTTTTTCGGCTCTTTTCTCATTGCATCAGCACTGGACTTACCAATGCCTTGCTGTAAATACCAATCCTGTAACGATTTTACTGGGCCTGAAGATCCAGTTCTTGCTGTTGTTGATAGTGTTGGTGTGTGTTCTGAGCCAAACGCACTGCCCTCAGGCTCCGAAGTTGAACTGCTGCAGTACTTGTTGTGGGTTTATCTAGCGGGCTTTTAATTAGCAGCCGTTCATTTTCCAACTTACTCGCTGACTCAGCTATCCAAGTTTTGTACCGGGCAGCATCCATTTCTGTAAAAGGAATTAATGTCTTCAGTGCCCATTTTGTCAGTGGATCCAGAATTGTGGCACAAATGTAATGTTTTTGTGACAAAATCTTATTATGCACTCTTGTATTGTCAGCTAAGCGACGGGTTAAGCTCTCCAGCAACTCATATGCTTCTTTTTTTTCCTCTACATCTTTGTATGCTTCAGACACCTCCTTCAGCTGATTCTCTAGCATTTGCAACAATGGGATTGCTTGGCCCATAGTACAGTCCTCCTTGCTGACTTCACGTGTGAAGACCTCGAAAGGAAGAAGCATCTCAGTCAGGCATTTAACTAGGCACCATTGGTCCATCTGAAGGCTCATGCCTTTCACAGTAGCATCCCCTCTTCGCATGACATATTCACTGATTGGCCTGTACTGCTCAAACAGACGGTCAAGCATGTAATAAGTTGAGTTCCAACATGTTGCCACCTCCTGGATGAGTGCTTTGACTGGCATTCTATAGTCACGTTGAATGATCCTCAGCTGCTTCCGAGCTTTAAAAGAATGGCTGAAATGAGTGCATATTCTTCTGCAGGTGGTCAGTAAGTTGCTGACTATGGCTTCTTTTTTCAGAAAGTCTTGAACAATAATGTTAATGCAGTGCGCCAAACACGGAACCCTGAAATAGGAACAAAGCTCCATGACCTTAAGTACATTACTGCCATTATCTGTGGAAACAAAACCAATCTTAAGCCCTCTTTGGCGCAGCCATTCAAAAACCTTGCTGTGAAACTCTTCCAATATGTTTACAGCAGTATGAGATTTCTCCATGGCCAACATGGATTCAGTTGCATGTTTCCGAGTAGCTTTAAAAATCTAAGCTGTGTCAGCACCTACTTCAGATAGCTTATCTCTAACCCCCACAAATGAGACCCAGTGTGCAGTGATGCACATGTAATCAGTGGCTTGGCAACTGGTCCACATGTCTGTTGTTAGGTGGATATTGTGGACAGCACTCTGCTGCAAAGCTTGTCCAACCAATTCCAGCACATCATGATGTAGTGCTGGAACAGCAACTCTTGCGACATAGGACCGGCTGGGAACCTTCAATTTAGGGCAGATGGTTGACACAAATTCAAGGAAACCCACCCCTTCCACAAATGAAAAAGGGAGAAGGTCCAGTGCTAACATTTTAGCCAGCTTCGCATTGTACAAACGTGCCGTTGGGTGTTTGCGTTGGTACTGCCCCTGCAACCTAACCATGCTGTCAATGGTAGGCTGGATTATTTTCCTTTGTGGTGCAGTTTTCTTTAACCCAGTTAGACTCAATGACACACTTTGTTTCATAATCATTACAGTACTACTCGGTCGCCTTGGTGTCTCAGCCTGACTCAGACTCTTACTGCGGTGCCACTGAGATGTTGCTGAGGAGGATGTGGGTGGTACTACTACACTACTGGGGACAGGGCTAGACATGTCTCCCTCTTGTTCACCTTCCGCCTAACAGCATGTCGACAAATTGAGCATATAGCAACGTTCTTCTCCTTACTGCTAACCGAAAATAAGTCCCAAACTGGGAAGGAGAACTTTCTGGTGCTGCTGGATGTGCCACTTTCAATACCAGATGAACTGGAGGGTGTGCTTGTAATGTGACTCTGAGCAGCTACACTGCGACTTCTACCACTACCTACTGAGGTGGTGGTTGAGCTACATGTAGGTCCCTGCCTTTCCTTTTGAAATGAAAATATGGAAGCTGGAGGTCTTGGTGGTGTTACCTGTGTTGGTGGTATCCATGCTACATCCCTTGCAGCCATTTTGGATAGGGTAATAATGTTGGTCTCCATATCCTTTGGGCCGGGAGTGATGTCCGTGATGATTGGCTCGTCATCAGATTCATCATCATCCCCCTCTTGTACATCTACCTCCATAACTCTAAGGTTTTCTGGAACATTCCTTTTACTAGCCTTGTCTTGTGGCGTGCATCACTCACAGACTGATTTGGTGCTTTCCAAGTGGCATCAAGACCATCAGAAGCGGGACTTGAAGCAGAAGATGATGGAATAACCCTCCTTTTCCTTGCTGGGGGTCTGGAAGACAATGGATCTTCTGAAACAGTGGCTTGCCCCTCTTTGTCTGCAGGAAGCTCGATTTCCTGAAATGCCCCTACTTCAGGAGGAACAACTACTATTGTGGGCTGTTGTTGTGGCTAATTTTGAGGCTGTGGCTGTTCTTGTGGCTGCTGCTGTTCTTGCGGCTGCTGCTGTACTTGCGACTGCTGCTGTTCTTTCGGCTGCGCTGCTGCTGCTGTTCTTGCGGCTGCGCCTGCTGCTGTTCTTGTGGCTGCGCCTGCTGCCGCAGACTTATCTGCTGAGTTTCCGCCTGCGTTGATTGTGTACTACTTTGCGATACTGACATTTCAACATCGCTGCTCGTTAGTAGACTGGCTACCTCTGCGACACTCATGGGCTTGGGCCTAGGTTGGTGGGGTTGGCCCGCTGGTGCGGATGTGCTGCTCCCAGCTTGGTTCCCGCCGGACAACGCTGCTGCAGGCGTGTGTTTTTAGGTCCCAAAAAACACATTTGCCGGAACACCAGTCGTGCTTAGTGCCTCTTGCTTTTTCTGTTCCTTCTTCTTACCGGCAACTTTCTTGGTACTGGAGGACCTGGTACCTTTCTTTGGGCCCATTTTCTTCAGAGGTCAGACAGGACGCAGGTGCACAAGTTGCAGAGATGTCTGTGATCACAGTTGGATGTGATGTGGTGCGCAGCAGGACTTCTGTCTGGCAGTTGTCAGGAACCATGTTAATTCACTTTCCATTCTTCCCTGTAAACGAAGTAAAGTCCCAAGGAAAAAGGCGAGGCTGGTGGTGAGGCCGCAGTTAATTAGTTTGTGGAAAGACATCTAGTTCACTCATTGTAGTACATTACAAGATGGCCGCCCTGTTATCTCAACCTTTAGTCAGCATTAGAATTCTCGTGAGATTTGTGGCGTTAAACAACGTGCGCGCGCTGTTTGCTGCGCACTTCAATTTCACCAGAGTATCTGTATGCACGTACCTTCAATGCTCCGAATATCGGAGCGAGAGAAAGAGTCATGGTAATTCTTTGGCCGCTTATCTTCGGGAGAGTATTTCTCCATTTAATGTGCCAGCGAATCCTGCATTTGGTGAAGAGAGAGTAGCGGTCCAGCGAAAGGATATCCGAAGTTCTGCTGTTTCGCTGGCATTCCGTTTGTCTTCAGACGGTTACGCTTCAGAACTGTCCGGTCAGAGAAGGCCGTCTGCTCAAGTTGTTAAGTAACCTAGAGTCAGTTCTGCACTACGCTCAAGTAAGCTATTTGGTATTTTTAGAATTCCAAGCAGACTCCGAGTGACTCTATCACTTCACTAACAGAACGCTAACCCCTCCTGCATTCTTGGATACACAACTGCTACCTCCCTTGCGCTTTTCCTATATTTTCCTTCCCTGTTGCTCCGCCCCCCTATTCCTTTTTGTGCGTATCAGACTACCAAGAAATTGTACAAGCTTTGTGAGAGACCCGAGTCAGCGCAATCCATCAGTTGAACTTCAAGTCACTACAAGACTCAACCAGGAGAATAGACTACGTGTATATATTATTGTATAAATGTTATGAAGAGTTCTAGGCATGCTGAAGTAAGCTAGACCCAGACATAGTTTGCAATGAAAAGAAGCAATGTACTATTCTAACAGGAAACCTCAACCTGAGAGTGTACACCTAAGAGATAGTACTGCAAGAAGAGAAGCTAGACTCCTGCTTTAGCGGGTCCTCTCCAATCCAGGAACAGTACACTAAAAGCAGAAGAAGGCTTCCTGAGAGATTGAGGGAGTACCTGCAAGACTAGAGTGTCTCTTCTCTGTCTCATTCCCCTTTCCCCCTTCCTGGTGCATTCGTAGGAACAAATCCAATTACGGAGGCACTGGTTAGAGGGCATTGGGATCATTCAGCCATTCTGTTTCTGTGAAGATCAGGTACTTGACAGATTGAAGTGCCCACGATTCTTCTTCCCCCAAACAGAATGGCGGAAGGGTTTACATTGAAGGCATTGGGTGAAATGTTGGAAGGCATACAACAAGAGTTAGGGGCTGTCAGGGAAGAAAATAAAAATTTAAAACAAGATATAATTGCATCCCGTCAGGAGACCATATTACTGTCACAAAAGGTTAATGAGCTGGCCACAGGGGTACCTTCAGTTTCCCAGTCCCCGTCTATTAGCTCAGCCCCAGAATCTAACCCGAGGACGGTCGCCCAGGTTATTCACTCTGTCTCTCCTTTGATTCCCTTAGCCCCTCCAGAAAGATTTAGTGGGGACCCCCAAAAGACCCAACTCGTTCTTACGCAATGTTCCCTCCATTTTATGTGTTGCCCCACTCTATTTCCTGATGCTCAGTCTAGAGTAGACTTTATTCTATCCTATTTGAGTGGGGATGCTGCAAATTGGGCCATGCCCTTAGTATCTAGAGATGACCCTTTTCTGTATGATTTTGAACGTTTTAACACAGAGTTTCTCAGAATATTTGATCGAAGAAAGATCTCCCAGGCCACAGACAACGAGCTACTTGAGCTCCGCCAAGGTTCCAAAGATTTGGTTATGTATCTTACCCAATTCAACAAATTAATTGTTGAAACCAATTGGCCAGAAGAAAAGAGGGCAGCACTTTTTTATCGTGGACTGCGTGATGAATTAAAGGACACTCTCGCTCAGATTCCCAATAGACCCACTGAATTATCTGCCCTCGTGGATTTGGTGCTGGAGATTGATTTTCGTTGGGCCGAACGAAGAGGGGAGAAGAAGAAAGAATTTTGGATGAACATTCCTCGACTCGATCGAGTTCAGACTGATGCGGGAATATCAGTGGGAACCTCTTCGGAACCAATGCAGATTGGAACAGTGCGAGGTCCTTTGAGTAAAGAAGAAAAAGAACAGCGACAAATTAAGAAATTGTGCTTATATTGTGGAACTTCTGGGCATTTTGTGAAGGAATGTCCCAAAAGACCCAAGTTTTCGGTTAAGGAAACGCTCAAAACCATCAGTAGACGGGGTCGTTCTGATGGCGCAAGAAGAGAAACCGATCCCAAGCTCTCATCAAATCATTAATACACTTCAGACCTTAGCTCCTCACTTGATTTTACACATGACAATCAAATTTTGTGACCAGGAGATCCATGGGGGTGCCATCATGATCGATTCCGGAGCCACTGGCAATTTCTGCGATATTAAGTATGCTCAACGCATTGGAGTAAAGGCCCTTCCAAAAGAACGAAGTGAGTCCAATCGAGCCAGGCCCACAACAAGAAGCCTAGGCCACAAAGGAATACCATGCAGGCCTATATATGGCAAAAGCAGCACACTAATAACTCCCACCAGAAAAGGCCCACAGCCACATGGACACTCGCAAGTCACAAGCAACAAGCTAGAGGCCTGGGAAACAATGAACTGCCAAAAGGCCTATAAAGAAGCCAGGCAAAAGATGCATGCTAAACCACACTGCTGTGCCTTTTTAATGCAATAAAATGCAAAAACAAAAATCCACAGGGCAAAACAAGGTCTGCAGGGTGCACACCAACACACCAGGCACACACAACAAAGGCATTTCTTTAACACACCCCCAAAAACAGAAATACCCCCCAAAAAACACATTTTCCAACTCAATCCAATGCCATCCATGCCCTAAATGATGTTTGAAAAACATTCAACACACACCAAAGGAACAGTTGATTCATCATGCACCCACCCATGACTAGCTCTGGGCCTACTGGCTACCCCAACATTTAAAAAAAAAAGAATGATAAGTACCAACATTTTAGTTACAGCAGCTGTAGTGCCCCTAATCAAACAGACACAACAACAACTTAGTTGTAAAATATCAAATTCAAAAGTCCTCAAATCCAATGATAATGATGCAGCAGACACAAAGAGTGATCCTTCCAGCTGAAATCCAAAGGCAGAATGAACAGGAGATGGACAAAGCACTGGGAGGAGCCTGTTGGACAGGAACAGGAAGTTGGAGACTTTGTGGCACTTCCTCCCTCTCCCCCCCAAAAGTTTTTTTTTTAAAAAGGACTCCTTGCACAAAGAAGGAAAGCCAAATGTCAATCAGAGGAGTTTTTTCCATCCAAATCATTATTTAGAGAAGGTTTTATGCAGCTAGTGTTAATATTCTTCTCCAAATCGAAAATTTGGCGTGTTCGCGATCGCGACCTTCACCACACCTCCGCCGGATGTCGATGGCGAGTCCAAAATGACGTGTTCGCGATCTCATGCTCTTTGTCGCAGTGGAGATTGACGTGTTTGCGACCTCACACTCTCTCTCACGGTAGAAAATGACGTGTTCGCGATTGCAGACTCTCGCGGTGTCTGATGGCGAGGAGAATGACGTGATCGCGATCGCGAACTCTCATGGGATAGCGCGACCGGCTATCAACATCTCGTGGAGCACGCGAACGGATTGGAAAACTCGTCGGCGAACACAAGGATCCCGGTAAGGCAATCGCGCACGTGAAAACGCATTTTCAAAGCGCGAACATGAAAAAATCTTCGCAACGTGGCAAATAGCGGAAATTTTTGGATTTTCGCGCTCTCCGTGGAATGCGAAAATTTCAAAATATTGCAATTCCGCGAGCGGAACAGAATTTGACGCCCACCCTTAGTTAGCGTTAAGGGTTATTAGTTATTACAAATTTGCTTTTGATTTGTCCGATGTGAGCTAACCATGATCATGTCTTGCTGAATCTGCAGTTTTGTTAATTGTCTATGAGTGAAACATGTATAAAACCCCCTGATTTTGATGGTTCAAAGGGCGACTTCTCTTTTCCCTCCCGAGACTCTGTTCAATTTACTTGAGACTTTCTCTCCTCCCTGAGAATGCTATTAATAATATTTATGAGTTTCACTCACGGGGCTTTCATGGCATTTACTTCATTTTTCTGTATGGTTTATATTAAGAATTCTGTAAGAATTCTTTTAAACTTATTTATCATGCAGAACTCAGTTATTGAGTGGTCCCAGTTCCTATTTGATGTATACTTTGCTATCTAATTGTTAATGGCTGTGGAGGGTGGTGTCTCTTGCTGCTAATTAATGGAACCGGATGAAGTAAAAAAAATTGGGTTGTCTTGATCATTGGAGTTATTTGATATTGGGGTTCAGCTCCCAAAACAATTGGTAGCAGACAATGGTTAGCGTAAGAGCACCTCCTTTTTAGGGAGTCCCCCAACATTTTTCATAGTTTTTGAGCTCTTTATTCTAGATCTGAGGCGCAGGGGAGTTTTGGGAATGTTTACAAGCTTCTGATGTTGGATCTTCCAGAGGAGTGACTAGTTGTATTTGCTGTGTGTTCCAGAACAATATTGGAGTGTTATTCTGAACGGAGAAAAATTGAGTATGTGAATGTGTATTGAAGTATGAGATTGTGGTGATGGACCTGTGTTTCTGTGTTGAGTTGTTTGTATGTTACTGTTGTGTTGTGTTTATGTATTATTCATATTTGTAATCACATTTGAAGATTAATTTTTTTGTAGAATTGAATTGAGTTGGTTATCGGATTTGAATTTTGGTACAGATCCAGGATCTCGAGATATTGATTATTTTGTCTGTCATCGTGGTGTGTGGAGTGAGGTGCCCCTTATAAACTGAAAGGGATTCTGTACCAACATTTTTGTTTTCTAGGCTGTGCTTTTAATTTTGTTTAGTGTAGCCTGCTCTTGAGTACACAGGAGAGGATACACTGATCGAGGTAGAAAACAGTTGGATAGGAGTCTACTTGATGTAAATAGTGATTTAATTAGAATTGGTTTCTCATCTTTAGTTTGAACACTAGTTTGGAAAGAACTATTTGATGTACTTCACTTTTCTTTCCTTTCTAGAGTAAACAAAGAGTTATTTTTTTGTTTGGTTTGCCATAGGTTTTGCAACTGTTTTCCTGTTTCACAAATAAGTTGCATTGTGATTGGTTACACAGCCAGGGAGCTGTTCTAGGATTGGTGGAATGCCATCACAAAGCAGTGCTCTGGTTGGCTGGTTACTAACGAAGCCATGCTGTGATAGGGTGACCTCTGGCAGAGCTGTGCTGCAATTGGTTGTTGTTCGCTAAATTGTTTGTTGTGATTTAAGAGGCAGGGTGGGGGGTAGGAAACTCCGGCATTTGGCTGAACGGAGTTAAGTAAATAAATAAAACAAATTACATTGCGCGCGCTGCAACGCCAAATGGCGATTCGTTTTATTTATATATTTATTTACTTAACTCCGTTCGGCCGTATGCCGGAGTTTACTAAACCCCACCCTGCCCTTCCCCCACCCCGCAGCACTCCCTCTAGGAGCTGTCACTGCTAGAGAGGGTCAGAAATACCAGCCAAGGGGATGTCAGCCTATGAAATGATGAAGTAGGTTGGGTACTATAACTGTACCTGGATTCCAGATTGGTACATACATACTGCACATGACAAAGTTTTACAATTTCCTTTTGAGGGTACTTGTATTGTTAGGAAGTTAGATATTTGGAGACAAAGCATGCATGACATGAAACTAACTCCTAGACCTACACAGTTGGAGGTGCACCATATATGGGGCTGCATGGCTACTGAGAAGGAGAGTAAGAAAGCTTCTAAAGAGTTCATTTACATGTTGGTTCGAGAGCAAATTAGATTGACAAGAGAAGAGTTCCTGCTATAGTAACAAAAACGAAATATGATGCAAACACAGGCTAAACCTACTGTATTAACGGTAAGTGAGCAGCCTTCAAAAGATGTTAGTATTGGTGGTTTGAAATTTGAATTTGACAAAAATAAGCCACTTGGTGTGCCAATGAAGCATTTGACAACTTGGAAGAATTAGCTGATAATGTAGAGATTGACATTAGCAAAATTAAAAAATGTGAAGTAAAATTATGAAATGCATTTAACACTTGATGAAATCTTAAATACTTTAAGGTATCATATTAAAGATTTAATTGAGAAAACACTGGACTAGAGTGATTTGAAGAAATATTAAGAAAGATGAAAGAAAGGGACAGCAAATAAAAAAGATTAAAAGATGCTGAGGGAAAATCAAGATTTTTCGCAAGTGATTTGGAAGTAGGGACAAGTACATAGACGGAATTTCGTTCATGTTCCATGGACAAGGGTGGATTTGTATGCATTTATGGCTTAAGCATAATTTTTGGGAGTTTCAAGAGGATCTGGCAAAGTGCTATGATGAAATACATAAATCGACACACCTTTCTCTGATGTTGTAGGCTGATTTTAATTCACTATTTGAAATTGTGGTCCTTGGAGGCGTATGGCTAGAATGTAAGGTTGCTGATAGATAGCCTACACAAGAGCCAGCTAGACTTTGGCCAAATAATGCCCAAACAACAGAGATAGCAGACAAATACAGAGCTGTAATTGAAGACTTGAAAAAGCGAGTTCCTACAAAGGACATACATCGGCATAACATTTTGAAAATAACACAGGAGTCGAAGGAGTCAGTGCATTACAGGTTTATGCATATTTAAAAGTATAGCACAGTTGACAATTCTGAGAAGGAGGGAATTAGTGGTTTTGCTTCTGCTTTTGTGACTCGATTGAAGGCAGAGATTAGTACTTATATTCAGCAAAGTGAAGTGTGTTGCCCATCAAAAGACATAGACGAGATCTAGATATTGTCGAAAAAACAGTAGCATTTTGAAGCAAAGCAGAAAAAAACTTAAGGAAAAGCTGATGATTGCACAGACAAGACAGATTGAGAAAGTATCTCGGAATCAAATTGGTCCAAATATGAATATTGTGCAGAGTGATGTGAATGAGATGAATCAAGAAATTTAAGGTGGTGAAGGTGATGGAATGAATATGAATGTTGAGATGTTGAAGAGGAATACAGTGTGAAATTTATGTGGGAAGATCGGTCATTGTAAAAGGGAGTGTCAACAGTACCCTAATAGAATTCAGGTGAATTCAGAACAAATTCCACAGAAGCAGAGAAATACTATGAAGTTGAATATGGAGACTTCAGAACGGAATGTGCATTATGAGAAAATATTTTGAGTGCCAAAGCCAACAGCTCCAGTAATGCAACAAAACATGAGAAATAACATGCTATGAAATCCAGGGCATCATCAGAATACAATAATTCTGAATGATGAAATGGCAGGGAGTAGTTCACAATGACGGTGTCTGTTGGGGGAGAGGACTACTTACTTCGAGCAGTCTTGGTGGTAGACCATAGTGGCCCATACATTGCCAGAAAAGTTAATGGCCATCCTGTTTCATTATTGATTGATACAGACCTACCCATTTTACAGTTCATTCTGTGGAAGTTCCAAACCTACCCCTCTCAGTAAGAGAAGCCCAAGTTGTAGAAGTCGTTAACAAGTTTACAGCACATGTTCCAGTCAAAATTGGTCATATGGAGAATAAACATCAATTTACACAATGTGACTTGCGTCCTGTGAATTTACTCAGAATGGATTTGCTTTGCAAGATGAACTGCATAATTTATTGTACAGCGGATAGTGTTACAGTTCAAATTAAAGATAAGGACTTGGTTTTTAAACTAATTTCAAAAGATTCCAGAGTTGCGTTGTTTCCATTTTTGACAAAAGAGGACCCACCTCTGGATTTATGATATAATGTCAGAGAAGAGGTATGGTACTACAATGGTAAAGAGATTGTTTTGATTAAAGGAGCAAAACCAGTCAAAATAAAGGTGAAATCAGCTACAATATTTCTTACAACAAGGCAGAAGAGGGATAGAAACCAGTGATTTAAAAAAATGGTCAAGCTAGGAATTTTTCGAGAACTGGTTGGTAGTTCTTGCAATTCTCATTTCTTGGAAATTAAAAAGCTGAATGGCAAATGGAGAATGATACAAGATCCATAATAGATAAACACAATTGTTGTTCTTTGCTCTTGAGTGGTCGAGTGGGACTCCAGCAGTGATTCTATTTTAAATTTCATCAGAAGCAGAATGGTATACAGTTATCACTTGTACCTAGCATTCTTTTTAACACCATTCCATGAGGAGTTGCAATTTTTATTCACATTTCAATTTTTGAATACAGCTCTTGTGTGGTGTAGAATCTCACAAGTGTATACTGAAAGCCTTTTAATCTTCTCACAAATATTGAAATTAGATTTAAAGAGTCTAGAAACGAAAAAGGCTCCAATGTTTAGAGAGTGGTCTTATTAATTGATATTCAACTATTGTTGTTTTGAAGTGGTTCCTCAACTGGATTGGTGGGTGGTGGGCAGAGTATAGCTTCTGTTTAGACAGATATAAAAGTGTGTGTTTTCCTTCTGTCCCTCAGGTTGCACTTAACTATGAATGACAGCTAGTAAACACAATAGCCCTGGACTGTAGCTGGTTGTAGGAGCAATGTCTGCAAAGTGGTCTAGGTACATTCAGAAGTGGAAGCAGGAATAATCTTTCTGTTGCTCAGCACCTAATGGTTGCTCTCTTTTTAGGAATGGCTGCACAGAGTTATATCTGTCTGCTAGGTCTTGTGGCAGTACAACACACCACATTTAACATAAATCAAACAATACAAAGACAAGAACTTTGATTTAGCCCCCTTCAGCCATTGGCTCAATGGGTTATCTATCACATTTGGTTTCAATCCACAGCATTTCAATCATGTCAGATCCCCTTTCAGAGGGCAATGGGGCAAGTAGAGGTTACTGGGTTCAACCATGGGGGTTGAGGTCTTTTATTCCTGATGTTCCAGGGCCTATTCTACTATGGATTCTGAGCAACTGGGCAAAGTACCCCTTCAGCACTTGACACTCAGGGTTAGCGTGGTCCAAGTAGTCCAAGGCTCCCTTGGGGGGTAGTGTGGATACAAAAGAGTGAACATAGACTTACAACTCAAAATGCATGCAGCAGCAGCAATAAACCTTTGTACTGAAGAGAAGTATTTGATTTCTACCGCTACCAACATAAAAAGAAAACACGCCATTCATAAAAAGCAACTCAATCCCCCTGAGGTCGGGGTTTTGTGATTCCTTGGTGGTTCCCTGTCCCACTTCCTCCTCCCTCTAGCGATAGTGGTATTCCCCATTCACTATTGGCAATATGCAGGGTATGCCCCACTAATAGTTCTGAGGCTCGAGTCCATCTGACTCTGTTTCAAACTCAAAAGTGTTACCTCACTGATGCGCTATTGTAGCCAGTAAGTTTCCGCTGGACTGACTGGCCTGAATTTAGGCTTGGAGGGTTTGGATTTTCTGAGTGTGCTCCCTCTGGGAATCTGAGCTGCAGCGGCTGGTCTAGGTCAGTTCACTGCATGTAGCTCAAACAGGCTGCATTCACTGATCCCTGATATACCTTCATACGAGATCCCCCTCTTGCGGTTCCTTGCGGATCTTCATTGCAGGTACGTAATTTGGTCTCTCCCTTGATGGGGGGAAGATGACGAAAAGTTCCCCTGGTGCTTTTCCCTCATCTGGGTGCAGATCAGTGGCCTCACACCTCAGACAATGCTCTGGTACAGTACACAATTCTGGCTAGTTCCAGTGATCCCCCCTCTTTCATATGGGGTCAAGCATCAGCAGCCCATCTTGGCATACTGAATTGGCAATCCTCAGCTGCACAAGGGCTCCAACCCAATTGGCACATCTCTGAGCAAAGTTCACGTTTTGGCAGCCCCTCCAGGCATCCAGGGTTGCCGATCCTTAGCTGCACACAACCTTCGGCCTGATCTGCACAGCGTTCACCATGGCTCAATTCACGGAGGCCCCCTCCTGGCACATGGAGGTTGCCGAATTTTCTCTGCACACAGGTAGTCATTGATAGGTGCTGCAGCCATTTCCTCATACCTCACAATGGGTGTCCACTGCAGGATTCAACACTGGACCTCGCTCCCTCTAACCTTCTTCTCTTCTTCATAGGTCACAGTGGTTTGGCAAACAGGCAGGTGATGGTGCTCCAGGCTCCAGTGCAGGTAATTTAATCAAGTGTAAGGTGGATTTGTAGAAAGCTGCTTGTCACCTGTGAGGGTATCCAGGCACTGGGTATCCATGTGGTCTTTAATTCCCTGGGTGATGTTCCCTCACCCAGCAGGGAGATTAGCAGGTCCTGTCCCCAAGTCTTGGTCACTGGCAGAAGTCTTTCAGAGCTTCCCCTAATCTCACAACCCATCTGGCTGCTTGGCAGATGACAATTTTTGGGGTCTCAAACATCTAAGTGGGAATTTACGAGTGCTATCTTTATGTTATGACCGCACTCTGGGTGGATCCCCGTCCCAAATGTGGACATAAAGATAGCACTCAAAGTCGTAAACTTAGACATCTGGTCTAAGTGTAGACGAAATGTCTAAGTTTAACTTTGTAAATCGGGCCCAAAGAGTCCGTTTCCAGACACCAAATGTGATTTAGAGTCTGAGGGCCAGATTCACAAAGGTAAACCTAGACTTAGATCTTAGTTTATTACTTTTTGCTATTCATAAAGGTAAGTTACTACTATTAATATTACTACTAGTAATTTTACTAGTAGAAACTTTACAAGTAGTAGGTTTGCTAGTAGTAAAGTTACTAGTAAATTACATTTGTGATTACCAAAAAGTAATACACTTAGACTTAAGTAGTAAACTTAGACTTAAGTCTAAGTTTACTACTTTTTGGTTTTCACAAAGGTAAGCTACTACTAGTAACTTTACTCCTAGTGACTATACTAGTAGTAGCTTTACTACTAATAAATTTACTGCTAGTTATTTTACTAGTAGTAAAGTTACTAGCAGTAGCTTACCTTTGAGAACACCACAAAGTAATAAACTTAGACTTAAGTCTAAGTTTACCTTTGTGAATCGGGACCTCTGTCTTTGAAGTTTATGTTGGGTCTGCTTCTTTTGAAGTGCCCACTTCTTTGCTCTTATGAAAGCAGTCTGTCACAGCAGAAGTGACATCAAAACTGATAGTACCACAACACAGGTCATGGGAGTGATTAGAGTTCACACCTGGAAATCAGCCACAGTGATATGTGTATCAAAAGGTTAGCCCAAGGCCCCAGCCCTACTCTTTGGATTTTTTCAGCAGCCCCATCTCCTTTATGAGAGGTATGAAAGAATGGAATTGTGCACTCAGAACTTTAGTAGTCCACAAATCCTCAATTGTGTTTAAAATATTCTGTATTCTTCCTTCAATTCATATTTATAAAATTTCGATATAAATGGAGGTCCAGCCAACGCATTTCGTTCAAAAATATTTTGAACTTTGTCAGGGCTCAAATATATTAATAGCCTTTATATTCCTGGTACGGAGATTACTGGAAGGAATTCACAAAATTATTAGAGCAGATGAAAATTCTAATCGAAAAGTCAGTCAGAAACAAATGCCACTGGTCCAAAAATAAGATAGCGTAATAGTGTCCCCTGTATGATATCTGAATCTGTATCACACGTCACCCTCCATGCTTGTTACCAGAGCGGTTGTTCCATGCGAAACACATGTTGGCTGTTCTCAAGCCCTACACTACACATCAAATGGTACACTCTATTCCCTGGATATGGAATTACTCACCTTCAAATAAAATATGAATGTCAAACAAAAATGGATGCAACTATGATTTGTTATTAAAAGGGAAGATACTTCTATTCCTACTACTACTCCTACTTCTCCTTCAACACAAACACCCAGCACATGCATTTAGCATGTACATACTGCACAGTACTGCATTATCACCATATTGTACCCTTCCCAGGCACAGGCGTAGGCCAAGGGTTAGGATAAACACAACAGAGGAACCTTTACCCGGTGAGCCTTTTCCTCCACTCCAGTGACATAGGTTAAAAAGGACTTTCCACTCCTACTGATCACTATATGAAATACTGCTACCACTGAGCTCACGCTGCTTAACTCCTGGCGACAGCAGTAGCCTTTCATCACTGCGAGAGTAGCACCTTGGGCACCGCTTTCAGAACAAGACAGCAGTCCATGAGACACTCCTATGTCATGGCCCATACACTAATCCGCTTTTGCCGATTACAACAAAAATCAGCATTTGGGATCCAGACATCAGTACAGCTGGGGCACTAATGGCAGGGGTGCATGTCCATTACCATGAGGAGGACTTTTCCGTCCCAACGAATACATAGAGGTGATTGGTCAAATGGTAGCTATTGTCAAAGACAACAGCTGTTCCCTGTATACACAAATACCACATACATGCAGTGATATTAATTGTGGTGTTATTTGTTTTTGCATGCGCACACTGTGTATCAGGGTGCTCGCAGCAACCGGGAGGAGCCACTGCGAAAACTGCACTTTAACTATAATGATGAAAATGGGCTGTCAATGTACATTTGTCATTGGCATGATGCCTAGTTGTCTTCCCAATTGTTAGAAATGGGATCTCTGGTTGGCTAAGGCTTGCGCCAAAGCCAGGCAGAGACCACCACTCTAAGTCAGGGCTGGGGAGTTACACGCCAAAGATAACCCCTACTCACCCCCTTGGTAGCTTGGCACGAGCAGTCAGGCTTATCCCGGAGGCAATGTGTAAAGCGTTTGCGCGCGCACACAGCAACAACACCCTAGGCCCACCACAAGAAACTCCACACAAGGGTATATATAAAAAATAGCCTTTGTCTTATAATAAACACATTAGATGATAATCACATAATTTACACTGTGCCAACTGGCACTGGGCAGAATTTTACAGGGGACTATTTACACAAGACAGGGCCACATGGGCCACTGTCAGAATTAGCACAAATCACCAATGGTGAATGTAGATCATATACCAACTGTAACACAAATTATAACTGTAGAGCACAACCAGTAACTACTGGTGCAATTGCAATAATGACCTCAGCATTATCACAATAGAATCAGGTATAAAACCTATCCTGTATACATCACAGGGGCATAAACACATTATGCAATTTCTCATAAGTCTAACGCATTAGACCTTACCTCCTAAGTATAATTACACTAGGGGCGTATATCACACAGGGAAGTATAATCTCCCTAACATAAACCTAAAAAGGTAAAACAACCTCCTATGCAGAAATCATATCTAGAGGTATAAAACACAGGGTGCGCAAAACGTCGTTGGAGCGCACTGGCTCATGTTGGAGCGGCCCGCTGCCATCCGGGGCTGCTCTACCAGCATCACGGATACCGTGCCTTTACCAGGCACCACAACAAAGAATCGAGGACGGCCTGAGGGCCCCACTCACCGGCTATGCAGGGGGAGGCTCCTCTTTGCCCAGGCGGACTGGCAACACTCCTCTCGCGGCGCGGGCTTCCTCACTCCTGGGAGCCCCGCGCTTCCGTCTTCACCCGGGCCCCCTCCTGGGACCCGGGACTCTCTCCTCACCATGTCCAGCGCGGGGTGGGCTCCCGCCTGGACTCGCGGTCGACTTCACCCGGTCCCCTCCAGGGACCCGGGACTTTACCTCTCGGCCTGCGGAGGCGGGGTGGGCTCGCGCCCTCCTTGAAGGATGCAGCCACGCTCCCGGCCTCACTCCCTCCCTCTTGTGTTCTCCGGCGGGCGGGACTTCTGCATCGCCTTCTCCCAGCCAGGGGAAGGCGGAAATGGCATCGGCGAGGTCCTGCCCAGAGTCAGGCGGACGCGCCGGACTTCCTCTCGCTATCGGACCAGCGGCGGTGACAATCTCTTGCGGCAAAGTGCGGGGTGGGCTCCCGCCACAGAAAGGAGGCATAAGCGGGGTTGGCACCCGAGAAGCAGGCCAAATGCAGGGTGGGCACCCACCATAAACACCAACATATAAGCGGGGTGGACACCCGCAATACACCAGAGCGGGGGGATCCCTACGTCGGGATTCCCTCGACAAGGAACGCCACCCAGCGCTGTAAGGGTAAAATACAAAGTCCTCAGCAATCAAAATAAGTCCTTAGGGATGAAGGGCAAGGACAGTCTCCCAGCCATCCTCAGGCCAGGCGGGAGGGTCCAAAAGAAGTCCTCCAGTATCCAGGGCATCCAGGGGCTGGGAAGGGACCAGGGAGGCAAGCCTTCCCCTGAGCCCCAGCAGCAGCACACCCCTGATAGTTTCTAGTCCAAGAACAAGAACATTTTCATGGGGTCACAGCCCCTCTTTTATACACAGAATCCTTTGTCTCCAAAGGTGCAGGGGAGGGGCGGACCAGATGCATCTGGTTCCTGAGCACTTTGTTTTTCTCAGCCCCTCTCTCTATTCACAGGACAGGCTAGGGACATCAGACACACTACAGGGGGTGGAGCCAGCATTGTGGAGGGAAAGCCCAGCCCTATTCAGGTCCCAGGTGTACTCCTCCCTGCCATCAACATGCAGATCTCTCCATTCACCACCGGGGCAGACCCATCCTTACTCCTGGAGCCAGGCACACCAGCCAATCACAAGCCAGACAGTCCCTTCACATTTATTACACAGACATGCCAGCTTCTAGAAGTGGCACTTCTACACTAGACACAGTAACGCCGCACACATCATCGCGCAGCATTCAATCTCACGAGTTCGCACATACCAAACTCGACCCTGCACTCCTCTCACATCAGGACTTAACACGGTCACTCAGATCCCCCATGCATTCCTATGGGAGGGCAGGTCAGTCTCACTAAAACATACACAGAGAGCACGCACTTTCCACTGGGACACAGTGTAAAAGCGCCTAGAGGCCTAAAACCACTAATACAACATAGGAAAAGGCTAGGATAAATGCAAAAAGTTCTAGGGGGGAACTTGCCAGAGGGGCCAAGTCCAACACCAATCATAATGTTACATCTTGGCAAATGTAGGGAAAGACATTTCTCCTGACATTACACACCTGCCAACTTAACAAGCTCTTTTCACAGTATGAGAAAGGAGGTGAGGGCTTGAAGGGGCAGGGCTTAGTACCCAGCACAGCCTGAAGCTTTTTAAATTCATGGCCTCCCCTCTTCCAATCCATAAAACAAAGCTACTGAGGCTGGCACCAATGTCCTGGGGAGGTCTCATACCCCTTAATGGACAAAGGTTGTGCAGAGCCTCCAAACAATTAGCTGGAATCCTGCCCTTTGCAGTGTTTTCCAGCTAATTGTGTACACAGTGCGTGACATCAGCTCTACACTGGGTGACGATGTGATCCAATATTGTGTGTCACGCAATAGTATTGTGTGAATTGGCAGGTCAGTATTGACTTACTGCCTTTGGACCCATCACACCAACAACATAGGAGCCTGTTCTCCATGCTACTCTGAAGCCTTCCTCAAACCTGTGTATGTGTCTACCAAGTGCCTCTGCTCCACAGCTCATATGACTGCCTGCATTCAATTCTGGAGCAGAGCTGTATTGAACAGCCAGCGGTTGGGGAGGTACCTGTGCTACTGTTCAAATCAGAGCTGCATGTTATCTACAGCAGAGAGAGACAAAGCTATAGGTAAATAACTGGCCATGTGGGGCTGGGGTGGTACTGTGAGCCATTTATACTTAGTTTCTGCAAACTACAAAATGTGATACTAGTTGTAAGAAAGCCTTAGAATGAACTAAGCAAATTTAATGATGAATAGAAGTGACATGCCAGTAACATGGGACAGCCTTGTATGTATATAATAAATCAGCTATGTGTGCCAAAGTCCAACACTCAAGTTCATTGTTTTGTGATTCAATCTTAAATGAAGGCAGAAGCACAATGACACTGAGTGCCCCACATAAAGGCTCATGTTTAATGGAAAACATCACAAACTACTATAATTGCAGTTATTAACTATGTAGGAAACATTACTCAACAACAAAAGCACTGGGGACAAGAGCACAACCTATACCAATACTCACATTACCAGCTAGAAGATGATCGTAGAATATGAGGGAACACATAGCTATGCTGAACCAAATGGGTTTCTATCCTGCCCTGAAGACTCAGTGAATGCTCTGTTTATAGCCTTAATTGTTCAGGTCAAGTACCATTGCATCTTCTTAACAGGAATGGAAAAAGAATGTACAGAATGCACTGTTTGACCAGACTGCTCATCATGTCATTTGCTTTGGTGGTGCCTTGACATAAAGATGTCCCCTTTTGCTATGTTCTGTACTTGGTATTGGGGAAGTATGACTAGGGCCGTTGTTCTAGGGTGTGCGTGTCCCTTTCTCTAGAGTGTGTTTTCATTTTTTGCTTCCTATTAATTTTGGAGCTAGGGGTTATGGTTTAGGTCCTTCCGTAAATGGACTTGAAGAACCAGAACCTTTTGGACCTGGTGGCGCAGGGTACGCCCTCCGTCTTCTGGGTTCACCTGCTTCGTTACACAGAAACACGGGACACTCTGTCGGCGTTAGAAGATTGGATTTATTTAGCTGCAGCTAGTACAGTTATCCTAGAAATACACAAAGTAGGTTCTCAGGAGACTGCCACTTCACTCTGTGGCGCATCAGATTAAATACTATACAATATAGAATTATTAATGAAACACACGCCACAAGGAAAGAAGAAAAGAGCCAATAGGGTAAGTGGAAAACAAAGCGGAACCAGTAAGGAAAGTTCAAAAACAAAAAGATCAGATGTCTCGAAGAGTCCGCTCCTCCAACTATATTTGTTATCCCACCCCCGAACTGATTCATTAACAGAATACGACTGACTTGCAGGTGGTGAGATACGTTTGTGTGTATTGGAGGACGGGCATGACACAAGAGAATGCCAGCAGGAGACAGTGAAGGCCAGTCGATAAGATATGATCAGGAAAGAATGGTGTGAGCCTACAGATAGTTGGAACAGGGATTAGGAGAGCCAGACACGGATTAGTGTACTCGGCTAGTCCAAACACCAGCCTCGCAAACAAGGCCGAGGATGTATTTTGACACCAAGTTACGGGAGAGGCAGAATAGACTTCATTTGCCGTGCTGCCTGAGTGATGGCAACACAAAATGGCGGCGGGTTACAAAATGGCGGGTCGATTCGATCGTAATCGAAAATCGAAGTTCCTCAGGCTGGTGTGCTCCCCTTTTTCTCTAGGATGCAAGTTGGACTTTTGTCTTCTTTTCAGCATTGTGTTTGGCTGGGAGCTGCCTGCTAATCTTGGAGCTATGAGTTATGGTTTGGGATCTTCTGTTAATGCATTGGTGGGCCCCTTTTTCGCTGGGTTGCAAGCTTGCCTATGGTTTCCTTTTCTGCCTCCTGATCAGATCAGATTAGAGCTGGCGCTTCCATGGTAGATGACTGTACCCCCTTTTCTCTAAGTGTTGGCTAACCCTGAGTCTCTTCTACTGCACCCTGATGGGCTTGGAAGTGGATGTTGCAGCTGGGACCCTTTCAACGGTGGATACGTTTTCCACCCTGTTCTCTAGGGGCAGACTAGCCTTGGCCTTCCCCATTTTGTTCCTTACTCGGCCTAGGGCTTGTGAGTTATGTGCACTATCCTTTGGGCTGGGTGAATCACAGGGCTGTGCATTTTCTGCCTTCTTCAGATGCAGCCATTTTCTCTGCCCATTTCTCTTTCCCTTTAGTGAAGGTAGAGGCCTGTGCTGGGCTGCTTCTTGGGCTACAGGAGCATGCAAGGAGGCATTGATCTCTCTTATGTGTATCAGAGCTTGTGCTCAGGTAAGCCCATGTCTAGCTCTCCCCTCCACCTTGGTGTTAGGTTGTGGGCTTGGGATCGGCCTATCAGTTGGAATTGCTGTTGATGGCTTGGTGGGTTTGGTTTTGTGTCTTCTATCTCCTGTGGCTGGATAAGCCATGGTAGTGCTCCTGCTCTGTCCGGCCCACTCTTCTCAGCTCATTTCTAGGTTGGGGCTGGTGTGGAGTTTGCTCAGCTTGTCTTTGCTTCAGCCAAGGCTGCGGGCTCCAACTTCACTTTTATTTCTTCCCTCTTGTCATCCTTGTTTGAGGATGTTTTAGTAACTTGTGGTTGCTGACTTTTTAATTCTTGTTATTCAAGTTTTTTTGAGGATTATCCTTTCCTGTTTATGTTCGCTGTGTGGCTCTTCGTGCCTTTTTCTACCTTATTCTAGTGATGGTCTTCTTTAGAGGTCTGTAGCTATATTCTTCTGTAACCCTGCTCTCTGTTTTTCCGTGGTCTGGGGATCATGCTGCCTGCAGGCATAGACTATGCTGTGTTGGCCTCTTGTAAGTCTGGTGTGCCACTTTGGGTGTTTAATGGGAACTGAAGGAGTGCCTTCATTTTGCCTGCATCTGAGGGCCCTGGTTTCTTAGTTAGACACTTGAATAATGGGTTCCCTTACTCCTGCCGTGGTTGGGACCTCTTCCTATCATGACACTATGTTAATGCATTTTTGTGTCCATATGCTTCTTTCAGCCCTCATAAAATGTCAGTTCTGTCTTAAAAGGATGGACTTTCTCAGCTGCTCCCTGCTGGACCTCAGGCTGATGGTGGGCTTGGCCAGTCTCCAACTCTTTTTTTGCTTGCTTGTTTGGCCTATTTCTTCTTCTGTGTTTATGGGGACACAAGTTTTGATTGTGGCTGTCCATAGCACCATGCTGGGCTTGATTTCTGGCTCCTTGCCAGTTCTGGGTGCTCACTGGGCCCGAGGTTTCTCTTGACTTCTTGACTTGACCCATGGTTTTTGTTTCATTGCTTTTAGCAGCTGGCTTATGCATGGGCTTTCCTCTGTTCTTTCTGCTAAATTGGGGTGTTGGGTTTGGCCCCAGATTCAGGTTTTCTTGGTTTGCCTGACCTCCCTTTCTTCTTGGTCGGAGTAGGTTTGTGGGGTAGTGTTTGATTGTCATTGTCTGTTATCCTGATTTGGTGAACTGTACTAGGGAAGGACTGGTGAGTGGCTCCTCTCATTATAGTGTTGCTCTATCTTCAGAGAGTCTGTAGATCTTCGAGCCTTTATCTGGGTTAAGTTCTTGGTTTTGGTATCTTTATGCTGTAGTTGTCATGGCTCACCCTGCAGTTGGTCTCATCAGCCTCTTCTATTTTCCAGTAAAAGTGGGGAGAGGAGCAACCTTATTCCATTCAGTGCTGCCTCTCAGTCTTGCCTCTGCCCGTTGTGTTGTTATAATGGGTCCATTGGGTGGGCTTGATAAGTTTATTCTGCTTATTTTGCGTGTACCAGTATGGATTTGTCTTTGGGTTCTTCTCCTCATTACTATTTCTCTCCCTTATGTCAGATTGTTGCAAAACCTTTTTAGTTCTTCTTTTTACCTGGAGGTGTCTACTACCTATTGGTTCTGCTTCTTTGTGAAGTGTCTTTTCTGGCCTTCTCATTTGACGTATTGTCACTAGTCTTGGGTCATTTTTGGTCCTCTGTTGTGGGTGGAATTTTGGGATTGGCTCTGCTATTCTTCCTTGTCCAAAGTGCTGGTTGTCTGGGCCTCTCTTTACCTCCTATGTGGGCTTGAATCAACCTGCTTTGGTTTGGTTGGCTTCCATTTGGCCAGATTGGCTACTGTTCTGATGGCTAGACCAGCATTCCACCCTATGACTTAGGCAGTGCCCTTTGGTTATCTCTTTCTCTATGCTGGCCACAAGTGCATGTTGAGTGTCTTTGCCTACAGCTTTGAAGTCTTTACTTCTCTAATGAAGTGTTCTTTCTTGTGGGCCTCAGGTTTTGGTATTACTGCTTTGAATATCCTCATTTGGAAAGACTGGAATGAAGAAGGGTTGAGAAGGTAATGCAACTATCATTTATCATTTACCAGTCATCTTCTTTGCTTAAATTACTTTTCCTCGTCCCAATATTTATGTCTCTCCTTTCCTTCCCATTGTCACATCCTTGATCCATGGTGCCTGAGCATGCTAGGATAGATTGCAGGTCAGCTCCTCCTTAAAGACCCCTGAGGCTCAGGGACCTTAGAGGGAGGAAAGAGGAGGGGAAATATTGACGTCAGTGGTCAAGAATATAATTTGTTTTGTAAAGGTAGTTTTCTCCTAAATTGATCACAGGAAGAAAAGCTAAAACAATATTTTACTAAATATTTAGACTTAACTTTATTTAAAAAATGTCTGCAAGATTCTCCCCAGTAAATGCAACAATGTTATGCCAACTCACAAAATTGTAACAAATAAGACCAGTTATTAATGTACTTTCTGATAAAACACACAAAATCAAAAAATGAGTGGTATATAATATAAATATAATACACAATATCCAATTATAGAAAGAGAATACGAAAATCTTACAGGTTTACTTAAATTACAATTAAGAAATAGAATTTAAAAAACCTTAGAAACTGAAAAAGCAAAAGGTTACAGGGACGCTATAGTTAGGAATTAGCATTTAAAAAACCTTTGAAATTCACTGAAAAAAACAAAGGTTTCAGGGATGTTATTGTTAGTAAATATAATTTGAAAAAATCCTAGAAATTCACAGAAAAAAAACAAAGCTTACAGGGACTTTATAGTTAGGCTGACATTTCACTCATACATAGTTAGCTGAGCTAACTATAACTCACACCCCTGCAAAGCACTACTTATGACCTCACATATGACATCACTAATGACATGGTCAGTAACATCACTGATGACATCTCAAATCGAGTGCTGGAATTGAGAAGACTTGAATCAAGATTCATTATTGAATTCCACACAATGCACCCTTTGGGTTTAAACCGTGATGAAGAATTGTCAGTACATCTAGGTTAATTCGGTTTTCTCACCTAATACTGACATGATTCAGGTTTGGATGTTATTCCTTTCCACTTCCTAAATACACGCATGAGATATTAGACTTATAGCCTAATTTCTTCACAAAAAAAACTGTTTTTGACATTGCTAACATTTTGCTGATATTTTATGTTTTTAACAGGATAAGGTTTAATGTAAACTGTTTTGATTTTAACTCTATGTCTTTTTTGTTTTAGGTATGGCTAGAGGACAGGTGATTGATTAGTGAAGTGCAAAAGACTGCTAATATATTTCCTCCAATGATTTGAATTTCATTTTGAGATCTCGCTTAGCACGAGGCACTTTGAATTTGGCTTACCATCACAAGAAGGTGCAGAATTTCTAGCCTGCATGACATTTTTGGTTGACTGTCTTTCCCAAAGGGAGTTACCTTTTTGGCCCACTTGGGCAGAATCAGTCATATAAACATTTGTGTGTATTAAGATAAGACATATGCCCACTGGGGCTTTATTAACAATGTATATGAAATGTTTTCCTGGTGAGCTAATATGTGCAGGTACAGATACATGTAATTTGTGAAAACGATTGAATGTATAATATGTAGGAGATTTGATGTTGTAAAATAATACCACAGAATTAACTGTATGTAATTCCATATTTGATCTATTCGGATGGTGTGTTTTAAAAAACTTTAGAAAATATTTCGAAAACATTTAACACATATGATCTTCCGCATTTAAATGATGACGCTCACAGAAACAGTGAGCAGGCCAAAAGTTGTGGTTTTCCTGCAAGTCCTCTTTCCTTTTCCATTATTATTGCACTACGGTGACTTCTAATTGGTTGGAAATTTGTATATGCCCTAACCCATGATCAAGGAGATGCTGATCTCTGAAATGCATTGGGAAGTTGTGTTTGTGTCTTGTTAATATGGAATAAAGATGTAATTTAAGCATTCATACAGAGGAGACTTGTGGACATTCTTGGGTGTGCAATGCAGCACCTAAAGTGTGTTTAGATATATATACACATTCCTATTTTTTAATTGACTATATCTTTGGCGCCGTTTGACCAATCTTCACGAAATTTCTAAAAAAAAGTGTGTTGGTGATTCTTGTTGCGCATGGAAAGGTTCAGGGCGATCCGTCAAGTGGGGACCAAAAAAAGGGGGGTCAAAAAAGTGTGTTTCCCATGGTAATTCCCATAGACTTGTTAGACACACCTACAACCCGAATTGCTGAATGTTACACCAGATTTGTCAGCAAGCTAGCTTTTGGTCCACAGATACTGCATTTTTGTTATTTGGTGTAAATCCATTCAGTAGTGGTTGAGAAATCTAAGGAAATCCAAATTTGTTTATCTGCGATAATGGCTAATTGATGACAATTTCACGATTAATCGCATATGCACGCACCAACAGAAATGTCATGTGTTGGCTGGCTGCAACCAGAGCAGAGTTGCGGCTGCCATTTTACCTCATTGTAACAGTCTCCAGGGCTGATATCAAATGTAATAGCTTGGTATAAGGTGTCAAGTTAGATGTGTGCTGACACCATGGGAGCATGTAACCGTCTTCCAAGAACTCCTCATTTGTACAATATGATGCTAAACAGGTTTTTTTTCACATGCGATATTCGCAACCCCCCTCTGTGTAATGTCATGGTGAATTCACAAATATCAGCAAAAAAATACAAAAAACCCCAATCACAGACTCACTCTGACACTGATGCACCCACTCAGAGATGCACTCAGAGAGTAAAACACCCAGTCACAGAGTCATGCACCCACTCACAGATCTACCAATACACTTATGCACCCACTCACAGACACACCCAAAAATTCATCCTCCCAGTCACAGACCAACTCTATGAGTCATGCACACACTCACAGACCCACTCAGAGACTCACACACCCACTCACACACCCACTCGGACACTCAGACACCCACTTACAGACCCACGGAGAGACTCATAAACCCACTCAGAGATCCACTGAGATGCTCACGGACCCACTTACAAATGCATTCAGAGACTCATGCAGCTACTCACAGATGTACTCAGAGACTCATGCACCCACTCACAGAAGCACTTAGAGAGTCACACACCTACTTCCAGACCCACTCAGGACTCACAAACTCACTGACAATCACACCCAGAGACCCATGCACTCACTCACATAGTTATGCAACCACTTACAGACCCACACAGACACTGATGTTCCCACTCACAAATCATTCAGACAGTCAGGAACCCACTCACAGGCCCATTCATACATTCATACACCCACTCCCAGACCCACAGAGACTCATGTACCTACTCACAGATGCACTGAGAGACTCATGCACCCGCATCCAGACCCACTCAGGACTCACACACTCAATGACAGTCCCACTCAGAGACTCGTGCATCCATTCACAGTTACTGAGACTGTTATGCACCCACTCACAGACCCACTCATCAGACACATACTCACAGACCCAGTCAGACACTTATTCAGCCATTCACAGACCCACTGAAAGACTTGTGTACACACTCAAATACCCACTCAGACAATCATGCACCCACTCTCAGACCCACCCAGAGACTCACACACTTACTCACAGACTTACCCAGACACTCATGCACCCACTCACAGACACACTCAGACACTCATGAATCCAGTATCAGACCCACTCAGACACTTATGAATCCACTCACACATCTACGCAGGCACTCCTACAACCACGTAAACAGCCATGTATACACCCATTCAGTCATTCACACACCCACTCACAGACCCATACAGTCACTCACACACCAACAAAACTACTCAGACACCCACTCAAAGACCTATGCAGCCATTCACACACAAACACACACACACATACACACATACACTCACCTACCTATACAGCCACTCACACACCCATTCTCAAAGGTTACAGGTTACACTTAGGAAATAAAATTTTAAAAACATTGAAATTCACTGACAAATGTTACAGGGAAGTTATAGTTAGGCTCAAATTTCACTCATACAAACCCTGTGAAACCTGTGAAATTCAGCAGTTACAGTTACATGGCTAACTATAACCTACGCCCTCACAATACACTGCTTATGACCTCACATATTACAAAACTCATGACATAGACAGTGACATCACTGATGACATTACTGATGATATCTCAAATGATATCACTGATGACATAATTCTGTGAGTGTAAGGCTGATAGTATTCTGCCATCTGAGTGGCTGTGAGACTGTGTGAATCTGTTTCTGAATGGCTCTGTGATTGCTGTATAGGTGTGTGAGTGGATATCTTAGTGGCTGTATAAGTGTGTGAGTGGTGTATTGGAGAGTGAGTGGCTCTGTGAGTGGGTGTATTCAAGAGTGAGTAGGTGTAGGATAAGCTGTATGGTGAGAAAATGATGTGAGAGTGGCTGTATTGGAGAGTGTATTGATGTGTCAGTGGCTGTATGGGTGAGTCAGTAGCTATGTGAGTGCTTGCATAGGTGTGTGAGTGGGTGTGTGAGTAGCTGAACACGTGCCCTTGTGGCTGTGTAAGTGGCTGTGTGGGTGAGTGGTAGGTGTGTGAATGGCTATATAGGTTACTGAGTAGTTGTTTGAGTGTGTGTATAGATATGTGAGTGGGTGTCAGTACCTGTATTGGAGACTGAATGTCTATGTGAGTGGTTGTATGGATGTGTGAATGGGTATGTAAGTGGTTGTGTGAGTGAATGAGCAGCTGCATGAGTGTCTATAGATAGATAGGAGGGTACAAGAGTAGCTGTATTGGCAAGTGAGTGGTTGTGTGAGTGGCTGTATGAGTGAGTGAGTGTGTGTGTGAGTGGCTCTATAGATAAGTGATGGTGTGTGTGACTGGCTATATGGGTGACTAAATGAGTGTGAGAGAGAGGGTTTATGGGAGAGTATATGGTTGACTGTTTAGGCGATTTTGCACAAGTCTATGTATCTGCATGAGTAAATAAGTGGTTGTGGGAGTATCTGTACGGGTGGGTAACTGGTTGTGTGAGTGCATGAATAAGTGAGTTAGTGGGTGTGTGAGTGGCTCTAAAGACGAGTGAGTGTGAGTACTTGTATGAGTCTGTCAATGGGTATGTGATTGGTGTGAGTGTGTAGGTATATGAGAGGATGTATGGTGGTGGGGGTGGGAGTAGGTGTGTGAGTTGTTCTGTTTATGATGTCATCAGTGATATCATTTGAGATGTCATCAGTGATGTCAGGAGTGATGTTACTGACCATGTTATGAGTGATGTAATATGTGAGGTCATAAGCAGTGCACTGCGGAGCATAAGTTATAGGCTTGGGAATAGTTCGCAGAGTTTTGCTAACAAAGTTACAAGTGATTGCGAACTTACCATTTGCGATCGCGAGCGGGGAAAAAACTCTGCTGTACATCGCAAAGCGGAGTTTTCTGCACTCCGCAAGCTCCGTGTAGTGCAGAGTTCAGAAAACTCTGCAAACTCCACAAATGGAGCGAAGTTCACTGCCCAGGCCTAATAAGTTATAGGTAGCTGAGGTAACTATAACTGCTGAATTTCACTGGTTTTGTACAAATGAAATCTGAGCCTAGCTACAACGACCCTGTTGCCTTTGTTTTTCAGCGAAATTCTAAGGTGTTTTGATTCTATTTCCTAACTATAACATCTCTGTAACCTTTGATTGTTTTAGTTAATACACACACACACATATCTATATATATTTATATATATATATATATATACACACACAAACACACCCACGTATGTGCATGTTGCATCTACTCAAATGGCTTCTTCGGGAAGAAAAGAGAAACGTAGATAAGAGCTAAAAGTGGCAGATGGTCCAGAACAGACAGCAGTCTGCATGAATGAGGTAGGCATTGGGAGCTAGCGTGTATCTGCTTGACAACAGGCGAAGGCAAGGATTGCAAAGGGAATGAATGTGTCTGAGTGGGGAAGTCAGACTAAGTGGCTTTTTACACATGAAATGCTACTATATTTCGAATGCTGTTAGGTACTATATGGTTTCCCTTAGAATGTGTGTGTCCCTTGTTGTGATAAAAAGAACTTCTCCGCACAAACAGACAAAAGACGAGTCTCAGAACTGTGTTAATTTCTGCTTTCTCTAGTGTGCCTTCTTTCTCAGTGTTTATGTTTTTTCAATATCTCACCTAAAAATAGCTTCTAGCTGTCTGCTGTCAAAGACCTATTGTGCACAATACTAATGCTTTCTATGGGTTTTGGTTCAGCCGATTGCTGATCGTTGGCTGCTTTCATGTCACTGGCACTCCCTTGCTTCTTATTTTATGGTTTTCCTTCCTCTTCTCCTGTTTGCATCTCCAAGTGACCCTCCCTTGGAGCATATCTTCTTTTTAATCATTTTGATTGGATGATTTGCATCCTTCCACTGCTCATATTCAGGAAACTCCTTTTTTTTTCTTTTGCTTTTAGTACTCTGTGAGAGTGCATGTGCATGTGTTTTCTTGCTTCCCCATGTGCACTGCTTCCCCCACAAATCCACACCATGCTCACCTTGTTCCTCACTCTCACCTCTCAGCTCGCCAGTGGCGTTGTGATGTATGAGCTCACACATGTCACTAGGGTGGGCTGCTGTAGTGCCATGACACATACATGTGCATGGGTGATGTTGCATGCAACCGTAACATCGTCAGACATTTTTTCCTAATTTTGCCAAAGCTGCCCAGAATCAGCAAATGATCATTTGTTTCCTTGCTGATGTGGAACAACTTTGGCAAAACAAATTGGTAAAGCCAAAAGGTATGCACTTTCAAAGCCAAAAGGCAAGAACTATTGGCTTTACTAATGCTTGTTCAGGTGGGTTACTAGAACAGCTGTTTTTCTCTCCTTTACCGAGGTCCATTGCAAATTACTTATAAGGAAAAGGCAATTTCACAACTTTTAAAAGAAAACCAAAAATGATGTATTTGCTAGTTAACTTATACTGGAGGTAGATTTCATGCTGGTGCTATTTTTACTGATGAGTTGTGTGTATAGTCTCATTTTTTAAACCATAAAGTCAATTGGTGTTTGCATTAACATGTTCAGTGACCCAACAGGAAACAATGAACACAGGAATTCAGACACCCCCCACAAAATTAGTATGGAACTAACTGAATATACATCTAAGGGGGACACTATTTCACACAGTGGTGTTGGGGTGGATTAATAGGAGCTTTGCCATCCCTCCTCAACTCTCCTGCTTTCCCCCAGGCCTGATTGCTGGTGTCTAACACACTAAAATGAAGTTTACATTTCTGCCAGTAAAGGTAGCACCAAACAAAAAAGTTTGAAACGTTTCACTTAACAACTTACTGCACCATTAAACAAAATAAAAAATAACAGGATCACCCAAAAATGTGTTGGTCCAGCTCTTGGGTACATGACACTGCTAAGGCTTGGTAGCCTATCGACTTCATGGTACAGCTCAATATGGAACAGAATAGAAATGGCAAGAGTGGGAAGGTGTAAAGACATCACACTTGTTAATGTCAAGAAGAATGGAATCTGTTTGGCAGACGTTTTCTCAAAACCAAAACCTTAGGAATAGAATCTATGGTGAAATGAGTTGCAAAACGTGTATCATCAACACTGTTCAGAATGTTTTTCAAATTACATTCAGAGGGAATTTTTTGCTTCATACAACTAGAGCCATTGCTTCACCACTGTCTCTGGTGTGGATTTTTGTACTTTGCATACATACTTCAAAACCAAAGAAATCATAATGTCAAATGTTACAGCATAATAGGGGAGAAATGGACCAAGAAATGACATATCATCATTCCCTGGTCCCCCCTCCACTGTGCAAGGCTGATATGAAGTTTGCTGCCTCTTCTAAGCTCCTCGCCTGCCCTGATGGTGTGTGGTGGTAGCAAGCATTCTTGACTGGCTGTATCTCCTCATTTGTCTGCCTAGTTAAGATGAGTCTGCTCTCAACTCAAGCACAAGAATACCAGTGCAGCATGACTCCATTATAGTAAACACTGATATTTGTAACACCAGTGAGTTTGCCCACAGGTTCAAATGCTCCCTCTTGGCCTGATGAGGGACCAAATTAAATTTACTATATCTCTGTGCTGAATTTACTTTTGCTTGAGGCACATATTTCAAAGTAATTCTGCATAGTAAGGAAAAAGAGGCTAGGTGCCAAAATATTAGAGCACTCTCTTGCTGAGAGGCACTGGAACATTGTACTCCACCCTACATGAACTCCTACAACTGCTCCCCAGTACTTTGTAGGGTAAACATGGATGATAATGGGGAAGGTTGTATCAAACCCCATCTACTTAGTGCTGTCTCTGTACAGCTCTTGTTCTGGCACACATGGCTGCAAAAGCTCCCTGTGAATGCATGCCTGGGTGCAACAGCATGTCCACTGCTGCAATTCTGAAAAATGTCTGCACCTGCAGTGCCCCACAGGGCTTTGTGGATGGGCCTTCGCAAAACTACTTTGTAGCTGCAAGAAAAAAGGAACCAATAGATAAGTGATCCCTTCTTCTACACTATGCAGGTAAGAGATATCTAAATTGTTTCAGAACTAACCCAACACGGGACGTGGCCAAATATGACACAATGATTGCTGCTTCAGAAACACACTTCCACTCTCAACCAAACCACAACTGTACGGAATTTGTTTTACAGCAAGCATAACATCAAGAATTAGAATCTATTGACAACTGCTATGCCATATTAAGGGGACTTGTCAGTAACGTGCACAGATTAAGATACCAGCAAGGCAACAGTGTGCAACTGATATAGGAATGCAAATCATCAGTCCTCAGGCATCTCATCCTCCATGAAACTTGGATGGCATTGAATGACGTACTCACCTTAGGCAGGCCCCACAAAAGCCCGAATGACTGTGAAGATGGAATCGGACACACAGAAACGGATCAAGACAGAAACCATTGATGCAATATAGCGCAGAATGCATGTCAGAGGTGCTTTTGGTGGCTTAACTGAAAAAATAACATGCAAATACTGAGGTGACAAAATAGAGGCTGGAAAGGCCTCCTGACCAGATGAAACATGCCCACCACAGCAGCGAGATCATGGAAGCCATATCTCAGAACAAACAAACTGTCCACTAATGAAGGATAGGGATGGTTCCCTGAACATGCCTGAGAGTATTGACAATTTTTCTTAACATAATTCACCGACCAATCATCTAAAGGGACATTTGGGGCAAACGTCTCACATAAAATGTCTTTAATCAAACCAAAAGTTTCACTACTGAAAGCAGTACTGGGACTCTGTTGAGTTGTACAGCAACTCATGGTCTTCGTCTTATTTTCTGTGCTGCAGTGTGAGAACACATGGGTCATTACTACACTATTAAAACATAACTATACATTGTAAGGCTTAGGGCGCATAAACATCAAACAGCATATAAACAAATCAGTTCCACCTTTGGAACACAGGCACAGAAGAATCGAATTCCACTCATGGCTGTAAGTGGAAGTTCAGCTAAAAAGACTTGAGCAAATGTATAATATAGAAAAAGTGACAGGGCCCATCTTCTCAATGTCACCCACAATAGTAGCAGTGAAGCACAAACTACCAGCTGCAGCTCATTTTAAGTATTCATATTCGAAGGGCGGCTCCGCTGCTAAGGCAGAGGAGCATCGTCCCATTGCTCTGAGAGCAGATGAAAAATACAAATAAAATGATAATAACAAAGTTATTATCATTTTATATTTCATAGCTATGGTGCTGGGTTATGGCAGGGCGGGACTGGTGTTAAAGCCAAGGGAGGTGGAGTGGTTTGTGCACAATAAGTGCACATGATGGTTTGGCTGGATGTCTTGAGCCAGCCAAACAGTCATGCACACTTAGCATGTTATCCACCGGGCTATAATGCACAGTCTGGGTGGAGAACATGCACAGGCTCCCAATCCCTGTCTGAGCGTCGAACCTCAGCGTTCAGACCAAGCAGCAGCATTGGCTTAAGGGAGCCTGTGTGCTTCCTGCTTTCAGGACTCACCAGAAAGAGAATCAACGATGGAGGAGAGACTGTGGCTGGGAAAAAGTAAGTGTTTATTTATTTTTATTCCCTCCAGCCTCCACTGTGATATACGGCTATCAAATACTAACATTAAAAAAGAGTGGATCATTGATCCCACTGTTGTTGATATTTTGGCAGACCTCAATAACGCTAAATGGTTTTTGAACTGTTCGTGAACTCTGGCTACCATGAAGAGTTGAGCCATTAGTTCTCAACATTCTCAACCCACATGGAGCTGAGGTGGTACAAAAGACTAAGCTACGGAGTGGAATCAGCCACTAAGACGTTCTAAAATGCAATCTGGCAAGCACTGTCCAAGATCATAAGCAATGACATCCTCTCTTATTTGACAGCGCCACAACAGAACATCATAGCCAACTGAGAAGCACCCAGCAATGGTTAGTAGAATCACGCCTAATGTTACACTGAGATAAAGAAGGTCCAAATAAATGTTTTTTTTCTCCCAAATTGATCATCACTGTGGACTAAACAAAAAGTCAGACGTCTCTGAGCACCAATCTCCCCAGATCTTGTCAGAAGTCTGAAGCTTCCTGGGGATGGTAACTTACTGTGAATGCATTATACCCAACCGAACCATGTAAACTAACCTATTTACAACCTTTCCATGTCAAACATTATGTGGCAATTATCAAGCAAACCTCAAATCTGCTTTGTAAAATATAAAAATTGACATTCTCAGTGATTCTTCAATACCAAATCACCCACAGAGCTAATAGTGGATGCCAGCCCCATGGGTTTGGGTGCAATTTTGTTTTTAAAAAAATCAAGGGATTAGCTGTGTTTTATTGCTTTAAAAATCAGATCCTTACCCAAATGGGAGACACAGTACTCACAGACAGTGAGTTAAAGCACTGGCCAAAAAGTGGGGATGTGCTAACATTCGTCTATACTTTAACTGCCATGAATTCATACCTGTAACTGATCAAAAGCCTTTCATTCCAGTGTTCTGGTGAACTGTCCAACATCCAAAATCCACAATAAAAAAATGCACTCATTCAAGTTCATTAATGTTACTTTTCAGTCTTATATAGACTAGCGGCAGATGACCTTTCACACCACCCAGCAGTGTGCAGAGAGAGATATGATGAACAATCAGCAGACACTGAAGCCCATGAACATATGGGTACAACACAGTGTGTGCTCATAGGTAATAACAATGGCAGAGATTTAATGACTTTCAGCAGGGGATAAATGTCTACAATTGGCAGTGTCTGCCATTAATTCCAATGTGTGGAAGCCATACTTCACTGAACATTGAAACAAAGATGCAAACTTGATGCAAGCCCTCATGAGGTTGTAAAGGGTGTGTGTAGAAAATTGGGATATTCGTAAAGTGACCTGCACAAGTAATATTTGCACAATTTCCCTTTCTGGGAAACAAACACACCATTGTAGCACTTGACTCTCTCAGAGTAGTAAATCAGAGCAGTCCAAGGCCTACTCATGGGAGGTGGTGTGGCTAGTAATCATTATTCGCTGGCACACAATAATAACACTCAATAAAGGATTGTCTAGTCGGTGCTTTTTCTTTAGAAAAAGGAAAAGTACATTTATTACACACACAAGGAGGAAATAAGAAAGGTAATGGATAAAGACAGGAGTTCGACCTTGATTCTGCTGGACTTCTCATCGGCCTTTGACATGGACAACCACGACCTTCTTATAAATCGACTTCTTTCCTTGGGCATTAGGGGTAAAGCGCTGGATTACTGAAGTCGTTTCTCAGTGATAGAGAGTAACTGGTGGAGTTTGGGGGTTTCAAGTCCCCGCTGTTCTCTTTTCCCTGTAGGGTGCCACAGGGCTCCCCTTTTTAACCTTTATGTATCTCCTCTCCGCGCACTCATACACAAATCATTGCATCCTTTGCAGGGGATCCTACGAACACCGCAATCAAGATTCCAAGACTGTATGTGCGATGTAGGTAATTGGATGGCCCAAAACTGCCTAAAGCTGCATTCAGGTAAAATGGAGGTGCTTCTCTTCAGACAAGATAACTCCTTTTGGACACCAAGTTGGTGGCCTCAGATATTGGGAGAAATTCCTGAGCCATTCGTAAAGGTAAAATATGTAGGAGTCTATTTTGACTCCAATTTGTCCTTTGGAGGACAAATTAATGCGATCACCTCCTGCTTCTTTATGATTAAAACTCTAAGGAAAATATTACCTCTCATTCAACCAGAGCTCCAGAAAGCCGTGGTCATAGCACTCATTCTGTCTAAAATCGATTATTGTAATGGCCTCTTTCTTAATATACAATCATGGTATCTTAATAAACTGCAGGTCCTCCAAAATTCAGCATCCCGTCTGCTGCTTGCTATGCCAAAACATAAGTCGATGACCCACACCCTCCCATCTTTGCACTGGCTTCCAGGTAAGAGACGCATTGAATTCAAATCCCTTTGTATTGCCTTTAAGGTGCTGCATGGGCTAGGCCCGGATTATTTCTCACAGAGATTTAGATGGTATATCGCAGAGCGATAGTTGCGGTCCATGGCCTCCTTTAATCTGGTAACTTCTGGGGCAACAAATGCCTCATGGTGGGGAAGGGGGAGTTTTGTGGCAGGTATGGTTAGCCTGTGGAACTCTCTTCTTCTAACACTTAAGAAGGAAAACAATCTTCTGGCATTCCGCAAACTCTTAAAAACTTGGCTCTTTAACAACTAGCCGAAACATGCTTTTCTCTCATTCTCCTTCGGGTTAGCCAATTCTGCAGTATACACCGTGCCAAGACACCCGTAGGTATTAGTGCGCATTATACATTTTATTTTCATTTCATTACACACATGCACACACACATTACTAAATGCTAAACATTAATTTACAAATGTATACATTAGGCAGATTGAAAATACCATAGATGACATTACGTAAACAACTTTGACCCCTAAAGGGCCACACAAACACATAAAGTAAGTCTATTGACTTGGTCAAAGGTTTAAATTCAACAAACCACATATCAAAAGGTCAGTAAATGCAATTATCAATAATAACCATGTGTAAATGACCTTCTTAATGTTAATAAACCATATTTGTCTTGAACATATAATCACTGTCACCATTATTATATCAATAAAGCATTATAAAATGAACATAACATGCCTGTGTGCTTTTTCTGTACCTTCAAGCTGTGAAAATGCAATCATAAAAACAGCCTCTAGAGGGCATCACTTTCTGATCACATAAAATGCAACCATAGATTCAGCTCCTAGAGGGCACTTCATTACACATATATTATTAAACCTCTTCAGATCACAATAAATGCCGCCATAGAACAAGTCCCTAGAGGTCGCTGCTTCCCAGTTGTAGAACAGTGGCTCCAGCCTTGGGAGTGCTTTAAAAAGTGTGGAAAAAAGTTCGAGGAGATCAAGCATTCCATGACTCCGCAAATATTGTGGTCAGTACTTTGAAAACTCCTTGAGGGAAGATAATGCACTTCTGAAGCCCCCCACACTCTCTTTTCAATGTTGATAGTGCCCCTGCTATCCTGGGGCCATCACAAGGAGAGACAAATATGCAGGGCATTTCCCGGGAGCTTGAATAAATCATGAACAGCTCCGGCTGCTTGTTTATGCTGTGAAGCCACCAATGTATCCTTTTTGTTATTTTTTTTCTTTTTCTTTGTTAGTTAAGGGTGCCTTGTCCCACCCAGCCAACCTCATGCCTCCAAAATGTTAGGGGCAGCTGACTGAACCCACCCCTCGCTGCCCAACCTGCTCCCCATCCGGGCTGCCCTTCCAAGTGTTGCTGCAGGTGCCAGCAGTCCTCTTTCCCTGCCCTGCCAGCTCCTATGGGCAGGGCACTTGTGCTAGTGGTGGACACCCGCTCATCCAGACATTGGCACAGGGTGCCGGGCAGGCTCACCACCGATCAGGGGACTGGGGCGGCACTCCCTCATCCTCCTTCATTTCTCTTGTGGCCTGGAGTTGTGAACCAGGGCTCTCCCTCTATCTCTCCAGCTCAGGGGTCCACAAGGGCTCTCCCTCTTCTCTGTCCAATCGAGGGTCGGGATGGGGTCCCTGTCTTCTTTTCTTCCAAAGACTGCCTGAGGAGTGGGGCCCCTTGGCCAATGGAGGGTCTGTGGAGAGAGCCCAATGCATGCTGCCTCCCTGGGAAAAAAATGACAGATCAACCTCACTGCATGACCCCAGGCCTTGGCCCACCCTAGGGGTAATTTCAGGACAGTCAGCGGAGCCCGATGTGAAATTTGCTGTCGGAAAGAGGTGAAAAGTTGCCAGTCTTCAAAACACCATGACTGTTGCCCCGTTTGGGCCTATCTAGATGATTGTGGGTATATTTTACTCCTGGTGGTAAACTCTACCCACCAGGAGCAGTATCAGCAGACTGTCTCACCTTTGAAGTTGTGTAATCTACAGGGAGTTGGTTCTCCTGGCTCCCTGCACCAGCCTTCCTCCTGGTCTTTGTTGCTGGGTGCAGAAGTCAAGGCTTTCCCCCAACTGGTCCTCAGGGGCTGTAAGGGGGCCAGCCACACTGGCCCTTGGAGTGACCCATTGGTCCTGGGATCAACTGGGGCAGAGTCCTTAATTCTTTGTTGGTCATGAGGGGTTTCTCCTTCCAATTGTCCATGGCAGTTCCAGGAACCAGCAGCAAAGAGCAGAAAACCACCAACCTACAGTGCAAAAGGTTTTAAAAGGGGGTGGAAAGTTCTAAAAGCCATGCAATGCCAGTCAGTCCTAAGGTGCTACGTCATCTATCCACCCCTGTCCCAACCCTCCTGTACAGCATGCTGGGACAGTTTAAGATGGTGTCATCCAGGAGTCACTAGTCACATCTCCTCCGGGTGCCTCACCGCCACCCCTCACTAACATCACAGCCCAGGCCTTTTTCACCAATCTTCAAAGGGGTGTTCCCTCCTGTGTCGCTCCAGAAGTCTGGGCTTCCCCCTTTGTTTAGTGGGCTTTGGCTGGCCCATCTCTGGTACAGTGTGACAAATAATTGACTGATGCAGATCCTTCATCCCCACCCTTTTCCTCCTCAGGAGCTGGTTGAAGCACTGTTAATTGCTCCCTTTGTGTGGGGAGGCCTTTGTTTTTGCTGCTGGAGAGAAATGTAATTAACTTGGTACAGTGGGGGTGACTAAAGCCCTGGACTCTGATGCTGAGCCTAGCCAGAGAAATATGATAATTCTTGATGAACCATACATTGTACACATATTGTCTTGGAACTCGCAGATTTGATTTTCTTGCACAGGTTACACCGCATTTTGATATGTCACTGGACATTGTAGGCCAAAGGGAAGCAAAACTGCAATCTAAGGCAGTTTTCCTCCAACCTTATAATAAAGGGTTGCTACAGCCAAAACAGTAAATCACATTGACTTTGTCTAATAGAGTCCACTAACATTATAAGCTCTATCCCAGGTCAATATCTAATCCTGTTGAGTCCCCTCTGTGTCAGGCTACCTGTCCGCAGTTATCAGGCTGCACACAATGGTAGTCTCATATGCGCAGCCAGCACACATGTGCACACATGTGTAAACATGTGCCCACGTGTAACCAGCCAAGTGACCCTTAACCGTGCTACGTTGCATCAGACATCTCAAAAGCCGGACACTGGCGGTAAACACACGCCATATGATTACAGTGGGTCAGACACATGTAGTGAGATTCACCCCAGTAAAAAGTCCAAAACCGAGTGATCCAAAAAGCCAAATATCCAAACTTACTGAAAGGGCAGAGCTCAACTACAATAGTGTGCAGCAAGATAAGCATATCAATTGAGAACTACTGCTAGGAGCTTAGAAGATCATAATATCAAGGGACTGTCAGGGCCACAGGGACCGGACTTTGCAGTTTGTTCACAAAGGCTGCCATAGCAGGTAAAACTTAAAACATGTCTCAGAGGAAAGGTATGTTTCCCAAGACTGGATGCTCTACTGGATGAAGATATCAGAGGCTATTTGCTCCTTCAAGCAACTGACATGGGGTACCACACTTTTTCCTGCCGTAACAGAGAGCATATGCATACATTGTACTTTGTTCTATAGTGAGTATAGATTTCTGTCAGATGGCCCACAAGTGACAGTTTTACAGTACCTGGTGTTGGAGGCAGTATAATCCACTGCTTTTGAATATTGTCCCAAGATGGAGTACGTGCTAGCTGAATAGGAACTGCCAACAGTTCTCATAATGGCATATGATCCTGCCTCTAATGGACATGAATTTCAAGAATATTTGGACTTTTTCCGAATTGATCATCACAAAATCACCCAGCACCAGCCCATGGCAAATGAGGAGTTTGACCACATCATGGACACTTTAAATAAAGTACTCCAAATAGCGATAGACAACTACAACACACCTCACTGCACCACACAATGCACAGTAGTGTCCTTTTTGTTTGGCCACATCATTCTGGACACCATTCAAGCAGCACTGCAGTGGGTACCATAGAACTTAGATACCAGTTCTAGTCGAAACAGAAGAAGAGGAACAATGATCTGGTAAGTCGAAGACAGATTACCAGTGATACTGACATCAGTATTGGTGGCAAAGTGTTTGTTATGGATCTGCAACTTGAGGGGAAATTTAGAACCCCCTTCGAATGGAGAGACATAAGTAACAGAATATATTACTCTTGATTTCCAAGCAAGTATCACTGTCAGAGAACATATTGCATAAATCACTTAGGAAATGGTGGTTAAATTGCATTTTTCTGGTCCAATGAAAAGTATGTTTTCCAAACAAATGTGCACAGAAAATGCAATATTTGAAATAGGTCTTCCACAATATTAGATAAATGCACGAGATCATAACATTTGTTGATGTCTTTCCCTTGTTGCCATCAGGAAACCTCATTGTAAAAGTAGCTGACTGTAACAGGAAGGGTATGCCAGACTCATCTAGATTGTGAAAAAAAAGAAATGCTGTGATCTACAGGCATGCTTTACCGCCTAGATTTTACAGAGATTATGACATATCACCAGTGCAGTACAACATCATTTAACTACATGTGAGTTGAATGGCATAAAGGGAAGTTGTGAAACTTAAAGGCGTGCAAGCCTTACAAAAGTAAAAATCAAGTGTTCAAATGATGCAATAGACTTTGCAGCAGAACTATTTAATGTCCAAAAGACACCAGATGACCATAAAGTTGCACAGCGATTTCAATTGTCAGTTCATCTCTGCCAGCCCAGTTATCTAAATTCACCCTCAACTGCATGGCCCTGCAATAGAGATCAGCCTGCATGCATGAGTCATATCTTTCATTTAGAATAGAATAATGGCCAGAGGGAGAAAAAATGCTTATTCAGAAACTGTCCTAGGATGACCATTGCATTTTACTAGAGATAAACTAAAAGGAGCAATCAGCCTTTCAAAACAAGCATTTATGTGATTGAAGAACGCTCTACACTAATTCCAGGTGGACCCACAGACAAGAAGACTGCTGACGGTGGCCTCTTTTATCATGTACCACATAAAAGTGCTCATGATGTTGCCAGAATGATCACGACCGTGTAATGAATACACAAACTGTGCATTTTTCCATATAGCTTACAGATTCAAAACTCCAAACAAGAAGAAATTACAGTGCGTGCAACTCAATCGAGCCCTTCCCAAGGTAAAATTAAAACTAGATGCTATTGACATTTTCAGATAGGTCAGTATATTTTAGATGGTGGTTCAACCACTACATATTTCAGAGCTCCCCTTCCACATTAGTCATAGCCCCCTAACCTTGACTTTCTTCACCTTTGCCCGTGCTTGCAAAAGAAAAGCCATCCCATCTGTTATACACAGTGCCTCATGTTAACTATTTCAGAACAAAGTCCCTGCAAAATGGATGTGGTGGCATGTCAAAATACATTTTTAGGTGGAGGCTGTGGCATAGCCTTCAAAGGGCTAGTGATTCTCGGGACGTGTTTACATGTTGAGGAACCTTACAGTATTTTTTTGAGTTATGTGAGTGAAGGATAAAAAGGTTTGGGGAGATTCTTGTGCTCATGTTTTCTGTGCACATCTACATTTTTAAATGTTTGTCTTACATGGAAAGCTTTGCATAACTGCACACGTCAATTTCCCATCAGTCCTTTCAAGAATAGCAGTGGCTCTTGTACCACCAATTTAAGATTACACAGAGACCGCAACCTGGCACATCATAGATGATGCATTTCTGACCACAGCTGAAGCTCCTTGCTGTCTTTGACACAGTCAAAATTTCACAGATAATGCCCTTCACTGTTCGCCTCCTACTTTTCCAAACCGCACCAGTTGGTTCACATGGGGACCTCCAGTTCCCAATACACACATATCCCAAGGTTCCATACTGTTCCATACCTTCTGCAACTTCTACTTGAAGCTGCTGCTTGGTGCTGTACTTACAGATAACACCATCAACATTCACTAACATGATGCACACATTTACTTGAAAATCTCCTCTGCTTTAGATATCCAATACCTTAAAGACTGTCTGTACATCTTCCAGATCTGGATGTCCAACGCCTATCCGAAGCTCCATCCAAAGAAGATAGAATTCCTGTCATTTGTGACGAACAATCAAACAAGAAACAGTGCAAACCTCATTCAATGACATGAACCTTGACGGCTTTGAATACAAAATTTCACTGAATGCCAAGTTACTTGGTTTCACCCTGGACACCAGAGGCTCTGTCTGCGTTGAATAACTGGATATCTAAATATGAACTTGGAACACATTAACAAAAAAACAAAAAGACGGCATGGAACCCACTCTCTATTCTATAGAAAGTGAAACTGTTTCTTCTTGAAAGTGACTTCAGAACTGATGTTCAAATCCTCGTACTCTTGCATTTGGAAGGTGGTAATGCCCTGTCCATGGACTCCCAGTTTACTACTGTTGCACCTTTTAATTGGCATCCTATATACTACAGCAGTCTCATCCTGGACCTGATGATGATATGATCACATCACCACCATCCTGATCAACCTGATGGAACTCCATGGCTCTCCTTGGAGGCTAGCAACATCTTGATGTTACATGATGACTTGTGTGTTGATGTTGCCACTGACTGCCAAATGCATTATGCCCACCACCGTTCTCCTTGTCTCTCTTGTTACCTGAACCTGCCTGACCAAGTCTACTATTTTCCCCAACCACCTGCCCAATGTTTCTGCTGGTTTTGGTGCCGCTCGGGTGCTGGCCCCCGGGCGGGACACCAGCCCGGCCTCACTCTGTTCACTTTGCTCCATGCCTATGCAAACGTGTCCAGTTTGCATGAGGCCTGACTCTGCCTGGCTGATGGAGTGGGACAAATGACAGTGGACTGCTTGGCCCTATGGCAAAACCCAGCAAAGCAGCGCAGGTGAGATCTGGGAGACCTGTAGAGTTCGCAGCGCCTATTGCTTTGGCGAGGTTGGTTTCAGTGGCACTAAGGAGATGGGGAAGGCAGCACGAAGGCGGCCTGAATGTGGCTTGCAGAAGCCGCTGCTGGCAATTGGTTTCCAAGGTAAAGGCATCCCCTTTGCTTGGATTGTAAGGAGTGGTAGTGTGACATTACAGAGGGGAGGATACTAAATGCCTGCTTTCAATTTTTGTTGGGTAATCTGCCACCAGAGCATCAGCATCATCGAACCAACATATTTGCAAACCCTGGGGAGCCTTGTTTGCTGAGGACAGTCTGCCTGTTAGCCCTGCTGGGATGGGATACTACCTCCTGCAGCATTTTGGCATCTTACGGGAGTGTGAGGCACCAGAGCGGCATAAAACCATCAAAGGCAGACTTCTTTAGCCTGGACTCTGATGACTGTGTTCCTTAGGATAAGTGGACTCCATTTTTTCTCATATTGTATATTTGGGGTATTAGTCTTCCTTTTTGTGAGGTGGCCTAGGAATCCCTATGTAACACATTTATAAGTAAGGCTTCTACTTTATTTAATCATTATGGGAAAGCATAAGTGTGTAGGGGGGACACAGGCTGTGCAATCAAGTTCATCTGTAAATTCCACCTCAATCAACAGAATACTACAGAGAGCAATTGGAGTTGTTGCTACCGAAATTGAGCTCACTGAGATTATCCTTGGGGGTAGGGGGACCCTCTAAGGAGTTGGACACTGCAAATAGCCACATATATATATTGATTCGGAGGACCCTGTGAGATATTCACCATCAACTCAAATTGTTGTAGATACCACTCTGCAGACGCCGATGCCTGGCTCAAAAAAGTAGGAGATCCAAAATAGCCCAATCTGGATGGCTAATAGAAGAAGCTGTTTATGATAAATCCCATCAATTTGCTAAGAAAGCCAAAAGTACTGTTTAAAGTAAGGTGCATTTTTAGGATCCTTTACCTGCACGCTCCCCCTTGCAATGTTCTAATCAGCTTGTCGGCAGTGTGAGTATGGCAGGAACAATGAAATCTATGAATCGCTGTTGGATGGATGAACTTGAGGGCGAACTCTTTGAAAACAATTCAAGTAGTGATTAAGGACAAATGGGAATCATGGCCTTCCTCAGGACCTGGTTATTACTACGACTGCAAGATATATGTGAGCAAACACTAACACAATAAAAAAACAATATAATTGGAATGATACAACCAATTGATACCTGTGTACTTTAGTAGGCACAACAGGAATATTAGTAAACACCCGTATGAAATCGGAAGGACTACCCACCACTCCTGGTAACAACTCAGGGCCCTGAGTTGTTACCAGGAGCGGAGGGTAGTCCTCCCGATTTCATACGTCTTGCAGTCATAGTAATAACTACTAATAAAAATAGGTCTTGAGGAAGGCCATGATCAATGGATGATCAAGATTGGCTGATACATGTAGACCTCCTTTTTGTTATGACCAGCGCGCTCGCACATTTTATCAGATCGCGCTTACACTGCTTTTAATCTTTGACACCACGGTATAGCCAATAAAAGTTGCTCTCTCCTGGTAGTCAATTTTAACCATTTCACTTTACACACTGCATTACGTACTTTCACCACACTGCTTCATGCTTCACTGATCTTAGGAGATCTAGCCGCTAGGATAATTTTGAAAAAAAAAGCGAGTTCCTCCTGAACACATCTAAGGAGTTGTAGCTCCTTGGCTGTACTAGGCTTGCAGCCAAGAGGAGATCCCAAATGATGAAGCATGCCACCTCGGTGGGTGATGGGATTCTGTCCTCTTAAATAGGACTCCTTAAGTGCATATTTCCCTGTTGTTTTGCACAATATTTTTTCTGTACTCTCTTCAGAGACCCGCAGATTCTGTGTTTTGGTATATATGGAGTGGAGATTGATCCGCGCAGGTCTTTAAACTTCCCTTAGACCCCTTTCTCTATCTGGTTTCGTAGTATTTTTAATAAACCCTTTTTTAGAATCCCCCTGAACCATACCTATAGTAATTTTCCAACAGATGCTGAGTAGAACCAGACCCATGATATATATAATGTTCCAGTTAGGTTTGGGCCCCTTGATCAAGTTGATTGACGGATGTCTCAGGAAAACCCCAGTGTTCATTTCACCCACCTAGGGCTGATTATCTTATAAAGGGAAACTATTTAGGGACCACAGCAAATAGTTTTCCCATTATATCTTTGGGAAATCTATTGGCTGATGAGCCAGCCAGTGACCCGACTATGGGAAGTCAGGCCCTCCCTCTCTTCAAAACTCCTTCTTTTGATTTTAAAAGCACTAAGGTAAAAAGGGATGAATATAGAAAGAGAGGAACCCTACTATACTGTAGTCTCCCGGATGATCTGACAGTTAGTAAGGGCGAGTCAACTATTAATGACATTAGTGGGAGAAAACATACCCTGAGTGTAGTTTCATAGAATGTTGCAGGAATTGGCTCTAAACTTGGTAATCCAAATTGGAAATAATTTATTGATCTCTACGATATATGTAACTTTCAAGAAACATGGAATTGTTCCCATATAGATTGGCCGGGGTATGCAACTTATGGTATAGTAGCCATATCATATCAGGGGCTCGAGGAAGACCTTTTGGGGGCTTATCAACATGGGTGGGGACGCAGGTTGGTATTACGGTGTTGGGTTCAGAGAAGTTATCTATTGATGTTTTCTGTGTTACTATTACATTTCTTAATGGCCTTATTGTTATATTTACAGTGTATACTTGAGACCTTCAACCAGTTAACCGAAATCCCTTATATTAAGTCACCTCACTTCTCAAATGGGGAAATCACATCCAGCAGTTGTGAAAATTGTTGGCGGTGATTTTAATGGCCAGTTTAAGCCCCTAGACATTTCCTGTTGTGCATTCCTCTCAGAAGAAGACATGCTCTAGTTTATCCCTATCCTTGCCCTTTGTCCCATTAAAAAAACAGCCCGCTTTAGCAATCCAAATTAATGCAATCCTGCTGATTCAGGGTATTCGCACATGTAATGGCAGGACTAATTCAGACAGGGCTGGGAACTCCCCTTTTATTATAACATCAAGCCTGAGTTTAATTGATTATATTTTGGTCGATTTTAGATTATGGCCTTGTGTTTTGGATATGGATGTCATTAGTAGAATAGATAGCGGCCACAATGTATTAGATCTTACCGTGGGTGTTCCAACGAATAGCGATTCAGTTACATCTGTTCAATCCTTGATTAATAGATGACAGTTATTACAAAATAAGCGAAGAATTCAATGGCAATCAGTGAGTTGCTCAAAGGAGACATTGAGGCATATCTACAACCTGGTTGAAAAGAGCCTGGGAGCATATTGTAACCTCGATCTTGATTTGAACCAGGTAACTTCTTTAACAGCAATATGGGGAATCCACTATAATCTTTTCGAGCACCTGCAAAACGTCTACTATATTGAAGTGGGGAATCAGGGCAAAGAAAGGGAAGTACCCGCCAGGTATAATAAGCAATACTGATTGGCTAAAAGGGCCTCAATAAATACGCTAAAAACAAAGGATAGAGGAGAGATCCAACAAAGAAGAATCGGATATTTAACACAAGCTAAAAAAGATTGGGACTGTGGAAAATGGGAGCTGCTGCTGGCAGCAACCAGGGGAAAAAATCACACTACCGTTTGGAATAAGGTTGCGAAGGGGAACGCCGAATAGATAGTGATATAGCAGCGGAGGCATAGATCTCCCATTTTGAAAATCTATACTCATCTTCCCAAGGCTGAGGACCCCTATCAGTTTATTTATGGAACCCTAACACAACTAATTTTCCCAATTCTGATGTGTTTCTCCCTATAATTTGTGAAAAAGTGGAATGAGCAATCAGGAAGGCTGTCACCCCATAAAGCCCCAGGCATTGACAAAATACCGGCAGATGTATTCCTTTCAGAAATAACAATTTGGGGACCCTATCTCACCTTGGTCTTTAATACTATACTAAAAGGCCTGCAGATTCTACACTCTTGGGCTGGAACTGAAATATTTCCAGTGTAAAAAAAGCGCTCTCCTTTGGACCCTGCAAATTATAGGTCAAATGTATACCACCCAGATTTTTTTTGCAGGGTTATTCTCTTTCGACTCCAGCAATGGTTAGATGAGCATGAGTCCCTTTCAGGCCGGCTTTCACTCTAGCAACTCGACTATTGACCACATTTTTAGATTCCAGTTAATTTACTGGAAGACAATCATTATTGGTGATGGTAGATTATACGCTGTGTTCATAGACCTTAGAGCGGCTTTTGATTTGATCCCAAGGGCAGCCCTCTAGACACGGCTAGTAGAGAGGGGTATTCCTGAATATTTATGTAAAATCATTGAGAGACTGCATGCTTCCAATTTTGCCAGGTACATTGCGGGAAGCTAGCTGAAATTACTGAGCTATTTTCTGTTAGTAAAGGTGTACAACAGGGCTGTGTGATGGCCCGACCCTTTTCACATTGTTCATAAATGGCCTTGTAAGCTTCCTAAACAAATGTGATGATGCACCAAAATTAGCAAACATGAGGGTTCCCTCCCTCACGTTTGCTGATGATACTCTTCTTCTAGCAAAGTCCCCCATGAGGATCCAGAAAATATTGGATCAGTTCAATAGGTTTTGCTAGGACATGGGATTGGAAATAAGTGTGTCTAAAACCAAGTACATGGTTTTTCAACCCATGTCATACAACTCAACTGAACCCAACACTGAATAGGGTGCCACTTGAAAGGATCCACTTGCTGGAATATCTAGGTTTTACCTTAAATGAGAGGGTGGATTGGGCCCGTCATATAGCAGAGGTTAAAACCAAAGCAAAACATAGGAGGTTTGACAAAGATGTAATGGGGCTCCATTATAAACGTTTTCCTCCAGTTCTACAGCTTTACTCCTATCAGGCTTTGGGGTGGCCTCATGCATGGAGCTATGGGGGCACAAAAATCTTAAAACATTAGAACTGATAGAGAATCGGTTTTTGAGGAATGTGTTATGTACACTGGCAAGTACTCCATTGATTCCCTTAAGGTTTGACGCCGGCCTTCGACCATTCAGTGACAAGGCAGCAGTTAGACCCTTAATATTTTGGAGAAGACTATGGCTTGCCACAGAATTGTCATTCTATCATAATGGTCTTGAGGAAATACTCAGATATCCTGTTGTTGTTGCCTTCCCATGGATTAGATGTGTCAGAAATATGTTTTATGAACTAGGTTTATCCAATCTATGGGAAGATCCAGGGGGCATCTGCTGTTTTATTTCAGTTAAGGAATTGAAAACCTTGTTTAGATCCTATAGGATAAATAGGCTCCGAACTTCATCGACTTTGGGTACTTTAACAGATGTTTTTATAAAGATAAAGGATTCTTGTTTTACAGAATCTTTCATAGACGATATTGAGCCTAACTTGTCGAGGAAACCTTACCTGCAATTTAGACACAGTACTTTGCCACTTTGCACTTTCACCTCAAGATGGACGAAGTTAACAGACTTAGTTGAAGTGGAATGCCCATCTTGGGGATATGAAAAGGAAACTGTAGCTCACATGTTGTTTTTTTGCCTATCCTATAGTAGGGCATGGGCTAGGTGGATAGTTCCAATATGTAGACGCCAAGGAGTTGCAAGACACATGGAGGTGTGTAGAATTTTGCGCACAGACCTGATGCCCCCATTGACGTTTGCAATTTCCAGGTTTTTAATGGTGATTTGGAATGTCAGGAAGAAACTAAAAGGAGCCTCCAAGATCAATTAAGTTGATATTCTCCCTACTAACCACTGAAAATAATCGAATAAACAAAAAACTCTAAAGTTTCTAAGATCAACCATGGGAAACTGGGCCCTCTGTTTTTATTTAATTATTCTTTTTTAGATTATGAATTGTATTTTCAAGATTGTTTTAAGTGTCTGCTGTTTTATACTGTTATTGTATTTTGTCTGTCTATTTTATGGTATTTTACCGAAATAAAGAGGTTTGAACTGAAGTTTGATTGTAGTTGGCATATTCATGATTGGCAATTGTTACTTTGTGAACTAGTTTATGTGCCTGATATGAAATTGGCACATCCATTATATCCATTTGAAATGGCAATATGGAGCTATGTCCCATGTGGGACACTATTACTAGGCTTTCTTATTGAACAAGATTGTCCTGGAATCTGTCTTTTGGTTTGCACTGTTTGAGAGTTGAGATATGTGTGACTCCTTGGTGTAAACTGTCTAGAACAATTTAGGCATAGATAGTAGCAATGTTAACCATGTAGTCGTATCACCTACTGCTCTTGACAAGTCATGTAGTACTTCAAACTGATGTTGTTTGATAGCCCCTGGACCAAGCAGCGGGCACAGAGTCAAGTGGCAGCCTGCCAGTTCTAACCTGGACTAAGAGTACCTTACTCAATTACCATCACCAATGGCCATACCCTAGAGGAGAGAGAAGCCCTTAGATTCAATGACTTCAACATTTGTGCATACTGATTCACCCAAAATTCAAGGACAAGATGGACAATCTCACCAACTAGATTCTAAATCACAGCTCTTTCTTAGGATTTATTTTGTCTTTGATATACAGTCAGCTGTTAGAAATTTAGGAAAGCCCCAAAACTTGTCTGTGTCCCAAACAGAGGAACCCAGGAGAAAGAGATAGCAATTAGAAACACTCACCTAATCGCTAAAAGGCTATATAATGACAAATTACACATTCCAAAATAATCTGTACATAATATAATCTATTCTTTATAACCAATTATCGAGATTTAGCACATATCTGCAAAGTGCCATGACCACTTTTCACATATAATTGAAACTTCAAAGACTACTGAGAGACTCTTTGAAGCTTCAAAGCATGTGACCTGTTTCGTGCTCAACAGTAGCATAGATACTTCATGAAAATGGGTACAGAAGACTTTCTTGAACAAAAATATTTGTAAAAACAAAAGTACTTATATGACTGTGGTTACATAATTTTCTTATTTGAAAATTTACATTTGTATTAGATCATTTTTTCATTTTTACTAGAAAAGATCTATTAGATAATATTTTCTTCATTTTAACATCAGCACTTCAGATCAGTGTTTGGAGGCTCTAGTTTTAATGTTCTGAGTTGGAAGGGCCTGGTGAGCCGGAGGAATATAACCTAAAATAAATGAGTGTAAGAATAATTATTTGTTGTTTCCCTGTCCTGAATGTTTGTGCGAGTAGCATCTTGATTGATATTGACAAAGTATATGAATTATCGAACCCGAAATCACGGGAGTGTACATTAGTGATACACAGGAGTCGCGTAATATTGATGAAAAAAATCTTGATTTATTATATTCTTTTATGGATGCAAACAAACAATCCGTTTCTGAAGAAAAATCACTGCCCCCCCATTTGAGCCTCTTCAAATTGGGGCAAGAGCCCCACATTTTGTTTTGAGATTGTAAAGTCTCTGCTGGGGACGAATCAGGTTAGGGACTGTTTGAGCTGACAAGGACCTGAGCCATGCAATGCCTTATAGGTAAGGCACAACGCCTTAAATGTAATTTGGTTGCCCACTGAGAGCCAGTGGAGTCCCGTGATTGCGAAAATTGATCCTCAGACTTTGCACATTGATGAAACAAAGAGTGTACTTAGATTGCTAGGGAAAGAAATATCTAGATTGATATATATGGAGTACCTGAGAAAGGAAGATTCTGTGAAGTTTATGAGAAACAGTTGGGAGAAATAAATCTGGTACCCTTATCTAGACACATTACCTAATCAATGGCTCAGAATGGAAGTACTAAGACTGAGAATTGGTATCAATCCTGCTATGTTAAATGGCAAAATAATAACAGAATTGATGAGACCTGATGGTAAATGTACGTGTAAGATGGGTATGAAATGTAATAATTTACACATTCTAATGGACTGTCAAAAATTGTCAGTTCAGTGAAAACTGTTTTTACGCCCAATTTTCATAAAATGTGATATTAGGTCGCGTACCCAAGCAAGTGAGCTTCTCACTGATATAGATATAGAAAATATTAAAATTGCAATAGCCATTGGGTAGTATATGCAGGCAGTAAAAAGGTCTCTTTTGGAATAGAAAATTGCCTGGCTGTAAGTTGGTGGAAGCAATGAGGTATAGAGATTTTAATGACATTTTTATTGTTTTAAAATATTTATAATAGGATTTTAGTACTATTAGGAATATGTTTGTAATATGCTCGTCTACATAGTTCACAAATGGAGTTTCTCAACAAAAAGGAGTGGAATTTATGGAAATCAGGATTTCAGAATGGTGCGGGATGATGAATTTGTAATTATTTTAGAATATTTATATAAAATGTTATGTCTTTATGTGGTTTAAAGACCAATGGTCTAAATAAACTTTACTTTTGACTTGACTTGAGACCTATGATGGCGGCAGAAACAGGTTGAAATTTGGGGAGATCAAGAATAAGTCTCGCCGCTGCGTTCTGTACTGTCTGTAACTTTTTCAAATATTGTTTTTGAAGTTTGACATAAAGTCCATTACAATAGTCCAGTTTGGTAGGAATTAGTAATGAAACAACAGTTTTTCTTGAATTAAGTGGGATGAACGGAAGGATCTTCCTGTTGATTCTCAAGGTATTAAATCTAGAAGAGATAACTGAGCTGATATGTTTATGAAACTTTAATTTATCAGTACTTCTAAATTTCTCACATTTTGAACCAGAATGGAGAGTGTTCCTAGCTCAGATGGCCAGCCAGATAGACTCCAGAAATGTGGTTTGTTACCAAAAAGTATGACCTCGGTTTTATCAGAGTTCAGCTTAAGACAGTGTTTGCCTATCCAATTGCTGACAGCTCTTATACAATTGTGAAACTGGGAAATAGTGGCATCTACATTTTTAGAGGCCGACACAATGATCTGCATATCGTCAGCATAAGATGTGAGGGAGAAGCCAACTGATCTGATCAGGGCAGCTAGTTCGGTGGCATACATATTGAAAACTAATTGGCTCAGTAAGGATCCCTGAGGGAACCCACATAGAAGCGAAAATTACCTAGATGAAAATGTCTCAAGCATGGGACCCCCCTGACCTCCCCCCCCCCTTCAAGAGGCCTAGGGGCTCAGGTATTTCTACCCTGCCCCCTTTTCTTTTTTTTAAACGTTTTTTTGTGTGACTCTGTTCAACCGAGTCACAAAATGGCTGCCAACACTTCCTGGTTTGAAGTGTTGGCAGCCAATCAGATCTCAGCATGAGATAGGAAGGGATTGTGGATCTTCCACGTTCCTATATATACAACTAGAGATTTATTTAAATTACCCTGCAACTACTGAATGGATTTACACCAAATTACAAAACGGGCACTTTCTTGACCAACAGCTACCTTACTGCAAAATTTGGTGTAATTCCATACAGGAGTTTGGGTTGTAGCCGTGTCTGAAGTACCTATCGAAATTAACAATCTCAAGACAACAGCTGAAGTGAGTAGCAAACCAGATTTGAAAATTCCTGTAGGATTTATCAAACGACCCCAAAGTCATTGGCAAAAGAAAAATCGCTCTTCCTATGGGAACTATATCCTAACTATAACTACCTACGGGCAACCATCAGTAGGTAAAATGCAATGGCTGGGAAAATAAATGTGGGCCTGTAAGGCATGTTATTTAGAGCAACTGTACAAAAAAACCTGCATTCACATATTAATAATTACAGTGTAATTGACAAATTGTAGTTTGTTTTTTTTTTGTTTTTTTTGTCCTCATTTGCCATTACCTCCAACTACAAAAGAGACGCCAACCACCAGACAAGTCTGCCTCAAAAGTGTTTTAACGATCTGTCCTCCTTGATAACCTTTTTCAAGCAGAATTGACTTAATAGGCGGGAGGTTAACCTCTTGAGTAGAGAAAGAGGAAACTCCAGTCAATGGTATTTAACCTGACAGACCCGGGTAATACATACGGGAGAGACCAGTTCCCAGGGTCTTCTGGAGGCTGATTAGCATAATCATAGGACCCGGGGAAAAAAGTAAAAAAAAAAAAAAAAAAAAATAAAAACCCTATCTCCAATTTATTAACAAATCCCAAAAGAACAGATTTCTTTTACTACATGATCTGGCCAAGTCAGTTTTGGAGGTTTCATACATTGATGTTAGCCAAGCTGCATGTGATGGGGCTTTAGCTTCCACCCAGAATTTACATATTTGTCGTCTTGCCAAAATAATGGAGTAAAAAAGAAAAGACTTTGCCTGTCCACATACATTTTCCTCCAATCCAAAAATTATTAACGGAAGAGTAAAATTCAATGAAATACTTAAAATCGAATCCAAAGTAACCTTTACTTCTTCCCAAAATAACCTGATGGCAGGACAATCCCTAAACATATGGGTGTCTGTGGCTGCAACCAGATTACATTTATTACATTTCTTCCCTGGCAGGAACTTGGAAAGCCTTTGGGGTGAAAGGTAGGCCCGATGCAAGGTAAACAAATGGTTGCGTCTTAACCAAGCTGGTTTGACTGTTTTATAAAGAAAATAAAAAGATCTCATCCATAAATCCTCACATTCAAGGCCTAATTCATTTCCCCATAACTCATCTGGTAAGGCAAAGTCTCCATCTGCCTCCTCCACCATAAACCAGTACCAGATAGCCACTTCTTTACCCCCTTGTTGCTTTCCCACCAGTTGTTGTTCAAACTGGCTATATTTCCCCGGTTAAGATCCTTTCCTGTTAACTGCTCGAGCCCAACTATCCAACTGTATATATTTGAACCTAGAGAAGGCCATACCCACCTTTTCCCTCAGCACCTCCCAGTCTTGTACCCTTCCATCCACCAAAAGCTCTCCCCATCTTGAAATCCCGGCATCTTTTAACGGGATTGCTAAACTGTCTTGCATACAAGGTGGGAGCCCAGGAGAATCCCACACCGGGGCGAAACTAGAGTAATAGTGTAACCTGACTTTTTTTTTTATCTGAACCCAATTTAATATGGCTGACTTCAAGGACTTTAATCTGACTTTTTTAAAGTATTTCATGTCTCCAAACCTGAAAAGAAATCTATCCGGAGGGATGTCTACTCCCCCTAACATAGCCCTAAACATAACCCCCAAAGATGAAGCTGCGGGAGTTTTGAGAAGCATCCTGGAATAGGTCAGCTGAAATGCCCATGCATAATATACCAAATCCGGGAGAGCCAGCCCTCCCTTTTCCCTCCTTCTTTTCAACTTCTTCCAAGTCAGCCTAACTGTTTTAAAATTCCAAATAAACAAATTTATTTCCCGCTTGCTTTTTTCCAGTTTTTTCCGTTCAAAAGACAAGGGAATAGAATTAAAAATAAAAGTGAACTTTGGAAGGATGGTCATTTTAACTAAATTTGTTCTCCCAAAAATCGAGAGTGGCAGAAACGACCAAGAGTTCAAAAGTTTCCTACATTCCTTGGCAACACGGTCTAAATTGGTTTGTGCCAGACTTCCTATGTCTTGAGTGATACGTATTCCCAAGTATCTCATAGATGTTACAACATTAAACTGTGCGTTTGGGACATTCCAACACATGATCTCTGTTTTGCTGGCATTAATATCATAGCCAGAAATTTGCCCAAATTCTCCTGCCTTTTTAATTACCATCGGGAAGGCTCTCTGCGGGTCTGACGTATAAACCATAATATTGTCCGCGTAAGGCGCTGTCCGTTTTTCCCATTCACCAAATACAAAGGGAGGAATGTCCACTTCCGCTCTTAGAACTTGAGCAAACAGCTCTATATAGAGGTTGAATAAGAGCGGGGATAGCGGGCAGCCCTGTCTAGTACCTCTGGTTATGTTTATCGAGTCTGTTAACGTGCCGTTGACTAGTAATCTGGCTGTGGGGGCCCTATGCAGTTTCTCAATTACCCGACAGAAAACTTCCCCAACCCAAACCTTCTCATAACCTCCACCAAGTATGGCCAGTTGACCCTATCAAAGGCTTTTGAGGCATCTAAGGTCAAAATAGCCAGTGGAAGAGAAAATGTTGTTGCAATGTCAATTGCCCCTACCAGATCTCGAGTGTGATCGGCCAGCTGACGTCCCCTTATAAAGCCCCTTTGGTCTTGGTGTATTATCGATCCAATTACTTCCCCTAGTCTTAATGCCAAAATAGATGTGAACATTTTATAGTCGTTATTTAAAAGGGAAATCGGCCTGTAAGACCCACACTGCAAAAGGTTTTTTCCTGGCTTTGGGATAAGGACGATGGTAGCATCATTCCATGAGTCAGGAGGATTCACCCCTCTCAAAAGAATATAATTAAAAAGGCACGTTAATGTCGTGATAATGGCGGGGCTTATCTCTCGATATAACTCTCTGGGTAATCCGTCCGGTCCCGCCGCTTTCCCCTTCTTCAGATGGCCTATCACTTTTCCCACCTCTTCCTCTGAAATCTCCCTCTCTAGACTGACCCTTTGTGATATTTGCAGAGATGGTAAAGCAATATTGTTTAACCACCTCTCCCTTGCTTCCGGATCTTCTCTGACCTCTTCCTTGTAAATTTCCTGAAAAAATTGTTGAAAGGTAATCCCTATTTCTCGATCCGAAGTCCTAGTAATAGTCTCTCCTTCTCGTTTAATCTCTTTAATATGCTTTCTCGCCTGTTCTATTTTAACCTTCCATGCCAGAACTTTTCCTGCTGCTTCTTCAAATTCAAAGTGGGAGTTTTTGCTCGCCTCCCATCTTTTAGTTAACCTTTCTTGTAGTATGATTTCAAGCTGACTTTTCAGGTTGGCCTGTTTTTCTGTCATCCCCAGGGAACCCGGCTGCTGATCCAGTTTAGCCAACTCCAATTCAATATTTTGTATTTTCTCCCGATAGGCTTTCCTTCTGTAAGTGGCTCTATTGATTATGCAGCCCCTTATATAGGCCTTCAAGGCATCCCAAACTATATTAGTATCAACAGAATTCAAATTTAGGTCTAAAAAAGACTTTACCTCAAATAACAGAAAATTTACTTCTTCCTCTTCTAATAATATCGAGCGATTGAAAGACCAAGAGAACTCTTTCTTATGGGTAACCCCTTGAAGATCAAATATGATAGCCATATGATCTGACATATGTAGGGGAAGGTAAGTAAGCCCTTTTAGGGAGTCTTTTAGGTTGTAGCTAAAAAAGGCGTAGTCAATTCTTGATTTATGTTTGTATTTGAGGTTTTGAAAAGAAATCCCCAGCTTATTGCCTGACCTTTCCCGCCATACATCAGCTAAACCGAGATTTTCCATAATGTCCAACAAAACAGCCCTTGATTTAGATAAAACGAATGCTCTTGACTTATAAGATTTGTCTAAAAGAGGATTAAGCACAATGTTAAAGTCCCCGACCCAGATAACTGGGTCCTGTGAGAGTATGAGGGGGTTCTGGATTACTTTCAAATAGGAGGGATCATCTTGATTCGGCCCATAATATCCTACCAATATTAACGGAGTATCCTCCAATACAATTCTCGAGATTAACCATCTCCCGCTACCATCTTCCTTACAATCCAAAATTTGAACTTTAACTGATTTTTTAAAAATTATTAGTATGCCTCTTATGTTAGGAGTTTGATCTGTACATAGAAACGTCTCTACCCAAGTTTGTTTCCTTAACATCTCGGAGACTTCTGCCTTTAGTAAATGAGTCTCCTGGATGACGATGGCCTGCGCAGGGGAATCTCTCAAGTATTGTAGAATTTTATATCTTCTACTCTTTACCCGCAGGCCATTGACATTCCAGGATAAAAACCTAATAGAAGTTATCTGTGTGGGTTTTTTTATGTTTTCCTTCCTTCTCCCTATCTTTCACCTTCGTTTCTCATTTTGAGCCGTCCCCCGACGTTATTTTCCACTGCTATGAAGGCAATGTAGCCACTAGGAAAGGTAAACCTAATTCCTGCTAGTAAAGGAATTATAAGACAGACTAGGTTTCTAACCTTTGTGAGGTCTGACTTCTGAGAAATTTTATTACTTTTCCCCCTGTGCCCCCCCTGCAGCCCTCCCCCCTCCCCTGGAAATCCTTTCCTTCCTAACTCTTGCCGAATGTATGGCAAGATTTTCGTCCCCCCCCCCCCATCCTGCTCCCACTCCTTTCTATTGAACTGCTGGTCATTATAAAAGATGATTTCCTACGAGGCCACATCTTCTTTCTTAGATCCCCCTCTTGCTTCAGAAACTACTGGGAAAAAAAAAAAAAAGAAACAGAAAAAGGGAGATCCATAGCGAGATTGCCCCAAAAATAGAGAATGGTAAGTTGAAAAATGATTATGTATTTATTTAGATTTTTCTTTTTCTCCTTTTTTTCTATTTCCTTTTTACTTCTCCTTTGTTGGTTTTTTTTTTTCCTCCCCCTTGTTTGTTTTATTTTCCCTTTCCCTTGTTTATCCTTCTACTTTTATTATTTTTTTCTTTCTTTTTTTTTCCCTTTATTAGAGTGATGCTTAAATCTCCTACCCCGTTATCCAACCCAGTGCTTTACCCCGTTACTATAATGGGGAAAAAGGAAACACAAAAAGCAAAACAATAGAAAGATTCAATGGTCCCCAAAAATTTTAAGAGCCCCCTTTTGAGCTCTCTCCCATTTTTTCTAGAAATTCTTCTACTTCGATAGGGGATCGAAAGTTGTACATCTTGTTATTGTACATAACCCGCAAAAAAGCGGGAAATCGCATCTGGACTGTGGCACCTGCCGCCCTAAGCTTATCCATCCTCTGACCCAGTTCCCATTGCCGATCTAGTGTCGCTTTAGAGAGGTCTGACCTGATTTCACACAAAAAATCAGGACCTTTGAGTGTCTTTGATTTTAAGGCAAGGTTTAAAAAAATTTCTTTCAACGAGTATGTCAAAAAATTTACCAAAATCTTGCGTGGTTTGGTTCTCCCAGAGTTAAGGCGAAAGGGGTCGCGATGAATCCGCTGTATATCTCTGTCTAGTACCTCTGTTGTTTCATCTAATTTAAGTGAGTCCCTCAAGAGTGACACCACGAACGCTTTTAAGTTCTCCCTCTCTCTTGCCTCAGGGACTTTCAAGATCCGCAGATTGTTCCTTCGTGAGAAGTTCTCAAGTGATTCGACCCTATCCTTCATGACTTCCCCTTCCCTCCGCAATATTTGAATCCTGCCCTCGGCGACCTCCAACTTCGATTTTATAACCCCCATCTCCCCCTCCAAGCACTCTGTTCTATCACACAACATGTCCACTTTCTTTTCCAATGTTTCACAGGCCGCTCCTATTTCAACTTGATTTGCCTTAGTTATAGCAAAGTCACTCCTGATCTCCTCCCTCATAGCTGTCATAGCAGTCAGAATGGTGTCAACTGAGTTGTCTGGCTCCTTTTCCCCTCTCCCACTTCCATCCTCCATAGTAGTAACCAACTTGAGGCCAGCACCCCCCTGTGCTTGTGCTTGTGTTTGATTTGTGTCAGTGCTGTCGACGGGGGCGCCGGGAAAAGAAATAATGGAAGTAGAGGTAAGGGTAGACTTAGAGATTAGAGTGGAGGCAGGAGGGGCAGAGGGGGAGGGAGGAGGCGCCGTAATGGGAAGCTGTAGAGGCGAGGGGACTGCTGGGGGGAGAGACTGATCTACGTGTCCCTCCTTGTTTAAAAAAATTGTAGTTTATCACCATATTACAGCAAATTATTTTTACTGCCTCACAGATTGCATGTAGCAATTATTTTACTCAGAGAAACAACTCCCCTAATAGTCAGGGTATATGCTTAGTTTGAGTTTATCTTACTTGACAGATTTAACTGCTTTTGATTAAATACCTATTGTTAAAATAAATAAAGTAGTAAAAAATGCCATGACATAAACCATACATGCAGAAGTGCAGAATGTAATATGCTATTTGTTACCATTGATAAGGGATGCGAGGGCCTTCATCACCTACTCAAGACTTTAAGCCTTGTGAACAATGGCCCCTCCCTACACAAATAATGGTAATAAATTGCATATTACACTCTGAATATCTGCAAAACTACATAAATACTAACACCTTATACCAAATAACAAGTACTTCTCTAGTGAAGTATAAAAGAAAAAAATGTTTTTTTCAATCTTTTATGTTGGCTTTTTTTATTTCACATCATAGTTTTGTTACCAATCACATTCAAACATCATTAGTACCCCTCCCCTATGCAAACCCAACCTCCCCCAACAGGCAATCTGTTCAAACATTATAGGCACATTACATCCAGTTTTCTCAGCTACTCTCTATTATGCTTGTACCTCCACTTCCAATAAGCTCCAAGATCTTAAGTGGTATAGGACAAGTAATGTTATCACAGTCCCACTCGTGAAGAAGAATCAAAGCACCAACACCCACAATATCTGGAATTGTCATTGTTTACAGACAAGCAGCAGGCTAGCTTCTCAATTCCCAAAGGTAACCATATATTTTTCAACCACATGTTGTATATCGTTTGTTCCCTTTTTCTCTACAAAATAACGGTCATATTCTTTGCTCTGAGGCGTAGACAACATATGATCTTCCTAGTCTTTCCCTGAACACTATATAGTGGGTACACTTCTTCCAAGGCCGCCCGCAATATGGTCACTGATGGACATCTTGCTGGTTCAGAGTCCTTGAAAGCTTGTATACAATCTAGTATTTTATTCCAGTACATTTAGAGCTGCAATAGCTCCATAGGATGAGTGTGAGGGTACCTCATTCTAAAAAAATTATGTTTAGGAGATCTTTCTCCCTGGTACATGCTCCATGTTTAATTTTAGCCACTACTCCACCTTCCAAATACTTGGGTCAGACCCAGCTCCAGCATAAGGTTGTGGCGTTTGGTGAGTTCAGTGTTTCTCTCCCATTGCTGCTGGGTCTCTGAAAGTGAGTTATAGGGTAGAGAAGGACAGGTCCACTTTGGCCTGGTGTTCTTTGGTCCCTTTGGGTCTTCTTTTTGACCTCTGGGACCTCGGGGTTTCCTCTTTGTTGGTTGGCACCTTCATCTCTCCTTTACCATTGTGACATCAAGCTTTTTTATGTTATTTTACACATATTTGTATGGTACGCATCTCACCCAGGAGGGTATCCTGGCGCCTAAAGAAGGACAATGGGGTCCACGCTGGGGTGATTGGAATAGTCAGGTTTTAACTTTGGGTGGGTGAGTGAATGGGTGCGTATACATCTAAGTGAGTCTGTGTGTGGGTGTGTGAGTCTCTGAGTGTATGAGTGAGTGGCTGAGTGCATAACTCTCTGACAGGATCTGCGAGTGACTGTATGAGTGTGTGAGTGAGTGTATGAGTGTCTGAATGGATATGTGAGTCAGTGTATGAGTGTCTCACTGGGTCTGCAGTGGGTGTGTGAGTATCTCTGTGGGCCTGTGAGCATATACGTGTGTGAGTGGGTCTGTACATAGGTGCGTGACTCAGAGTGAGTCTGTAAGTAGGTGTATGAGTATCTGAGTGGTTTTGTGAGTGGGTGCGAGTGCCAAGTTGGGTCTGTGAGTGGGTTTAAGAGTCTCTAAGTGGGTATGAGAGGTGTGTGAGTCTATGAGTGGGTCTGTACATTGGTGCATCACTCTCCGAGCGAGTCTGTGAGTGGGTGCATGAGTATCTGAGTGGGTATGTGACTGAGTGTATAAGTGTGTGAGTGAGTATGTTAATGGATGCATATGTTTCTAAGTGAGTTTGTGAGTGCGTACAGGAGTCTGTGACAGTGACTGGTGAGTGTGTACAAATATATGTATATTTTCTTTCATATTTTCACCAATATTCGTGGCGCCACAATGATATTTGCAATGTCCTCACAATGGTACATGGAGGGCCATCTTGGTTGTCGCGGGCATCATCCTCGCAAATATCACATGCAATAAAAAAATCGATTTTGGACACATAACTTGCATGAAAAAGGGTTTTGCCCGCAGTGGGCTTTCTGTATAATTTGATTTCCAGTCGATTGTTGGCCACATACACTGTCAGATCTAAAAAATTGACAATATGTGTACTGATTGTACTAGTGAAGTGCAAATTCAGATTATTGATCTCAATCTGTTTTAGGAAGTCTTCTGCTGCTTCTTCTTTAGTGCCCCTCCAAACAACAAACAGGTTGTCGATATATCTATACCAATGAACCACATTATTGTCCCATATCTCATGATACTGCGATTGGATCACCTGCGCAGTATCATGAGTGTAAATTTTTTTTAGATCTGACAGTGTATGTGGCCAATAATGGATTGGAAACCAAATTATACAGAAAGCCCACTGCGGGCAATACCCTTTAACATGCATCAAGGTTTCACCCAACAAGTCTAGTGTGAAGTATCCCATACGGGGAGGGCCTAAGGGTGAAGAGGAATTGCAGCGAAGGGGCTGAAGCACAAAAGGAAATTAAAACTCTTAAGACCAGATGAATGGGTAAATACTGCATTAGCAAGGGTAGACAAACAAGGCAGAGAGCAAGTACTTTTCAAGAAAAAGGAAAAGGAAAATCGGAAAAAAGAGCAACAATCTCATTTCAGATTAATAACTGCATATAATCTACAACAAGGCAGTATAAGAGGGATTATCAATAAATAATGGCTTCTGATAAGGAACGATCCAATTTTGGGAAGATTGGCTCCTCAGAACCCATCAATAACCATCAGAAGAGCTCTCAGTATGAGACAGAGTCTAGTGAGCAACACGCTTAAAGAAGTGAAAGCAACCAGTGGGCCAACTTGGCTGAAAAGAAAGCAAGGGTTCTTGAAATGTTTTAGGTGTAAAGCCTGCCAATTCGGTAAAAATGTGGAGGCTTACACAACAGACCTTAATCTTAGATCTAAGAAAATCAAAGGAAGATATACATGCAAAATTGATCACACAGTATATGTTTTACAGTGCCCCTGCAAACTGAGTTATGTGGGTAAGTACAACATTAGAAGTGCGTGTTACAGCACATCTGTGCTATCAAAAATGGGGATAAAACCTACCCTGTAGCATGTCATTTCAATGAAATGCACAATCAGGATGCCAAAGGCCTTACATACTATGTGATTGACTCGGTACCTATATGAGAGAGGGGTGGCAATCGAGAGAAAGCCTAAAGAAAATTGGGTTCAAAATATATAATTGAATTTAATTCTAAAAGCCCAAACGGTCTTAACACAGGGGAAGATTTACATACCCATCCGTGAGAAACAGTGATAATTTTATGGGATTACTCTTCCCTTCAGCATTCAGAAAGATAGCAAATGAAATTACTAGTTTTTAATAGTAAAATATTTTTATTCACTTTCACGTAACAACATAAGCACTTTAAATTTTTCACACAGCAGTTACCTTGAAGTCCCATTTATACTGTATTATTGGAATGAAATTGTCCACTTGGGCAGGACATCATCAATAATGGCACTCATTGAGTTAGTGATTCTGAGGGAATAAGTGAGCCCCTGTCATTAGTATACTGAATGTGCAGTTATACATGTGCCCGTAACTTTAAATGTAATATATTCTTGGCTCCGTTATTTACTTTGATAGCCAACTGGGGAGTGAAGGCGATTTCTTACGCCGATCACACCCACCTGGTCTTCCATTTAAGGATCAGACCGAAGACTCTTTTAAGTGCTTCAAAAGCTGCTTAAAGGACATTGCGGGCTGGATGAATAACAAAAAACTTAAATTGAATGTCGACAAAACCGAATTGATGTTTTTTGGCAAATCCCAGCCACCGCCGGCCGCCCTCTGGTGGCCTGAGGAAATGGGTCCGCCACCTGCACCTGCGGGCCAGGCAAAACATCTGGGTGTAAAATGGCAGGTTGACCAATCCTTCTCGGCTCAAATTCAGCAGGTCACATCTACCTGTTTTCATAGCCTGAGAAACCTGCGGAAATGTATACATTTGCTGTCAGAGAGCTGCCGCAGGACTGTAATCCACGCTACAGTAACTGCCCGCCTGGACTATGCTAAGGGCCTTTACACTGGCTTACCAGCCTGCCTTGTAAAGAAAATCCAGATGGTCCAAAATGCGGCTGCAAGATTAATCAAACATGTTCCTTTCCGGCAACACATCTCTCCGCATATTAGAGATCTACATTGGCTACCTGTAGCCAAGAGAATCAAATTCAAGTCCCTGACACTAGCCTTCCGGGCATTTCACGGATCATGCTCTGCGTATCTGAAACAGAGGTTGGGTGTTTACACGCAGACATGTGCTTTGAGCTCCCAGAAATTACTCTGCACCCCTCGAGTGAAGAAAACACGGTTGGGTGGCAGATCATTTACGTTTGGGGCGTCTAAATTGTGGAAACCCTCCCCAACTCCTTACGACAGATATCCTCTGAAATTCAATTCAGGAAGGAAGTCAAAACCTGGCTTTTCAACCTGGCTTAATCACTCTTTGATCACCTGTCGCCATAGCGCCGGGACACCTCCTTGGAGGTAGCTGTTCACGCTTAATACATGGCAGTATTATAATTATTATTATTATTATTAACCCCTTAACTGCTGGGCCTCCACCCCCCACCACCCCCCCCAGTGCTGAGCCCTTTTTTGGCTATTTGTAGTGGTTCGCGATTAGGCCTCTGTAACTTTTTGACCACATAAGGTATCCACGCCAAATTTGCGTCCTTTTCTTCCAACATCATGGGGATTCTAAAGGTATCCAGGGTTTGTGGATTCCCCTGGAAGGGTCCCAAATTTTAGCCAAAGTACAGCTAAATTTTGTTTTTTGGGGGAAAATGGGAAAAAAGTCCCGCATATGAAAGTGTTTGGGTTTTTCCCTGCAAATGGTATCAAAAAAGGGTTTATGGGGCTGATATCTCCATTTCCCCAGCTTTTAGGGAATGACAGACTTTTGTCAGAAAACCAAAATATTTTCCACAGTTTTGGCATTTTTCTGGGACATAGCCTATTTTTCCTATTTTTTGTGCTTTCAACCTCCTTCCAGTTAATGGTAGAAATGGGTATGAAATCAATAATGGATCCTGGAAATCTATACATTTTAGAAAAGCAGACAAAATGCTGAATACAGCGAGGGGTAATTTTTGTAAATCCATCAAGGTTTCTTTATAGAAACTAACAGTTAAATATAGGAAAAATTGAAAATTAGTTGAAAAAAACAGCCTTTTGAGTCAACGTTTTCACCTGTAACTTCTTCTAATTCTGACAGTTCTTTGAAAGCAATATACCGTTACATCCACTGGACTTTACTGGTTGTGGGGATATATAGGACTTTTAGGTTCACCAAGAACCCGATGCAATCAGAGCCAAAAACTGAGCAGCGTCTTGCAATGGTTTTTTATTATGTATCGGGTAAATAGCAATTATTCTGGGAAAATGTATTCATGGAAAATTCGGTATGAAAGACTCCTATGTATTTCTGAAATGGGAACAAAATATAGAGTTTAGAAACAGTAGATCTTTGCACATTTCTGAAATTGGGAATACTCAATATAACATGAGAATTTTCGGTCACTTTTCAAAATGATTTTTTTTTTACACAATGTCTTTCATTTGGAAGGCAGAAAGGCATCGAATGTCAATAGGTAAAAACAGTTGCTGTACAAATCTGAATTACCCTAAGTGTCCCGATAAAAATGGTACCTCACTTTTGTGGGTAGGCATAGTGCCCATGACAGGAAACGGCTGAAAATCCAACGTGAACACACCACATTTTCACAATGAAAAATTACCCTTTTTTTGCAAAGAGCCTAGCTGTAGTTTTTGAACCCTTGCTCTGCCGGCACCCAGGGAAACCTAGCCAACCTATACATTTTTTAAAACTAGACACCCATGGGATTCCAGGATGGAGTGACTTGACTGGCTCTCACCAGGTTCTGTTACCCAGAATCCCTTGCAAACCTAAAAAATTGTCAAAAAAACACATTTTCCTCACATTTCTGTGGTGGAAAGTTCTGGAATCTGCATGGATCCGCAAATTTCCACCCACCCCACGTTCCCAAAAGTCTTCCGAGAAAAATGGTACCTCACTTGTGTGGGTAGGCCTAGTGTCCGCGACAGGAAACGGCACAAAAAGCAACGTGGACACACCACAATTTCACTGTGAAAAATGACCCTTTTTTGGCAAAGTACCTAGCTATAGTTTTTGAACCCTAGCTCTGCCAGCACATAGGGAAACCTAGAAAACCTATACATTTTTTAAAACTAGATACCTTGGGGAATCCAGGATACAGTGACTTGACTGCCTCTCACCAGGTTCGGTTACGCAGAATCCCTTGCAAACCTAAAAAATTGTCCAAAAAAACACATTTTCCTAATATTTCTGTAGCGGAAAGTTCTGGAATCTGCGTGGATCCACAAAATTCCACCCACCCCGTGTTCCCCAAAGTCTTCCGATAAAATTGGTCCCTCACTTGTGTGGGAGGCCCAAGTACCCAAAGCAGGAAACGGCCCAAAACGCAACGTGGAGACACTACATTTTCGCAGTGAAAACTGACCCTTTTTCAACGAAGTGCCTAGCTGTAGATTTTGAACCCTAGCTCTGCCGGCACCTTGGGAAACCTATCAAACCTATACATTTTTAAATACTAGACACCCAGGGGAATCCAGGATGGGGTGACGTGACTGCCTTTCACCAGATTCTGTTACCCAGAATCCCTTGCAAACCTAAAAATTTTTCAAAAAAACACAAATTTTCCTCACATTTCTATGGTGGAAAGTTCTGGAATCTGCGTAGATCCACAAAATTCCACCCACCCCGTGTTCCCCAAAGTCTTCCGATAAAAATGGTACCTCACTTGTGTGGGAGGCCCAAGTACCCGCGACAGGAAATGTCCCAAAACGCAACGTGTACACACCACATTTTCGCAGTGAAAATGGACCCTTTTTTAACAAAGTGCCTAGCTGTAGATTTTGAACCCTAGCTCTGCCGGCACCTTGGGATACTATCACACCTATACATGTTTGAAAACTAGACTCCCAGGGGAATCCAGGATGGGGTGACTTGACTGCCTCTCACCAGGTTCTGTTACGCAGAATCCCTTGCAAATCTAAAAAATTGTCCAAAAAAACACATTTTCCTCACATTTCTGTGGTGGAAAGTTCTGGAATCTGTGTGGATCCACAAAATTCCACCCACCATATGTTCCCCAAAGTCTTCCGATAAAATTGGTACCTCACTTGTGTGGAAGGACCAAGTACCCGCGACAGGAAACGGCCCAAAACGCAACGTGGGCACACCACATTTTCGCAGTGAAAACGGACCCTTTTTCAACAAAGTGCCTAGCTGTAGATTTTGAACCCTAGCTCTGCCGGCACCTTGGGAATCCTATCAAACCTATGCATTTTTAAATACTAGACACGCAGGGGAATCCAGGATGGAGTTACTTGGCTGGCTCTCACCAGGTTCTGTTACCCAGAATCCCTTGCAAACCTAAAAAAATGTTAAAAAAACACATTTGCATCACATTTCTGTGGTGGAAAGTTCTGGAATCTGCGTGGATCCACAAATTTCCACCCACCCCACGTCCCCCAAAGTCTTCCGAGAAAAATGGTACCTCACTTTTGTGGGAGGCCCAAGTACAGGCGACAGGCTAGGGCCCAAAACGTATTGAGGCGACTTCAAAATTGGCTATCACAAAAACCTCGGTTTTTGGCCCGGTGCTTGGCGGCCAGCTAGGGAAACCTATCAAACTCACAGATTTCTGAAAACTAGATACCCGGGGGTTCCAGGGAAATATGGCTTGCATGGATCCCCCAAAGTTTTCTTACCCAGAATCCCTGCAAACCTCAAATTTAGCTGAAAAAAATCACTTTTTCTACACATTTTTGTGTGGGAAAGTTGTGGCATCGCCGGGCAGACACGCATTTCCTACCACCCAGTGTTCCCCAAGGTCTCTCGATAAAAATGGTGCCTCACTCTTGTGGGAGGCCCAAGTACCCACGACAGGCTAGGGCCCAAAACGTATTGAGGCGACTTCAAAATTGGCTATCACAAAACAACCTGGTTTTGCAAGGGGGGTCACCTCGGTTTTTGGCCCGGTTCTTGGCGGCCAGCTAGGGAAACCTATCAAACTCCCAGATTTCTGAAAACTAGACACCCGGGGGTTCCAGGGAGATATGGCTTGCATGGATCCCCCAAAGTTTTCTTTCCCAGAATCCCTGCAAACCTCAAATTTAGCTGAAAAAATCACCTTTTCTACACATTTTTGTGTGGGAAAGTTGTGGCATCGCCGGGCAGACACGCATTTCCTACCACCCAGTGTTCCCCAAGGTCTCTCGATAAAAATGGTGCCTCACTCTTGTGGGAGGCCCAAGTACCCGCGACAGGCTAGGGCCCAAAACGTATTGAGGCGACTTCAAAATTGGCTATCACAAAACAACCTGGTTTTGCAAGGGGGGTCACCTCGGTTTTTGGCCCGGTGCTCGGCGGCCAGCTAGGGAAACCTATCAAACCCACACATTTCTGAAAACTAGACACCCGGGGGTTCCAGGGAGGTATGGCTTGCGTGGATCCCCCAACGTTTTCTTACCCAGAATCCCTGCAAACCTCGAATTTAGCTGAAAAAATCACCTTTTCCACACATTTTTGTGTGGGAAAGTTGTGGCATCGCCGGGCAGACACGCATTTCCTACCACCCAGTGTTCCCCAAGGTCTCTCGATAAAAATGGTGCCTCACTCGTGTGGGAGGCCCAATACGTCGCGGGTACTAGTGCCTCCCACACGAGTGAGGCACCATTTTTATCGTGAGACCTAGGGGAACGATAGGTGGTAGGAAATTCGTGTCAGCCCGGTGATGCCACAACTTTCCCACACAAAACTGTGTGGAAAAAGTGATTTTTTGCAACTAAATATGAGGCTAGCAGGGCATGTTGGGTAAAAAGAAAGCAGTGATAGCCACGCAAGTTATTCACCCTTGTACTTCACCCTGTGTCTACTACTCAAAAATGTAAAGGTTTGCCTAGGTGACGACTGAGCTAGGGTAGAAAGTCCCCTGCTACCCTTTTTGACTAAAAAAATATCTTACAAAAGGCCATTAAACCGACACAAATATAAATCTAACACTAATTTGATAAAGCTAATCCACCGCTTACACTGGTTGGTTTTAGCACCTCCAGAAACGCTGGCTTCAAAGCACAAATACTTATCAAAGTACATAAATATTGAACCCAAGCCTTCAGAAGGGGAGCCATAAAGCCACCTCACGGCACCAACCACTTTATGGTCCATTCACATGCCATTCACACACCACACACAAGACTTCCATACCGCCAGCCACGGGCCCAAACAACCATATCACTTGCACTCACACAAACATACTGCCACCATGCAAGGGCCCATCACATTCATATGCCACAAGACATAATGACTTTGACTAGATTTTACCATGTCAAGTCTCTAACTCCTTCTTTCAGAACGTTACTAAATGCATGCCCAGTGAACCTTTACTAATGGCTTCCATGACAGCCACATGAGGCTCAGGAAGACATGTCTTTCATGCACCTTTAGTGCACTCACTATGCTAAATCCAACTCCTTCCAGTTTGTGGATGCAAGTTGGGGGGTGCTTGAGTGTGCCGTAAAGCCCATTCCTCAAGCTGAGCAAGCATATCTACCTTTGAAACTAAGGCAAACATGCTTGAAAATTTCAAAAGATAATATCATAAACTATGAATGGATGAATGTGAAACAAGGGTATTCCGTGACAACGTAGCATATGCCCAATCCACCGTTATGTGCAGTGACTGTAAGGCACTTATCATACAGCAAACTGACCATCTACTAAGTTCTAATGGAGGATGAAAATGGCAAGCAGCATTGACCTATACGTACTACAGTAAATTCAGTGTGAGTGTGGCAGCAATGGATTTGAATCCATGGGTGAAGAAGAAGTCAGGACGTGTATCTATACTACATTTACTATCTGCCTTATACCTTTTCAATATTCCTCGGAAAGCGTACCTACCGTAAGCTGTTCTAACCCGTTCATGTGTCTGTCCTCAGAGTCCAGACTAACCCTGTCCAATTGTTAAGAGACCCTATACTAATGCCTTCCATCTCTAGCAACTTGAGGCTTGAGTGAATATTTCACAAGCTATCAATGCTCTCACAATGCTCTATCCAACTCCTTCCAGTTTGTGGATGCAAGTTGGGGGGTGCCCGAGTATGCCGTAAAGCCCATTCCTCGAGCTGCGCAAGCATATCTACCTTTGAAACTAAGGCAAACATGCTGGAAATTTTTCAAAAACTTCCTAAAGAGAACATCATAAACTACGAAGATCGGTTGAATGTGAAGCACGGGTACTCCATGACAACGTGGCATGTGTTCTGTCCACCAGTATGTGCAGCATGGGGACTATAATGCACTTGTCAATTGGCGAACAGAACAACTACCACGTTCTGAAAGCAGATAAAGGTGTTGAGAAGTCCATGATATCATGAAGTAGAGGAAGAAATATCCTCCAGCTGTTTCGTAGTGAAGGAGTGGCCCACAGACAGTAGGTATCCATTCACACCAATTGAAAGGTTAACCTATTGGCAGCTCCACCTAAGTCAATTTCCCATTATTTTGCTTTAGTGTGATACAACATAAAGCAAGTAGGAAAACAGAAGGCAGGCTTACTTGGGCACTGGGGACAGTAAACACAAGTCTCCTGCCTTTTTCCCTGAATCGAGCACACTTTACAACGACAACATGGTCGCTCCTTTTTGGGTGTTGCAGGAATTTTATCTGCAAAGTGTCGCTCCTGCAGCCTTGCCAAGTCCTCCAGAACACATGAAGTGGAGGCTTCTGCTTCTGTAGCAGTAAGACTTTCAATCACAGACAACTGAAAGTCAAGGAAAGACATGAGTCTTCCTGTAGTGGTCTCACGATAAACAACATACGCATTGTATGTTGCTATCTGGATCAGGTGCGTAAACAGTTTCCTATACCAAGTGCGAGTTTTACGACTCGCATTGTATGGCTGAAGAACCTGGTCGTTCTTGTCCACTCCGCCCATGTACTTGTTGTAATCAAGTATACAGGTGGGCTTGTGGACTTCGGCCATCTGACTCCAAACAGTGACAGGGGAAGTCTCTCAGCATAAATTGTAGTGAGCACGTACACGTCATGCCTATCAGGGAACTTGACTGCGAGCAGTTCGTTGGAACGCACCGCAGTGCTCTGGGATTTCTGGAGCTTCTTGCAAACAAGCTCCTGCGGGAATCCTTTGCGGCGACAACGAATTGTACCACAAGCCACGGTGCCAGCTTTGTAGAGCTCACTGAACAGCTCTACTCCTGTATAGAAATTGTCCACATAAAGGTTATAACCTTTGTGAAGAAGTGGCTGGACAAGCTCCCATACAATCTTTCCTGTGACCCCTAGCATGGGAGCGCAACCTACAGGGTTAAGAGTTGTGTCCTTCCCTGTATACACTCTCAAGCTGTACACATAGCCAGTCGAGCTCTGACACAGTATGTACAGCTTGATGCCATAGCGAGTGCGTTTGCTCGGAATGTACTGCCTAAACAGCAGCCGCCCTTTATGCAAGATCAAGGTCTCATCAATGGCTATATTCTTTCCAGGAGTATAAACCTCTGGAAACCTGGCAGACAAATATTCCACGACAGGCCGAATTTTGAACAACCTGTCATGTTCTGGATGGTCCCAGAGCAATGCAGCAGAATTGTCATTGAAATGCAGCATGCGCTGCAATAGCAAAAAACGATCTCTGCTCATGTATGGTGCGAAGATGGGGGTTAACCAAACCATGCGAGTAGACCAATAGGTTGGTTTATGCACTACCCCCATTTTAAGCGTGAGGCCCAAAAATATCTTCAACATCCCTAGAGAAGTGGGAGTCCACTTGCGCGCCCTAGAATGAGGCCCAAGAGTGCCTTCCTGCTCCCTCAGAAATTGTTCGGCACGCAAATTTGTTTGCTGCACAATTTCGTCTAGGAAGTCAACAGCAAAAAAGAGATGGCTGTAGTCAATTGGCAAAAAATTTGCCGTATCTACTTTACATCCAGCGTCACCAGTGAAAGGCGGAATTTGGGGCTGAACTAAATTGGGAGGCTGCCAAGACAGCACTCCGTCTGTGCTTGTGGCTGCACGTTCCTGCACTCTGGGTTGCTCTACCCTGTTACGGGTGTCCTGCTGCACAGACTGTGCTGGCAAAGGGACAGCACGACTGACATCGTCTCCTTCAGAATCGCTGGATGATGATTCATCGGATGGAACTGCGCCAACTGAAAAGTCACTCCCAGATTCGGCTCCATTGTCCTCTCCCTCAGATGCTGTCTCAGTAACTGCTGTCTCAGTCTCTGATCCTGCCTCACAGCTGAACCAGATTTAGGGCCTGGGCAGCATTCATCCAACGATATGCCATCTCTGCTAGTGCCTAAACTATCCTTTTAAAACACTAACCTACGTAGAAGGCAGATAGGTTGTTGGTTTTAAAGTGTAGGTGGGTGTGTGCGTGAGTGAAGTGTTTATGTCAATAATGACGAAGTCACCTTACCTTTGCGAAATCCGTACGCTCTCCAAAAAGACTAAGAAAGAGAGAAAAACCACACAGTATTACTTTACCTTGCCACATACCCATCATCGCAGCATTTTAGCGCTGGCGGGAGGCAGTGCGACCATCATTTTAGCGCCAAGATGCCTACGGGTGAACGTGTGCTTTACAATTGCACACTATGACATCCTTTGATGCGTCCACTACCATCCTTGCAAACGTGCCCCTCATCTCTCCATCAACCCTCTCTCACATACATTTAATCTGTTACAAAGTGTTTCTACTGCTTGGCTTTACTAATCCACTTAGCTGTCTACATAATACAGATCTGTTCGTTTCAGCACACCCTTTATGGCGTCAAAACTGCCACTACACAAAAGTCAGATATCTCTATCTAGCATAATTTTCTTTTTTGTACTCTGCAGCAGTACCACACTTTACTGCCTTTCAGGTAACTTCAAAGAGACTCATTATAGTTCTTTCACAGTCTCATAATTTCAGCACTGAGAAATATCTCTGTACAAAAATATTTATATATATATATATATAACAATTAATTCCCAATGTCAATGCGCTCAATACCTGGTGCAGGCAGCAACGGGTAGAATCCTTACCCGATATTTCAATTCAGAAACACAAAGGATGCCGCACTTCAGAGACCGGTTTCAGAGTTGCTTTATTTTCACTATCACTACCACCAGTCGTGGTGAAAATAAAGCAACTCTGAAACCAATCTCTGGAGTGCGGCATCCTTTGTGTTTCTGAGTATATATACATGTATAATATATGTATCTATAAATATATATATCTATATATCCTGCTTCGCCACTCATACTCCTTTCAAACAGGAACATACGAATGTGGATCCAAGTTCTGGTGCAATAAGTTTTATTTTGTGCCCTGCACCGCCGTTATATATATATATATATATATATTCACTGAAAAAACCATAGGTTTCACACATGTTATAGTTAGCGGAAATTTTACTGATAAAAAACCAGTGAAATTCCCCCGTTATAGTTAGCGCAGGCAACTATAACTCACGCGACCGCAATCCTCTGCTGATGCTAATACTGTATTTAGACACTTATTTGCCCATGTCTTCTTCCATACATTTTTAGCTATACATATATTACAAATATTTTTTTTTCATAAAGACACATATGTCATCAGCAGAAGATTGCAGTCGCGTGAGTTATAGTTGCCTGCGCTAACTATAACGGGGGAATTTCACTGGTTTTTTATCAGTAAAATTTCCGCTAACTATAACATGTGTGAAACCTATGGTTTTTTCAGTGAATTTGCAAGGTTTTTTAAATGCTAAGTTTTTTTCCCTTATAATAAGCCCTGTACATTTGGTGGCCTTCGGCCACCAAAAGCACAGGGGGTGGGGTAAGTGTGGATAGTGTTTTTTGCCCTTAACATAAGCCCTGTACATTTGGTGGCCTTCGGCCACCAAAAGCACAGGGGGTGGGGTAAGTGTGGATAGTGTTTTTTTTATTTTTATTTTTTTACCGTACGCTTACGGTAAGCGTACGGTAAGCGTACCCCGCGAAATTGCCGAAAAAAAAATAAAACCGTTTTTGCACTTGGGGGATGTTTGGGGACTCCCTCAACATGACTATGTGGGAGGGAGTTGTCAAAACAGCCCCTTTACATGTTTTTGGGCTTGATATTTTAAAAATCACTCTCAGTGCGAGAGACAAAATGGCGGCCGCCGCTTCCTGGTTTCGGCCGATTCGAATGTTTACTAAGATCTAAGAGCCAATCAGAATCGCGCTCGCGCACGCCACCGTACGCTTACCGTAAGCGTACGGTAAGCGTACCGTAAGCTGGCTCAGATATATATATTGATTTAAAGGCTATTTTCTCAGAATCTACTGAACAGATTTACACCAAACCTACAAAAGGCACTTCCTTGACCTAGGGACTACCTCTCTGCCAAATTTTGAGTAATTCTGTTCAGCCGTTCGGGCTGTAGCTCGTTCTAAAGGTCCTATGGAAAAATGCATGGGAAAAACGCGTTTTGGGACCCCCCTTTTATCTCAGCCCCCGCTAGACGGATCCCCCCGAGACTTTCAGGGTAGGAGCGGAGCGTAGCGCCCCACCTATTTTGAAAAATTTGCGAGGATTCGTCGACCGGCGCCAAAGTTATTCAAAATAGAATGTTGAGGTTTTCCTATGGAAACGTGGTCCTAACTATAACTACCTACTGGCTATCGCCAGTAGGTAATATATATATATATATATATATATATATATATATATATATATATATATATATATATATTTTTTTTTTTCTTTTTTTTTCCAACAAACTTCCCTCCACCAGGAACCATTCCAAGCTCCGTTTCCTTGTTTCCCAAAAAGAAAAAAAGCACTCCTGGGGGCAGTTGCCAGAGTTTATTGGCAACGCAACATGTTGCGTTGCCAATAAACTCTAGCAACTGCCCCCGCGAGTGCTGTTTTTTTTTTTGGGAAACAAGGAAACAGAGCCTGGATAAATATCTCGGGCGCACCCCCGCGTTTGTAAAGCACCCATTCACGAGTGCGCCGTTCACTGTGCAGCAAGGAGCATATATATATACATATATGTATATATATATATATATATATACACACACACACAGGCACAACTCCATGTGGAAGCCAGTAAAAACAAGATACCTATCAGCAATCAAGAACGCAAATACCAACAACAAATGGAAAAAATTAACAAGAACAAACAGATTGTAATCAGAAATGCAGATAAAGGGGGAAATGTGGTTTTGTGGACACTCAAAGAATATGCAGAGGAGGCAAGTAAACAACTGAATGATATTGATTGTTACTGCAAAAGTTCCATGCAAAAATTCAAACAGGCACAAGATAATTTCTTTGGAAAACTGTTAGCATGGAAAAGCACGGGCCTCCTGAATCTACAGGAATTTAAGTTTTTGAAAAAGGAGAATCCAACCATCCCCCTGCTATACTTTTTGCTTAAGGTACATAAATCGGTGTCAAAACCACCAGGCAGACCTATAATCTCTGCATGTGACGGTCCATTAGAGAATATATCAGTATATATTGACTCTTTTTTACAACAACATGTGAAATCACTCAAATCCTACATGCAAGATACAAGCGATTTCATCCGAAAAATTGAAAAAATCAGCTGGCAGGAGAACTATTGTCTCATAGCCTTGGACGTTACTGCACTATATACCTGCATACGCAATCATGATGGGGTGAAAGATGTAGAGTACTTCTTGGCAAACCGACCCCTAAAATTTGCCAAACATAATCAAATGTTGTTGGACTTACTAACATTTTGTTTGGAGAACAACTTCTTTTTATACAAAAATCAAGTCTACCAACAAATACAAGGTGTGGCAATGGGGGCCAGCTTCTCTCCCAGCTATGCCTGTCTCTTTATGGGATGGTGGGAGGAGCTGGTCCTCATGAAACAGTATGCCGATATATTTTCTGGCAATATAGTAACATGGTTACGGTTTATCGATGACCTTTGTGTTGTTTGGAATGGGTCAATTCAGAGTGCTCAGGATTTTGTTGCAGAGATAAATGTAAACAACTTGAAGCTTAAATTCACATGTGACATCAGCTATGAGACTATCACATTTTTAGAGACTCAGGTATACATCTCCCACAAAGGCCTGGCAACAACACTGTTTAGAAAACCCACAGCAGGCAATTCTATATTGCATTCAACAAGTGCCCACCCCCCTCACTTAATTAACAGCATCCCCTATGGGGAGATGTTTAGAATTAAGAGAATTTGTAGTGAGGAACAGGATATGCGGGAAAAACAAGAACAATGTAAAAATAGATTTTTACAGCGTGGGTACAAAAACCGTACTAGTGAAGCAGCAATATGTAAAACTAAATTCAGAGCAAGACAGGATCTATTACAATACAAATCTAAGCCTAACACAGCAACGGGTGCTACCCTGACAGAACCTACCAGTCTGATACTGGGGTACAATAGACAGGAAGGACAGATTAGGGCCATAATTAGATGCAACTGGCCCATTTTAATGGGAGACCCGGTCATAGGGGGAGCCATACCCAAAAGACCCTCTATCACGTTTAGAAAAACGGCATCTATGGGTAACTCATTAATGAAAAACAACCCAGAAAATACAGAATCAAATACGTGGTTGGCACCTAGGACAAGTTCCTACAAATGTTCTAGTTGCAAGGCATGTCAATTTGTTGTGAATACCAAACACTATCAAACTGCTTTTAGTTCTAAGCAGTATTCCATATCCAAATACCTGTCATGCAAAACAGACTTTGCTGTCTGTGCACTGATGTGTAGTTGCAATCTCACATTTATGCTATTATTTAAGTGAATATTTTAATGTGCAGTATGTCTTCCATTTCTAGTATTGCTGTGTATTTTACTCTAAAAAGGAGGTAATGCCGCCCATGCGCTGTCATGTGATCAAGGCCGTCTCTAACGGCCGAAATGCGGCATGGCGACATGGTGATTGCAAAATAAAAATCACTTGGAAGAATTTGGGTCTACTCTTGTCTTCTTCAAGCGAAACGGAGAAACGGACAAGCGCGCTGAATATATATATATATATATATATATATATATATATATATATATATATATATATATATATACACACACACACACACGGACACATATATATATATATACATAGATTTTATATCTACATATATTTATATGTATCTATATACATATATCTATACACATATATGTATATAGATACATATACATCACTCTTTAGACTTATGTATATATATGTATCTATATACACATACAAATGTATATAGATACATATATATACATATATCTTCTACAGAGAGAAAAAGACTCTCTCTCTATATATATTTATAAATATTAAGAAAGAACTCTTTTTCAAAAAAAATTCTATAGCTATGGCTTCCCTGGGGGCCGATTGTGGCCCCCACCGAAATCACATAGCTATAAAAAGAAATTGCCCCCACAGGGGGTCGGCCACTGAGCAGGAGGACTGACCCCCTGCCAATATTGCCACCATTGCACATTTTTTAAAAATATTTGGGCATTTATTGGGGGCGATCGTGCCCCTCAAGGTATGCCAACATGTTTTTTTTTTTTAAATATGCCCCTACAGGGGGTCGGCCACTGAGCAGGAGGACCGACCCCCTGCCAATATCACCATTTTTCTTTATGTTTATACAAATTTGGGGGGCGATCGCACCCCCCAAGCTCAACCAACTTTTTAGAATTAATAAATATGCCCCCGGGGGGCCGACCCATCACCACGAGGGCCGACCCCCCACAAAGACATCCCTGGTGTCTAGTGGGGTTTCCTGGTCGAGGATCACAGCAGCGCTGCGATCCACGGCCAGGAAACCCTTACAGGAAGGCCTCGTTTGAAAGGGGAAACTCTCTCCTTTCAAACAAGGCCTCCCTGAAAGCTGGGGAGGCCGTTTTCGGCCTGATTTCCCCGTCGGAGTCGAGCGCGGCCTTACCGGTGGCTGTCCTCGGCTCCGGTGGGGAAATCAATGACGTCAGAGCGCCTCGCCGCGTGCTGACATCACAGATGGGCAGAAGGAGGGGCGGGGGTAGACGTGGACAGCCTCCTGTGTCTCCCCCAGGGGGAATTTTTTAAAAAACCATCTCCGGTGCGAAGCACCGTAGGTTCAAAGGGGGCCTTCCCTGGTGTCGGCCAATGGACGTGCGCCGCACCAGGGAGGTAGTGCTTGCGTCGGCCTTTGGCCGACGCAAGCTCCAAAGGGGTTAAATTGGACATTCTGAATATGCATGTTGAATTCTAAAAACTCACAATTTATTAAATGTTTTTAAGTTCAATATTTGTATGTAATAATTGGCAAATATTGTGTGTGCAGTATGAGCACAGTTGCGGTAAAACGGATTGAGCTGGTGATTTAAAAAGACCAAAAACTACAGATCTGTTGTTTATGTCTATGGATCTGTAGTTTGAAACTGTGACAATTGGTGTGACCTGCTTACATTTGGTGCAGGAACTACGGGTCTGTTGTTTATGTTTATGTTTATACACTTGTAGTTGCACAATTTGAAAATGGTGTTGGATAAAAACGTGACGTGAATACTCCCTCGTCATTGGTGAGCAAGGCTGGGATCAGCCGAAACGCGTCCGATGGCGGTTTGACAAATACATGAAATTTGAATCGCACAAGCGTTGTCCTCCTTTTTCAAAGGATTGTTATAATTAATTTGATTTTGCAGCAAAGATCCATCTACGACGCACCCTTCGTTCTGGTGTACAGGGTGCAAGTGCAGAAACGACTTGAAAAAAAAATATATATATATATGTTCTGTTATGAAATCTGAAATGGTGGAATCTGCTTTATTTAATATTTCAGTAATTAGCTGTCTGTCTGGTACACATGTTATTTTTGTCTACAGCCTTTGGATGATTTCATAGATTTTATAGAGAGGCGGCGAGCGGCAGATTGCAGAGGGTGGTCTGCTGTGTGTCTAGACCTTCTGCCTATAGTATTACCTTTCTTCTGTGAACTAAGCCACGGGCAGGTCATTTGAATTTGCTGTAGAAAATGCTAGAAAAGTCAGATCTGTGGAGAGATTCATTTAAAGTGCTGCGAAGGTGCAACTATCGGACAAATCTGTGGAAAAGGGGCACATTTTGCATCTAAATCTATATTAAAAAAACAATCTTTATATCAGTGCATTATTGCAATGCACATAACATAACAAAACTTTGCAGTAAACGATTACCTAGTTTTACTCAATGAGTTGCTAACTTGTCTAGCTTTGTAGTAAGTCCTTCTCCATGTTAGATGGGGCCAGTAACGATTTTTTGGGGATCCACAACTAATTCTGCTTGATTCATATCGGCTGCTTAAGCAGGAGACATCTGTGAGTGAAGCCCGGGAAGAAATTACAGGAGCACTTCAAATGTGGGTAATAAATAGGTGGAGAGCAGGCAATGACACAATACAGTTCCACAACCTGACATGGGTCAGGAAAATAGAATATACTGTACAAATGTTTTTAGTTTTTAAACATCAGCTTTCAAGTTAAACAAGTCACATGCTGCACCTTAAGAGGTTGACATTTTATGAAAACCTCTCTTTTTAATGACAAAAATCGAAACTAGAAACATTTCAGAATTGTTATTGATGTTTTAACCATCTGTTTGGTTTTGAAGTGGCCACTAGAAGGAGCCTTTTGCTTTTGTGGTTACTGCTTCGCCTACTACTTAGAAAATAGAAGGAAAGCCAGATTGGTTTTCTTTCTGATGTGTTAAAATTGCCCATAAAGAAACAAAATGAAACTTGAAGTCATGGATAGACAAATACTTTGTTGATTTATCACCATGGGAGATCCATTAAGATGTGGTGATGCGTTTCCATGGCATCCTGGAGTTAGAAACTAAAAACACAGTGGCAGGCATTCACTTTCTGCATTGTGCACAGTCCTAAAAGACTAAAATGCACCATCTAATGCATTTAAGTATTTTTCTGAAATATGATTTACACACACGGATTCAAAAGATTGGAATACAAGAATACTTGCAGAGCAAAACAAATTTATTGTCAAAGATTGGAATGTTCTATTGAATCTATTCTGCAGTTTCAACATTTAGTATTGTCGTTTATCAATCTCCAGGAAGGTATTTTGTTTTTTCTTGAACAAATATATGTGCGTCAGTGTATTCGGTTCAAATGTAAAATTGATCACCTGGGCATTTATCAGCATTTTGCCACAAGAATCTTCCCCATCATCACTCCATATCAGCCACAGTACTAATCAAGGTCAGACCTGCCTTTTATTCAAATAGCCATTTCCACAGTGGGCTGGAATCCTTGGAGACTGGTTTAGGAAGCCTAGGTCGGGTCCTGGTGTGTCTGTCATTTTCAACATCAGGGGAGGCTCCTCCATTTGAGCAGGGGAGCATCATTCCACAAGTCCAAGAGCTGAAAAATAAAAACGCAATAAAGTTAATTTATTCCCGTTTTATTTTTCAGCAACCCGCCCTGATAACTAAGTGTGTGGCCAGCACTGTCAAGTGGCAGCAGCAAGGAACTGTGCGCTTTGAAATGTGCATGTCTCTTTGCCGGCCATCTTGGGCCAGCCAGACATGCAGTTCTCTAATCCAGCTGTCTAATACAGTTGGGTTAGAGAAAGTGCATGACTCCAGTGCTCTTAGGAGGGCTAAGGAAAGCCTCTCTATCCAATCCTGGCTCTGCTTTCATGCTGTGAAAGCAGCACCAGGATTGGGTAGTGCAGTTTCTGGCATCGGGAGATTCCACGAGGAGAGAAGACACCCGAGAGCAGGGTTGGAGTTGGGGTACCACGCGGGTGGACGGCGTCCCCCCACTTATTTTACCGGGAGCTTGATAACTAGAGCAAATGGAGCCACATATTCACTCTTTGGCCTCTCTGGGGCGAGATCGGAGCTCATTCAGAATGCTGCTCACGCGCTGGCTTCTCTGATGCAATTGCATCTAAGGGGTGAGCGAGGGGAGGCAATGAGTCTGATGGTGCAAGCCACCTTTTGTGACATCACTTCCTGTCGTGATGTCAGCGTCCCCCCACTTCTTTTTTTAGGACTTGTGCCCTGCCCGAGAGAGGAGGACGTTGCGCTGCAAGATACAGGGTAAGTCTATTTTAATTATTATTATTTTTTGTGCTTTCCCCCAACCCTACCACCCTTGGTACAAGCCAGCCACCACTGTCTCCCAGGTTAATTACTGCAAGCAGGGGGAGATTTCAAGAAAGAGAGAGCGGGAAGGGTAAGACAGAGAGAAAGTGACCAGAGAGTGAGAAGAGAGTGAGAGGAGAGAAGGAGAGTGTGGATGGATGGAACAGAGAGATTGTGCAAAGAGACAAAGGGAGAGGGCTAGTTTGAGTACCTTTGCCAGGGCTACTTTTGGTTCCCCAGTCTGGCCACATTACAGTCAAAGCCTTTCGTCCCCACCACCTCTTGCCTACACCTTGTGTTTGTCCACTTCAGACGGACATGCAAAGGATTTCTCCATTCACACCATTACAAAAGGTTTCACTCCCAAATAACCCTCTTTCGCATAGCATGGGCAGAAGTCTGCTCAATCACCATTCCTGCTAGTTCACGCAGTTACTCACCGGAAAAACACTGCTAAAAGTAATTTTACAGTTATTTAGTACTTAGTTTTACATTAAAAGAACTAGACTAGAAAGTAGTAAAGGGGACGTAGTTTACACCATCTGAAACCTTTGAAAAAAAAACGATGTCAGGATGAGACAAAATAGCAGTCGTGCCTACAATCTATGCTGACGGCAAATGTATTATGACAGTCATTTGTTGCAGGTCAGGATGGTGTCGGTGTGTGTGAGACACAAAATATCGTAAGAATGTAACATCTTTGTTTGCACTGCATAAAAACTAGACTGCAGCTGTCACAACACATTCACATCTGCTCACGCAATGCATTACATCACCAAAGGACCAATCCTTGCACCCTTGCAAGACTCACAAGGAGAAAGTGCAGCATGCCAAGCCAAATTGACACCACACAACAAGCATCATTATCCGGAAGTGAAATAAAGAGCACGTGCAGTCTCTCAGAAAGCACCCCGAAGCAAGGCTACAGAAGTTCAGAAATTCAGCAGATGAACGTATATAACATATTCGCTCACAAGAAAAAGCAGACATGAGCAAGATTCCTAATGAAGGGGAATGAACGGACTTTACCTTTTCTCAGGAAGCCCTTTCTCATAGCATAATTAATTCCACTGTAGCTTGTAATACAGTTTTTTCATTCATCCCTCCATCTAGTGGTTTGGCAAATGAAACCACAAACCACATCCATCCTTCTGCTACATAGGCAAGAATCGAGGCGAAGACAGGGCTAGTGACCTACACCAGGAGGCGGGAGTCTCTTTGGCTGCAAGTTATATATAAGCAAGTACATGGGGTGAAGAAAACACTGATCCAGTAGCATCAGGCGGGCACTACCTCACCAGTGAAGTATGCTCTGGTGTCTGCTGATGGATGGTCAGGGCCGGACTGGCCTATAGGACAATCAGGGAGTGCTTTTAAGGACTGGTCTGACAGGTCAGTGTGTGGGCCAAATTTTGGGTTGTCTTGACAGCGCAGGTGTCACCACAAAATTATGTATCAGTAGAAAGGGGCCTTGGCTCAGTCCACATGTTGGGAGCCAGGAGTGCATCTTTTGATTGGGTGGAAGTTGTGGACTTTCACAGAAAAGTGCTCGCCCTCCACACAGCTGTTATCACTTTATTTATCGTGTTGCCTAAGCTTGAACTTTCAGGGGCACACACACTACATTGTAATGTTATTAAAGTGTGCTAATTTTCTAGATAATTTACAGAGTTTTTTTGTGACAGTAGCGTAGATGAGACAAGGGCAATCATTAATCTACATGGAGTTTAGGTCTGGCTTGAATGTACATCTGGCACCTGCGGGAATATTATACAAGTGACCCCGGGGTGCAACAGGCACTTTGATTTACTGAAGGGGCCACAAATAATTGTGCGGCCTTTTTGTTATACCAAGCGCACTGGCGCACATTTAGTGCTGGTGCTATTACCAGAGTGTGTTGCCTCTGTTGCATCAGGGCATGGCCCCATGTAAATGAGGGAGTCACTTTGCTTCTGCACCGGCACCATATTATAGATGGGGCGCAGAGGCAAAGAAGCTGTCAGTGCACCCGCTATGGGCAGCCCTCTGGAGGGGGAAAAGGAGTTCCCATGGACCCCTCAGACATCCTCTTACAGGCAGGTGCAGTCAATCACTGCACCGGCATGCAAGGGGTTTTGAAACCCCCTTCAAAGTGCAGGCGGATGACGTCTGCACAGGGTAACACGGAGCAGCTTCAAAGCAGCCGACCGTTTATCAAATGAATGCGTTGCCCCCAGGGCAGCATAGGTTTGCGGCTGTCCTGTGAGCAGTGCATGCATCCTAATACAGCACATTTTCCTTGTTTGCACTGGGCACACCTTTTAAAAGGTGCGGCTGCGCAATCAAGGAAAATGCGCTGTATGTATGATATAGCCTCTGATTTTTTAAAGTAAACCAATATTATTCTACAGCTGTTTGCTTCCCCACAAATACATTTCCATTCCCATGCTATTTACTTGTAGTGCTTCGCATTACCACACAACACTCATTCAAAGCCAGACCTATTGGCATTACCAATGCTTGTTTACTGTTGATTTATCTGATACAAAAAAAAAATATATCTGTAGCAAGCTCAATTTCATAACTTCTTCCATTCCTTCTAAAACACTTATACAGCATGCCTTTACAAGTTACAAGCTGTTCCGATTTGCAAACAAGGGCAGCTTTGTTTGCTATCTAACTCACTGATGGGGCCACTTTTATTTTGGCACCGGGTCTACTTTCTTTTCCAGTTCGACCCTGCGAATGGGTTGTGTTTTATAAACAAAATAAAACTTTCTAGGACATATCCGACCAGCAATGGCACAGAACATCTGCACATGTGCATTTAATACCAGATCAACAGCACTGAGGCATCTATGCTTACTGCCTTTGTGGGAAAGTCCAGACCATTGGCCAAGTTTCATCTAATGTGTGGAATTGTCATAGCCATCCAAGCAAATAAGTAATCCATTGCTACACTATCACAATTTTAGGTTTTGTGACAGTGATGTTGCACATTTTGGAGGCATGGAGCAGCACATCACTACTGTAGTCATTGGTAAGGATGATAGATGTCTTGTAAAAAGACCTATATATCATACGTGCCTGACTCCAGCTGTTTCCCAATGTCTGTATAACTTATCTATCCTGTTTAGGGCAAGGCATGATGTGTCACATTTGTGATGGGGATCTCAAAGGCATGGGGCACTCATTGTATCCTTGCCCACATGATTGACATACACTCAATTGCTAACGAAGAGTGCTTTCATGAGAATTTAGGAACATTCTTCAGCTGAATGATGTTCAGCATGTGGTGCATACCACGAAAACCAACTTCGATTAGGTCCAAGTCATGTGTTGTATGTGACTTGTAGATGATTGTACTTTATTACGTGGAAAAATTCTCCAATGGCCTGGCTAAAAATCTTGTTGCATGTTGGTTACAATATGCATGACAGACGTTATTTAGGAAAAGTTAACACACCGTCACTAAAATGGTGAAATCTGCACTTTCAATTTGTTGAAGGTTTCGATGATGAACCAGATGAGGACTAATACCAGGTATAAATGTGCCACATGTTTATTGAGTTAATGACAATGAAATAACAGGTGATTTCACTCACTCACTCACTCACTCACTCACTCACTCACTCACTCACTCATGCCAATTAAACCATGGTGTTTGTCATTAAAGTGGTGGATGTTGCATTTTGTGCAAGCACTTAATGCTGGCATTTGTTTCATGTGTCTTTCCTCATATAGGGCGAGGAAGTATAGATTTTACCATTAAACAAGTACCAACAGTCTTAAAATAATAACGCAACGTGTTCTTGATGCAAATGTGTGCAATCTTAGCTGCAAAAATGCAGCATTTTGTACTAATTAATAATTATGTGATTGTTTTCAAATCTGACTGTGTGACACACTTTTACAAGCATTTGAGTGTTTAATCAAGGATAGCAAGACTAGTCCCTGTGTACATAGAATTGAACAGTACCACCATAGATGAATATTGGACTGAATTCGATTCAGGATATTATGTGCACAAAAATACAAGAACAATACAGCAAAAAAGGGTATTTTACCCAAATAATGTTATCAAACACTCACTTCTAAAATAAAAAGCATCATGTATATATGCTTCAAAAGCAACAATAATATTGGCATATGATCACACAAAAAATCAAACCTGACCATCCAACCAATAAGCAAAATGAGGGGCATCAGCAAAACTCAAACCATATTCCACGTTGTGCTTACAATTTTTCTATCTCGTCTCATCAATCTATATTGCTGATATGCTATGCTCACCAGCTGCATGATTTTTCAAAAGGCATTTAGGGACTCCATCTCTCACTTCCCAAAGTGAATGAATAGGTAGATGTGCATATTGACCCTTTATCATACAAATCACCTCAAATGGCTTTGTACATTGAAGGAGGGGAGTTATGGAACATTGAGATAAGATCAATGTTGGACTTGAACCTTTCTGTTGGGTCGGCTCCAAACATTTTGGTGCCGATCACGATCCGGTAAAAACCGGGTACGAACCGTCGGACGGAGCATATTCTCCGTCCGACGCGTACCCGGTCGAAAAAATATACAAACATGGAATTACGATTCGCACGGAAATCCCATTTCCGTACGAATCGTACAAAACCCCGACCGACGAAAATAAACATACAAATGTGATCCGGGAAAGCGCCGACGTGACGTCGGGACGCACGCAGCCTACCATTCACGAACCAGGAATTACGATTCGCACCGACGTCATCCCGCACGGTGAATATTTTCCGGCAGCCAAAAACTGCCGGGAAATCAGGACGACGCGAACAAGGAGTACCTGCACGCGACGGACAGACATGGACCCGAACCTACGTGTCATCCCGGCCCTCATAGCAGTCGACCTCCTCTACAGGTTACGACGCAGACGCTGCAGAAGGTCAGAACAACAAAGGGAGGGGGGAAAGGAGGGGGGGGCAGGACCAGGGGCAGGCCACAAAACCCCCACCAAAGTCACACAGCACACATGCCCTGGACATACCTGACCCCCAGGCCCTGGTCACTACGAGGGAGTGGGGGCGTGTCCAGCAAAGCCAGCGTCCGCCACAACAGAAGTGCTTGACGACGCGAACCGGCAACACAACAATACAGGTACGTCCCGTACCCACGCCTTAAGAGCGTGGGTACGAGTCGTACCATGCCCACACCTACATCATCCCAACAATGGCGGGAGGGCTGTACCCACGTGGCAAAGGCCTGGGTACGGCCCGCACAAGCATCACATAGCGTGGGGACGGATATGTACGGACCGTACCCCCACCCCCATATGCATGGAGCGTACCCCCAACCCCAACAGTGTAAGTACGACCCGTACCCTCACCCGCGTACGTATGGAGCGTACCCCCACCCCAACAGTGTAAGTACGACCCGTACCCTCACCCGCGTACGTATGGAGCGTACCCCCACCCCAACAGTGTAAGTATGACCCGTACCCTCACCCGCGTACGTATGGAGCGTACCCCCACCCCAACAGTGTAAGTACGACCCGTACCCTCACCCGCGTACGTATGGAGCGTACCCCCACCCCAACAGTGTAAGTACGACCCGTACCCTCACCCGCGTATATATGGAGCGTACACCCACCCCAACAGTGTAAGTACGACCCGTACCCTCACCCGCGTACGTGTGGAGCGTACCCCCACCCCAACAGTGTAAGGACGACCCATACCCTCACCCGCGTACGTATGGAGCGTACCCCCACCCCAACAGTGTAAGGACGACCCGTACCCTCACCCGCGTACGTATGGAGCGTACCCCCACCCCAACAGTGTAAGGACGACCCGTACCCTCACCCGCGTACGTATGGAGCGTACCCCACCCCAACAGTGTAAGTACGACCCGTACCCTCACCCGCGTACGTATGGAGCGTACCCCCACCCCAACAGTGTAAGTACGATCCGTACCCCCACCCACGTATGCATGGAGCGTACCCCCACCCCAACCGTGTATGTACGGACCGTACCCCCACCTCGTATGCATGTAGCGAACCCACACCCGTGTATGTTCTAAGCGTACATATCCTGAAATAGGAGTGGTGTGTGCAGAGTCCTCCCAGCAGTGCCCAGACACAGGAGGGGTGTGTGCAGAGTCCTCCCAGCAGTGCCCAGACACAGGAGGGGTGGGTGCAGAGTCCTCCCAGCAGTGCCCAGACACAAGAGTGGTGTGTGCAGAGTCCTCCCAGCAGTGCCCAGACACAGGAGGGGTGGGTGCAGAGTCCTCCCAGCAGTGCCCAGACACAAGAGTGGTGTGTGCAGAGTCCTCCCAGCAGTGCCCAGACACAGGAGGGGTGGGTGCAGAGTCCTCCCAGCAGTGCCCAGACACAGTAGGGGTGGGTGCAGAGTCCTCCCAGCAGTGCCCAGACACAAGAGTGGTGTGTGCAGAGTCCTCCCAGCAGTGCCCAGACACAAGAGTGGTGTGTGCAGAGTCCTCCCAGCAGTGCCCAGACACAGGAGGGGTGGGTGCTGAGTCCTCCCAGCAGTGCCCAGACACAAGAGTGGTGTGTGCAGAGTCCTCCCAGCAGTGCCCAGACACAGGAGGGGTGGGTGCAGAGTCCTCCCAGCAGTGCCCAGACACAGGAGGGGTGGGTGCAGAGTCCTCCCAGCAGTGCCCAGACACGAGAGTGGTGTGTGCAGAGTCCTCCCAGCAGTGCCCAGACACAGGAGGGGTGGGTGCTGAGTCCTCCCAGCAGTGCCCAGACACAAGAGTAGTGCGTGCAGAGTCCTCCCAGCAGTGCCCAGACACAGGAGGGGTGGGTGCAGAGTCCCCCCCAGCAGTGCCCAGACACAGGAGGGGTGGGTGCAGAGTCCTCCCAGCAGTGCCCAGACACAAGAGTGGTGTGTGCAGAGTCCTCCCAGCAGTGCCCAGATACAGGAGGGGTGGGTGCAGAGTCCTCCCAGCAGTGCCCAGACGCAGGAGGGGTGGGTGCAGAGTCCTCCCAGCAGTGCCCAGACACAGGAGGGGTGGGTGCAGAGTCCTCCCAGCAGTGCCCAGACACAGGAGGGGTGGGTGCAGAGTCCTCCCAGCAGTGCCCAGACACAAGAGTGGTGTGTGCAGAGTCCTCCAAGCAGTGCCCAGACACAGGAGGGGTGGGTGCTGAGTCACCCCTGCAGTGCCCAGACACAAGAGTGGTGTGTGCAGAGTCCTCCCAGCAGTGCCCAGACACAGGAGGGGTGGGTGCAGAGTCCCCCCAGCAGTGCCCAGACACAGGAGGGGTGGGTGCAGAGTCCCCCCAGCAGTGCCCAGACACAGGAGGGGTGGGTGTAGAGTCCTCCCAGCAGTGCCCAGACACAGGAGGGGTGGGTGCAGAGTCCTCCTAGCAGTGCCCAGACACAAGAGTGGTGTGTGCGGAGTCCTCCCAGCAGTGCCCAGACACAGGAGGGGTGGGTGCAGAGTCCTCCCAGCAGTGCCCAGACACAGGAGGGGTGGGTGCAGAGTCCTCCCAGCAGTGCCCAGACACAGGAGGTGTGGGTGCAGAGTCCTCCCAGCAGTGCCCAGACACAAGAGTGGTGTGTGCAGAGTCCACCCAGCAGTGCCCAGACACAGGAGGGGTTGGTGCTGAGTCCTCCCAGCAGTGCCCAGACACAAGAGTGGTGTGTGCAGAGTCCTCCCAGCAGTGCCCAGACACAGGAGGGGTGGGTGCAGAGTCCCCCCAGGAGTGCCCAGACACAGGAGGGGTGGGTGCAGAGTCCTCCCAGCAGTGCCCAGACACAAGAGTGGTGTGTGCAGAGTCCTCCCAGCAGTGCCCAGACACAGGAGGGGTGGGTGCAGAGTCCTCCCAGCAGTGCCCAGACACAGGAGGGGTGGGTGCAGAGTCCTCCCAGCAGTGCCCAGACGCAGGAGGGGTGGGTGCAGAGTCCTCCCAGCAGTGCCCAGACACAAGAGTGGTGTGTGCAGAGTCCTCCCAGCAGTGCCCAGACACAGGAGGGGTGGGTGCAGAGTCCTCCTAGCAGTGCCCAGACACAAGAGTGGTGTGTGCAGAGTCCTCCCAGCAGTGCCCAGACACAGGAGGGGTGGGTGCAGAGTCCTCCCAGCAGTGCCCAGACACAAGAGTGGTGTGTGCAGAGTCCTCCCAGCAGTGCCCAGACACAAGAGTGGTGTGTGCAGAGTCCTCCCAGCAGTGCCCAGACACAGGAGGGGTGGGTGCAGAGTCCTCCCAGAAGTGCCCAGACACAGGAGGGGTGGGTGCAGAGTCCTCCCAGCAGTGCCCAGACACAAGAGTGGTGTGTGCAGAGTCCTCCCAGCAGTGCCCAGACACAGGAGGGGTGTGTGCAGAGTCCTCCCAACAGTGCCCAGACAAAAGAGTGTTGTGTGCAGAGTCCTCCCAGCAGTGCCCAGACACAGGAGGGGTGGGTGCTGAGTCCTCCCAGCAGTGCCCAGACACAAGAGTGGTGTGTGCAGAGTCCTCCCAGCAGTGCCCAGACACAGGAGGGGTGGATGCAGAGTCCTCCCAGCAGTGCCCAGACACAAGAGTGGTGTGTGCAGAGTCCTCCCAGCAGTGCCCAGACACAGGAGGGGTGGGTGCAGAGTCCTCCCAGCAGTGCTCAGACACAAGAGTGGTGTGTGCAGAGTCCTCCCAGCAGTGCCCAGACACAGGAGGGGTGGGTGCAGAGTCCTCCCAGCAGTGCCCAGACACAAGAGTGGTGTGTGCAGAGTCCTCCCAGCAGTGCCCAGACGCAGGAGGGGTGGGTGCAGAGTCCTCCCAGCAGTGCCCAGACATGGGAGGGGTGGGTGCCTATCACTCACAGCAGTGCCCCTGCAAAGAAAAGGGTGGAGTACCCACAGATCCAATACCCACAAATGTCAGTCAGGTGCACAAAGATCCTGCAGTACATGTACCACATGTGTGCGAGGCTGGAAGTATACATATGCATAGCGCCTAAAAGTATACATGTACACATGAAGTCATGGCAACAGTCTACATACACAAGTACAGTGACCACCAAGGACGCCACGAATGATGCAGGTGGAGACATCGCTCAGCATGCATGGGCCAAGTCTAACGAGTCCGTCACACACCCAGCCAATGTAGACACAGCTCAGCACCACATATTGGAAAGACCCTGCAGGGAAGAAGTCAGGTTACACAGAGGAAGGAACACACCTTGGGACGATGTCACCATGCAGTAACTGCTTACATGAACAAAGTTATGTAGCCAACAGCTTGTGATGGCACACAGATACCAGGATCCACCCTATGACCAGCACAAGACGACAATTCCCACACACCCAACACATAATCACCACCCAAAATAATGGGGCAGGTCGACCAACAGCAATACCAGACAGACAGTAGTGTACTAAGGAAAAATAAATTGCTTTAATCAGCATCCAAAAATATGTTTGTCCCTTGAAAGTTCAAAAAGTACAATGCCCATAGGGCAATCCAAAGTTCCAATCCAGGTGGGGGACACAGTGGGACGCGTGTCCCCTAGCTTGCCTGCACAGTCAGACTCCTTCGTCTTCCAGAGCGGGGAGGGCATCATGTGGGGGGGAAGGACCAGGCACCACAGGGACATGAGGGCGAAGGGTAGGCGTCGTGGGTGCAGGGATAGAGGACTCCACCACAGGGGGTGGGTCAGGGCCAAAGGCGGAGGCCAGGATGGTGCTGCACACCTTGGCAAGGTCCTCCAGCGACTCCCCTGCACCCGAAGGAACCACAGGCCCCAAGGAGGGGGGGGCGGAGGGATGGGTCGCAGAGCCACTGGGGGAGGGTGTGGACAGGGGGGGGACTCAACCACCCTGACCGGGGACTCCCTTGACCGCTTGCGGGGTGGTGTCACAGTGGGGCTCAGGGACAGAGCGGCCATGAAGGAGTCTATGCCGGATATGTGGCCAGGAGAGCTGAGAGGAGGGGATTTGGAGGGAGTGGATTTGGTGGAATGCGGACTCCCACTCTGGCTGAGTGACTTACGTTTGCCCCCCGACCCAGTGGGTGTGCCTACTTCACCCTGTGTGTGCGTGCCAGGAGGTGTGCGTATGACCTTTCCTGCTGGTGTGGTGCCTGTGTCTGTTGTGGTGGGTGCATGCTGACGTCTGGGTGTATGTGGGACAGGCATGGGAGTGGGAAGTGTGGATGGGTCAGGGGTAGGGGGTTGGACGTAGCGCTGCAGGAGACCCACTGCTGCAGTCAGTGTCGAGTCAATGGACCTCAGCAAGTTGCGTTAGTCAGCCTGCGATGAAAAAATGCCCTCCAAGTATGCCTCCATGTTGTTCAGCACTTGGCTGTGGCAATGGAGGACATTAAGCATCGCAGCCTGACCAACCTGCAACTGCCGCTGGATGTCCACAGACTCGGCATTCGCGGCAGCAGTGGAGACAGGGGCAGGGGGTGCGGTGCCTGACAGGAAGGAGACATGTGATGACCGGGCACGCTGGGAAGGGACACGAGCGAGTGGGAGGCGGCTGATGGCAATGGAGGGGGCGGGGAGAGATGTTGTGCCGGTGTCAGCTGCTGGTGCAGCCTCCGCCCACTCGGAGAGATCATCCTCGGACCCGTCAGCTTCATATTCAGTCGTGCCAGTGGACAGGTCCTCGGCCTCACTCTCCTCCGCCTCAGTTCCACTCAATGTGCCAGCCACAATGTCAACGCTGGCACTGGTGCTCGGTCCCTCCGCTCCGTCTGTGCTCATGTCTCCCTCTGTGTCCCCCGACGATGCTGTGGGCAAGGTGAAGAGACAGCAATTAATCATACACCTGTATACATATGTCACATGAGTCCAATCTACATAGGTTACAGTGCATAGCCTGAAACGAAAGATCTGTAACATCTACAAAACAAGGTACAGATGTAGGGCATGCAACACACAGTTGGTTGACCCACCAAGCCACTGAAAAACCATGGAGAGCATGACACAATAGCAAATGACATGAAATGGAGTTTGACAGAGGAGCCAGGCCCTGGGGACAATCCAGCACTGCATCTGCACCACAATAGGGATGAGCAGGGACCATATCCATGAACTTGAGGCACATGCTGCATAGGTAATACTGAAAACATGCCCAACATGACTGGCTCACTGCACCTTGAGTGTATGTCCAGACAAACATCACACACTGGCCAGACCTGGCAAGGAGATTTCAGGTTTTGACATGTAGGCTTTGCCCGCACCAACCACCCCCTACATGAGACAATTTGTTGAGACACAGGAAGCACTTATATCTCTTAGTCTGGGTGAAATACACAGGGGCCGCATAAATGCAAGATTGGACGCCAAATACCCAAGGTGCGCCTGTCCAAATAATCATGTACAAATGGTCATCATCAGATGATTGTTACAAGACACACAGGCACTGGCCACCGTGAGTATGAACAAGGAAAATCAGGTCAGGCTGTACAGTGGACACTTGTACTACATTTTACGTCAATATACATGGTGCCAGGGGACAATGGCACAGAGCACAACCTATGCTGTGGACACTGAGAGTGTCCACATTTTGTGATGACACACATGACACCTAGGAAAATATGCCCCAGGGGACAGTAGTGGCCACACAACTCCATGGTCCTGAATGGGAATGACTGCAACACACGCCACCATCCCTGCACTATGCGTATCGCACACTCATGCACATCATGTCACAGGCCACAACATAGGACATGCGTGCTGTAAGGCATGACACTTGAGAGACTAACTCCCATGTCGGGACTCAGCATCAGTGCCAACTGACATGGAACCCACATGTACTGAACTGGACAGGGCACAGGCAAGGTCCCAAAACCTGTTACACACCACCCCCACACATGATGCTACAGGCATAGTTCACGTGGAGAAAGCGCCAGCCTACATTACCTTGTGAAGGAGTGACTACACACAGACCAGGGAACACATTGCAAGGAGGGGAAGGGAGGCAGGAGAGCACCGCTATACTGTGGGTAACTGGATCTGCACAGCACCTTTAAACCCTGGCAGTGTATCCATGCAACTGTGCACTTACAAATGCTGGTGACACACAACAAACACACATGTACCTACCCCCTTCCTGCTGCTGCTTCTCCTGTAAGCGCCTGTCCAAGTCTGGAAATACCACCGCCAGCACACGCTTGTGGATGTGGGTCAGACGGCGGCGCCCGCGGTTCTTATGGGTCTCAGGTGAGTCCCCCAGCAGGACCCGTGCGATCCTCCGCGTCCAGCACCGGATATCCTGCCAGCGTTTCCTCACCTGGCCAGGCGCCGCTTGCGACCCTCCGTCCTCCTCACGGCACTGACGGCGTTCATCCATATCTGCTTCTTGGCAGAGGCGCCTACCTGTGAGGATGAACAAGTGACTCTACATCAATACACCAGGCACATGTCACAGAGAGACATATTAGAACAAATTAGCTGTTTACAACAAGGCATAGTATGCATCCAACGCATTGCACCTTTGTCATAGGGACATGATCCTCTGGGGAAGGGCAAAAGCAGTACGTGCCATTGAAAGTACACAGGTGGAATGAGGGCAACGACACAATCAATGATCCAGGCTCACACTGTGCATCAGAAGGTACACCAGGATAATGTGCAGCACCTCTAAGCAGTCACATGCCACAGGCCACTGACGCTACTGCAGCAGAGTACACAGACACACACAGGCACAGGACATTCACCTGCCATTGCCAAATGCAGCGACAAACCTCACTCTGCACATGTGCCACTAGACGGGGGGGGCTCAGAGGTGTGGGGCTGGCTCTGCACGTCAGACACACAGCACTGCTCCCTGCTCACATCACATGGGCAGGGTATATCCATCCCTCATGCAGGCCGGGTGCCACATTCCACATATGCACCCACCCACATGACAGGGGACTTACACACACACCGATGTCCAGGGTACGAACACATCATGTGGACACTCTTAGCACAGGTACACAGAACTAACACACATCTGTGGGTACAGTCACCTGTCACACTGGGCTGACCACATAATAAAATGAGGACTGTAGAGGCTACATTCCCAGGAGGACAAGACAGCCAGAATGTGGCATGCACCATGCAGTGATTGTCACAGTAAACACAATGCAAGTGAGGACGGCAGACATGCACCACAGCATGCACTGGCTGGGAGACATCAGGCATTCTTCCCCCTGGGACCCCCCCTACAGTACATAGCATGTGTGTCACACCTGGACACAATGCCAGAAGTCACAGTCACAAACAAGGGACACAGTCTGTGCTAGTAGACTCTGCACTCACCTGATACCCTGGACGCCCATACAGCAGGGGGTACTGTGGGAGGATCACATCCAGCAAAGCCAGGTTTCTCCTCCAGGGTGAAAGGCTGTGACCTCTCCACAGACCTTGACATGGTTCCAGGGAATCAGTAGCAGCAACTGGGTCGTCGAATCCAAAGATGTGCAGGCAAGTGCTCCCTCATGGGACCTGGCTGCCTTATATCTGCCTTGCTGGCCTGTTTCATGCACAGGCGTACAGAGTGATTGGTCAATCACATTTGCATCCTATGTTTCCTCCAATCCCTTCAAACCTAGCAGTCAGTGGGTTCTTATTGTGTTTTTTTCTTGAGCATGATGTCAACTCCAGAACCACATTGCAACAAAGTAGATTCATTCAAACTGACTACTGCTGTGCACCTGCTGAAAAAAATTCAGACTTTAAACTTGGTCTCCATGACAACCAGCATGCATGTAGGCCTTTAGACTTGTCCCTCATGTGTCCCCTATGTAATTTGGAGTTTCACACACAGGTACGGTGCGTACCGGGGGCCTAGGGCACCACAAATGCATAGCAACGGCCCGTACAGGCGTGTGTACGGTCCTATCACTATGGGTGTGCTCGTGTATGCGTACTCATAGTGGTACGGACCGTACACATGCCTGTACGCTCACTATCACTATGGGTGTTCTCGCGTATGCGTACTCATAGTGGTACGGACTGTACACGCGTGCGTACGCTCACTTTCACTATGGGTGTTCTCGCGTATGCGTACTCATAGTGGTACGGACCGTACACACGCCTGTACGCTCACTATCACTATGGGTGTTCTCGCGTATGCGTACCCATAGTGGAAGTGAGCGTACGCACGCGTGTACGGTCCGTACCACTATGAGTACGCATACGCGAGAACACCCATAGTGATAGTGAGCGTACGCACGCGTGTGCGGTCCGTATCACTATGGGTGTTCTCGCGTATGCGTACTCATAGTGGTACGGACCGTACACACGCCTGTACGCTCCCTATCACTATGGGTACACATACAGCAGCACTCCCATAGTGATAGGGAACGTACACAGGCCCTCTGAGCGAAAGTATGGTGCCTTTCACACATCACAGTGGTGACAGGCAGCACACAGGAAGGAATAGGGCTGACATACTTGTCCATGGATGGACATCAAGGCATTGTCTGGGCAGTACTACATGTGTGGGGCACAGGTGTGAAAGGCTGTGATGTGGCACATTACTCCTGAGTCGAGAAGGCACCAGATGTATGATGAGATGTGTACAGATGTTATGTGTGACGGTGCAATGTGTGCCAGGCATGCCCTTCACTCCTTTGACATGTGTGCATGTCGTACTGCACACTTGGGATGAGCGTCACTGGCATGGCACAGTCAACAACACACGCAAGTGTCCCCTGATGGCCACTACAGGGGTTACCACACCAGACATGTGACTACCCACGGTGCACGATGTGACTATGTCATGTATGTGTGGGGTGTTCCCATTAGCTTGATGTTGGTGCTCCCTCAAAAGCATCAGCTGTTGCAGCAACCAACATGTGTCTGTGTGTAGATGGACAAGGCACACTGTTACGCACACCAGGCCACTTGTGGTATCGGATGTGAGGTGCGTATGTATGCATGGGACACGGAGTAGCATAACAAGGACATGTCTGCATCCTCTCTATGAATGTGTGGTGAGTCATTACATGTACACCTTATTGGCAAGGTGTGTGGGCTGTCCTAGTGTAATGTCATGTGACCTGTGGCTCTAGTGTTCCGCTACCAGTCTCTGAAATCGACATCCTACTTCTGCTGATGTGTTGATGTATGTCACTCCTGTGTTGCGTCTGGCTGTTCACTTACACTGGGACACAGCTAATCCCATGCCATGGCATGTGGAGGTTCACAATCTCCGTGTGTAGCTGGGTCTTGGTAGGAGTGTCACCTGACAGCCATACGTGTCCAGGGCATGTGGCATATACCTGACTCCGTATGTCGCATATGTGTATTGACAGATTAACATGTGCTCAGCACCACAAAATTGTTGTTGTAGTGCACTCACTCTTCCTTGTCACTTCCAAATTACTGCAGAGCGCCACCTCTTCCCCGAGCAATTCCGGACTTGGCTGACATGCGGGAGAATGACTGTATCCGGTGCTACCGCTTCCGCCAACCGTTGATTGAGGAGTTGACGGCGAGGCTGGCACCACACCTGCAACCGCTGCACAGGTATCCTACGGCACTGACACCCAAGCTGAAGGTAATGGCAGCCCTACATTTTCTTGCCACGGGTACCTTTCAAAATACCATAGCTCATGTTGGTGGCATGTCCCAGAGCATGTTCTGCCGTGTGCTGCATGATTTCTTAGAGGCCATGTTGCTTCACCTGGATGAGTTCATCCATTTCCCAACCCCTGAAATGTTGACTGGTGTCAAGCATGGATTCTATGCCCTGGGAGGGATGCCCCATGTCATTGGGTCCATAGATGGGACACATGTGGCTTTGGTACCACCACAGGCACAGGAGGTAGCGTACAGGAATCGCAAGCACTACCACTCCATCAATGCCCTTGTGGTGTGTCTGTCCAACATGGTGATTTCACATGTCTGTGCTCGTTTTCCAGGATCAGCACATGATGCCTACATCATGAGGCGTAGCAGGGTGCCTGAAATGATGACGCAGCTGCGCAACGAACGAGCATGTGTTGTTGGTGGGTACACTCTGTCAGTCCTGTATTTAACGCCATCTCCCTGTCTTACTGCTTCTCCTGACCCACTGTTGTCCATGATGTTTCCATGTAGGGGACGCTGGCTATCCCAACATGCCATGGCTGATCACACCTCTCCGCAACCCCATCACGCCGGCCCAGCTCCGCTACAACACCGCCCATGGCCAGACAAGGCGAGTGATAGAGAGGACATTTGGCCTCCTGAAGAGCCGATTCAGATGCCTCCACAAGACCGGCGGCGCACTCCCATATGCCCCGGCGAAGGTCTGCAAAATCTTCATGGTCTGCTGCATGCTGCAAAACATGGCAGTTGAGAAAGCTGTGCCACTCATCCTGGATCAAGATGATCAGGGCCATCCACCCGTGGAGGACCAAGGTCTTGGCAATGGGGCTAGTGATGTGGAGGATGTGGTTCCGCAAGAGGACATCCGGAGTCGGCTCATACGCGACTTCTTTGCTTAGTGGTGAGTACCAGTGTCTGTGTGTGCACGCATTGGTCCCCGTGTGGCATGTGTTGCGATGTGTGTGTCCATCTGCATGTATGCCACGTGAGTCAGAGGTGTGTGTGGATGTGTCACTCGAGTGATGGTGCCAGTGATGAGTGTATTTCCACAGTCATAATTGTGACCTAGCATGTTGTCATCCTTACAAGTGTCAAGTACATGCACATGCAAGTGGCTGTGCTTTTTGTGGCTGACTTCTTGTGTGTCTCTCATCCCCAGGTACTTGCGCATGCCATCTGCTGGTTGCATTGTTGTGGCACTGCTATTCCTCATGGACACGTCATCGTGTGCTGACTCAGCGTTACATGCACGGACAAGTTTGGAAGTCTCCTTAGGGTAAGGGATGCATCAGGGGTGTATTGGGTGTGGCAGTTGTTTACGATGTGTGCACACTGCCCCTGTCGATGTTTGGTTCGTCTGCAGACATGTCGCATCACCATGGGACACATGACATGCAGCTGGGTACACTTGAATAGATGGTCAGACTTGTTGACAGTCATCAGTGATGGGATTGTGGATTGTGATGATGGCATCAATGTGTGTTACACTGCCCTTGGACACATATGGTTTGCATTGGCTTGACATGGTGTGGGACTTCCACATCAGCAGATCAATGGTGTATGGCAGCCTCTCCGTGAGCAGCAGGGGGTGTTTAGCTGTTAGCCGACACTTGTGTGCCAGTTCCATGGCTATCACGCATTTGTGCTGCAGAAGGGGGGTTCCAGTGTGGGACCCACATGTTACTCCACATGACCCGTTCATGTGTACTCCGAGTTGCCTCTGCAATCCCGAATACATGACTAATAAAGGTATCCCTATGCCTCAAAGGTGCCTCTTCTCAGTCAATGCTGGTGTGTTGCCACGGTGCATCCGGCATGTCTGGCATGGTTTTCCGTGATAGTGGCTATGTGTCTATGTGTAGAGTAGCAAGATGCAAGCTGTTTGTGTGGGATTAGACTGTATTGTGCATGATGTCCATGACTGTGTGGGTATTGTGACATGTGCCATCCCCATGCATCCAACGTTGGCCAGGCCACCATTTTCTGCATCCACCTGACTCAAGCTTGCAAGACATGGTTCTGCCACCTGTCCACACATACCTGGGTGCCCCACAGGACACTCCACATGATCCCTGACCTCTGAGCATGGCTGTCGCTGTACTCAATATGTCTGTCGGCACGGTTGTGCGGCCACCCCTTCAGCTGGTTGGGCCCATCACGGGTGTGTATGGTGCTCCCTGTCTGTGTTGCCTAATACAATGTGACCCATGTGTGTCCTGTGCCAGACTCAGGCCCCAGGGTGTGGATGGTTGAAGTCAAATGAGAACTCAGGCATGGTTAGACTTTACAAGACACATGTATGGTAATAATGCAATATGTTGGCATCTTCTCTTTATGGTGTAACTTTTTATTTTGGTTGGGGTACGGGGGGGGGGTATGACATGAGGGGCTTTCCGGGTGTGTGGAATCCAAAGTTCACTAGGGGAGTTGGTGTCCTTGCCATTAGAAATCCTCAGAGTCCATGCCACAGTCTTTGTCAACATTGGTCAGACAGTGACCAGCAAGTCCATGTGGCAGATAATGTCTTTTGCTGCTGAGCTGCTGTTGGTCCAGTGGGCCAGGTGCCAGGCCAGGTGTCCTGGGAGATGGTGCTGTTGCGCCGACCCTCACGGTCTTTTCCGTGGACAACCCGCCCTCCTGCGGGGACCCTCATAAGCAGGCCGTGACGATGTTTGGGATGCTCCGTCGGATTACTCCTCCTCCTCCTGATCCCTCCCTGTGGGTGGTGATGTTCTACGCCTGGTGGCACAGGGAGGGTTGCCCATGTTGTCGGCTATCCGACGGAGTGTACTGTGAATTACCGTGAACACCGTCACGAGCTCAGCCTGTCTGTCCTCCATCCGCCCTTGGTGTCGCAGTAGACAGGCATGTTGCTCCGCATGTTGCTGGGCCTGCTGAGTCTTGATCTCATCGAGGGTCCCCTTCATCTCGTTGAGGGTGGACACAACCTGGGCCATGCCCGTGGTGTCCTGCCGGTATGTGTCCAGGATGTTTCGGACATGGGAAAATACCGGTTCCGCAGCCAACTGGTCAGGCTCGCGCCTCCGCCGTCCTCCACTCCCACCACACCTGCCCACTTGCACCTGGCCTGCCCTTGTGGGCACATCGGGTCTCCGGGACCCCTGAGGGGTGGCATTGGCGTTGTCGCCTGCCTCCTCCTGGGTGCCCGGTACACCGTGTCCCTCCTGGCCAGCCTGGCTGCATTGTGGTGGTGGGGCAGGGATCCTGGGTGTCTCCTGGGATGTGGCAGGAGTGGGGGTGGTGGTTGGCCCAGTTGTACCTGACGCATGTGCTGCAGGTCGTTGGACACCAGAGTGGCCAGGTTGGTCGGGGTCGGGTTCGTCCACAGAGTGGTGAGAGTCGTCGCTGCCGGTGGCTCCGCCATCCCGCCGAGCCGGGTCCTGTGAGTCTTCCCCCCCAGTGTTGGGGGGTGATCCACGACGTTGACCTGTGTGTGAGAGAGACAATGTTAATTTCGTTCCACGCAACATCCATGTTTCATTGGTTTCTAAGTTGGCACATTTCCTCTGGGAATTTGGATATGTCTTGCATTCCACTCACAGTGCACTTGTGCATGGGTATGTCCCTTGGCCACAGCTTTTGCGACTTTACCTATGTGTGGCACAGTCTTACTTGCTGCGTCAATTGTGACTGCAGTCAGCAGTGGAGTGGGCAGGTGTGGCGAGCCATGCATTGGCGCCTTCCGTGTTGCACTGTACGTGGGCACATGGAGTTGTTCCACACACTTACATAATGCAGGTAGCTGTCGTTGTGCTTGTGCACAGGTTGAGACATGGCCCTGTGTTTTGCCATGGAGAAGAGGGGGGGTTCTGGCGCTGGCCACCCTTGTCTACATGCACGCAGTCCACCTGCTGATGAGCAGACATTCCCACACCCCCCAAGGCTGAATTGCTCTCCCTGTGTGTCCCTTTCTCACTCCCTCTCTGTCCCCCTCTCCCTCCCTCTGTGTGTCAGCCTCCTCCCTCTGTCCGTCTCCCTGTGTCTCCCTCCCTCTCTGTCCCCCTCTCCCTCCCTCTGTGTGTCACCCTCTGTCACCTCAGCCCAGCTTCCTGGGCACACACTTTTAGCAGATCTTTGAATGGCCCTTGGATTGTTGATGTGAGTTTGTTTCTGATCTCCAGGCACCCATTGGGTGTAGTGTCTGTGTCTGCGCTGCTGCTGTGGTGGTGTGTGCTGCCACTCTTTCACAGTGTTGGCTGTTCATTAGCTGCTGTCATGTGCAAGAACGTGCCGTCACTCCCATGTGTTAATGCAAGGCGTCCGCCATTTGCTGGCAAGTCTTTCCAGTGTGGGGACACACTGTTTGTCTGGCTGTGACCTAGGCCATATGGGCAGGGGGCATTGTTGTCTGCTTCTGAGTTGCACTATGTGATTTTTGAGGCCCACACTCCCGCCATCCAGCTTACCGTGTCCTGTGTTGGTGTTTTCTGTGGCCTGTGACTTGGCATTGTCCAGCTGGGTGCATGGGGCATGGTGGCGCCAGTGGCATGTGCGTGTTCATGGAGTGTGGTTGAGTCATGCGATAGCTTGGGGTGGTTGCGTGCCTGTTTGTGAGTTTGGTTGTGGATGACGTTCCCCCCATCATGAGGTGAGTTGTTTGTGTACTCACCAGGGTCTCGGATTCCTTCTAATCCGTCCACTGCCACCACCGGCAGTATGGCCATCACCCTCTCCTCCCAGGGATGGTATTGTACGCGTCTGCGGGGCGGCCCTCCTCCAGTGACGTTGGCCTGGTTGTGTTCGTCTGTCATTTTGGCTCGGACCCTCCTCCGCAGATCGTACCACCTGGCTTGGCATTCATGCCTGGTCCTTCTGGTGTCCACAACAGCATTCACAGCATCGACAATCGTCTGCCACATGGCTGTTTTTTCTGAAATGCTGGTCTGTCTGACCAATGTTCCAAAGAGGTGTGGCTCGACTCTGAGGATTTCATCGACAAGGACCTCCAACTCTCGGCTAGTGAACTTTGGATTCTTGTTAGTGGGCATGGTGAGGGGTGTGGGTGTGGATGGTGGGGGGGTGTGTGGATGGTTGTGGGTGTGTGGGTGTGGTTGTGCAGGTGTGTGTGTGAATGTGAGGAGGGGGTGTTTGTGAAGGTGGGTGTGTGAAGGTGTGCAAGTGTAAGGTGTAGTAAAGGTTCTAGTATGGTGCTGTAGGTTGTCTGTGGGGTCTGGCAGCAGTGAGTCTGTTGCAAAGGCTCATGGTTTGTGTGTGTGGGATACGAGTCGTACGGGGAATTTTTTTACAGGATTGTAATCGGCACCTTTGTCTTTACCCCACCTGTTTTCTGCACCCGTTTTGTTGGCTAACAACTGCTAAAGTGTTAGTGCTCTCCACAAACACATGGTACATGGCACCTGATTTAATTTACTTATATGTCCATAGTAAAGTGGTGCAACATGTACCCAAGGCCTGTAAATGTAATGCTACTAGCGGGCATACAACACTGATTGTGCCACCCACCAAAGCAGCCCTTTAAACATCTCAGACTGGCCATTGCAGCCTGTAGTGCTGTTTAAAACTGCCATTTCTACCTGAGAAAAGAAACATTTAACCAGGCCTAAACATCACTTTTTAATGCATATAGGCCACACCTAAAATAGGCCCTAACTAGCCCATAGGGCAGGGTGTTTTGCATTTAAAATGTTGGACAAGTACTTTTAAGTTTTGCATTCCCTCATAGTGAAAAACCCCAAAATGTGTGTTTTACTATGTGAGGCCTACTTCTTCCATAGGATAACACTGAGTTAGCTTATTACATTTAATACATGCAATCTTTTGATTATGAGCAGGTAGAAGTGTCCTATTTTGGACTCAAAGAAACTGTAATTTAAAATTGGATTTTACATCACAATTTTAAAAATGCCACTTTTAGAAAGTTGCTATTTTCCTGCCCTAAACTTTTTGGGCATTCTTAGAGTTTCCAGCTGCCTGGCCTGTTAAATACTCCCCCATCAGGAATGCTTATTGGGCCCAGAGAGTAAACAATGTTCCGTGCCCCCTTCCATGCCAAAGGAGCTGCATCAGCACACTCACAAAGATCTTGACACCAGGTTGTTGCCACGCTAGACATGTTGAGACCTTGGCCAGGAGGAAATAAATTCCAGAACCATCTGTGTGGGAAAACTCCAGAAGTTTCTTCCACTTCAAAGCTGGCACGAGGTATAAAATGTGAACATGCAGTCCCACTATTCAGAACACACCTGGGCTTGCAGAAGACTACAGATGGACTGGCTTGTACTTTAGAGGACTGCATTGTTTCTTAGGGGACTGCTCTGCTGCTTGAGGCCTGCCTAGCTTCGCAGAGGAAAGCCTTGCTTTTACCAGAGGGCTGTCTTGCTGCTTGAGGCCTGCCTAGTTCATCAGATGACTGCTCTGCTGCTTGAGACTTACCTTGCTGCTTGAAGGAGAGAGGGCCATTTCCTTGAACCCAGGACTACCAGAATGACTCCACGGGGCAGTGGCTGACCCTTGTTCTGCGCTACAGGTACACAACAAGCTCCAGAGGTCTCCCTGCAACTGCCAAGGTGTCCTGCTGCAACTCTCCCTGCCTGGAACTACAACTGGACCTGCGACTGTGCAACTGGACCTCCCAGAGCCCTTCTGGCCTGTGGTGGAGTGAGTTTCTGATCCCTAAGTGGTGCCACCCCAGGTCCCAGACCCTTGGCTGGCATCAGCCGAGTTCCTCCTGTGAAATCCTGAAGTGTTAAACTCTATGCACCAGATTTTGAGAAGATACCTGGTCCCTGTATCCGGCCCACACTCCATTGCAGTCGGCCTGAATTTGTGATTTTGTCCCGGTCTATCATGCCCATATACCCACAGTTAGTACTTTCTTCTTCTTGGTGCTATTTTTACTTTTTTTATTTTTAAAAAAATTTTTTTATTGAGATCAGGACAGGAGATCGGAACAACAAAAAAAAAGAAGAAAGATTTAAAGTATCAGACAATCAAACAAATCAAACAAATCGTACAGACAGATCAAAAAAAAAAAAAAAAGGGCATAAAGATACATATCGGTATTCCTACCAGCATTGTCCAAGTCGACCAAATTACAAACAAATTTAGGTACATCAGTCTAAACATAAAGTTGAGGAGCCCCATATTCTATCTATTTTTTGGAGAGATTTGTGACCTCTAATCTTAGCTAGAGAAGTTTCCATAGTATGAACTTCTTTGACAAGAAGCCACCACTCCATCACTTGTGGTGGGTTTCTTGAGATCCATGTCCTAGCGATGGTCAATCTGGCACAGCCAATCAGAATATTGATAAGGTCAGTTTGTGAGGCTACAGATGAGAGATTTAATAGAGGAATACCTAGCAGTACATTATCCAAACTTAATGTGATTGGTTGTGACAGAATCTGAACCATACCCTGGCTGATTTTAGACCAGAATTCAGTAAGTAGAGGACACGTAAACATCATATGTTCAAGATTGGCAGCTGATAGGTCACATTTGGGACACCTTGTCCGTTCGCTGTTGGAGCGATTGCTGGACCATTTTGAAATTTTTTCTGGAGTATAGTATAGCTGGAATATCGTTTTATATTGTTGTAATCTCAGACTTGAAGACTGGACCGAGCGGTTAAAACTGCTTAGTGAAGATGATATCTGATTGGCAGAAATATTCAAGCCCAAGCGAGAGCTCCATTTTGCCGCAATATTCCCACAGTCGTCCGGTTTAAACGAGGTTAGAGCTTTATAGCCAAGACTAATAAGTGATCTAACCTGGTTAGAGTAGAAACAGTTCCAAATATCTCAATCTAAGATATTTAATAGCTTTATTTTACGTATTAGATAGTCGTGTATTTGAATATATTTAAACTGAGCAGTTAGAGGTAGTTTAAAGATTGTTCTTAGTGTCTCGAAGGCCAGAAGACCGTCGTTGCCATAGAGGTCCCCGAGTGTTTCTATTCCAGCGACTGTCCACATATAAAATATCCTATCATGAAATATCCCTGGAAGGCCAGGATTGGCCCATAGAGATAATTGAGAATGAAACAGAGACGTATTACATTTGACCAGGATAAGTTGCCAAATTTTGACAGTGTCTCTGATAGTCTTGAATTTGACCCGTTTGAAATAATTTGGGTCATTAGCTTTGGCTAAAAACACATTAGAATCCTCGCCTAAAGCAAATTGATAGCAAAAAGGCGCTTGCTTGTCACGGATGAGCAGGCAGCGAAGACGACTGAGGAAAGCAGAGAAAAAATATAATCTGAAGTCGGGAAAGGTCAAACCCCCTTGATTAAAAGGTAATTTGAGAAGATTGATTGACCTACGAGCCTTCTTGTAACCCCATATAAAGCTGCTAAAGATCCCATCCAGCCGTTTGAAATATGTATTGCTGACGAGGAGAGGTATGGACCTAAATAAATATAGAAATTTAGGTAATATATTCATTTTAATTAAATTGATCCTACCGACCATACTGAGGGGGACCTTATGCCACTTTTTAAGAGTTGTAGCAGTTTCTTTAAGGAGAGTCTAATAGTTAAGTTTAATTATCTCGCTAATATCAGAAGAGATTTTAATGCCAAGATAAGTGGCTGTTCTACAGGTACCTACTATCTGAGTCGGGGGTTTGTGATTCACAATGACTTGTGTTTTATGTGAGTTAAGTTTATAGCCGGAAACTGAACCGAATTTGTTAGCCTCCTCAGTAATTCCCAGTATAGCTGTCGGTATATTGGTTGAATAGACCGCAATGTCATCGGCGTACGCCGTAATTGTTAGCGATTTCTGACCGTGTGTGAAGGGAGTAATATTGGAATTGGCTTGTAAGGCGACAAGAAAAGGTTCCAGCGACAACGCAAATAACAAGGGTGATAATGGACACCCTTGCCGGGTGCCACGAAAGATTGAAAAGCTAATAGAAGTTAGCCCAGCATAACAGAGCCTAGCCGTGGGGTAGTCGTAGAGAGCCTGTAGCCATTTAAGAAATTGGCCGTGAAAGCCCATAGTAGTCAACGTTGACCAGAGATATTCCCATCCCACTCGATCAAAGGCCTTTTCGGCATCCAAGAGAATCATACCGAGTGGGGTGGGTCCAACCCTGGCTACGTCGAATGCGGTGATAGCCATATTAATATGGGCAGTAGTATCTCTTCCCATGACAAAGCCGTGTTGATGAGGAGATACCAGATGAGGGATAAGTGGAGCTAATCGAATAGCAAGTACCTTGGCAAACATTTTAGCATCTATGTTTATAAGTGAAATGGGTCTGTATGACCCACATTGATCCCCAGGTTTTCCCTTTTTTAGAAAAAAAACAATCCTGGTGGTGTTCCAGGATTTAGGAGCCTTCCCAGTGATCCCAACATTACTGATCACATCAGTAAATAATGGCATCATTTCCTCAGAGCATATTTTGTAAATGTCTAATGGGATAGTATCCTCTCCAGCGGCTTTGCCTGAGGGTAATGTAGCTATCGCTTTTCTAATCTCTAGCTCAGTGATATTTTCAGAGAGCAGCGCCATGTTACCAGTCTGTTTACCCTTAATTAAATAGGTATCCAAATATTCTTGAATCTTGTTCAGAGCAGGCTGCTCGTCTGGGGTATAAAGTGCACTATAGAAAGCTACGAATTGCTGGAGAATCTGCTCAGGTTGGGTATAAACCATGTTATTTGGACCCTTAATTTCTTTTATAGATGTTCTAGACTTATCATCGGCGATTTTGTATGTAATTTTACCAATCTTGTCACCACTGTCATACTGAGATAAGTGAAATTTATGTAAACTATTCATATTTTTCTCTAAAAGTCTGGTTTTGATGTTGAGCTTAGAGCGAGCTAGTTTTTGGCAAATATCAGATACATTTGATAAACCCTGTGTCAGAGCCTGTGACAGCTGTTTTTCAAGTATAGTTATAGTGTTACTCATAGCAGCCCAGCCACGTTTATATAGAGAGTTCTGTTTTAGAACGAACTGCTGTGTAAACCCGCGTATGCTAGCTTTAACCGTATCCCAAACTATGCTGGGTGAAGCTGAATTTATATTTATTGCAATAAATTCGCCTAAGTGTGCTTTCAATTGTGAGATATAGTCCTTATTGGACAGTAAGTGTCTGGGAAATGTAAATGTCCTGGGTTTCTGACCGATCTGTGGCATACTGAATGTTAATATAATTGGATTATGATCCGAAGCCACTCTTGGGCATAGCTCCATGAAGCTGTTCTTTATGATATTATCTGAGGCCCAAGCCATATCAATTCTTGAGCAGAGTTGGTGGGGTGCAGAATAATATGTAAAACCAGGAATAGAGGGGTATATTGTTCGCCAGACATCTTTTAGGTTATGAATACGACCGAGTTCAATAAGAGCGGCTCGAGAACGCCGCATCCTCTGAAATGCTCGATGTCTCGTAGTGTCAATATTATAATCCATAATGAGGTTAAAATCCCCCATTATGATAAGTTCTCCGCTGCTGTCCAAGAGTTCTATATTTAGCTTGTCTATAATGAAAGGATCGTCAATATTCGACCCATAAAATACACAGAAAGTAAAAATATTATCATGCCAAAGTATTTGAGCAATAGCCCAACGGCCGGCTTTATCCACCTTAGTTTTGATTAAAGCTATATTTAATCTTTTCTGTGTTAAAATGGCAACACCTCTAGTTGGGATACTGCATTCTGAACGCACTATCACATCATATCCTAACTGCCCAAGAAGTTTACGGTCTTTATAGGTGATATGTGTTTCGGTAAGCAAGGCTATCTGGGGCTTATAAAGATTGAGCTCTTCGGAGACAAGCCGTCTTTTATTCCTAGCATTAAGTCCCGCAACATTCCAAGCCAGACATCTAATTCTGTGCGTCATTTCCACATGTTTAGACCCTTTGCCCATTTTTGATTTTGCATATAGTGTTGCAGAAAAAAATTATAATAACAAAATACCTTCCCCTCCGACCTGATCATTTTAACATTTTTACCCCCCCCTAACCCACCCCGACAGAACCACCCTCGGAGGTTCAGCATAGAATCCCAACCCCAATCCCAAAGAGGAGGAAAACCTCTTATACTCAGCTGCCGGTGACTGGGCAGCGCAAAAGAGAGGCAGCAGAGGTGATCAACCTGCTAGACAAACAAACAGTGGATCTATCTTTATTTATATAAGTCAAGAACAATTAATATAGTGTAGTTGTGAGTGTGCCCCTACCACCATTTTTTTTTTTTATCCCCTTTTTTTTTTTCCTTCCCCTTTCCTCTTTCCTTTCTTCTCCCATTTTACCTATCCTTCCTTTTCCCTTTTCCCCTATTCCCTTCCCCATTCCTGTGTTCCCTCAAACGTTATTTGCTCCCTTCCTTTCTCCTCCTTCTCCTTTCCTCCATACCAGCCAACCATTTAGATTGGAAACCAGCCTTAATAAACAATTTGAGTAGTTTGAACAATCCCTGTCCTCATTCACCCTATTGAGGTATGTATGTAGTATCCTAGGCCAATGCTTGACGTTGGAAGTCTGGTATTGGTAATCCCTAAAAAAAAAAAAAAAAATACCACTTTTCCCCCTAACTTAGTAATGAGAAATAAAGGACGAATCTCATCTATATCTAAGGTGTTAGTTTGGAGAGAGCCTGTTCTGCCTCCTTCTCATCTGTAAATGTGTATGTCCGCCCACAATGGATGACTTTTAAGCGAGCTGGTTCCTGCAGAAAAACCTGACCACCCAGAGCCTTGAATGGATCGATAAGCTGACGTAGCCTCCAGCGTCTATCCATAGTACTTTTACTGAGATCCGATCTAACAAAGAAAGTGATAGAATCAATCGTAACGGGGGAATTAGGCCTAGCTTTAAGTGAGACAGCCTGTCTAAGGAGAAAATTCCCAAAATTAATCAGAAAGGGGCGAGGGAATTTGCTCGCCTTGTTAGCTATAAAGAGAGGAAGTCTGTGAACTCTCTGAAGCTGGGAGTCCCAATCCCAGTCTGAGAGGTCCGGGAAAGCTTTCTGGAATAGTGACACCATATATGCCCTTGGGTCGGCCCCTTCAGACCCTTCGGGTATGCCAAATAGTCTGAGATTGAGACGTCTTTGTCTATTTTCCATGTCTTCCAACTTATCCTGCAGCTTTCCGATTTGTTCCTGGTATCTGTTAACCACACTCTGGTGACAAGCAGTTGTTTCTTCCACGTTCGAGACCCTTTGCTGTAAGGATTCTATGTCCTGAACAACCCCTCCTACTTCATTATTCAGATCCTGAATAGAATGCTGAATCTTGATATTATCCTCCCTTAGTTGAAGAAACTGTAGTTGCGTTTCCTTATGTTGCTCAGACAGAGTCTGCAAGATAACATTGAGAGGAAAGTTTTGTTTTTCAGTTCTGTCAGAGTCGAGGTCTGAAGGAGGCGGGAAGTTTGTATGAACGGGAAGAGGGACATCCGAAGGAGTGAGAACCAGAGTTTGCTTAGAGGTAGAGACATTGCTGATAGATGTTTGCTCCTGAGTGGATGCGATAGTCGAGAAGCCTAGGCCATTTGGTGAATTAGAGGCGGGCGAGCAACGATCAGTGGATACAGGGAGAGGGGGGGATGAGGAGGTTGTTAATGAGTCCGCATGTACTTGAGATTGTGTCGGGGACGTTTCTTTTGTTTGGTCACTCAACAAGGAGCTGACACCAGACAGGCGTAGAGCCATCTTCCTAACATCTCCATTGGCCTGAATCCATTTCCGAAGAGGGCTGTTCTCGACTGTGGGCTTCCCTTGTGGCTTCCCTTGTGGTGGCAAAGTGATAGGGCCGGCTTTAGAAGCAACTGTGGTTTTACCCTTTTTTAGCTTATTTTTGGTCTTAAATCTCCCCTTTTTCCGTGTAGTTTTTTTCCCAGAATCTGACAGAGAGTTGAGGGAGATTTCAGGTTCCTCATCAGACTCAGCGTCGTTATCATGGCTTGGGTCTGAATTTTCCAGGTCGCAGGGAGTCTGTTCCAACCCGCCCAGCCCCGAACCCGGGGCAGCGGGAGTAAGCAAAGGAAGTTCCGGCAGTTCGTTGATCAGACGTGAGACCACCAGAGTGTTTGAAGTAGGGAGGACTCCATTTGCACCCTCTTTGATGCTACTAGGAGTCGTAGCCTCATTTAGGACCCCAGCTGGAAGACATGAGGGCTCAATGGCTTGTGAAACGCCAGTAGAGCACACAGGCGGGCCAGAAGATAGAGAGAACTGGAGCATATCCTCAGAGACAGCAGAGGGGAGCCCAAGATCTATATTTTTCCCCAAGGAGCCACTGTTAAGAATGGGGGACAATCCTAACCCCTCTTCACCACACTGAGAGACACCAGGGGCAGCCAGGATGGGAGGGCGGATCAGGGGCTTACCCGTATTAGGCGTATGTCCATCCGTCGGGGGTTGGTCTCGGCCGTTGCCGTTGCCTGTGTTAGTTCCGGCCCGTCTGTAAAGGAAGCGTGACTTGTTCGAGAGAAGGGCAGCGGTGCTCGCCCAGCTTGGTGAGACACATTTCGCCCAATGCGAGCGCCCCGTGCCATCGATTTTGGGGCCATGAAGCAACAGTGCGTATACTTGTCCGTGTAAGCAGTCTTCGGAAATGGAGAGAAGAGCGTCGGGAGAATAGAAGACGCGAGTCTTGAGCAGCTGTAGAGGCGAGCTTGCGATAGCCTAAACGCCGTAGGGAAAGCAAGACATGCCGCCTCCAACAGACGCAGGAGAGCCCTGGGAAAAGGAAGCATCAATCCTCGGTTTCTACAGGTACGTCATCCCTCTTGTCCGCAATATCCGCAATATATCTAACGCCAGGTTGGGACCAAGTAGGTGCAGCAACTCCGCGGCGAGTCAGCCCGCCATCTTGACTTCTCCCTCCTCAGGCATGGTGCTATTTTTACTTAAACATTTAAAACTTCATATCTCCAGTTCTACTGATTGTATTTTTGCTGTTTTGGTCTCATTTCATTTATTACATTTGACTCTATTTAAATTGATGTGGGATTTTTCTTGTGTTGTGTTTTCACTTTATTACTGTTTGTGTGCTGCATACATGTTTAACACAGTGTCTGTGATTGATGATTGACGCTCCACCTCAACCAAAAACCCAATTTCTCACAATTAACTTCTAATGTTGGCCAACCTTGGTGGAGAAGTATCCTGGAATGTATGTTACCTTTGCATCACAGTTTTTACATTGCGGACACTTACTTCGATGTTTTAACAACAACTTAAAAGTTAAATTAGCTACTCATTCAATCACAAGGCTTTACATTAGGAGTTGTTATTTTGTATGTAGGCAACTTTTTTGTATTTGCTTAACATAATGTGTTATATTATATGTTCTGAGTTACTGTTTTTAAGGGTTTAGTGTCTATTTAAGTTTTGATTTATTGGATTTCAGGTTACTTAGTGAATTTTTTAAAAAAAGTTTGGGTGGGCTCTGGGGAGTTATTTTATTTTATTTAGGGTTCATAGCATAGATATGTTTTAGGGATGGGTTATTTGGACTGTTGGGGCTAAGGGTGGGCAGTGTATTATTTTGTTATTTTTTTTATAGAGTCCAGGGTTGAGATTTCAGTTTTGCTTTTTTGTCTCTTATGGTTCAGTGGTGGGTATTGATTGTTGAGGCATGGATATTTTATTTTATTTCAGGATCCAGAGTTAGGTTTTAGGGATGGGTTTTGGGGTTTGTAGGGGCACTGGTGCGTAGAGTATTAATTTCTGGGTACATTTTTTAGGGTTAAGGGTTGTGATTTAATTTTAGTGTTACCGTATTTTAATGTTCCAGATGAGAATTTATTGTCGGGGTGTAGGTATTCTATTTTATTTTAGGTTTCAGAGTTGTTGTACTGGGTAGGAAATGCACTAATTTAGAATATTTTTTTAGGTTTAGGGTTTGAAATTAAAATTTTAAGTTATTTAGTGTTATAGTTCAGGGTGGGTGTATCTTGTGAGGAGTGTGGGCTATTTATTTTATTTTAGGATTCAGAGTTTGCTTTTAGTATGGGGTATTGATGCTATAGGGGCAGGGGACAGGAATTGTATTCCTTTTGGGGTTTCTTTTTAGGGCTCAGCGTGAACATTTGAGTTTTGTGTTATTGTATTTGAGGATTCATTTTTGGGGTGCAGGATTTATTTTGGGTTTTTTTTGGGTTTGGAAGTGGGCTTTGGAAGAAATTTTGTTTCATGGTTTTATGGATGGGTTATAATTGATATTTTTAATTGTGTTAATACAATATACATTTAATATATTTACATATTTAGTAAGTAAAGACACATTGTTTTCTAACAATGTTTAATTCAGTTTATTGAATACACATGTTTATATATGTTTGCATTTAAACATATGTAATTTGCTTTTAATATTAAAAATAATTATATATTTTTTTGGGGCAAGATGGCATCTGAGTGAGGCCACCGCTTACCTCTCTCCCCTCCAGAGTGACTCTCTACGAGATACGGAGCGGGCTCTCCTTGGGGCCATGCGCTGGAGCTGTGGCTGGACTCTTTGTGGAATATGCCACAGGATTATCTTGGGACGAGAATCAAGGAAGCTGAACGCTGAGTCGAGCACCGAAAGCATCTCCATTGGGGGGAAATCAAATCCTTCTGCGGCCGCTGGAAGGCTCTTGGATGGCTGATACTGTCGACGGCAGCGGCCACGCCCAGCTTCAACTTGTCCTGGTGCTGGTTGGTCGCAGGATGTAAACCCAAGCAGGAAAAAGAGACTGCGGGGCTTAAAATGATGGCTACTCACGGGAAGGGGAAATTACGGACTGCACCCCTTACTACCTCTACTCTTCAATTATGATGAGAGGGCATGGAATCTAAATCAGGCAGCAAGAAAGGAGAAGTGCGTGCTAGTCAGAGGGAGAAACCAGGGGAAAAAGCTGAGTCGCTTGCAAGAGCTTCATCTCAGTGTATGTAGGAGTCTGGGGGTGGCAACTCTCTATTTTGAATAACTTTTACCCCCAATAGACTGGGGAAAAGAAAAAGGATGTGCATGATGATCCTGAACCCACAAGGGAACATAATGAAAAAATGGGGGATTGTACTCATACACCCAGAGATCCAGGGGAAGAATCAAAGAACTTACTAGCAAAGAGTGTGAGGCCCTGGTTAGTAAATAGTGCCATTACTATTCTAGAGGCACCCCTACACACCAGCCTGGTGGTGGATATAGCGACAAGTGATGGTTGCCCTGCTGATATGCCAGCTGATAAGGGGGATGAGAATTCGATACCAGTTGTAACAATTGAGAACAGACCCCGTGTATATAGGGGAGATGAACCTAAAAGAAAACCCACGGAGGTGGGATGCCTGTCCCTGGACCCCACGGAAAAATTCTTCTCCTTAACTGAAGATTCAGAGGTATCTGATACAAGTGTATTGGAAACAAGCAAAGGAGGGACCTCTCAATCAAGTAGTAGAAGTTTCCAGGAGAAGGTAGTCACTCCCAAGAAGCCCAAATGGTCATGTGGGAAAAAAGGTCAAAAGAAGAACCCAGGGGGTATTGAGACATATGACAATGAGACTTTAGAGGAACTTGGATGGGACTGCTCAGCTTCACAATTGCTAACCCCAGGAGCCGGAAGTGAAAAGAAAGAGTTACCAAGGGTAGTAAGTGGGAATATGGGGGAGAACATTAAACATCAAATAATGGAAAGTTGTCTGAACCCTCGCTATTATTAATTCTGCAATCCTTGCTATCATTTCAGGAAGATGTTAAGGGAGACAATTGACAGGCACGTTTAGCTTCAAAAAGACTCCAAGGGTCTGTACGGAAAATAGGAAAAATCTTCACTGATATCTCAGAGAGACTATTTATGGTCGAGACACGGACAGAACATTGGAAAATGAAGTGGCGACCCTGAAGACTCAGCCAACATCACAGGAAGGTGTTCTGACAGATGTTATGTGGAAGCTTGAGGACAATGAAAATTGCCAGTGCCGCAATAACTGAAAGCTGCTAGGGATTCCTGAGAATTTTGAGGGTAATGATATAGGAAAATTCATTATCAATCTGCTGAAAGGTTCTTTCCCCAAACTATCTTCTTGGGATTGGGACAAGGAGGTCAAACGCGTCCATTGATTTACTATGACATTGGTGAGACAGGCATCCAGTAAACTGGCCCGACTTTGCGCTATATTTGTTTATTTTGGGAATTTTCTTTTACACCAGGCTGTTGATGATCTAGCATGACCTAATGCCAAAAGAAGCTTTGAGGGGTTTTCATTCTTCTATAGACCTGACTTTGCGCATGCTACCGTCAAGAGCAGATGGCGGCTCAGACAACTTATAATTCCCTTGCAGACCGCAGGAGCAGTAGTATTTTTACAGAACGCTGCTAGGTTGAAAGTAATCTTTCAGAGTCAGAATCATAGCTTCACCTCCGAAGTCCAAGCACAGAAGTTTCTGGATGATATTTTAGTGAGGGCCTCCTGTGGCAAAAAATAAGCTTGAATATTGTGGGCTATGTGTTGGAATTCTACTATTTGGGAGATACTATTTGTTACTGATTATTTAAGGTTGCAAAGGTGGAGGGGAGGCAAGTGGAGGGTCAGGAGGAGTGGCCCAAACGTCCTCACTCAGGCTAATGGTTGAGCCTGGTTGCTGAGGTGGTGGGTGGGGGTTAGTAAGAGGATGGAGGGAAGGGGGCTTATCTGGTGTTATGGTCTTGAATTTGTGTTGTTTCTAAGGCAGGTTAATACTATAACTATATATTGGTAGACTCAGAGTGGTCACTATTAACATTTGTGGACTTAATGACGCTAAGAAAAGGCAAAAGGTCGCGGCTGGGCTGCAAATGTTTGGTGCAATTATCATCTGTTTGCAGGAAACACACTTTGAAGGGTCACAATTGCATGTAGTAAAATCATTGAGGTTAATTCTGATTAGTGCAACAACGCAGGGTGCCAGGGTGCGGGGTGTAGCCATATTGACCAGAGGCAGTGGGATCCAATTCACATGGTCAGGGTCTGATAAGTTTGGGCGGTGAGCTGTCACGGAGGGTCAACTAAGCCAGGGAGAGAAATTGACAGTCTGCTCACTATGTGGGAGTACTAGTGATGACCCCTGTGTGCTTGACACCATCTCTAGTGAACTTGCCCATTGGCTCCTCCCACTTATCCTATATCCTATGCGGGGATTGTAATATTAATTTACGGAGTTAGTGGTCTCTGGAAGAGGGGTGGGGGTATACGGGCAGGAAACCGAATATGTTTCAGGCATTGAAAAATCTGTGTCAAGTCCATGGCTTGGTTGATTGCTGGCATATGCTGAAACCGAACAATTCAGGGTTAACATATTTTTCAAATCTGCATATGAACCATGCTAGGCTCGATTATATGTTTTTGTCTCGTGCATTAATCTTGAAATGCTGTTTAGAGAAGCTACCACAGGTCTTATCAGATCACAATCCGCTTGTTCTTGATTTGGAGCTAGATGTGTTTAAAAACAAACCGTGATTATGGACGTTCAAGAGAACGCTGCTATTAAATGAAGAATAGTGTGCACACATGAGGCAGTGGATCCCTACGTTTCTGGGAGATGATTTAGGGAATACATCAATTGAAACGGTGTGGGATGCTATGAAATCTGGTATCCGGGGGAAACATTGAGATATTCTCTAAATTACAATAAGCATGCCAGACATACAATTGAGTATAATTTTTGTGGTGGCTGAAGAAGGTTTAGTAATGGCTGTTCATGGGGGGGATTTGGAGACAGAACAGCGGAAGGTGGCAATTGCCAAAGCCGCTATTGTCAACATCCTGGTGGATAAAGAAATAAACAAATTAACAACTCAAAAAGAATCTGCTTACGAACTCAGTGAACATATCGGCCATCATCTAGCAATATGGGCTAGGCAACAAATAACATCTAACCTAATCAAAGATATTAAAGATTCTGTTCTAGATCAGGCTATGGATCAACATTTGATCAGGGTATCGATCAGGGGGTATTATCAAACTTTATATATGGTTAGTACTGTGATCGAACAGAGTAGCATTTTGGAATATCTTGACTCAGTTCTATACTAAAAGATTTCCAGAGATGATCAGGAAAGTTTAGACAACCCTCCTCAATGGGTTGAGATTTATTGTCCCTGATAGCCTAGCAAGGTTAAAGCAGCCGGGAAAGACGGCATTCCTCTCAGCTAAAAATTATTATAGCTAAATTATTTTTGCACATCTTTAATGGTGGGCGACCCCTGGCTTAAGGTCCTCAGCTAAAATTGTGTTTTTTCTGACAAAAAACGAATCTTTCAAATTGGGTTCATACAACCCTGATAAATGGTGATTCCAAAATGTATTCAAAGTTGTTGGCCATGTAGCTTGTACCTATACTCGATAAGATTATTTCAGTGCACCAACATGGGTTTATTACCAGGAGATCTACAATAGATCATATATGGAGAGTTATATCATTATTTGACAGTACCAATTCTGGTTGTACCTTTGGATCGCAATGTCTAGAATTGGAATTGGGAATGGCTTTATCCAGGCCGTCAAAATGTTGTATGTTGAACCAACGGCTACGGTTATGGTGAATAGTATTCTTTCCGAAAATGCTTTACTCTCTCGGGGAACTAGGCAGGGTTGAACATGTTTCCCTTTGTTATTCATGATTTTTATTGACCTATATATCTGTAGGTTGGAGGCAATATTCAAATTCCAGCAATATGGTCGCAACATTGAGCAACTAAGACCTTGGCCTATGCAAACGATATCTCTCTTGTAACACTGGACCCAAGCTCTGCCATAGCAGAAATTGAGGATGAAGCTGGTTGTTTTGGGCTTGTATATAGATATGCCCTGAATAGAGACAAGACACAGATTGTCCTTAATTATAAATTTAAGATGACAGATAGCCGGGTGGTAGAAAAGGCCATATATCTTGGTGTTAATCTCTCTGTCAGTTTAGACAACGTGGTTAGGGAAAACATGCTGCCCCTCCTAGAATAGACCAAAAAAGATCTTGTCAGGTTAAATAATCTACACCTATCCATAGGTGGTAGATGTAATTTTTCTGAAAATGTTATAACTTTTTAGGGCCATCTCTTTAGAATTCTTTCTTCAATGGTTTATAATAATGGAAAACGTATTCTCCCGGTATATATGGGCATACTCTAGACCTCAACGTGCCCTTAGGTTTCTTTCCCTACTGAGGGAGGGGGGATTGTCTCTTCCAAATTTGAAACTATATTATTGGGCTACTACACTGATTTATAGCCGAGAGCTGTTATGCGAGAATCCCAATAACATAGGAATGGGGGTAGTTCCATCACCATTTGAACTCATGATAGAGAAAGAGGCTGGCGGATGTTTTTGGCGACAATTAAATGACAGCTATTATAAAAAAGTTCTCTTAAGACCCTTCTTAATGTCTTCAAAGTTTGGAGTGCTGTAGCTAGAGTTCTGGGAATTGGCAGACTATCCTTCTATACACCCATTTCTAATAATTACAATTGTTTTTAAAGATTACTATAAGGAAAAATGGATAAGGGTAAGATTGAGTTTGCATCTTTTCCTGAAACTGTTGTTCTTTTTTCAAAATTGTCAGCATTTGGCAGGATATATGATGACCTGTACTAATGGAGGAAGAAAAAACAACTATCCCAACCCTCTATGACATTCCATATTAAAACGTGGAAGACTCCTTTGACTCAAAGTGCTTAGATGAGCAATCCATGTGTCCTCAACATACTTTAGTAAGGGGGCAATTTTTCCATATTAACAAAGTAATCATTCTAAATAGTTGAAGTAAATTGTTCATCCACTCATTCAGGAGGGACAAAGGATAACTCTGAAAGTTTTTACATTTTAAACTGTAGTCTTCTATTGGTCATATATTATACTGCTTGAATTGAATGACATATCTCTTGAAAAAAAACAGAATTTGTGTTAGTGTACATTGACACAGCACCTTTCCAACTTAATTCAATACTCCGATGTTTCAACTGTTTCTCTGACCGCAGCAACACAGTAGCAGAGACAAAGGTGTTATGCTTTGGGTATATTTCTACAAAGCCCCCCCCACCCAGAGTAACTCCTCTGCCCGTTGAGCAGCCAGAGATTAGTTGATAGACTTCCAATAAGCCTTTGATTTAGTATGTCTTTCTTTTAAATAAAGGTCCCCATATTCTGTAGCAATAGATTATTTTGATAAGATGGCTGGGGACATATTATCCATTGATTAGTTCTGTTTTAAGATAAAACATTGAAGAACATAAATAATGTGTGCTTCTAATGTTTGCTTTTGCACATATGTGTTTGAATGTTTACATTGATATTACTAACAAATTACATTAGATTTTTAACAGTGCCTTGAAATACGTTTTCTCTCTGTGAAATTGTTTAATAGATGTCAGCAGAATATTTTTCTTTTTCTTTGCATTTGAATTTTAACAAAGTTTCCATGTAGCGGTGATAAAAAATATTAGAATTATTTCAGTTGCTAAGAAAGGGTTATTTTACATATCAGTTTTCAATTTAATTTAAAATGTATTATGTTTTCCACTTTTTGCTATTTAATACCTGTGGAGGGAAATTTTGATAGTGAAACCTCTTGCTGTTCTTGTAATTTATAACATTATTAAAATGCTGAATAGTTGTGTGTTGATTTTTTTCTGGGATGTTGTTGGAATGTCTCAGTTCCATGTGTTGATTTTCACTGGGGTTTCTTGCAATGTGGTCCTTGTAGTTCAGGCTTTTTCAAAAGTAGGATTTTAGCATCTTTGAAAGCTGAAAAATGTAGAAGTACTGTAAATTCTGAATTGAATACTTGCAGCAATAGTAAATGGGCATAATGTTTTTTTCATTTTGTATGTACACTTACTGAATTAAGCTGGAAAATGGCACTGCTGTGTCATTATTGCCGAAGACATTTGCTGGCTTCTGTATAGCACAGAGATCACCTTATGAGTGTCTACAAAATGGTTGGTAGTGTTTTATATAGGTTTTTTAGTGTACACATGTTTTCTCATAAAAATATATAGCAGAATCAGCTTCAATTGTAATTTAATTGAGTGACTGAACTTTTTTTTGCATTTCAAATGTAACTTTTTTTTAAAGATATGTTATGTTGTTAATTCCATCCTATATAGGAATTGTGCACCTTCACTCTTTTGTATAACTAATTGAATTCTTTAAATATTTCAAATGTATTTTCAAGGATACATCTACGACTGTGTATTTTTTGTTATATTTGTTTAAAAAAATATATACCAAATTGGAAGTAAATTAAAAGAATGAGGTAAATGTTGTTGGATTGAAGGTATTTTGCAAAGTGGAAAATTATATTGTAATGTAATGATGTACATGGTAAAAACTATGATGTAAAAGACTGAGATGTAATGTGCCACAAATTAACAGCTGCAAAAGAAACAATTGATGGTTGGAATAATGAACAATGCAAACATTCACCCCCAGTCACAAGGATCTGGCTTTAATCCATCATTCTTTTGCTCATCACGCCACCCCAGTTTGGACCCAGCCATATGCAAATCAGTCTTGACCCTCTTCCTTATGGGAACAGTCCAGCCTGAACTGCCAAGACGGGTCCTCCATGGACCAGAAAAAGCATCCTGGGACCGGTTTCGGGGCATCACCCCTCATCAACCCGGCTAGCTTGAACCCAGTGGCGTAGTGAGCATGGTACCCACGTCTGCGCATACCCTTTCGACTTGGGACGACACTGCAAAAGAAACAACTAATGGACAGAATGCTGAACAATACAAACATTCACACCCAGTTACAAGTATCTGGGTTTAATCCATCATTCCTTTGCTCACCATGTCAACCCAGTTAGGACTCAGCCATATACAAAACAGTCTTGACCCTGTTTCTTATGAGAACAGTCCAGTCCAAACTGTCAAGCCAGATCCTCCCTGGACCAGAAACAATCATCATAGGGCCGGTTTTGGCGCATCACACCTCATCAGCCAGGCTAGCTTGAATCCTGAGGTGTAGTGAGCAGGGGACCAATGTCTGGGCATACCCTTCCCACTTAGGGCGACACTGCAAAAGAAACAATTGATGAACGGAATGCTGAAAAATGGAAACATTCACCCCCAGTCATAAGCATCAGGGTTTAATCCATCATTATTTTGCTCACCACGCCACCCCAGTTTGAACCCAGGCATATGGAGATCAGTCTTGACCCTGTTCTTTATGGGAACCATCCAGCCCGAACTGCCAAGCTAGGTCCTCCCTGGACTGGAAGCATCTTGGGACCAGTTTCAGGGTATCACCCCTCATCAGTCAGGCTAGCTTGAAGCCAGTGGTGTACTGAGCACGGAACTCACGTCTGGGCATACCCTTCCCACCTAGGGCGACACTGCAAAAGAAACAATTGATGGACAGAATGATGAACAATGCAACCATTCACCCTCAGTCACAAGGATCTGGGTTTAATCCATTATTCTTTTGCTCACCACGACACCCCAATTTGGACCCAGCCAAATGCAAATCGGTCTTGACCCTGTTCCTTATGGGAACAGTCCAGCCCGAACTGCCAAGCTAGGTCCTCCCTGGACTGGAAACAAGCATCTTGGGACCAGTTTTAGGGTATCACCCCTCATCAGTCAGGCTAGCTTGAAGCCAGTGGTGTACTGAGCACGTGACCCACGTCTGGGCATATCCTTCCCACTAGGGCGACACTGCAAAAGAATCAATTGATGGACAGAATGATGAACAATGCAACCATTCACCCGCAGTCACAAGGATCTGGGTTTAATCCATTATTCTTTTGCTCACCATGACACCCCAATTTGGACCCAGCCATATGCAAATCGGTCTTGACCCTGTTCCTTATTGGAACAGTCCAGCCCGAACTGCCAAGCCAGGTCCTCCCTGGAGCGCAAAGAAGCATCTTGGAACTGGTTTTCGGAGCATCACCCCTCATCAGCCAGGCTAGTTTGAACCTAGTGGCGTAGTGAGCACGGGACCCACGTCTGGGCATACCCTTCGCACTTTGGGCAACACTGCAAAAGAAACAATTGATGGAGGGAATGCTGAACAATGCAAACATTCACCCTCAGTTACAAGGATCTGGGTTTAATCTATCATTCTTTTGCTCACCACACCACCCCAGTTAGGGCCCAGCCATATGCAAATCAGTCTTGACCCTGTTCCTTATGGGAACAGTCCAGCCCGAAATGCCAAGCTAGCCTCCCCCTCGACCAGAAACAAGCATTCTGGGACCTGTTTCGGGACATCACACCATATCAGCCAGACTAGCTTGAATCCAATGGCGTAGTGAACACAGTACCCATGTCTGGGCATACCCTTCCCACTTGGGGGCAACACTGCAAAAGAAGCAACTGATGGACAGAATGCTGAACAATGCAAACATTCACCCCCAGTCACAAGGATCTGGGTTTAATCCATCATTCTTGTGCTCACCACGCCACCCCAGTTTGGACCCAGCCATATGCAAATCAGTCTTGACCCTGTTCCTTATGGGAACAGTCCAGCCCGAGCTGCCAAGCCAGGTCCTCCGTGGACCAGAAACAAGCATCTTGTGAACAGTTTCGGGGCATCAACCTTCATCACCCAGGCTAGCTTGAATCCAGTGGCGTAGTGAGCATGGGACCCACTATTGGGCACGCCCTTCCCAATTAGGGTGACACTGCAAAAGAAACAATAGATGGACATAATGCTGAACAATGCAAACATTCACCCACAGTCACAGGGATCTGGGTTTAATCCATCATTCTTTTGCTCACCCCGTCACCCCAGTTTGGACCCAGCCATATACAAATCAGTCTAGACCCTCTTCCTTATGGGAACAGTCAAGCCTGAACTGCTAAACCAGGTACTCCCGGAACAGGAAACAAGCATCCTAGGACCAGTTTCAGGGCATCATCCCTCATCAGCCAGGCTGGCTTGAATCCAATGGCGTAGTGAGCACAGGATCCACAGCTGGGCATACCCTTCCCACTTAGGGCGACACTGTAAAAGAAACCATTAATGGATGGAATGCTGAACAATGCAAACATTCACCCTCAGTCACCCTAGTTTGGACCCAGCCTTATGCAAATCAGTCTACGGGAACAGTCCAGCCCGAACAGCCAAGCTCTCCATGGCTGATGAGGTGCGAAACCCTGAAAAGGGTCCTAGAATACTTGTTTCTAATCCATGAAGGTCCTGGCCTGGCTGTTTGGGCTAGACTGTTCCCATTGGGCGAGGGTTCAAACTGGAAAGGCATGATGATTAAAAAATGATGGATTTGGGCCCAGATCTCTGTCCTGTGGTGAATGTATGACACTATTCTGCATTCTTTCAATCAATTGTTCTTTTTGCATTTGTCACCCCGAGTGGGATGGTATGCCCAGATGTAGGTCCTGTGCTCTCCATGCCACGGGAGTCAAGCTAACCTGGCTGATGAGGGGTGAAACCCCGAAACCCTTCCTAGTATGCTTTTTTCCAGTCCAGGGAGGACCTGGCCTGGCAGTTCGGGCTAGGCTATTCCCATTGGGAACAGGGTCAAGACTGATTTGCATATAGCTGGGTTCAATCTGGGATGGCATAGGGAGCAAAACAACAATGGATTAGGGCCCAGATCTCTGTACTGGGGTGAATGTATGATATTGTTCTGCATTCTGTCCATTAATTGTTCTTTTTGCACAAATTAGCAGCTGATATTTATCCTGAAAGTTGTTTTAGGGCAGCTGTCCTTAGTCTTCAAACATGTGACTCCTTTATTTGTTGATGGTGGTGGTGGTAACAGACCACAAGTCACAGCATCCTTTGGGCCTGGAGGCGGTCCCAGCAGTCACCAGCACCTGGGCACTGTTGGCACTATAAAGCAGTTTCCCTGCTTCGGCTGCGCAGGTGGCGGTGGTGATGGACCATGAGTCCTAGCATCCATTGGACCTGGAGGCAGCCCCTGCAGTCAGCAGCACCTGGGCAATGTTGGCACTATGAAGCGCATACCCGCTTCCCTGTGCGCAGGCACCGCCCAAGCAAAGCCCAGGCCACAGGCGGGCCTGTCCTGCGCCCGTCAGCAGCAGGAAGAGACGGGGCAGACGTGGCAACCCCCTTTGGGTTTTCTTTCAGGCTTGGCTCTGGAGTATTGGAATGGCGCTTGTTACTAAATTTGGCTGGACAAAAACTAGTTGGCACCTTCATGCAGTTCCCTGGGCTTCTGAGACAAGCTGAGCACCCTGCTGTATTGCTGACAGGCCTGAGAGCCCGGTGGTAGGCTGCAAACACATGAATCCCTGGTCTGGAGGGTATGAACATAGCATTTGGATGTGCCTTGCCGTGACTTTATTCGGGGCTTGCACGGGGCAGACTGATACTGTTCACTAGACTCGGATGTTTGTTTAGTGGGGGGAATGTTCCATTTGCACTAGTATATAAACTTGGTGTCTTTAGGGCGCGAGGGGTTTGATCAGCCTCTGGTGTACTTAATACGAGAAGTGTTGTGTATTTTAAATGGTGTACACAGGGGGAAGACAAAAACCCCTGGAGCTAAGGTACCCTTGCCGCACACTGCTCCTTCAGCTACCACCATTGAGGGATTTTTAACTAATGCAGTGTTGGTGGTATCAAAGAAATTGAGCTGGCAGAAAGAAGGTTATCATTGCCTGGCGGTAGTTCTACTCTACCCCATTGCTATCGCCCCTCTTCCACCGAGGTCTCCAGGAGGCTGGAGGGGCCATGTGACCTGAGCAATTTGGGTGAACCGGTGGGTTCATTGGTGGGATCATGAGAGGCCTCCAGATGTTAGAGTTTCACCCTCAAGGGAGAATCTGGGGGTTCCGGGGCAGGACTCAACGCCCCTCAGCCCCACCAGTCTTAGCTGCAAGCAGAGGAGACAGGTGCTGATGTGGGTTTGAGGTGCCAATGTTGGTGCCCTGATCGATCTTAATCCACCTTGCCTTTCCAGGGGTGGCCTCTCTAGTGAGGATCTATTCTCTGACTTTAAGGCAGCCTTAAATGCTAAACTTGACCCAATTATTAACGCTTAACGCTGGGAGGGCCTTGCAGCTGGGGCAGATAATTTCTACCAAGCCTGTTACTCCTGCTGTCCCTGTATCAGTGGGCAGCACCAGTACAGCCCAGGGTGTATCTAATTCTTAAGCATGCACAATCAGGTGCCTAAGTGGTTTTAAGGATGCCCCTCAGGCACCCCAGACTCAAGGCACTTTTGCTAGGATGAGCAGCCCACATGCCTTAGTTTCCCCCACCCAGTGAGCAAAAGGGGTGTGCCTAATTTGCACTAGAGGCGACCCAATATGTTGTGGCTCTGGGGAATTCCCACTCTCAATCCAATCCCGTTGCCGAATCTTTCCAGAAAGTAAAAAACAGTGGTGCATTGGTTTGAATGGCATTGCAATGTAGGCATGGGAATTTATGAGTTAATAATTATGGTCCGTAGAATTAGTTGGGTTGGCGTGCATAGCAAGCAGTGAGTGGGTGACTGTGTGATAGTAAACTTAAATAATCCCTCGATTGTGGCACGTCTCGGCTGCCTCTTCCTCATCTGTACTCCTCACTCTGCAGGGCAAAGTAGCGCTCCCATTGAGGTATTTCTATAAGCCTGAAAAGGTTTACTGCCCATATCAGCTCCAAAGGTTGCAGATGCAGGGTTTTTATGACAGTATTCGATCAGCATCCCAGCAGCCCCCATCTGTGAACCTCTCAACTCTCTATGCCCCACTCCCTCTATCTCTTTGCCCATTACTCTTCCAGTGGCCGCCATTAAGTTCCCCCTTCCCCTCCTGCCCGCTACCCCTATATTGACTATACCAGCCAGGAAACTAAAGGGCCTGAAGCTACTGTCATGGAACATTGCTGGGCTTTCAGCTAAGTTTGCCGATCCCCACTGGGTAAAGTTTGTTGAATCCTTTCATATCATTTGTCTTCAGGAAACATGGGAGGCGAAACACACCTTTTTTATGGAAGGTTATAAGTCCTGCTTTTCACTCACTGCATCCTCAATGGCAGCGAGGGCCAGTGGGGGATCGATCACTTTTGTGGCAGCGGAACTGAGCGGGCATGTTGTTGACCTGCAGTGGGAGGCGCAGACTAGGGCTAAAGCTGATGGTAGCGTGTTCTACCCCTATTGTACTGGTTATTTTTTATAATGCCAGAGATGGGTCCAATATGGTTTCTAGTCTCCAACGTCTAAATATGACCCTGAACTTCATGTAATTGGGACGTGGAGGGAGTTCTTAATATTAGTGGAGGATTTTAATTGTCATTTATGTGAAAGCTCTTTAGCGCTTGATGTTTCTAAACATTAGTATATGTTGTCAGATGGGCTTCATTTTGTCAATTGCAAAGAGGATTTGGAGCTTGGTTCGATTTTAGATTTATTTTGTACAACCTTGTGATTGCGTTAGACAAACTGGTCAACTCACCTAATCCCTGTATTGTTCCACCCTTTAAGGGGAAGAGACATACCTCAATTATTGATTTTATTTTTGTTTCCGCACCTCTTTTTTTGTACATTCCTAAATTAAATATCATTCATGGCCCATTTGGCAATCATAACCCCTTGTCCTTAGAACTGAATGGTTGTTGTCAGTCGATGGATGGGGGCTCTTGGAGGGCTTTCCCTTGCTAATCAAAGCAGGAGGCTCACCTGGTCCCAGGTGGACCTGATGTATTTTAAAGCTTTCCTTTTCTCCAGGAGCGCCTAGGAGATCTCGATCTGCCTGGATGCAGAGACCCCGGAGAAGGATGTTGTGCATGCTCTTGAGGGTATTGCCCAAATATTTTTGGAATTATTTACAGTACCACTAACCTATTTGGGTGGGCAAGATCCTAAGTGCTTTGACAGAGACTAATGTCGGCGCCTTTGGCACATGAAGGTGGCTCTGAAGCAGGTCTCAAGAGACAGGAGCCTTGTAGTAGCCTGTAGGCAGGCATACAAGCAGTCATTAGCAAAGCACAAACATGCCAATGGGAACTAGCCTCGTAGAAACTAAACCAGGTGAGTGAGTGAGTGTGGTGATAGCTCTCTTTTCTGGAGGGTAGTAAACAGGCCATGTTTTTTGAAGAGGCTATATGCACCCATATCTCTGAGCAAAATTGAGTAGATCACTTTGAAAGGGTCTACAATTCTTGAGAGGTGCTGGAAGGTGAGGTCAGGATAGACCTGGAGACAGGGAGGGTTCTGATGGTCTTCACCTTAGATTAAGTAACCAAGGGCACATGCATGTTGACACGGAATAAGGTTCCTGGCCCCAATGGGATCCCTCTGGACCTTTTCCGGGCTAATGTTGAGATCTGGGGCCTGCCCCGATGTTCAATATGGCTTCAGGCCATGATGGTCTATATCTGTCCAATGCCTGAATCTTCACCTTATTATTAATCAGCATACTGTAGCCCAGCCTGAATACCTCCACTTGGTATTCATGGACCACAGGTCTGCATCTGAAGGGTTGACCGCTCAAAATTATGGGCCCTTCTTCTTGAGTTAGGGGTAGATTTGAATATAGTGGCCCTCTTGCTTGACTGCATTCGGATTCCTCAGCCTCCGTGTGTTTTTCACAAGGTGTTGTCTGCACCCATTCTTTTCCAACTAGCAAGGGTGTCTGGCAGAGTTGTATTCTTGCTCTATTCTTGTTCACTCTATATGTTAATAGGCTTGAGCAAGAACTCCTTTCGGTTCACACATACTTCCCAAGAGGATGTGGGAGGATGTTCCTGGTATTTCTATATGCCAATGACGCTGTCCTCATGGCCCGTACGGCCAGAGGGTTGCAGCTTCTCATGGAAAAATGTGTTGCCTTCATGGGTAGCTTGGATTGGACTGTGAACTTTACTAAATCCTATGTTATTGTAGAATGACCTCGGTCTATCAGTTCTAAGGCCTTTAAAGTGCACAAATATAACTTAGGTAAAGTCTCAGCCTTCCCTTTTTTAGGGGTGTTATTTGATGCTACGAACAAGTGGAAGCCTCTGATCAATGAAAACCTAGCTGGGATTGTTAAAACTACTGGGGCCCTGGCTAGTTTTGCACGTAGACTGGTTCCTGGTCCCCACAAGTTCTACTTAAGATTTATCATGCTAAATGTGTGTCTCAGACATTTTATGGCAGCACAATCTGGGGTCATGTGAAGACTGGTATAATTCAGGAAGAAGACAAGCAATTTCTTAGGTGACTTGTTCAAGTTGCACAATGCACCCTGCCTTTCTCAGTTCATAAGGAACATGGAATTAGCGATATAGGGGACACAGTCACCCTTAGTCCTTTTCTTTGCTTTGCTGGATAAAGGTCTGGACCAGGGAGAACATAAAGCTTAGCAGGCTGATTCTTTCAGATTGTTTGTCTGTTTATGCCATGCACAGAATTCCCTGGATGGCCTATGTGAAGGCAGCTTATGCCTCAACAGATATATACTCGAGCCCCTATCTATTGTCACCCCATGATCTAAAAGGAGTAAAAGCATTGTTCCTTGAGCGGGCGCTGGCAATCAGAGAAGAGGCCAAATTGGTGAAACCCCCGGTGAGGGGACTCATGCTTCTAAAGACTGTTCAGGGCGTGGATCACTACCCAGTCCAGGTATCCAACAAGCGATATAGGTTCTAACTGGCCAGGTTCCACTTTAACCAATGACACCACCTCTTGGCTTCACCAAGTGGATGGGACCGACCTAGATGAAGGTTGCCCTGCGGCTGCAACAATAAGTCTCTGCAGGACACCCTGAACTATTTATTGCTCTGCAAGTATTTTAGTAGAACCAGGAAGCAGTTCTAAGTACCACTATCGAAAACCCTGAATATTATCCAAGTACGGCCAGCACTTGAGTATTTGCAGATGCTTTTTTATCAAACATGCTTTATTTGTTGTGGTTAGCTTTTTACAAGCCATCTTGGCTACCAGGCGATCGAGCCCTGACTGATTATGTTTTTCAATGCAAATGGTGCTGCTATCTGGTTTTATCGTAAATTGAACTTTGTTTTTTTGTTTAATAATTTTTATTGAGCTTTAGAAAAAAAAAATGTTAGCAAATATATGAACACAATACAAATATGATATAACAACCAATGCAGAAGATTAGAACATGGGTAAATAGTTTAGGAAGACAGAAAAGGGAAACAAAACAAAGAGAGAGAAAGAGAAGAAAAGAAACGTATAAAGAATGAAAGGATTAAATAAAGAAGATAAATAAGGATTAAGATAATAGCTAAGATGCAGGTGCATATGTAGAAAGATATGAAGTGAAGGGCAACCACAATAGGTCAGATTTAATCTTCTGAGAAAGGGAAAGAGAAGAAACAGTAGCAATTCTGTGTTCATCACAAATGTAATTCCAACATATTAACATTGATAATTTAGAGGTGTCTTTCCAACAGGACAAGATCACTTTAAATGCAATAGCAATAAAAAGATCAAATAACAAAGATTTAGGAGATAGATCATCAAAAGCAGGTGAAACAGTATCAAGAAAAACATTTTGCATTGATAATGGAATATTACATTGAAATATTTCCATGCATTTAGCCTAAATAGATTGCCAAAACGTCAATACATTAGAACATTCATATAATTGGTGAATCAAAGTACCAGTAAAAGCAGAGCAGGACCAACATAGAGGAGAGGTGGAAGGTGAAAACTTGGATATAGATTCAGGAGTAATAAGGGCTCAACTACAGGTGAAATATAGAGATGTTATATAGGTGCGAGGTAGCGATAAGTGAGGGAGAAATTGAGGGAAAATCACTTACTGTTAGATGAGACTGTAAAGAAGAAGATATTAAAAGGTACTTATTGAGAAACAAATTAGGTAAATTATACTGTGACTGTAAATGGGAGAAGGGAATAACAGAGTTATTAAGGACAAGCTGATAAATAAACATAATTCCCTTCTCCTTCCAGTGTTTGTAGTAGAATGATTTCCGTCTAAATTTAATAAATTTGTTATACCAAATAGTAGAAGACAGAAAACAATGGTGTGGGTCAAGACCAACTGACAAAACATTATATAAGAGTTGTTGGGAGTATTTTAATATAGGATTATTTGATATAAAAGTACAATTAGACATATATATTATATTTTTAAAGGGAAAATCCCACAATAGGGAGCGTTCAAATGCAATCCATCGTGGCATGGGGTTATCTTCAAATTCATAAGTTAAGGCAATAAATTGTCAAATTAAAAATGCTGAATGATATAATTTAAAATTAGGAAAACGAGCACCCCCCTCATTTTTGGGACGTTTAAGCTTTGCAAGGGCATTACGGGAATGTTTATTATTCCATAAAAATGTGATACAAATAGAGTTGATTTGAGAAAAATACAAAACAGGAATCCTAAAAGGTAACATGGATAAGGTATAAAGTACATGGGGAACAATCATCATTTGAATAGTGTCCAGTCTACCCCACCATGATAAGTGGAGTATACACACTCCACATCATAGAATGGTTGAAGGTAGTGACAAAGTGAAGTGAAGTCATCATCGCAGCCTCCAGCACATAGGAATAAAAATACAATTAGAACAGTGAAGAATCCAGCAGGAAACTCGTGGCCATGACTAGTAAAAGCGTAGGAAGCACCAAACAGTGTCACACCAACAGAAAGAAGGCAGGACAGCTGACTGGAAAACGTAGCTCAAGTGCTGAGATTCAAAATGTCGGTCACTCGGGGTAAAACTAAGGGGAAAGCACCGCCGTGGCTGCTTAGGGCAAAACAGCAGTAAAAGAAGCAATGAAGCGGCCCACTGCCTTCTTACACTGGGTCTACTGGTTCAAGCCATCAAGTATCAAAAGCACAGAGTCAGGCTCCCACAACAACTGATATATCCGAGGAATGCCAGAACATAAATCAGTCCTTGCCTCTAGTTCCCTTCCAACAAGCTGCAGCTGCTCTCCTCACTTCAATATGCACTTGGTTGCAAAAACCCACTCAGTAGCCACATTAAAATATAAAACACGAGTGACGCGACTCAAAATGGTGGCCATCCGCGGTAAAAACTGAGGAGAAATCACCGCCGCGGCTCCTAAGGTCAAAGCAGCCAGAAAGAAGTAATGAAGCGGCACACAGACTCACCGCCATTTCATCCGTGCTGGGCCGTCGCTGGAGACATGAAAGGCGGCGCAGAAGAGGCACACCATGAGGAAAAAGCTCCGCATCGGCTCGGAGCTCACGGGAAGTGCGCCATGTTGTCGCGGCGTCCAAGCCACGCCCCCTTGTAAATGTAACTTTTAATCATGAATCTTATGTAGTTGGTATATGTATGTTATCATATAATATTTATTGAGTTCTTTTATGGATGACCTGTTCAACCGAATAAAGAATTAATGGTGACTCCTTTATTAGATTCATCATGTTTGAATGATATGGAGTTGGCTTTATTCGTATGAGGACAGGCAGCATCCAGAGATGCCCTGTTTTCTGTTGCTGCTGATTTACTTAAGGAGTATTTCTTGCGAATTAATTTGATGGTAAAACTGGTCTGTCTGAAGTATATTTTTTCGATAAGTGTTCAGAGTTGTGTATTTTTGCCAGACCCAGGTATTGACAGACAAGTTGTTTGAGGTGTAAGTTAATGGTAGTTTCTACTACTACTATTCAGATTGCTAAGGTGATGATAAAGGTTAAATAGCTTGATAATATAGACATATCTAATGTGGAAAGTTCTGACCTTACTTCCGACGTGGGTCTCAAGTTTAATTTCTAACCTTTGTGCTTGGGATTGACTAATCTAAGATGCTCTGAGTGTGGTCACTGGAAGGTTTGCTGTTGCACTTAGTGGAGGAACAACTATCATATTTTAGAATCATTTAATTTCAGGCCCTCCATGTCTAAACGTAAGTTTGATGGCAGATCAGCATGTTAGTAGGATTTCATAATGATTTCACCTATAATAGCAAAACACAAGACGGTTGTCATTGAACTATGGGTAGTAAACAGCTGAAATTACCATTGTTCATCAGAGACGGTAGAAAGAGTGGATAAAGAGTATAAGTAATAGGGCATAAATGGCTATATTTCATATGAAGCTTGCATGTATCTGTGTGTACACCTGCAGTGACTGAAATGCACTGAAATTCTTTAGGAACTGTGACCTCATCTACAGAGACAAGAAGGGCCTGTGGATCTAGGGCCAGTTCAGTGGAGGTCGAGTCAGTGTCCTTGATAAAAATGAACAAAACATTACATACATTTTCAATTGTTCTTTCACTTTCAGATAACCGCATACAGCCCATACATACGCTGAATAAATTATTGAACAAGTCTTGTTTGATTTCTAAAGAATTAATTGTTGATGTTAAATTACACTAGCAAGATGTGGGAAGTGTGAAATGTTTAATCAACAGTTACACTCCTGAGAGGAAGCTACTTAACAAGTGTTGGAACCTGCGACATAAATGTTACACCCAGACCACAACAACAACCACGTTAACCCATTGATCTGTTTCACTATGATTGGAACCTAAAACCAATATGTTACAGGCAAACCAATACTGTAAGTGCATCAATCAATTGAAGTTTCTCACTATCATTAGATAATGGGATCTGACGAGTATACATATATCTCAGCAGTAGGTGCCTGAATGAATGAATAAATAAGGAAGCTTATTAGTCAATTAAAACCCTAGACATGACTAAACTCATACAGTACGAAACATTTAACTACAAAATGTCCAAAACGTGTTATATATCAGCTGCAACTATTGCACATCTAATAAGAAACATTCTCCTTATTTACTGCCCTTCATGAATATAAGAGTAAAAATACTGGTATACAAATGATAAAAGGTGGTCAGGTGAACATGCCAACCACAGCACCTTCCTACGACTCTAAAGTTGACTGATCATAAACCAGATTTTCACTGATTAGTTAGCGTGTATATTCTTTACCATGCGGCCAGTTGTACTTCTACCGATGAAGTGCCAATGCGCAAGACTATATGCGGTTAAAGTGTGCGTGTGCTAGTCTACGGTGCGGGGAAAGTATATGTGCTTTAGTATGCGGCCAGTTGTAATTCTACTGATAAAGTGCCAGTGTGCAAGACCATATGCGGTTAAAGTGCCCGTGTGCAGGTATACAGTGCTGGTAAGGTGCCAGTGCACAAAAAGAAACTGCTTGTTAGGCAGTTATTGCTATAGCATGGCGGGATAGGGAGCGGATGTGGTAGCTTTTCCTAGCAGCCTGTCCTAGCATGTCCATTTACCGGTTCACAATAATTTACATAACTTGACGGGGTTGGCAGAACCTTATGTCAATTTCTCTGGCAACCCTTGCCAACAGGCCCTAGAACCTTCTAGGAGTTTATCAATACTCTTCACAGCCCCCACCCCACCCCAGATTTACCCAGCACAAGACTTATACACCAATCAGGTTTTTAAAGATGGCCAGGAACTGCACTAATCTAGTGTTCAACATTGTATTTCTTGGGTCCAGGGACTCCACCAGTGAGGTCCTGCAGGACCTAATTCCCTGGTCAATGAACTCTCTTCTTAATCAGCTTCTTCGCTGGTTGACCAGTACTGGACAGATACATATGACCTGGAACAGGGTCTCGATCCCCTGATGGCATAGTCTGCAGTTCCGGTCTTTACCTAGGCCGTTTTTCCTCCATTTTGGCAGGAAATCTAATAAGGGTATCTGACCAAGTCTGAGAGCCAAGTGACTGTTTAAGCTTCCGACGATAAGGTGCTGCAAGAAGTGGTGATTCTCGTAAGATTGAATATGAATTCAGCACCAGCCACCCATGGTGACGTTTGGACAACCTGTCCTTATCTGCAGTCAAACTTTGCAGTTTGATCGACTTATTTACAATTTTCTTGCAGGCTTGCCCTGATATTTTAGAGTTCAATAGATCGCCCAGTTCTTGCATTCCGATGCTGTTCTCAAGATATTTTTTGTAAATGCCATTCCCCCATTGTAGATTGATTTCAAACCAAACTCGGTTAGCCAAGGTGTTATCGGCAGTTGCATGCAGTTTGTAACAGAGCTTTGCAAATTCCACAGGTGAGGCCAATCTGGGTAGCCGGAGGGTTTGTTTGTAGGGTCTTATAAATAATTTATCAAGTAGAGTAGACGCGGCACCTAGCATTATCTCTGATTCGTACACAAGGGTTGGTATCAATTTAGCTTTCATTACTGCTTCCATGGGTTTCAGGTCATGGCCTCTGGTGGATCTTGCCAATGATGAAAATGGATAGTTCATAGCCTGCGCTTGGATGCAAGTGCCATTTGCATTTATTTTGACCCCTAAATATACATAGGTGGCAGCCTCATCAATTTTGTTTCCACTTAGATGCTAGCTTCGATTTTTGTTGGTGCTCAGATTAAAAGCCATCACATTTGTTTTTTTTCTAATTTACTTCCAGGGCATTCTTTACTGCCTATATGCCATGGCAGTTGAGTAACTTGTGAAGGCCTATTCAAGTGTTGCTAAATCATCCGCATAAAGAATGTGTGACAGCTGTTGACCACCCATGCTCGGTGCATGAGCTGTCTATAAATATAAATTAAAAAGATTACACGTAGGAATTCAAAATACAGGGGCAGATCCTTGTTCAGCTGTTTTCTTTCCATTATATTTATTTACCTTTCTATACTTTCATCTATTTCCTTTTGGTTTGCTTAATTCTCCCTGTTTATGTATTCCCCTTCACTCTATTACTTTCTGCTGCACAGCTCTGCTTTTTCTCAAACTTTCGTCTCTCAACCTTTATACCTTTCCTATCATGCCGTTTCGCTCTCTCTACTCCTCTGCCTAACTTTTCTAGCTTGGTTCACTTCCTGTAGCTGCCTTTAATCGATTGCTTTGCCTTTTTTTCTGCGATAGCTTGCTAGTATCATTCTTTAATTTTAAGTATGTTCTGCCTTGCTGTGTCCCTTTCTCTCCTGTGTTTCGCTCTTTTCCTCGTACCCCTCTACCTGGGGCATGGGTGCTGGTGTGGTTTAAAGTACTTCAGAATGCATGAGTGACAGGTTCTTCAAATCTTTGGTAATGCCCTAAGTCATATCAGCAGCTAGACACTGTTGCCGCACCTAATTGAAAAATGCTCAGAATAAAACACATACCATCAGATTCTAGAAGAATACACAACAAACTAATGTATTCATTTAGTTATCAACCAGTGAAGTACATTTGAGAAGAAAGCAGGGAAGCAGACACATTAAAATAGGTAGGGGACATGGGTAATGGTTAATGATGTCACTTTATCATAGGAAGTGATGCCGTATCCCTAGCATACATTTTATTTTAATGGGAAAGGGTCAGTTTTACGCTCAAAGTAGAAGTACAAATGTGCTATGTATCGTAGATATGCATGTTTGTATTACTGTATATAATGTATGTGCTCGTATATAAGTCACACATTCAAATCCATTTACCTGTTTATGTGTCACTACCAAGCAGCGACAACTTGAGGTGCTATGTGAGCCTGCATTTAAAAAAAGAAAGTTAATATCTCATCCAGTGCACTTATTCTTGATACATTAATGTAATCTAAGAGGTTTAAATTATGGTCTATTATTATTGAAACTCTGAAGTGGCCTCCCGACGGTGTGAGCACTGTAGAAAAATACGAATACAATAGCTATCATCAGATAAATGAACAAAGCGAATCAATGACATTTTGAAACAAAGGTGAGGTAAACCTGCATGGCATATTTGAAGAGGCTTATTTCACTGAATAATGTAAATATTCAGAATTTATCGAGAATTTATTTTGAAAGAGTTAATACTTTGGGACTAACACTCAGTAAGAGCTGGCATTTTATTGTAGTCACAGCCTGAAATAATATAAAATAGGAAAGGTTTTCCTTATTCATCAGCTGTCCATCCTCAGTACAACTAGACACTGCATCCTTATTCCACGCCACAACCTTGCAGTGTTAACTATCCACGGACTGATTTTACAGGGGCATATCTTTGGAGGGGGGGGGGGGTTGTGTTTGGGGTGGACCGTGGAACACTTCTCTGATATGTTTGTCAAATGGGTCTCAACCCCACTGGTCGGGTTACATCTTCACACTGGCTGTAGTGGGCTGTGCTGAATCATGACACTGGTGTGCGAAATGCACTAACAGGGCAGACAAGGCATATTTGATTTAACATCGCATGCCAGAAGGAAGGAGCCATTTATACTGATCTCAGGCCTAACATGTACAGTGAAGTACTTGCACCTATTGCTGTTTCTGAGAGATTCCAAGTTCGGTGTTTTCCTCCTGAGTCCTCTCAGCTCCAGTAGCTTGTGACATTTGGACTGACAATAATTTGTGTGCATCACAGTCTCTACAGAACTAAGCGCCAGCTATTCTCTCCCGCCCCGTGCACTCTGGTGATACGCCAATGGGCCTCCATGGTGCACCAGAGGCTTGGATGGTGGACCATCCTGACCCATCTGCAGAGTCATGCCCAGGGGAGTGGGGCTTCTTGCTCAGGCTTCCCATTCAGTACACCACTGAGCATTCACCATTGGCCAGTGTGGTGCTGTGGCTGACAACTATGTGCAGCATTTGAAACCTGCCATACGTCTATAAAAATGTGTTAGTAGTCGTCATATAATAGCTAGTTTTTATTTAGTAGCATGTCACACTTTATTAAGATGAATTGTCAACAATGAGTAGTCCTAATACTCGAGTCGTGATTAGTTTACTGATATCATGACGAAGGCTCAGACAAGGTTGAAACTCTCCAAACAGAGCATGCTCGCCTGGTCAGTGGCAACCTTTTAACCCACCAAAGCAATTTCATTCACATATTAAAAAGATTACACACACATGTTTCCAATCACTTTTGAACAGGACGTAGGAGGTACAATAACAGAAGCCTTTTCCATAACTAAGTCCTTGTTAAGGGTTTATCTCCAGTGGTCTCGCATCTATTTAGGAATAGGAAATTTACTTGATGCAACCAAGACAGATAATTGCACTTTCACATAGCTGCTAATTTGCTTCATGTCATATTTAATGTCTTAAAAATATTTTTTTAATGCAACCTATAACACTTTGGGGCAGATTTATGTTCCCTGGCGTATCCCTGCAAATCAGCAGGGATGCGCCATGGAAGATGCGTCACACAAGATTGCCCTTGCGCCACCGCAGATGCGCTGCATTTACAATGTGGTGCATCGTGGCGCAAGGACAAGCAGATGCATGACGCATCTGCCGGCGTAAGGTTGGCGCAGTGCTGAAGTTGTGTCGCAAGCGCGACGCAACTTCAGCACTGTTCCAACCTACCCTATCCCTAACATGGTGCGTCACGCCTTACGCCTGCTTGAAGCAGGCGTAAGGATTTGACGCACCAGCATCGGAAAAGTGACTCAGTGAAATCTCGTAGATTTCACTGCGTCACTTTTCCGAGGCTTTTTCCGACATAACGCCGACCCTGCATACATTAAACCTGACGCAGGTTTAATGTGGCGCAGGACTTTACAACGTGACGCATCTCCCTAGATGCGTCACGTTGTAAATCTGCCGCAGCATGGCGCTGGCTTTGGGCCGCCGCTGCGTCACAAAAGTGAAGCAACGGTGGCGCAAAAGTGACGCACAGGGCTTATAAATCTGCCCCTTTGTATCCTGGGCCTTGTAGTTTCTTATTTAAAATTGCATATCGCCTTAGTAACCCCCGCACATGGGACATATTTCAGCAAAGAATGTAACGCTAGTTGATGGCTTCCAAGACACATCACACCTCACAGGCTGCCTGAGTATTTGCAATGATCAAATGCAATAGTCAATTTTAAAGCTTGTTAAGCAACATAGCTAATGCTCCTTACTTTTGTACCAAACGGTATTTATCTAACCTGCATAGATTAAAAGTTGTTCCTGTCAGGTACAATGCTCTTAGACAGTCGTGACCATTTAGTCCACAGCACATTTAATGCTTTGATGAAATTACAAGTCCCAGAATGTAAATTAAAATTTATAACGAAATTTTGGCAAAAATATTACACTTGAAATTAGACCCAGCTGTGTTCTTGCCCCTAGTCTTCAGACATCATGCCATTCCCCATTCTGCTGAGTTGTTGTGCACATTTATGATGATATGTTAGTTATGTATAAATGTTTCAGTTGAGAATGCATGCCTGGTGCTTTAGTTTTGTTGCATCTGTAGAGCTAATACAGTCACTCATTTGCCACTATAACAAACTATTGTTAAAATTACAATGGCATGAGGCAAGGCTTGGACGCTACACAAGATGGCCGCCTAACTCCAGGACCTTCGCGCCATGCTGTAGCTGCCAAATATTTTCACAGTGGTTCCTGCTATGATAAGCCCCTAAAACGGCTGGTTCCCTGCAGGGGACCATCACTAAACCTACTTCATCATCATTGCTGTCTTTTTAAGGCAGTTTTTCTTCAGACAATCACGGTTTTCCACATCTATGTGGCCGCCATTTTGAAATTTTAACGCATCTCACCCTTCTCCTCAGGAATTCTTTGCTTTTGAGGTATTCTTTGTAATTAGAATGCTCCTCTTGTTGAATTAGCATGTTTGCCCTTGCAGGAATGTCTAACATTTATTTCTACATTTATTGAGACACCCTTAATATTTAGCTAGCAATTTTCTGAGGAGTTATTATTATGCTCTCATAGTATCCTTTAACCAGCGTGGCTCTATTGCCAATTTGAAAGGTCTTGGAGGTTTTGGCTGCCAATTTAATTTCATACAGCCTTCCACTTTCTTTTCAGTGGTACACACGTCATTTATGGGCAGAACTGAGAAGCTCTTGCGCTTCAGTAAAGTGTCTCATAACATTAGGACCAACTCTGCTCGTTCATTTACAATTTCTTTGGTGGAAGGTTGATGCGTTTCTTCTGATATGGCTCAACCTGGATCTTTGTGAAAATGATAGAATGCACTCCATTACAATAATAATCCATTATTTTTAAAATATGCTCTTTCGCAAGGTTTTGCATGCAGAATTGCTTGTGCTATGCCCCAGCAGACATTTTTCAATGATTTCAAAGCAAGTGGAGCATGCAATTCGTTCCACACGCACGTCGCACAGCAACGAAAGAATATAGAAAATCCTTATTCATTCAATGTCCAATTTTTAATCCTTTTTATCTGTAATATATTCCACAAGTTTATCAAATATTTTCTCTATTATATTCACAGCTTTGTAAATCCAATTTTTTCAAATCCTGAGGAAATGCCCACCCTGGCCTTTTACAGAAGCACGTGGGAATACGCAGCCCCAAAGAACCTCATTCGTAATTACCCATTGTATTTGCGCTACAAACAGCCCTTCTTCAGGGGTAGCTGCAGAGTTCAAATAAACAACAATAGGACATATATTTAACAACAATCATCTACTCAATATGCAACTTCAAATGTGATAAACTCTTGGAATATATTATGGACGAAAAGGATTAAAAATGGAACATTGAATGAATTTTTTTTCATTGCTGTGCGATGTTCATGTGGAAAGTATTGCACGCTCAACTTGTTTTGAAACCAACCTGGATCTTCTCATGTTGCATCCTCATCACTGCCACCTCTGAAGGTACAGTCACCTTCCTCTGCCCCTAAACGACTCAAGCAAGATCCTCCCTCTTCTCTGAAGTCTACTCCTCCTGTTTCTCTGGATACTGTATTGGAGGAGATTTGTGCCTTACAACCTTTCATTGAGGAAACTATCAGCGGTATTCAAGCTCTTGACAATAAATGGTCATTTATGAAATCTAGAATTACTTTGGTGGAACAATGTGTTGATGATATGCAAAATGTATCATCTAAGATCACTGCTTTAGAGAAGGAGGTTTTATTGCTTTGTTTAAAACACTCCGAAGACTTTTAAAAAATAAAAATACATACAATTACTTATGTTTATATGGTCTGCCAGAAGGTATTGAGGGCAGGGATGCTGCTTCCTCATTTCTGCCGAAGCTTCTGGATTCATTTTCAGCTTCCCATTTAAATATTCAACATGCCTACAGATTAGGTCCTCACTTATCTCCATCATCTACTCCAGCTAGAACTCGAGGTGATATCACATTATCCTTGAAATATACTGATCTCTTACAAATCTTACAGGCAGCTAAGGCTAAAAAACAACGTATGTCATCTGAATCCAAACTCTTTTTGTCACAAAATGTTTCAACATCCACAGCTAAACGGAGAAAAAAATGTCTTGATCTTCATCCTGCATTACGTTCTATGGGAGCACCATATGGATTATTTCATCTTTGCACACTTAAACTTACATTTCGAAACAATGCTTCGACTTTCGATGATCCAGCGGACATCAGAAACTCAATGACATCAATGGATATTGCTGCACTTCCTCCTCATGTTGACCGTTTTTAACCAAATGTTATTGTATTGTTCTTTATTGAGTTTTTAATAGGCTGCTAATTGATATTTGTATTGTCTGTTTAGATTAAGTCTGTTTAATTCCTCTGCAGGTCTTCAAGATACTACTGATATTTATTTCAAATTAATTCAATATGATGTTCTGTTGTGGTGCAGGAGAAGCAGACTTGTTGGCCTGGCTAGAAAGGGGTGAGGTGTTGCTGGTACCCACTGACCATCAGGAAGCACCCTGTGCAGAAGGGAGATGGACAGTTACAGTGCTCCCTGACAGCATCCACCCAGGAAGGGAATCAGTACACAGCAGTGTGGAGACAACACAGCACCATTGAAGGTACCAAACATCCCATAGGTGGCACAGAGATGTGTAAGCCGTGGCGCAGAGATGCGGGTGTTACCCTGAACTCACAGGGGCCACCTATGTTGGATGACAAGCCACCTGGCATTGGTGTGGACTGCATGTCCCCCGCACTGCAGCAGACACTGAATAAGATCCGGGTGGCTATTGCATACTCAAAGGCTTTGCAGAAATTGCAGATTGTTGCTGTCGTAGAGGAACTGGGCCTTCTGAGGGCTGATTACTGCAAACTTGCAGACAGAGTCAAGACGACAGAAGTGGCGGTCAGGGACCTTGAGCCAGTCCACCGAACACTATGGAAGCAGCTGACAGACTTTGGTGCATGCGTAAAAATCCTGGAACATAGGTCGAAAAATGCTGAAGGTCGAAACTGACGCAACAACATGCACATAGTTGGTCTGCCAGAAGGCGCTGAGGGGACAGACATGATTGTGTACCTGGAGAACTGGATGAGAATCCAGGTGGCCCCAACTGAACTCTCCCCCTTCTTTGCACTGTACTGTGCCCACCAGGTTCTGGTTAGGCTCCCAGCCCCTGGAAATTTCCCACAGCCATTTGTGACTCTGCTGTTACACTACCAAGACTGCAACATCTTGTTGCACAAAGCCCACACATCTGGCACCTTTCAAATAGACAATGTAGCAGTAACTCTATTTCTGGACTTCACCGCAAAGGTACAACGCAAACAGGCATCCTTTTTGGAGGTTAAACATGAGTTGCAGGCGGTTTGTACCTGGTATTTCCTCCTCCTGTTTCCAGACAAACTGTGGATTATATTAGATTAGGCAATGTACATATTCCTGAAACCCACCAAAGCCTGGAAGGGTAGAGGGCATGACTAGCAGCTTACTTATAGCTAATCAGTTGGTAGGGAGTAAGAAGGATACGTGATCCAGTCACCTTCCAATTAATAGTTTTTTATCAAAAAAGAGAGTGGATCACTTGAACCTGTTATCCAGGGTTTGGTGGTTATTCGGCCGTTCCTTAAAAAACCCTCATTCACGTTTTTAGGTGGATTGTATGGCGGTATATCTTGGTGCTCCGCCTCGATAACGTGACTGCATCATCATCGGGTTTAGTATTGTGCTACCTCCACCTGGAGGAAAACTACTGGATATTTCAGTAGTGATCAGAGATCAAAATTGGACAGAGTGCTCATGTGTCGTGAATTAGTGAAAGTTAAAAAGGATGTTTTCTCATGCTACCTAGACTGTAATCTTTATTGTTGTCTGGTGCATGGAAAAAGAATAAAAATGGGGGAAATTGTACAGAAAGGGCAGTTAATGTGTCCGCTGTACAGTCAGTCCAATGGGTGGGTCGACATGTTTCAGCTCTTTATGTGCCCAACAGGGTCAGGTGAGCTTTCATCAGGACCAGGGGGTGTTGTCTTAAAGAGGGATATTGTCCACTTTAAAAGTGAGGAGTTCGGAATATTCTTCACTGATCTCCTAGTGAAAGGTTAATACCTATGGTGAAAATAAGGACGAATAACATATGGTCTGTTGGTAATATATAGTTTCTTTACAACTGATTCTTTCTTAGAGATTCTTTCTTTAAAAAGGGTTTTACCCAGAGTACACAACGAGAAACAAGCAACATGGCAATTCTTTATATACAGTAAGAGCTGCAAGTTGGGTTCGGACACGCCACTGGTTACATAGCAAGTATAAATGGCAGATCTTTGCAATGATACCTGTATGTAGTGTCTCATGATTCAACTGAGGGCTTTTCATAGGGGTTATTCTGATTAGTAAGAATGCATTTTTCTACGTTAAATTATGCATTAGTTTATTTCAGAGATTTATTTTATGTCCTAAACGTAAAATCGGACTGTCCATGTGGTCTTTGTGTTGAGGATCATTGTGGGGCTTCAGTACAATGTGTTGTTAACTAAAGACTACAGAATTAAGGACTTTATGGGATGCTGTATTGCGGAGAATTACTCTGGTTGGTTTCAAGAAAGCAGTGGTCACTATGGTGTGTCATGTGTACTAATGATAATCACTGGAAAAGGTCTATTGTCCATAAATGTTGTGAACTTAATGACCATTGATAATGCACCACTCACGTCAATTTTTAAGAAAAAATATGGTGGCACACTCGAGCTTACTCATTCATACGTTCACGTAGATCGGTATGTGATATGTAAACACTCGTTTCTCTCGCAATATATATGGCACCCGTTGTAGGGCTTCTGAGACACAAACAGTGCCTCTGTTTAATTTATAGCACATAATTATTGTTTAGGCAGTACATCGAGGCTTTGTTAGGAACACAGCACAGCACAGCACTCGCAAGTTATGTAAACACTCATTGCTTGGGTGGCCTTCGTACCTTAAAAGCTCCGATTTAGGGCTTCCTAGGAAGAATGGCAGCGTAGTCGGGCTGTAAGGGAGGGGTTGGGGGGTCAAAGGAGAGGGGGAAACAAAGTGAGGTTTAAAATTAAACAACAGAAGTCTTGAGTTAACGTTACGTGTCTCCGTCTTCCAGGTTTTCTCCATACCGGGATTTCCGCTCTGCACGACTTGTGCTGACGCTGTCTTCCTGCAGCTTACTTATGCAATCATCTCAACTGCACAGATGCCTGAGAAAGAGATGACGGGAAGGGTTAACTACGAGCGCTGTGCGTTGTCCAACGAGAGCCCAGGTAGAAAAGGAAAGAGTGAAGGCCTTGCTAGAGGTGAAAGGCTCGCTCTTGATTATCAATAAGACTCTAATGTGGCATTCCACTCCAACAAACAATCGGTGGCCTCTACCTTTGATGCCACATCGGTGGAGAAACTGAGTTTGCCCCTTACCACACCACAGACAAATGATGGATGACCTGCTTTGAACACCTGTATGGCAGGTGGTAAGAAGGACATGATTGGGAAAGGGGCAATGCTGTCGCTGTGAACTACCTGGTGTATGACCAAGGTTCCTCTGACAAGGACTCCAGCCTGTCCTGGTCGCTTGGATTACCTGATAAGTGCATCATTGAGGGATGCGATGATGGGGAGAATCTCTCCCACTCCCTCCCTCCCTCCCCACCTGCCCCTACCCTTAGATACTGGAATGTGAGGTACAGTTGAATGGATGTGGTGGTGCCAGACTGGAAACATAGCTTGTGTGTGTTGATTGTTCAGATTGTCCACCCCCTCACACAAACCCATGCCCACTGTCAGGTGGGTAATGCTTTTATGGTATCTATTTGTTTCCCTTGTTCTGCCTAAGTTTGGGCGGCTGGTCGGTTCCAGTCGGTCCTGGGGTCGGAGAGTTGTGGGTTTCTATTCTTATTATGTAGGGCTTTGTGGTTGGAGAGGTAATTTCTACGAGGGTTGTGAGGGGCTGGGTGGGAGGTTGGGACATGGAGGGCCCTAAATAAGCCTATATTTCATGACTAGTGCCATGACACAAACTGAGCTGAATTTACTCACCTGGAACATAAGGCGCATGGGAACAGGATCACAAAGACTCAAAATAAACATGTTTCTGAAAAGTGCAGCAGTACACATATCTCTCCTACATTAGGCACCCCTTCCACAGAAGAAATACGCCAACTCCAGAGGCACTGGATGGGACTGGTGTATTCTGAAGAATACTTCGCTTATTTTAGAGGCGCATTGATCTGGGTCCAAGCGGGCATCCCTTTTGAGTTACGCCGGTGCATGTTGATAGAGAAAGTAGATATGTTTTAGTGAATGGGAGACTTGATGTTAGGCACTTGTCCCTGGGTTTTGTATATATGCTCCTAGCTAGGACCATCTTGCATTCCTGACCTCCCCGTCAGCCTGGCTGGGCTCCCTTCCCAGACAGGGCATGATCCACAGAGGAGATTTTAACTGTGTCACTTACACCTCCCTGGACTGCTCTACTCCTTTATTACCTGGGGCTTCAGCGTATAGAATAGTGAAGGGGTTTGGAGACTGGACTGCGAGCTGGGGCCTGGAAGATGTTTGAAGGGCACAACATACTGGGGAAAGAGATTCCTCTTTTTATTCTAGTTTATACACTCTTCCTGTCTGTTTGGATAAGGTTCTGTGCTCCACACCCCTGTGTCAACTTATTTGTCATACTGAGTACCTAGGCCGCAATATTTCCGATTACAATCCACTCCTTATGGCCATTTGGTTGGGTGCCCTGAGACCAATGGTCCCCATGTGGCATCTTTGCCCTACTGCCCTGGAGAACAGTACCTATCGAAAGGGTCTCCAGAAGACCATCTCGGAGTATTTTACACACAACTCGGACACGCTTCAGACTCCCTCATTGAGTGGGAAGCCTTTAAGGTGGTCATCCGGCCAGAGACACTGCATGGGGACATCAGTGGAGGTACTCAACTGCGAATTAATATCACTAGATGGGGCCACCCATGAACTGGGCAAACGGGTGGACGCTGACCTGGTGCGGAGTCTCACTTGGCTGAAGCCAGAGAGTGGTACAGCATTCTGCTGGAGAAGCTCAGATGCCTTAATTATAAGGACTACATTACCAAGGCCCATGAGGTGGAAGGTAAGGTGGGCAGGCTATTGGCCTGGCTGGTGCAACTTGAGTCAAGTGGGATCTCTATCACTTTTTTTACTGCACCTAATGGGAGTCTGGTCCACTCCCAAGTAGAGATCAATGATATTTTTCAGGAATACTATGTACGGCTGTTCAGGAAGTGCTCGGTAGACACAAGTAGGAACATAAACACTTTACAGGACCCCTGCCATTAAATACCTTACCTCCCTGCACTGGAGGACCTGAGAGGTCCACCTCAGGAAGTCAAGGGGGCCATCGAAGAGATGACACATGGGAAGATGCCTGGACCAAATGGTTTTCTGGCAAAGTTTTACTCTGCCTTTGCTGGGATACTGGCTCTGCATCTGGCAAATATGTATAATAACACTCTTAACAAGATGGAGCTACTGGCTACTACTAGGGAGACAGTGGTTATCCCCCTTCCCAAAAAAACCACTCAAGGGGCATGATGCCAGCTATCCATGTTGAACATGGATTGCAAGATTTTGAACAAAATATAGGCTATGTGGCTTCTCCCCCACGTGCAGATACTGGTCCACTCTGCCCAGTGTGGGTTTATATCCCAGCATAATATTTCTCTTAACCTGCGCCGTTTGTTCTCAGTGCAAGACCGGGCGAGGAGACTGGGGCTGGCCTGATGATTGTGGACCTGGAAAGGCATTTGACACTACTGACTGGGAGTACCTAACCACAGTTGTGACTAAAATGCAGTTGGTAGCATCCTGGGTTGCTTGGGTACCGCTATTATACACTAATCCCACCTCCTCGGTCTGTACATATCATATCAGGCCTCTACGATGTCTGCAGGGGTAACAGGCAGTGATGCCCTTTGTCCCCACTCTAGCTATTGAGCCCCTAGTAGAACGGTGCCGGCTCCAAGGGTGAGGCACGGACATTCGAGTGGGTGACATGGAACATTTGATCTCGCTATATGCAGAGTACCTCTAAATATGTGTATCTAACATGGCTACCAACGTACCGTTGATGTGTCAGGTATTACACAGCTTTGGTGAGCTCTCAGGTCTGAGGATGAATTTGGCAAAGACCTGCATCTTTCCAATTGCGCCTGCTTTGGTTCCCCTGTGGTCCCAACCAAGGGAGCTCAACTGGGCCCCCCTCGACATTCTGTTATCTGGGTATCCATGTCTATCACACTCTGGAAGACATTCATGCAGGCAATCTTGGGGTAGTTCTATGATACCTGAAAGGATGTGTGGACTTCTGGCGTTCCGTCCGACTCCGCAGGCAGACAAACTGGTATATTGGTAAAATAATAAAGCAATCAGGGCAGCATTATCATCTTAGTCAAGGCTACATACATTATGAAGTAACACAACTTGATGTACAGCTTATTGGGAATGTGGGAGATCAGAAATGCACTATATATTTTTTTTTAAATCCACTTCTGCTCTCTCCTAGCGCTAGTGCACTTGTTGCAGTCGCGGCCAAGCACTTTTGCACCATGGCACAAGTGTACCCGTGTTGCGTTGAGACTTGCTTAGGCTCTTAAAGTTTTTCCTTTCGGGCCAATAATATTCCTGCACATAACACAGTCACCCTTTAACAATGGCATAAACGTGCCTGTGTTATTGATAGGCTGGAGGAAGTGCACATGCCCAATGAGAGAGCAGCAGTGCACCATATCACTTTTATGCAGTGCAGCACAGCAAGCCGCCTTGCTGCGCTGTGTTGCTTGATTAAAAAAAAAAAAATCTCTGGTATAATTTGTGTTTGTGTGTGATTACAAAATAATCAACTCACCAGCAGCAACATGAGTGCTGAATCAATCTCTGCCAGGTCAAAAGGAGGTAAGCCACCTATTTGAACTAAAAAGGTAACACATATTAATTTTAAAAAACAAATTAAGTGTATTTTATTGTTTAACAATATTTCATATAATGTTATTAGACAATTGCATGTTAAAAAAACACTGGGCACTATAAGTTATGCAATCTCTAAAATCATATACATTTGTTAAAAAAAAGTTTACTGTTGATAAATAGCTATCTGTAAACACACTTAAATAACAATTTATAACACAAATAATATTAATTAATGTTAATAAATATTACTTACTAACTGGTCCACCAATCTCAAGTCCAAGGTGATGCAACAGGCCCTTCTCCTGTGAGACCACATCCGCTCATTGATACTGAACCTGTTGCTCAGTCTTTTTAGAATTTTGATAAGGTAGAATTGAATTTTCTCTCACCACTTCCTGTTTTCAAGAAGGGATAGTTCTGTGACACTCTCACTCAAGGAAACAATTTTTTGGGGAGATAATGCATCACCAGCCATTTCAAACCACCCACCACACTTAAATCAAAATTACCGACATGCCCTCTTCTGCTGATGCTTTTAATAACAAATAAACTAACCCTACCACAAAATATTCCCCAAAAACACTATAAAACACTGAACTAAAACCCCTTTAGCAGAACTAAGTATAAGTTCTACCTAAACAATTATGAGACAAAGATAAATTGCAAAACTGCACTCTACAATCTAAACAGACAATTCTTAATAAAACTAACCAACTGACAACACAAAAACAGAAAACCAACAATAGAGACACTCTCAAAAGAACTCCACAACTCCCCCAAAACAAGCTCTCACTAAACACCTCCAAATTGCACTGACTCTAAAAAGAAAGTAAAAGTAAACATGTAAAAACATGCTTTTAGGCAAACATGCTCTGTGCATCATTTTTCTCATGTGTTTTGCCGATTTGCAAACTAAATTTCCCACACAAGGCCACGTAATACGTAGTTGTGAGAAGATGCAACTAAAAAAATGATTACAGTTTCACACAAATGTAATTTAAATTAAGTAGTCTTCATTAAAATAATTATGTACACATAGTAATAAAATACATATGTACAAATTCTTTTAATCAAAAATAAGGAAAATACATTTTTAAGGAAATAAGTATTTATTTAGATGTTCAGTACAAATTTTCTAGTTGTCTATTTACTTTTTAACATTATAAATATATTTAAATAGTTTACGACAGGAAATTAAGAACATATCTTATTAGATAATAAATCATTTTTTAAATATTGAAATCATAATATAAATGTTAGTTTTTAAAATAAAGAAAGAATTAAAAGTAATTTTCTTAGGAATAAAAAAACATTTTTAAAAATGCATATAATAATTCGTCATAGTATAATAAAAATTGTGATAGAGATAAAGGGCCTAATTTAGATCTCGGAGGACAGGTTACTCCATCAAGATGGTGGTGGATATACCGTCCGCCGAAATATAAATTCCATTATTTCCTATGGGATTTATATTTTGACAGACAGGATATCTGTCACCGTTATGACAGAGTAACCCATCGCCAAAATCTGAATTAGGCCCTAAATTATAAAAAAGATTATCAATTTAAAAACACTGTCATGAACATCTATTACACAAGCATGAAAAAGGCATCACACGCAGATAGACTTGAGCACTGCTGGGAGTGACACGTTTACAAATATGTTTTTCTTAATAATGATTATATATTTCAATCCAAACATATACTTTGTGTGTGCAACCTCACCTAAGCTTCGCACACTGAATATGTTTCTGCTTAGTGCGGAAGATATACACCATGCATGCCCCTCCAAATGTTTACAAAAAAATTACATTATTTTCAACGACGTTGCACAAGTGTTTTGGTGAAATTACATTGTTCTTGTAATTAGTAATACATTAAGTTGTCAAGCCCTCCTTGACTGTAGCATGTGGATGCTGGCTCCTTTACTGGACATAGATCCAAATGTTGCGTGCTCTGCTGAATCTTGGCACATATCAGGACAAATAATGGGCAAAAGTGCATGCATGTGGTTGACCATTGTTTTGCATAATGTGTGTGCAAAGTAAAATCTCAGTACATGTGTGCAAAAGTACTCCTCTGAGTCAATCAATAAGGATGCATGAGTGTCAGAGAATGTTAGACTGCATATGGACCTGTGTATAGAATATTGTGTGTGAAAGTGATTTCTTCAGTAACATGAGGAGATGGTTGAGGACACCTAAAAGAAGTGAGGATGGATACGTTATTGACTGATGTGTGGACATACACATGAGGAAGGACTCTTCTAGACCAGTGGTTCCCAAACTTTCCACTCCTGAGGACCCCCATTGAGTCACTACTGGAAGCCGGGGACCCCAAAGTAATTTGTATGATTTAAATGTCAAACATTAAAACTGTAATTCCCAAAAAATAAACACACACGTGTGCACACCAAACAAAGACTAGACTTGAATTACTAAAGATTTAAGTATTTTCATATTAACAATATTTTCAAAAATAAAAAATCATAACGGGAATGTTGGTGCTGCATCTCGCAACTAACTTTTCATTGTTTGGTTTTCTTTACTGCCTGAGGCTTCTGCTCCTGCCAAGGCTGGACTGGAAACCTAAGGCTGCTCTGGCAAATGTTGTCACACCAGTCCACGTATAGTGCACAGCAAGTGAGCCTGACCACTACAAAGGGGACTTTGGAGGACTCTCCCTCAAGACAATTTAGGGGAAAATGGTGCATTTTACAACTCGTTTGTCATTATATATTAAATTGTATTAGCTTTTAAAGCATAGTAAATAATGACTTTACTATGCACCAGGATACAACAATCTTTTGTCATATCATATCATATCATATATAGTCTTTATTATCGATTATATTCATCATAAAAGATAATACAATATAAAAAGAGTATTCCATACAGTAAAAAAGAAAAACATTTCAAAGATAAAAACTAGATAGAAAACTAAATAAAAACACAATGCTGAGTGCCTATTATGTCCTATTTCTAATGATCCAGACCCAACCCAGAAATTTGGCCACGGCAATTACAGTGCAATCACTAGTATCAAATCTTAATATTCTTAACGCCTCAAGCCCCACTCTAGTGCCCAAGTTTCGACATATGGGTTTGAGCCATTTTGCCCGTGGGGCTGCATAGGCCGGGCAGACAAAAAATATGTGACCAACGGATTCACCACAGTCGGAACACCAGCGACAGGAATCACTCACCTCTCCCTTCCAACTTTTGGTGAACGATCTGGTGGGTAGGGAACCAACCCTTAATTGGTGATAAAGTTTCCTGTCACTGGGCCTACAAATAATGTTCCAATAATCTTCTAAAAATGGGACATTTTTTCGCTCTAGGAACCTGCCAGTCAAAGACTCTGCTGATGTTTGTGTTAGCTGCTTCTGGTGAACCTGGGACCAGTAGAGACCTTTGAATAATTGTTTGGGGGGAAAGGGGTTATTAACGGGGTCGGACCATAAATTTCCCAATCCCATGGATTCCAGTAGCAAACTAACTTGCTTAAACCAAACTATATTGCCAGAACCCAAAATGGAACGAACATCCAAAAATGCCTTAGCATATGGAGCTAATTCCGGGGTGGTCCATAATCTTCTCCAGAAGGCCAGAGGTTTAAACCGGGCAATGTCATCGAAAGAGCGACACCCAAGATCCAGTAAAAGTGGTTTCACTGGGCTTGAACTAGGAAGGTCCGTGAGGTTCCTCAGAAATTTATTTTGCGCCTTGACCAAAGGGGATAGATCCGCAAATGCCCAGAGTTCTGCAACATAAATAATCGCGGAGATGATCCTGGAGTTGTAAATCTTAATTGCTGGACCTATCCTTTTTATCTGGGACTGTTTCTGTTCTTTTACCAAGCACCCAGAAAGCTGGGCAAATTTAAGAGATAGAATGTCAATTTGCGGCTTCCAGCTCAGTTTGTTCCCAAGAGCAACCCCCAGATAGGTCATGATGTTCGTGCGTTCAAGTGTTTTGTTGTTCATTGTGACATGACCTGCCAAGCTTCTTCCTTTATTGAAAACCATATACTTGGTTTTGGAAACGTTTACTTGCAGATCGTGGTCAAGGCAGAATTTATCGAAATCATTCAGGGCCCCCTGTAGCCCCATCTGAGTCTGTGACAGTAATAGGGTGTCATCGGCAAACATGAGCAGTGGGATCTTAATACCACCCAAGGAGGGGGCGTCAGTTGAAATAGATGAAAAATACTGCACAACTCTATTAATGAATAACAAAAAGAGAGTTGGCGCTAGGACGCACCCTTGCCTGACACCCCTAATTACTTTAAATTTGTCGGTGACCTGCCCTTGGTTCCCCCAGCGGACTTGAGCAAAGTTTTCATCGTGCAGCCTGATGACAATGTTCAAAAGGTCAATGGGCATCCCTAACCCGGCTAACACCCCCCATAATTTTGTCCTGGGAACTAGGTCAAAGGCTGACCGAAGATCAACGAAAGCGGCATATAAAGTTCCGCCGCAAAGGTAGACCGTTTTCGAGACGATCAGTTGAAACCTGAAAACCTGATCGATGGTACTAATGCAAGATCTAAACCCAGCCTGTAATGGCGAAATGATATCCTCCTGCTCGATCCAAGACTGGATTCTTGCCAGAATCATCCTGGCAATGATTTTTTTAATCGAGTCGATTAAGCTAATCGGGCGATAATTCCCTGGGCACGAGCGATCACCCTTCTTAAAGATGGGCAATATCTTGGCACCTTTCCATGATTCGGGAATAGCCGCCCCCTTAGCTAGGGCAGTGGCCAAGAAAGCAATATATGGCACCCAGTTGCTATGGTCCGATTTAAAAAGGTCCGCCGGGACACAGTCGATACCCGGGGCCTTTCCACTGGGAATCTTACTTAAAGCCATCTCAACTTCTTTGCAATCGAACGAAAAGTTTTGGAGGATAGACAAATCCCGGAAAGTTGGGGCAATAGTCTCTTCAGCCAATTTGGTGTCAGAGAACTGTGACTCGAAATGCAACACCCAGGTTTCAGGGAGGACATGGTTTGAGGGGATCTGCGAACTCATAGAGTTGCCCCACTTCACAATGTGCCAAAACTTGGTCAAATTGTTTTCTTTACTGGCAGCCAAGAGATCATGCCAGTGTTCATTGTCCCAATCTTGTTTGGCCAAAGCTTTGGCCTTACTATAGTTACTCCTGGCTGATCTAATATTAGCCAGGTTTTTAGATTTAATTGCGGATTTTAATTTGCCATAGAATTCACGGCACACTTTATTGTACCAGTGGTTACGCTTGGGTTGGATAGATTTCTTAGCCATACCCGGCTTTGAGAAGAGAGCCTTAAGACCCAAAAACAGATTTTCATGGATACGCGTGGTCTCCCCAATGACAGCTTCATAGTTTTGGAGAGAGTGAAAAGCTTCCATCACACCTGAGACTTGCGAGCTAATTTCGGTAAGTACAGTGCTATCAATGGCAACCCTTTCCCAACGCACTCTCCGTAAATTATTGGTTAGGAGGGCGTCTGCAGTAACTAGCTTAGTGGGTTCATTTCTGCTAACTGTACAAAGCAAGAAGCTCAGTACTAGAGGATTATGGTCACTGTCAGGGCGATCTAAAATCACCATGTCATTTAGGGTAGACCAGAACTCCACTTTAACAAGGGCATAGTCAATTCTGCTGCGCCGACGACCATCGGCAAAGGTGTCGCAGCCATTTTTATCAGAGTTGGTCCGTCCGTTAGCTGCCCTGAAGCCGCGCCCCATACACAAACTCATCCACTGAATGGCAGATTCAGTCCACTTCTTGATAGGTTGAAGGTCAAGGGGGGGGATATTCCAATTAGCGTCCACTTCCATAGTGAGCGAATCCCAGGCAGTGTTCAGAGGTTCGAAACAGCAGTTCAAGTCCCCCGCAATTATCACATTAATATCAGGGTTAATTGTTTCCAAAAACCCCATCTAATTTTACAAAGGTATTGGAACCTCTCCCGCCTGGTTGGCCCCTGTTGTAAACGTTTATAATCATGATATCTGGATCATCATTAAAGTGTAACAAAATTATCAAAAGGTCTGGACTGTCGATGGCCAGTTCAGTTAGACTACACTTAAGGGTTTGCCTAACCCAGATACAGAGACCACCCGAGGCTCGGCCCCTTGTCCCGCTTAGGGCCCCTTTGTGGAAATTAATGAAACCATGGAAATATACCGGATCCACTGCCCACGTTTCCTGAAACACCAAAATATCATAATTGTCTACCCATGTAGACCACTCCTCTATTGTAGTTTTACTCCTTAGGCCAGCGATGTTCCACAAGACCAAAGTAAGGAGCGGGGGATTGTCGTTAACAACTGATATTTGAACCTGGGATGAGACCTTGGGGACAGGATGGATTACAGTCTTGCCAGGGGCCAATCGCTCATATTCACCTGAGCATGGGTCTATGCGCAGAGATTTTAATCTGTCATTGCTGGGCATGCAGGTATGTGATACTAACTCTAGGTGAATGGGCGGGGGGCTTACAAGGTTTATACCCTGGGAGTTTTCAGAACAATCCGAAACTAACAAAGAGGGATCTTGATTACCGATGGGCACAGGGGGGGGAGTGCATACAGTGTTAGGACGCTTACCATCATTACCCATGGGCTCCTCCGTGAAACAGCTACTAGTTACATTCCCCGAGCAGAAAAAACTACCGGGCCGTTTTCAATTCCACTCACACAGCCATGGTTGATGTTGTTGTTAGTCAGTCAGTCTACCCCTTCCATGCTATTCAACGGGGCAAAGTGATTAAACAATGGGAGATGGAAATCCAATCTAGATGGATAACAATGGCCTCTATTGGCCCTTTCCCATCCAACTGGCAGGTCGTAGCGTGTTTCATGGGGGGCAACTGGAAGGAAATAACTCAAATGCAAGGTAAGTATACCATTAGAGCTCATAGTATTTGGATTACAGCATATATGCCTCACGACTCTAGGGTCCCTGAAATTAATGATTATGCAGTCGCCCTCTACATTCTTGGGTTTTGTACCTAGCCAACTCACCCTTCGTACGAACAAAATTTCAGCACGAAGGCTGGGGGGCAGAGGCCTATTACCATTGAGCCAATGAATCAACTTATTCTTGAGCTCACTATGGAGTTCTATCTTGCCCTGGGAAATCCCTGGAACAACATCCAAAATAACAGTGTAGGGCAGTGACTCAGGAGGAAGGTTAATACAGGGGTGTTTAAGAAACAAACCATCACACTGGGAATCAGTTTGCCCTACAATATTATTAACCTCATTGTTAGGAACATTTATAGCCAACTGATTCGTCCTACCAGCTCCGGTTAAGGTATGGACAGCTTCCCCAGCAAGGTCCGAAATAGATGTGTTAACAGGATTTATATGTACGGGGAGATTAGAAGGTTTGCTAACCGTGGTAGAAAGATTAGTGCCATTTAAAACGGTCTTTGATTTAACAGCCAAGCCAGAAAATGAAGTAGTACTCGGATTTGGCAAGGTCACTAGAGTTTTTTCCAAAAGAGTCGTATTGGCAAGCACAATACTTTCCAGTTTCCCAATAGAAGCCAAAAGTTGCTTAAATCTCTCATATATCGGTAATATGAAAGATTTTAGCAATTGTTCAAAGGACTCCAAAGTACTAATAGGTAGTGGATTATCACCAGGCTGGCTAGGTAGGGTCTTACTGTGCAAGGGACTGACATTGATTGGGGGGATACTACAGGATAACGATGGGTGGGGTACTTTGGGTGCAATAACTAGTTTGGGAACTTTAGGCACTTTAGCACGTCTACCCTTGGATAGCACTCCCACATGTTTTCTTTTCCCTTTGATAGGCTGGGGGATGCTTCCCTTATCCAAATTGGCATTAGAGGGTTGTACATTGGGGGACAATGGAAGATTAAGTCTAGATTGTACAGCAGGGGGTCGGGGCTCTAAGATGGATATACTATCGGGGGTTGTATCCGAAATACTAAAATTTGTCGTATCCAACGCCCCAGTCTCGGTGCTATGCACCAGGTCAGATTCGAGTTGGGGCAACCGGCACTCGGGGGAAAGAGCTGACATTATTTTACCAAGAGACGATCTCTTGGCTGATAAATCCAAGGACAGTCTTTTTTCCATTAAGGTAATTTCATGTTCGAGGACACAAACTTCTCTAGTAATAAAATTATCAAGAGTCCCTGAAACGGTGCCCCCTATACAGTCCTGGGCAATCTTCCTTCCAGACCTTAGTGATGTCATCTTCTTTCGTGACGTGCGTACTAAAACAATAACAGCAAAAGCAACAACAGGAAAAGAGTGTCAAAGACCCTTAACCACACAATGTGTTACAAAAACTAACACTCAGTTTGCGTTATCACTATACTTAAAACACTAAGGCACCATCAACTAATCATCAAATGAGTTAAAAAGGCACAGCAAAATATCATATATGTACAAACTCGGATATCATGCCAGGACAGCTGATGTTAGTGTAGTGGCCCGACCCGGCCACTACTGGCCACGAACGGCCACAAACAGTCCCGCCCTTGTCCCGGGCTTCTCCCGGCATGCGACCGTACGCGACCGCGTAGCGGGCTACTATGTTTCTTTTATGCAGGTAGCAACAAGGGCGGGAAGAGGGCACAGCTGCGCGGGTGCCGTGAGTCGTTTATGAAGGCTCAGAGGTCGGAGGTCAACAAGGGCGGGAAGAGAGCACAGCTGGGCGTGGTGACGGGGCTGCTGGTCCTCACAGGCCCGTTCGGGTTAGCCTCCCGCTGTCTGACCGCTTGGTCAAAGATCCGCTCACTCTCCACAGCGCTATTCACACGAGCAACACCAGGTCAGCAGGATTTTGCACCAGACACCCTCAGACTATGAACGGCTCCCGCGCAGCGGGGGCCGTGAGTCATTTATGAAGGCTCAGAGGTCGGAGGTCAACAAGGGCGGGAAGAGGGCACAGCTGGGCGTGGTGACGGGGCTGCTGATCCTCGCAGTCCCGTTCGGGTTAACCTCCCGCTGTCTGACCGCTTGGTCAAAGATCCGCTCACTCTCCACAGCGCTATTCACACGAGCAACACCAGGTCAGCAGGATTTCGCACCAGACACCCTCAGACTACGAACGGCACCCATTGTTGACCATTGTTTTGCATAATGTGTGTGCAAAGTAAAATCTCAGTACATGTTTGCAAAAGTACTCCTCTGAGTCAATCAATAAGGATGCATGAGTGTCAGAGAATGTTAGACTGCATATGGACCTGTGTATAGAATATTGTGTGTGAAAGTGATTTCTTCAGTAACATCAGGAGATGGTTGAGGACACCTAAAAGAAGTGAGGATGGATACCTTATTGACTGATGTGTGGACATACACATGAGGAAGGACTTTTCTAGAGTAGACAATAAAAAAGGATTATAGAAGAAAAAAAGTGGTCAACTGTAAAACAATCCAGGTTTCTGCAACGTTAGGAGATGGTCTTGATAAGATAATCAAATAGAGTACAGTTAGATTGATTTGTAAACTTTGAATATGCAACTGTCAAAACCCCTTTCACAGGGCCACTAGACAAGCAGGAGCTACTCGGCTCAAACATGTATGTTAAGGTCTTTTACTCCTTATGTCCCCAGGGTTAGCATACTATGGGCTCTGATCAAATAGGCCAAGTATTACTTCATCAACTGACTCACAGTGGTAGCAGAGATTGATCAGTCCAAGAATCCAATTCCACGGGACCCAACATGTTTGGTAGTTTTGGTGTTAAACTATTCCAGGGCAACAGCACTCTCCCTTGTTCATGACCCTTTCAAGCAAACCGGGGATACTGAGAGCACACACAGGGCAACGTCCCTTAGTCTTCTTCGCAATCTCCTCCCAGCACATGTGGATTGCTAGAAGAATCAAGAAGGCGATGGCTTCTTTGTGTCAAATTAACAAGCAACAATGTCCTATTAGGTGTAATTAGAGATCACAATTCAAAATGTATGCAATACAAAAAGTTAATGTATTTGTCCAGCGCCACAAATCAACATAGAGGATATGACCAAATAATCCAATTTATAAAGAAAATTCTCATATCATATGTATTTATATGCAGCATACATATTCAGTAAAACCAGTAAAATGTGTGCCCATTATAGTGTGAAAACACAGTCCACCAAATGTGTGCAAGCGGTGTATAAATGTGCCCACAATAAAATCATCAGTAAAATAGAGGGAAGAACAGACTAACATGTGCAGATTCTATAATATAGAAACATTCAAAGTTCCAGTGGGAAAAAAAGGATTTCTGCATAGAGCTCATTAAATGAAAGTCTCTCTCAGTCAGGTGGTTGTCGACAGAGTTTTGAACTGTAACTTAGTAAGGGGTCATCATCAGGACAAGAGCGAAGATAGACTGAGCATAATAGCTTAAAAATACTATATCAAAAGGAGAATAAGATTACACTAAACTGTCTCATCAATCAGTCAGAATCAAATTATATTTAATCCACCAAAGACATCATATATTTAAGGGGTCATCTCCAAGGTACCGTCAAAATGTACCACACAAGTACCTACAAAATAAAAACTAGAACGAATCATGTCACTAATTATATGTGCCCAACTGGTGAAAAGTTTGTGAAAATGTATATGAAGTGACGTATATCCAACAACTTACATAAAGGTCTTGAAGTAAACTGAATGAATCCCTTTAAATGATAGGTAAGTATGATTAGAAAAGTATATATGACAGACGTTATTATCCTGTGGAGGAAAAAGGGGCTCAACAGATATCTACTTCCAGGAAAAGTAGATGCCTGCTGGAAGATAGCTAATGGTGCAGGCTGAGTAATGGAATTCCTCTATGTACATAAAGACGTTACAACAAACTACCAACAGCAGCCGATATGTACCACAAACATTTACATTATCTATCAAACTCGAGCAACCAAAGTTGTAGTCCATTCGGAATGGGACCAACAGAATATGAGGAAAATAGGGAGGAAAACCATCCCCGACGGGGGTCCAAACTCGGCAGCCTGCTTATTCAAACACCAACAAGGAGTAGAGTGTGCTGGTATCTGAGAGAGAACATGAAGTGTGAGGGTGCATGCTGACCTCCATGTGACCCTGTGCATGAAGAAAAGACTTGATCATACACCAGTCAAGTGGCAAAGCAGGGAAAGAAGTTGGCGGCCCAAATACTTGACCGTGCGCCAGACTAGTGGCTGATCATGATGTAACACATCGAAATAGGGGCATGTAAATACTTTATGTCTCAACAAAGTGAGACAGAATTAATGAAAAAGAATCCCAAACCCGAATTAAATATAGAAATAGGGGACTACACACAATCAAAATAAAACAAAAGAAATGGGATTGTCAAGGTTCTAAACAACCCTGCCATGGATGACAATACCCAATGGAACATTCATAAATGAAACAGGATCAATTACATCTTTGTAAAATCAAAGAATTAGAAGAAACGGGTCCTAGAGCCTATTTCACAATGGAAGTACAGTCTAGAATTGGAAATACAAGTAGCAGAGACCCATAATCAGATGGAGACCACACTGTTCCATTCATTAATAAAGTTAAGTCCTTTGTTAAAAGAATCAGATATAGAAAATCCAATGGCATTCAATTCTAGTTAGCAGTGCATTTATATTGCCACCGCTTTGCAAGTAGGTGTATTTGTTCTATAACCTGCCATGTGAAATCCTTCTCACTGTGAGGATGTAAAATAAAATGGGCCACAAGGGGTGTTCTCAGTTTCACATTGAATCCTACTCTTATGCTAAATAATACATAACCAACAACAGTATGTCCTGAGAAGGCCATGGAATACTGAATGGGTTGTTAACCTGAGCCAGCACAGCAGTGACGAAGAAGAGCATTGCATCCTGTGGATGAATATTAATGCTAAAGGTATCCAGATCAAGAGAACCAAAAGACCTACTGACAGACACCAAGAGATACTTACCACCATATAACCAGAAAAGCACCATTTACACTTGTCATCTCAACCTCAGCTTTCAAACTTAGGTTCACTGGCAGTGAGCAGACACACACCTGCGGAAATTTATAAGCCACTCCATTGAGTGTAAGTAAGATTATATACCATGCAGTTGGGATTTTGGAGGGAGTGGCTCTGACTAGTTTGCTATGGCACAAGACCACATTGAATGTCAAAAGGCCATCATAGACATTGGAAGATGAGATTTGAATTCAGTAACAGCTGATAGTTTTTTATTTTATATCACATAAATGTTGTTGAAACACCTTCCCTAGAGAAAGAGAGAGTTAATACTTTAGAGCTAGCCCGGGAATGCTATTGAACCTGCCTTATGAATAATTTGTTACGTACATTGCGGTGTCTCAGAATATACTTTGATAAATTATTTCCAATATTAAATGTATACTTAACTCATAGATTTGTATGTACACAAATCTGTTTCGGTTGGAGGATAAGATAGTAATTTGTGGAGTGGTGTTGGTCATAACACCAAAGTACTTATAAAAATAGCGTTGACTGCTAGACACACATTACCAGTGAAAGACTGTTGAAGAAGGTCTATTTTTAAACTTTGCTAGGAGCTCATAGTATGTATGTTATAGGAATATGATATGTGAATGGACTCAAAAACCATTCTGAATATATGTTGAATGTTTGATTAAGAGTCATGATATTGTCTATATTATATATAACTTTGAAATACATATGTGCAATAAAAATATCGGAATATATGTAATAATAAATTTGATGTGTTGCTATGCTAATGATATTACCGAGGATTGCAATGTGTTGTCTCAAATTGTAAAGGTAAATTTATTCATAATAAATGAGAAATTACCCATCCATCATTTTAACATTAATATTTAAATTTCAAATTGTCAATAGTAGTACTAACAATAAAGTAGTTTTTGAATTTTGTAAAGATGTAACCCAAGAAACCGCCCACATAATATGGCAAAACTAACTTTAAATAATTTAGAATGAAAGACGCCAAAGTCAGAATTGCGTGTTACATTTATATTCAATTTACATCAATTTATGGCTCATTGTCATTGAAGAGACAAAAAAGGAAAGACATTATTACAGAAGAGGAAATCAATGGCACAAAGCAAAACAAACACAAGAACAACACATTTGTTTTAACAAATGAAAGAAGTATCTATTACCAATATCTGAATAGGATGCTTTCAAGCAAGAATCTATGTACAAAATAAGCACTAATGGACCTGATGGTGGACTGCAGATGAAATTAAAAAAGATGGCAAGATGAGAAGCACCGGACCAAAGAAAGAAATGTTCAAGAGCAACCCACTAATGTTTACCTTCCAGACTTGCCTGCCAAGTTTTGCAATCTACATCCTCAACCTTCGGAGATTCTGCTTGCTCCTCATCTTGTGAAGGGGTGATAGAAACAGAGAATAAGGAAAAGGCATATTGAAACTGGGCCTGATGCACAATCAGCAGAGGAAGAAGATGCAGGACCCAAGTGAACAAGAACATTAAAGAGCGCACAGAAGGCTGCATTAAAATACCTGCCAATGGTCTCTTGATTTTCTAAGACAGCACTCAGAGTTGTAGTGAAGGAGTCCATCTTAACCTTCACAACTTCAGTTATATATTCAAGGACATAATCAATTCCCTGGATCAAAAAATTGGTGTCGGTTATTGCCTTTACCATGCCCTTGATGGGACTGAGACACCTCTGGGTTTCTTTAAGAGTTGCCGCCAATGTCTTGATCCCTGACATGACTTCTGTTAACTTTCACTGCTGAACTGCATAACTTTTTCTCTTAAAGTTCACTTCTGGATTAGTCAGTTGTTCCTCAGGACAGTGGATAGGTACAGGATGCCCGCACCTATTTAGACTGCTTTGGGTCATCGGGAAACACAGCAATGTCTTCAGCCCTTGACAGGTCTGCAAAAGAATCATTGAGAGAGCCCAGGATTCGTTTGAATGGATCATAATCCAAGGAGGACAGGTAGGAGTTGAGGTCAGGAGACACATCACTGGCAGGCTGTTGCTCAAGAGACAGTTGGTTTTCCTCTGAAACATGAGAAAGAAATTTTATTTTTTTTATTTGAAATTTAATTTGTACCTAAAACGAAATAAAGAAGAAGAATGCATTATGCAAAACAATGTAAGTTTTCACAAAAAATGTAAAACATAAAAATGTGTTTATTTTAATGGAAAATGTTTAGGTGAAGGAACAACCAAATATAGTATTCTATTATTAATTTTTATACAACACATTTCAAAAAAATATTCAACATTACTTTTAAAAACATAAACAAAAGCACACTTGCTATGTTTCAAGGAGGGTGTAGGTGCATTCACATGGAACCAGACATAGTTTAACACAAACATGTGTCAAAATATAAATCAACAGAGATCTGAAATAATAAAAAAAATCATGTCACATTTTTATTTTAAATATATTTCCATTAACACAAATTTTGAAAATGTATCTGCATACTGTATTACTAGAAGCCATAAAATACAATTTGCATTAAACAGCTTTGTGATGAACATAAATGTACTCTTTCATTATAAAATACTAAAGCTAACCACAAGGCAGACACACTTATACTATGAACCTAAGTTGTCTGCATAGTTACGGGAATCAACGGCAATCATAAAGAAAAAAAGCTCAACAGCACAAGTATATCACTATAACTCCTAACACAGTGTTTCCCAAACTGGGGTCTGAGGACCCCCAGGGGTCCGTGGCACATTCCCAGGGGGTCCGCAGGTAGCAGTTTTAAAAGCACTGCAAAGTTCCTTGTAAAATTTGCAGTTTTCGAGCAACTATAAAAGTGTCAAGAAAATGCCAGTGATTAATGTACCTGCTGGAGAGAGATGAGAGTTTTGATCAGTGGCAGCTTTGACTTATCTAATGTGACACAGAGGGTTAAAATGCCTACTGCAAAGAACGTGTACTATGCATTTTAAAAAACAGTATTTCATGTGCAAAGGTCAGTGGGTTACTGATTTTGTTACAGAGATTCTTTTGTCACTGTGCAATTCATAAGGGACAATCTTAATCTAGCACAATGTCCTATAAACTGTCAAAGAGCTGCTTGCAAACGGCATGGTAAAAGTTAGCAACATATGTTTATTCCCAGTCTATCATTATCCTGATGCTGCTATGTTCCCACTTCCTGCACATAAACAATTTTGTAATGCCTTTTTGTCACTTCTATGTGTGCTGCCTAATGTAGCACACATGGAAGTTACGAAACGTCATTTTTATTAAAGATTGTTTATGTGCAGGAAGGGTCACCTTCCTGAACATAAACAATCAAAGGTGTTTTGCTTTTTCCGTTGGAAAAAGCAAAAGCAAGGAGAAATAAGGCATTTCTCCTCATTTCGCCAGGTTAAGACCAGGTTTTTCATGGTCTTAATTTTGGTGCTGTCTCCTATTTAGGCTGACCTTGTAAATAGAGGACAGCGTCAAAATCAATGGGTGTTGGAGGGAAACGCCCACTGCAACTCCCACTGCCCACCTTTTTCACGCTAGCATTGCGTGAAAGGGGGCCTTATTTACAAGGCAGCGTTAAGCCACAATAAGTGGCTTAACGCTGCCTTGTAAATAAGGCAAAGCCCCTATTGCCACAGGAACATCGCAAAAAGTGACGTTCCCATGGCGATAGGGGAAATATGCCCCATAAATCCTTAGTAATTTGAATATTTGGTTTGTGTGCACACGTGTGTTTATTTTTTTTGAATTACTGTTTTAATGTTTGAAATGTAAATACTACAAATTTCTTGTGGGTCCCCGGCTTAGAGTGGTGACTCAATGGGGGTCCTCAGGAGTCAAAAGTTTGGGAACCACTGTCCTAACAGATTAAGACTCATTTCTGTCATGTCATGTTCGCAGTAGCAACACTGTAAGTAAGCATGCTTTACAGTGTAAACTACTAAAATGTCTCTAAGTTGCATATAATCAATCGAAATTTAGACCATTCCAAACAAATAAGAAATGAGAGATCCATTTTTAAAAATAACTAAAACTTTTAAAAAGTAAAAGGGACAATTAAACAAATATAACCTTGACATGATGAACATATTATTAAGTAACATTTGATAAATGGTTGTTTTTTACTTAAAAAGCAAAAAAGCACATACTTATTGGTTGCCTTTGAAGCCTAACACAGATGTCTATTTGGTATTCACAAACAAACACACACTCATAAAATTAGACAAACAACCAAGAAACAAACACTTTGGGAAATACAAATATTGAAAAACAACACCAAATAGTGACTCAGGTGAAAGCATAGTGACAAGATACCAGATACATTTTGGAATCATTACTTCAAAAAACACTGTAACAGGTACTACATATCAAGGTCAACATTATTTACTTCAAATTAAATGCAATCTTGTAAATGAGATAAGGGTGCTTGTATTTCACAGTAGGAATGTACAAATGCAGTAGCAGAAATTTTAATAAAAAAATAATATTAGTATACTTAAAAGCAGCCTTAGATAAAATATGAAATAAATAGATATTTGCACAACATTTTAGGCACAGAAACAATAATGAATCAAAATATTAATTTGTAAAGTGAAAGAAATATAGGTTTGCATCCTTAGAAACATTTTGTGATTACAAAATCATGTAACATAGCACACAGAACAGACTGGCATAACCTAGCATCAGGAAGGTTTAAAAATATGAAACAAGGTCACTTACTATTGGACATGGCCCTTTATGCAGAGTAATCTCCAAAATACTTGCCTTCACTCTCCTGTTTTCTGATCTTGTTTTTGTTGGCCTTAGGACTCTGTGCTTATGTCTCTCCTTCAAACATGGCAAAATTGTCTTACACCCAATTGGCACATTTAAAATATTTGTAAGTCCCTAGTAGAGTGGCTCCACATGCACCTGGGCCCTGTTAATTAAATGGTACTAGTGTGACTGCAGCACTTATTGTTCCACCTACTTAGGTGGCCCTCTTAAACATGTCTCAGGCTTGCCATTGCAACCTGTTTTGCAGTTTTCAACTGCCATTTCAACCAGGCAGAATACACCATTTGGCAGGTTGAAACCTTACTCTTTAATGCATATAAGTCACCACTTACTAGGGTAGGCCCTACACAGTCCACAGGACCTGGTGTGTAGTACTTAAAAGTTGTGCATGTACTTTTAAGTTTTGCATGTCCTTGTAATGAAAAGCTCCTAAATTATTTTTTCACAACTGTTGAGGCCTATCTCTCCCAAAGGATAACATTGGATTGCCTTATTTCACTTAATACGTGCTAACCTTTGATTGGGAATAGGTGAACATTTTACGTTTGGTGTCTGAGAAATTGTGCTTGCAGCACTTATTAATTCACCTATTTGGGTGGCCCTCTTAAACATGTCTTAGGCTTGCCATTGCAGCCTGTTTGAGCAGTTTTCAACTGCCATTTCAACCTGGCAAAATACCCCATTTGGCAGGTTGAAACCTTACTCTTTAATGCATATAACTCACCACTCACTAGGTAGGTCCTACACAGACCAAAGGGCAGGGTGCAGAGTATTTCAAAAGTTGGATATGTACTTTTAAGCTTTACATGTACTGGTAATGAAAAACTCCTAAATTATTTTTCTCGCTACATTGTGACCTACCTCTCAGAAAGGATAACATTGGATTGCTTTATTACATTTAATAAGTGCTACCTTTTGATTGGGAATAGGTAAAATATTATGCTTGGTGTCTGAGAAATTGTAATTAAAAATCCTCTTCAATTGTAAAGTCGAAGTTCATGTTACGATTTTGAAAATGCCACTTTTAGAAAGTTACCGCAACACAAAAAGATGATGGATGGAATGCTGAACGTTGTCAAGCATTCACCCCAGTCACAGATCTGGGTTAAATCAATTGCTCTATTGCTCTCCGCGCCACCCCAGTTTGGACCCAACCGGTCCCAGGATGCTTGTTTAGGTCCAGGGAGGACCTGGCCTGGCAGTTCTGGCTGGACTGTTCCCTATGGGAAGCAGGGTCAAGACTGATTTGCATATGGCTGGGTCCAAACTATAATGGCATGGTGAGCAAAAAATTATAGATTTAGGCCCATATCTCTGTAGTGATGGTGACTGTTTGACATTGTTAAGCATTCGGTCCATTAATTGTTCTTTTTTCGCATTTAGAAAGTTGGCTTTTTCCTGCCCTAACTATTTGTTTGACTGCAGCCTGTTCCTGGGTCACGTGACTTGGTGTAGTTGACAGCTGGGCTTTGTTTATTCCTCCCAGACAGCCACACAATTGAGCGATTAGGTGTGCCAGGATGGGCCATCAACTGTCAGGATAAGAGGGTGGAGCTGGGCACATTTCCACTTGCAACTGATTTGGCTATGCCTTGCCTTCGCACAAAGGAAGTGTCACACTGCATTGTTCATGCAGACAGCTTGCAGCTGTTTTGGGCTCTTCCCAAAACACAGTTTTGGGCTCTTCCCAAATGGGAATAGGCCCCCTCGCATCAAGATCTTGCTACCCACCAATACAAGGCTCTGGTGAATCTGTTTCTTCATGGCACAGCGACTGTTATCGATGCCCGGCAGCACAAGATTTAGACTTCACCTGACATCATAACAGCTTGCAGTGACTGGCAACATGAAGCTCCTGCACTACCACCTGTGATGCTGGACGGAATCTCTGCATTTTATTGACCACCATCAATGACACTTGCTCTCTCCTTTCACCCCTTCCAGTTCAAATGAACTTTTTCACACTGGACTTAGAAGGTAACGGTTTCAACGTGATTAACCTGGTCTCTGTATCTGACCTGCACTTCATCACAGTCCGCATGAACTTGTGACTTTCATCCAGGTTTGCACGACCATTTAATTATGAGTGGTGCTTTGCGCTTTTAGGCACTTTACTTTTTACCTGAAATCTTTCAAATTGTAATTCTGCAGTTCTACTGGATATTTTTGTTTTGGTTCCAAATTATTAATTGAATTCTGTTTTTCTAAATTAGTGTGGGACTTTTCTTGTGTTGTGTTTTTACTTTATGAAATGCTGCATAAATACTATATATATTGCCTCTAAGTTAAGCCTGACTGCTTTGTGCCAAGCTACCAGAGCATTAAGCACAGTTTAATTTAGGGTTTGCTTTTTTCTCCACCCTGACAGACATTGCAGCTGCTGCTTAAGTAGGGGTTCGTCCTCCTCAATTAGTAATCCGATTACAACATTGGTGGCAGCGGTAGGATGTGAACTTGTGTTTTTGCAGTGCCATACAGTGATTCTGTGCTACACTGAAATCCCAGATAAATATGTTGATACAAATTCCAGTTTCTGTACTTTTCCCTGATTTACTCTTTTTGCTTTTTACAAATTCACTCTCATTCTACATGACTGTCTGTGACCATACATTTAGAAACAGAATTTGAGCTCATCAACCAGTGGAGATACATTGTGGTTGAGCTCAAACAATTCTGTAAGAAAAGGGGACTTCCAGCCAAGAAAGGCACCAAGAAGCTGGAGCTTCAGAAACTTCTGAGAACCTGGGTGGAGGCTCACCAGTTGCTGACAGAAATAGAAGATAGAAATATGGAGAATGATATGGAGGAGCAGGGTCTGTATATCAGCCCTGAGATGCAGCACTCAGGGGAAGGGAATGAGTCATCTCCTGAATTAGAACTCCCTGCCAGAGTGGAGAGAGCCTTCCCCCAAAGGAGCTAGAGGACAGGAAGATAGAGAAGGAGTGCCTGCTGCAGGTGTCAGAGAAGTTTGATTTGGAGTGACTAGCCCATGAAAGGAGCATCAGAGTGCTGGACATCAGACCTGGACAAGCAGAGTCCAATGGTGGCAACATGCCCACAGTGCCCTCTGGAGACAAGAGGGTCCACATCCCAAAGGATCTGGTGCCTACCTTTGCTGTGGGAGATGACATCTACAGGGGGTTTGAAGTCTATGAAGTTGCTCTGGAGATTAATAGGGTCCCTGAGGAGGATTGGGGAGCTATTCTCTAGAGGCACATACTAAGTGAGAAGAGGGTTGCCCTACTGGCCCTAAAGAAAGAAGACTGGATAAGGTACCACCCCCAGGAAGGACACCCTTGTCAGAAAGTATGGCCTCATCCCAGAAAAGTACTGGCAAATATTTAGGGACAGTCAGAAGGTGCCCCAGTAGTCCTTGTTAGTTTTTGTGGATTCCATTTGCAAGGCACTGCATGGTTGAGTGAAGTGCAGTGAAGTAAAATATTACCAAGGGCTGTACAATTTGGTGGCAAGACAGCACATGTTCAAACTTTGTTTTCCATAGCTACACCAACACCTGATTGATAGTAAGCTCACTAAACCCAGGGGCTTACTAAGAAGGTGTACCAATAGATCAGCACCAGAGTCCACAAGAAGGTACATGAGAGTAACCCCAAGAAGGGTGGTTCAGGTTCCCCCCGACAGAGTGAGGGGAAAGTTAACAGTCACTCAGACAAGTCCCAGAGTAAGGTGGGGGAAAGAGTTCCAGAGCCCCTTCTAAGAAACAGAGGGGAGATTCTGGTGGATGATGGCCCAGGGCACCCCATTTCCAACTCTGCTGCTTTGAGTGTTTCCAGCTATGACACAAGTAGGGGGACACTCTCTGTTGTAAGAAACCACCCACTGGTGAGACCTCTACAGGGGTGGCCAATATGGCCTTACAGGTAAGTAGTTCCCAGGGACAGGTAATAGGCCATGCCCTGGCCTCCCTTAGTTGGGAGGTAGATTCAGATTATGAACAGGTGAAGGTGAATGGGATCTCCGTCACTGTTTTGAAGGATACCGGGGTATCCAGATCATGGTAGTGGATAGGCTGCTTTCCCCAGAGCAGTACAATGGCCAGGTTTGTAGGGTAACTCAGGTCCAGGGGTAGGGCTTTTCTGCCTCAAATCCCTGGTATCCCTAGAGTTGGGTGTGGAGGTGCCCCAAAGAAGGGCCATAGTTTGTACCCAGATGCCCATACACTGCATTCTAGGGAATGAGTCTCCCCCGGTGTCAGGAGAGCTGGGATGGGCAGCTAACCAGGATGGCATGACAGATCAGTTTTATGACAATGCCACTCTCAAACAGTGGGTACAGGAGCCCAGATGGAGGTGCAGGGTGAGGAAAGACTCACCCCTGTCTTCTGTTTGGTCTCAGGGTACAGACCCTGGGCTGGGTGGCCAGTCTCAGGCTGCCACTCTTGGACTGGTGGGGGTAGAGTGGAAGTAGGCTGTTGCCCACCACTCCGAGAAACCTCAAAAGACAGAGAACCCTGGATGGCCCAGGGCCTGGCTATTAATACTGCCAACTGTCAGTGGCCTCTGATGGCTGCTGTCCTTATGGGCTGATTTTTCCTCAGGTTGGGAACAGAAGTCTGAACCAAGGGGTGGAATGGACCACATTACTATGTTGGCTACCCTGGTACTGTCTGCCTACTGGGATGCATCTGTGAAGTTAAGGTTAGGAACTTCACATATTGGGTCCACAAGTGAGAAGAAGGGTTCCCCAATTTCAGGCCTGGGACATGTTTTAAAAGACTACTTAAGTGAGTGGCACAATGAGTGCTGCAGGCCTACAAGTAGCATTTAATTTACAGGTCCTGGGTACATGAAGTGCCACTTTAATAGGGACTTACAAGTAAGTGCCAATTAGGAGCAAGCCAATTTTACCATGTTTAACCCCTTGCGTGCGGGTTTATTTCTCCCGCTGTGCGGGAGAAATAAACGGCGTTCGCGATCATGACGGCTCCTGGCTGTCGTACGCACACGCCCACCGTAATGCACGACGGCCGGGAGCCGTTGTGCGCACACAAGGGGTTAAAGGAGAGAGAGAGCACATGAATTTTAGCATTGGTTAGTAGCGATAAAGTGTGCAGAGTCTTAAAAGCCAGCAAAATTGGTTCAGATAATAGGAGGGGGGAAGACAAAATGTTTGGGGGTGACCCTGATGAGAGGGCCAAGCCTAACAGTCTTCCTTCCTCTTTCTGAAGAGAACTTAGAAACTTTTCAGAATGTTTTAACTTCCAGGCAGTTACTGGAACCCAATTTAGCCTCATATTGTGAACATGTCATGGTCTACCACTTCCACCACCTATTGATGCTTAGTGCTTTTGGCACTATTTTTACTTTAAAATTCATTTCCCAGATTCCCCATACTGGATTTTTGTTTTGGTGTCATTTTGTTTATTACAATCTACTCTATTTTTCGAATTCAGTTCCAGATTTTTGATTGATTTGCATTCTGAGTTTATCACTGATTACAAGTGTTATTATTCCTGGAAGTGGAACCCAACCCACATGATAATCCACTTTCTTACTTTTGAACTAAGCCATCTGAGCCGTTCCAGATTTAAATGGGCCTGATGTGTCTGGATAAAAAGCTGTCCTCTAGAGACCTTCAAATATCCATATGAAGCTAATCATTTCTATGTTGTTCTGTTTAACCAGTGTCCACTTGACAGTTAAAATAAGTGTGTGAATTTATTGGGGAATTGTGGGGATTTATTCACTAGTAGGACCTGGCAAGATTGGGTTTAGCATGGGAAATATTTTGAGTAGCATGGGGGAGATTTCCATCACATTTATAGCTTTAAAGATTGGTTGTCTTTCTTCATCATGAAAATAGTTATGTGTTATTAACAGAAATCATTTTGAATTGTTGTCATTTTTTATGGTAGATGATTACATCAAGGCTCAACCATTCCATTAGAAATTTTTTAGGAGCAAATAGAGAATATTATTGTACAAACCAATGATTGTCTCCCTGCAGGGGTGTTTACTAAAGTAGGCAGCAAGGGTCACATTTTGCTAGATTTCACTGTGACAATTTAATATTATTATATTTAATAAATAATGTATTTATATTATTGTAATATAATTATGTATTTATATTTTGTGAAAGGTGGCAAACATATTTTCCAGAAGGAGGATTGTTTGAACGAGTGGTCAAGTTAGGTTTGGATATGGTCATGCAGGCTTGTTAGATGCCAGTGAGTTGGCTTACACAAAAGAGTGCTATGGAGACCCCTGGATTGATTAGTACATTCTGCCAGAAGGTCAAGTTAAGAATGTGATATGCAATATGGCAGTACTGTGCTTTCATGAATAGGATGCTTTTAAAGAGGAGTGAGTTTACTTAACTCTGGATCTGGTCAAGCATTTTTTGGTTGATGGTGCTGTTAGCTTTTGAGGATTGGAGGGAGTGTATGCCAATGGGATAGTATATTCAAAGGAGGGCTATACAGGCAATTGGTTTGATTAATATATTCCGCAGGAAGTTCAGGCTGGGTGTAGTCTGAATTTGAATGAATACTGTGGCCAATAGCTGGAAGATAGGGTGGTGAACAATTTCACCATTGGTTCACAAGGTTATAGTGATTCTCTAATAAATATATATGAAGGGTTGTTGGGGTGGGAATGTCCCCCTTCAGGGTAAACAGTAGGGTCCAAATCCCTGTGTGCCAAACTGTGAGTATCTGTTGTCCTTGTTTTTGCATTTTTGGCTCCCCCCTCACACTATTGCAGTGTGTGTGCAGAGCTGTTGCCTATCGACGGAACAGCAGTCATTGTAAAGGTGTATAAACAGATTAAAGAAGTTCTGATTAGAAGGTGTGTCCTGAAGCCAGCTCTGCACCTGCAAATATTTGAAGATAGCTACTGAACAGATGGTGTACCATTTTAGACTTGGATTTAGGGAGTGTTGAATGATTAGAATGAGTGGGTGAGAGGGATGGAGACCAAAGGTGTTCATGCCTTGAACCAGTTGATTACTGCAGAATGTCTCTTGAAGCAGTGCTGTTCCCCAGTTAGCCAATACCTATCCGACTTGACCAAAAGTGACAGAGAGAAACTTGCATTGTTGGCTGACTAGTTGTTAGCTAACAGGTGTAACAATGGCTTGGAGCAGCATGGAGCCAGGCCAGCGGGGAAAAGGGACTCTTCACATAATGGTTCTAAACTGGAAGGCAAGGCCTAGTGTAATTTCCATGGTTCCAAAGAGAGCCCAAAACAGAAAAGGAATTAGCTTTCCAGTCAGGAACAAAGGAAGGATAATGGAGGATGAGAAGGTTCTTCCAAGCCCAAGGTGATAACTTATTTTAAGAGGCACAAGGAGGGGCAATACAAGACAGATTGTCAGGTAAAATACCTTGTACCAGCTGCATTCATCATAACTAAATCAGCTATGTAGACTAGTACACAGGCTACATGTCAGTTTCAGGGAGAGACTGGGAACATTCTTGATTTTTCTGATTTACATAGACTAGCACCAGGTAGTCAGTAGATCAGGTCAGACTTGAGAAGGTACTGGACGTGGCATCCATGTCCCGGGCTCCAGGTGGAGAGGACAGTGAGATACCAGAAGCAGACAAAGTGTTGCAGTCTGGGTCACTGCCAGAACTGCAAGGGTTGTTAACTGCTCAAGTAACCTACCCATGAGTAATTCCACAAGCTACAGGTTGAATGCCATACGCTTGTAAGACTGTAAAAGGAACCCAGTAGCAAGCCAGGAAACAAGTATTTGGAGACACTAAATTGGCTGGGAGGATTGCCTACTGTATAGCTAGCCAGTAAAGCCTGAGCTAGGTGCTAGTAAAAGGGAAGTGGTGCTAATAGTGCACAGGAACTTTCTGTTTTCACTGGTGCTTGGCAGGATGATTGAGCATTAGAAAGTCCCATAATAGACCTACTATACTTGGTCTACTGACCAGGAATGCACAGAGACACAGAGAGATTCTGCAGGACATATCCTACTTGGCAGTTGAATGGTAAGGCTGTCAGTGAGACCAAGGTGCTATTAGTCTCTCTTCTAGTTGTAGGTGTTCAATTTGAACAGGTGGGAATAGTCATTGTTCGTCCATTCAACCCACTCTCAGTATAAGGCATTGCCCCTGCACAGCATAATTGCAAACTTGACCTTTTCTAGGATTGGCTTTCCAAAATCAGTGATTTCTGGCCGGGGAACCAATTTGATCTTCACTTACATGAGATTGAGATCTGGGAGGAAGCTGGTGTATCTTACCACTTTTCCACAGCTTACCATCCAGAAACCAGTGAGTTAGTGGAAGGTTTAACAAGACCCATATCAGCATTATAGGAAACTCAGTTGCAAGGGGAATCTACTCCTGCCATGTCTGTCATTAGCTTACCAGGAAATTCCACACCGATGAGTTAGGTTTATCCCAATTAAACTTCTCTTTGGACACCCAATACTGGGGCCATTCACTTTGACTAGAGAAAGGTGGGAAGGAACTCCTAAGCCTCCTCAGAATGATGTGGTGGACTATTTGATTAGCCTCAGGAAACTGATGGCATTTTCCATGATTCAGGCAAAAAAAAAATTCAGGCCAACCAAGATCTGATGAAGGAGTGGCATGAACTGAACGCAGCATTGACTAGGTACCAAGAAGTTCAGGAGGTGCTGGTGCTGAAGCTTACTTGTCACAGAGCTCAGGAGTATAATGGCGTGGACCCTACAATGCAGTACAATGGGTATCAGATGAGAACTACATGGTAGACACAGGGGCAACAAGGAAACCTAGGAGGCTCTTCCATATGAACAGGCTGAAGCCTTACCTCCTGAGACTTTACACAGTGAACATCATGGCTATATCAGAGAACATTTAAGAAGACAGTGAGTCCTTTTCTGATTTGTAGCACAGTGACCCGAGGCATGAATCTGTGAAAGGGGTGCACCTTACCCCTGACTTGACACATGAACAGCATATAGATAGTAAATAGGTTTGGGAAGGTCCTCCCACCTATTCTCACTGACTCACGGGCAGATACCTCTCTGTATGCATGAGATGGACCCAAGTCTTCCTATCAAGTAAAAGATTTATCCCATTCCTGACCAGGTCCAGGAATGCATCAAGGCAGATGTGGCCAAAATGTTCAACTTGAGGGTGATTGAGTGCTCATTGTCAAGATGTTGGACTTGGGGATAATTAAGATTTCAGATAGCCTTTGTGCCAGCCAAGTAGTGTTGGTGCCCAGGAGCGACCCTTGACCCTTCCTTAGGCAGGTCGCTCTCCACGCCGCACAGCACCACCTGTGCGACCGTGCCCTGAGCCCAGCCGCCGCTGCTGTGCCGAGTTCGAGGCCCGCCTCCACCCACAGTGGCCAGTGGTAGGCTGTAGGTTTGTCTTATTTTGTTAACTGTTCGTTTCTGGTAATTGTATTGCTTCTGCTTTTTAGGTTGTTTTGTACCTGTATTGCCCATTTGTTTATCTGCCCATTTTCTTTCCTCCTTCCCTCTGCATTCTGTGCCCTTTGTTTTGTACCTGTATTGCCCATTTGTTTAACTGCTCATTTTCTTTCCTCCTTCCCCTTTGCATTCTGTGCCCTTTGTTTTTGTACCTGTATTGCCCATTTGTTTAACTGCTCATTTTCTTCCTCATTCCCCCTGTACTCTGTGCCCTTTTTTGCCTTCTGGTTCCTTGCCGCTCCTGCCCCCGTCTTTCCCGCCGCTGCGTCCCCTGTGGCCCCGCCTCCCCGCACACCCATTCGTCCACTCCCTCCTCCCAGCAGCTCCTCCCTCCCACCTCCCCTTCTTATGGTGGCCGCTGTGCAGCTCCGCCTTAGGCGCGCCGAAGGCATGCCTAAGGCAAGCCCGTCTGCACCTGGTCCGCGCCCAGAGCCGGAACCCCTGGCCCCCACGAACACCACGACGCCCGACTCCGCTACGACGTCAGCGCCCTCCACGCACTCAACGCTGGACGATCACACACCTTCTGCCTGGCCGCCCCGAAGTGCACACAAGGACCCTTCTACCTCAGCTGCATCCTTCTCAACACCCGCTCCGCCCGCAAACACGTCGTTGAACTCTGGGACCTTCTCGACTCAACCTCCCCAGACGTCGCCTTCCTGACGGAGACTTGGCTGAACCCCTCCTCAGCACCCGACATCGCCATAGTCATCCCGGAAGGCTACAAGATCACCCGCAGGAACCGCACCAATGGAGTAGGAGGAATCGCCATCGTCCACAGGAACACCCTCAGAGTCTCGACCAGCACGGACGACACCCTCAGCACTGCAAAACACCTTCCAGATCCACACCAATCCCAACATCACCCTCAGAGGAACCCTCGCCTACAGACCCCCCGGACCCCGACCACAGTTCAACGACTCCATCGCCGACTTCATCAGCACACACGCCCTCGCCTCCACGGACTACATCCTCCTTGAGGACCTGAACTTCCACCTCGAGAACAACAACAATGCCAACTCTGCCACGCTGATCGACAACCTAACCGACCTCGGACTCAGACAACTCGTCACAACACCCACCCACTCCGCCGGCCACAGGCTCAACCCCATCTTCTCCGCAAGCCCCCACGTCTCCTTAAGCCACACCTCCGAACTCCACTGGACCAACCATCGCTGCATCCACTTCACCTTCTGGAAACCCACCACGTACCACCACTCCCAACAGATGCCTCGCAGCTGCTGGAGCAAAATCACCGCACACCAGCTAACCACCACCCTCACCCAGAGCCCACCCCCCGAGCCCACCGACACCGCCACCGCCACCCGCAACCTCAGACAGTGGATCGACGACTGCGCCAACACCCTCGCCCCACCCAAGAAACCCTCCAACAGTCACACCAGCAGGAAAGCCAGCTGGTTCACTGAAGACCTCCAGGCCTCCAAGCAAACCTGCCGAAAGCTGGAGAAGAATTGGCTCTGTGAACGAACTTCGGACAGCTACGCAGCCCACTAGAACGCCACCCGCAGACACCATCACCTCATCAGATCAGCCAAAAGGGCCTCCTTCAAAGACCGCCTAGACAACAACACACACAACAGCAAAGAGCTCTTCAACATTGTGAAGGAACTCTCCAACCCCAGCTCCAACACCAACGACATCCCACCTTCGCAAGACCTGTGCGACTCGCTGGCCACCTTCTTCCATCGCAAGATCGCAGACATCCACGACAGCTTCAACAACACGACCGCCCCGATAACCACTGAGACCTCCGCCACCACGATCACCCCCCGCACCAACTGCCTGCTCTCCTGGACCAACATCAACGACACCATCAAGATCATGAATACCATCCAAAACACCAGTTCAAAAATGATGAAATTGACAATACGACTGAAATCTCAGAAAGACAACGTATGGCGATAGATAAATGCTATCCGGTGTTGCCTGTATCTCCTTCTGATAATAAGAAAGATATAGAAGAAGATCCCCTAATGTCTCATTTATTGAGGTTGCCTCCGCCCTATGCGCAAAATACCAATGTGCCTCAGACATTACAGCCTGCTCAGTTGCTGGTAGTACCTCCGCCGGTTCAGGCTCTTCAGCATCCGCCTCCTCCAGTACTACCGCCCTTGCCGGTATTACCAGTTTCTCAGCCATCATCTCCTTTGCATTCTGCTCCTCCTGTAATTTCTGGTTCTTCTCTTGATAATTCTCCTAATATTCTGTCTCCAGTCCTGATGTCTAATTCACCGTCTATGCGTAAACGTCTCACAGATTCTGTCACTAGTATTTTATCTCCTTTCTTTGGAGCTCTTAATGTGTCTCCTGCTTTTACTCGAAGACAATCACGTAGTCAGGTCCCAGATTTTGAGGAAGGAGAGAAACTAGACTCTCTTGCACGAAGATGGATCAAGAAGGGTCCACAATATAGTGTGTCTGATATTATGCCTAGCTTTTTGCAATGGAATGCACCTACACAAAGGTATGTTTTTAATATAATGTGTGATATTCTCATTAAAGAATGGGAAGATGTGAGCTCGAGTCCGATCTCACTAGATTTATTAGATATCCAAACTGATTTTGGAAAAGGACTTATTGTAGGTTCCAAGGTTGAGGAAGCTGTAAGAACACTCATCTCTCATAGATCCTTATTGTTCTCTCAGATTTTTCTTGATTCTGATCCTTCGGTTAAACTGACATCGAAAAATTATCCTATGAGAGAGGTTCCTCCAGTATGGAAAGAAGAGGTTCCAGCAGCAGGTGCTAATCCTCTTATTCCTGCTCACTTCCAGCGTATATGGGTACATGTACCATGGAAAAGATCTGAAGTTTTGGCCCTTAAACAGACTTTACCTGATCCTCGTAAGAACCCTGCAGGTTATTATAAAGAATTATCGCAGACAATCGATGCTTGTATAATGAATCTGGCAGATATTGATATGCTAATGGGTAATGTAGTTCCACAGACAATATGGGCAAAGATTCGTAAAGAGGATCATGTACAGGAACTGGGTGCTACTTGGGATGCCATAGCTGATACAGATAGAGACCAAATGGGTGGTGCAAAGCCTGACGCTTTGATTTCGGAGCTTCCTGGTAGAATCATTACGTTAATGAAAACTATGATGCGTGCACTAAGAGTGAATTGGGATAAGCTAGCAGCATGTAAACAAAAGAAAGATGTAAGTGTCTCTGATTTCTTTACTCGGTTTGAAGAGACATTCATCGATCATAGTGGTCAGGACATGGCTACTGAGGGTGGACAGCGATTATTCGTGGATAAATTTGTATTCAATTTGCTTCCCGAGCTGTCACACAAATTAAAAGATTCAGAAAGTTCTTGGGCTGTTTCTTCTTCTGCCCAGATATTGGCTACTGCACAATATTACGAGAATAGAGACAAAGAAGAAAAAGAAAAGTAAGAAAAGAAAACAAAAGATCTAAAAACGAAGGTTCTCTTACAGCAAGCTTATCCGCCACGTAACGTTCAGCCTCAAACTGAACAGCCACCGCAGTTTCACAGATTGTATCAGAAACCTGAGCCACACATTTCGCGACCCTTGTTAGGTCCTAATCAATGTGCCTATTGTAAGGAGGAAGGTCATTTTAAAAGCAGTTGTCCGGTTTTATTGCAGCGTAATGGAGCATTATCTGCTCCACGAGGTCGTGCTGGCCTCCAGTCAGCAAACAGAGGTAGAAGTCGAGGTATATTGACTCAAGAACGGCGTGCCCTTCCTTCTCCTAATTCTGTAAACTATTTTGATCAGCAAAATGTGAGATCCACTCAATATTATAATGAGGACCATTATGTTGAAGGCGAAAATGAGAGTCTTCATGCCAACTAGGACAGCCATGGACAAAGTAGAGGAGTTGTGCCAATCCCAGTAGATCAAAATGGCCCTTATGTTAACGTCACTACTATGGGTGTATCAGAGCCGTTTCTTCTAGATACTGGAGCAATGAGAAGTTCTATCATTCATTCTAAACTCCCTGGCGCACCTTTGTCTGGCTTAACGAATGTTTCTGTAGGATTTTCAGGCGCCCCTGTTCGCAATCCAGTTTCTTGTCCCTTACCTATTTCAGTTGGTCCTTATGATTTGGAAGCTTCACTTCTGTTAACGAATGGTTGTGGTGAAAATCTGTTGGGTCTAGACCTATTGAAAAGGATGCATGCTACCATATATTGTTCTCCTTCAGGCGTACACCTCACTCTAGGTCAGAAGTTGATCTCCCCAATGTATCTGTCTAAAGATCAGTTTCCTCCTGAGTTGCTTTCTCTTCCGACAGCAACGATGTGGGTTGTCTTGAAATACCGCCTTATGTTGTCACTCTCAAGCCCAATGTTGAATTACCACGTATTCCACAATATCGAATTTCTGCTGAAGGTGAAAAGGCGCTCTTAGAAATCATTCACGATCTCATTCGGAAGGATGTGGTCGAAGAAACGAGAGGCAACACATGCAATAGCCCTATTCTTCCTCTTCTTAAACATACTGATCCTTCTCAGCCTCCCGTGTACCGGTTTGTGATTGACCTGCGAGAAGTAAACAAAATAGTGATTCCACAATTTCCTGTTGTTCCAGATATCACTGCCTTGTTGACTATGATACCTTCCACAGCGACTTGGTTCTCTGTTATTGATCTAAAGAATGCCTTCTTTAGTATTCCAATTGCAGAAGAGAGTAGGGACATTTTTGGTTTTTCTCTTGGATGCCGAAGCTTCCGGTTTAAGCGCGCACCCCAAGGGTACTGTGAAAGTCCCTCCATTTACAGCCAAGCTTTGAAATGTCATCTTGATACTTTTCACTTGCCGTCTGGTGCTGCCCTTTTTCCAATACATGGACGACTTATTAGTCGCCGCTGATTCAGAAGATATCTGCAAAGATGTCACTGTTGCACTGCTACATCACTTGTTCAAGCTGAAACACAAGGTTTCACCTTCCAAACTACAGTATGTTTGTCAAGAGGTTACCTACTTGGGTCATCTCCTATCAAAGGAGGGACGACGATTGACACCAGAACGAATTCAGGCGATTACACAAATGTCAGTACCATCCACACAAAGGGAAGTACGTGCTTTTTTGGGAATCACTTCTTATTGTAGACAGTGGATCCCTAACTTCTCTTTGATCGCCAAACCTTTGTTGGCACTCAGTTTAAAAGATACACCTCAGCCCCTTCCTTGGACTGACGAGTGCCAAAAGAGTTTCACTGATTTATGTACTGCTCTGTGTTCTGCTCCTGTACTGGGTACCCCAGATTACACTAATCCTTTTACGCTGTATGTTCACGAGAAAGAAGGTTGTGCATTATCAGTCTTAACACAGCAATTTGGAGATAGACAGTGACCATGTGCGTATTTTTCGGCTACGTTAGATCCCGTAGCTAAAGCATTGCCTAATTGTCTCAAAGCCACAGCAGCCGCAGCGATTTCTATTCGACAGTCCGCTGGGATAGTGTTAGATAACACTCTCATTGTCATGGTGCCACATGCAGTGGATACCTTACTAAACAGAACAAAGACACAGCATCTCACGAGTGCACGTTTAACTGGTTACGAGCTGACGCTATTGGCTAGTCACGTACACATCAAACGATGCAATACTCTGAATCCAGCCACTTTGTTGCCCCTTCCTAATGAGGAGAGTATTGAAGATCAACATGACTGTTTCTTCCGTACTGAGGAAGAGACAAAGGGAAGGATTGATTTGAGAGACACACCTTTAGAGAATCCAGATGGGACTCTATGGGTAGATGGTTCCTGTTTTAAGATGCCTAATGGGGATACGGTTTCAGCCTATGCTGTAACTACCTTACATACGATTGTGGAAACCGCACGTGTTAGACACAACTCAGCGCAAGCAGCAGAATTGATAGCACTGACGAGAGCTTGTGTACTATCAAAAGGGAAAAGAGTAAACGTGTACACTGACAGCCAATATGCCTTTGGTGTCGCGTTCAATTTTGGGCATCTCTGGAAAGAGAGGGGTTACCTAACTTCACATGGCACTAAGATACAGCATGGTCAGTTAGTGACTAATCTCCTTGAGTCACTTACTTTACCTGTACAAATTGCGATAGTGAAGTGTAGTGCTCACAAGAGGATAACGGATGATGTTGGACGAGGAAATGCATTTGCTGATGAAACAGCAAAGAAAACAGCGAAAGATTCAATGAGTCGAATGTATATGGCAGGTCCTGCGAATTGGGTCACAGAAAGAGGAATGTGTGAGAATACAATGGAAAGCGTGAAAACGATTCAGAAAGAGGCTACAGAAAGAGAGATAAGCAAGTGGAGAGAAAGTACGGGAATGTTAGATGAAATGGGTTGTTGGGTAGAATTGTCCGAACATCAACGATGGTTGTTGCCAGATGCTTATGTACTCCCAGTGGTTACTATGGCTCATGGTCCAGCTCACCTTAGTGCAAAAAGCATTTGTAAACTTCTAGCTCCAGTTTGGCAGAATGAAAGTATCCCTAAATGTGCAGACAACGTAGTAAAGCATTGTATTGTTTGTCTGATGTATAATCCAGGAAAGGGAACCCCCACTCCAGCAGGTCACTTTGCTCCTCCGACATACCCATTTGAAGTGTTGCAAATCGATTATATTCATATGGATCAATGCAACAACCTCAAATATGTTCTGGTGGTGGTATGTGCCTTTTCGAGATGGATAGAAGCATACCCTTTGAAAGACAACACAGCTTTATCCACAGCCAAAATCCTTCTTAAAGAATTATTTTCCAGATTTGGATTGCCGCGCATTGTCTGGAGTGACAATGGGAGCGAATTTGTTGGCCAAGTCATGCAGAAAGTTTGTGCAGGTCTTGGAATCAAACAAAAGTTTCATGCGGCAAATCATCCCCAATCAGCAGGTTTAGTAGAATGCTACAATGGGACCCTGAAATTGAAGTTAGCGAAAATTCAAGCAAGTACGGGACTTAATTGGCCTGATGCTTTACCGTTAGCTCTGCTATCCACCAGAACTGCAGTACACTCTCGTCTGGGACTTAGCTCTTACGAAGTGGTGTTTGGCCGTCCGGCCAACGTATGGGGAATACCTCGTCCTAAAAAGTACTCAGATTTGCCCTACCCAATGTTAATTGACTATTTGCATGACCTTACAACTAAATTGCATGTCCTTCATCGACAGGTTCGGAGTGCTTTGCCGGAGGCTTCCACAGATCCAGGTCACTCCATCCATCCAGGTGACTGGGTCTGCATCCGCAGTATTCAGAGGAAGAAGAATCTGAAGCCCAGATGGCAGAAGCCCCGAATGGTTCTTCTTGCAATGAGGACAGCACTTAAAGTTGAAGGAAAGAAAAATTGGATTCACGGTGTGCACTGCAAGAAAGTACCTTTGCCCTTGCCTTTCGATCAGTGGGTTCGCAGAGGGGTTGGTGACTGCGAAGGCGAAACAGTTCCACGATTCGTACCCTTTAGCGATGCACACCTGAATGGGACATTGTCTGAGAAAGAGGACGACAACATCTTACAGAAAGCGATTCCATTACACCGCCGCTTAAACACGACTGAACCAAAAACATTGTTTCAAGATCAGAGTGTACCTGGGAAAGATCGCTACAATCTTAGGCCCAGACAAAAGAACACTTAAGACCTTTTTTTATTCTTCCTTCTCCTTGTGTAGTGTTCTGTTCAGGTTGCAGGGTCACGGTAGGAGTCTAGGTCACGACCTGAGTAGTGACAATAGGTCTGCAGGATCTTTCAGTGTCATAGGACGGTAGAGCATCGTGATTTTAGTGATTGAGGAAGATTGCCGTGAGCATCCACTAGTGAAAATGGAAACTACACCAAGCATTGAAGAGAGAAGAAATGAAACAAAGAAAGCATTTTGTAAAATAATGTACAGTCGTTACAGTATAATCCTATGTGTTCTAATATCATTATGTATTGCTTTGGTGATTATTGGTTGGATAGTTTATGTTTTGCAGCCAAGACACACCTCCCCTTCCTTTTCTTTGCCTTTTTCTACTATCTCTCCACACTTTTTCCATACTTTCCCTTCACATGAACTTGTCAGAAGAACCGAGTATTACAATAATTCTTTTGTTCAACTATTACACCAGCATCAATTAGTGGTTAAAACAACTGATTGTTGGGTATGTGGTCTTATGCCGCATACTACTGAGAAGGGAATACCATTTCTAGTTCTTCCTTTCTCCTACGAAGGTTCCGCTTGGGCATTCTTTGTTATCTTCTCAAATGCATATCAAAGTAAATTCAGATGGTCTGTTGCTTCACAAATTAATTATCCGGATTTTAGTCATAGTTCTTTGATTAAGGGTATGGTGGTTATGGCTAAAATCATGGAGAATAGCAAGATTTCTATCGATGAAAGAAAAGCATACACTAATTGGAACGTCACCCAATACATGTCAAGTCTTAATAATAAAATGGGAAAAGAGAAATCCTCACCAATCTGGACTGTACCGCATCAAGGTAACTTCTGTTTAAAGATAAACGAACGCTCTTCTGACACTGTACCAAAAAGTAACTGTTCCTACACATACATTTATTCCTCTCTGAACTCACCTCCTCTAGTACCGTCACAAAGCACCTATTTTATTTGTTATAATAGAGCCTTTACTTGGTTGCCAACGGGTTTCTCTGGTACCTGCTACATAGCTTTTCTTCTTCCCCCTACTTACACTGCTTCTGCCAATTATCACCGAACCCGTCTCAGCCGAGGAATTATTGACTCCAAAGACACCTCGGGGCAAGAAGGAGGAGATTTCCTTAAAGGTTTTCTTCCCTTCTGGGGTCCGATGGCCAATAGCAGAAATATAAGGCAACTGGTCCGTGTTGTAGACACTACAATAGACATCACTGTAGGAGCCTTGAGTAATATAACGGCGGAACTACAGGCGGATCGTCTTATGACCTTACAAAATCGAGTTGCCTTAGACTTTATTCTTGCCGATCGTGGTGGAGTGTGTAAATTGATCGGGTCAAGCTGTTGTATTTTCATTCCTAATGACGCTCCGACAGTATACCAAGCTATTTCCAAGTTGCATATAATCTCCGAGTCTATTCATCAGGATGAAGGAGATTGGTCCTTAACGGAATGGTTTTGGGGACTACTGTCCAAATGGGTTTGGAAAGTATTGACATTCCTTGGAGTAATTTTGACAATCATATTTTCTTGTTGTCTCTGTATGCACTGTGGTCCCGCTATCTGTGATCTTTGTGCCTCTATGTGCATTTCAAGACCCAAACCTCAAGTGACAGAAAACATAAGGATGATGTTACAACAACAACTTGAAGATCTCATGGCTATTGATGTGAACTCAGATTGACGGGAGTCTATCTTGCCTGAGTTCTGGCAAAAGGAGGGTCTGAGGAACTTCGATATTCGATTACGATCGAATCGACCCGCCATTTTGTAACCCGCCGCCATTTTGTGATGCCATCACTCAGGCAGCACGGCGAACAAAGTCTTTTCTGTTTTTCCCTAGCTTGGTGTCAAAATACGTCCTCGGCCTTGTTTGCGAGGCTGGTGTTTGGACTAGCCGAGTACACTAATCCGTGTCTGGCTTCCCTAATCCCTGTTCCAACTATCTGTAGGCTCGCACCATTCTTTCCCGATCATATCTTATCAACTGGCCTTCACTGTCTCCTGCCAGCATTCTCTTGTGTCATGCCCGTCCTCCAATACACACAAACGTATCTCACCACCTGCAAGTCAGTTGTAATCTGTTAATGAATTAGTTTGGGGGTGGGACGACAAACACAGTTAGAGGAGAGGTTTCTACGAGTCATCTGATCTTTCTTTTTTCGAACCCTTCTTACTGGTTCCGCTTTGTTTTCCACTTACCCTATTGGCTATTTTCTTCTTTGCTTGGGGCGTGTGTTCTGTTAATGATGCCATATTGTATAGTATTTAATCTGATGCGCCACAGAGTAAAGTGGCAGTCTCCTGAGAACCTACTTTGTGTACTTCTAGGATAACTGTACTAGCTGCAGCTAAATAAATCCAATCTTCTGACGCCGACAGAGTGTCCCGTGTCTCTGTGTATCGAAGCAGGTGAACCCAGGAGACAGAGGGCGTACCCTGCACCGCCAGGCCTAAAAGGTTCTGGTTCTTCACACATGGTGCAGTTTGTGCTCATTATGCAGTGCAAAACAAGGTCCCAGAACTAAAAATCAGTGCGAGCAGTACAACATACTGATTTCCACCTGCTCACGGAATTCTAAGGAATCTCACTGAGCTTGTATGTAATTCCATGGAATTCTGCAGAGTGGAACTCTGGAAGTTTCGCCCAGCCCTACACCATTGGTAAAATTTCAGTTTAAAGTGCTGACTAGAAGTTCTGTGTGGCTGAAAGATACTGCTGTGTTTAGCAATTCACTGAAGGGCCACCCGAGACTCTTAAAACAGGTGTCAGGCAGGATATAGGAAGCACAACTGGCCATCAAGGCAACCAAGTGCCAGGTGGGGCAGTTCACTTTGGTTTACCATTGAGCATCTGGTGAGAACAGTTAGATTCAGTTATTTCAAGCAAAGGTCTTTGTTGCAGTGGGAAGTGTCTACTACCCACACTGATGTTAGAGATTTTGTGGACTCACTGATTGCTACAGAAACTTTGTAACTAAGTATGGGACCACATCAGACCCATTGGCAGCACTGACATCCATAAAGCAGCCCGAGAAGGAAATACGGTTTGATGAGTGTCAAAAAGCATTTCAAGAACTTAAGCGAACATCAAGGATTGCACCTTGAATGAAGGTTACCGATTACAGTCTACCCTTAATTATGCAGATCGACACCTCAGATAAAGGAAATATGATAAGAGGAAGGAGCATCGTTTGGTCTTTATTGATTATAGATTATTACCCACAGAGCAAAATTGGGCAACAATTGAGAAATAGTTCTTTACCATAGTGAGGGCTGTGAGATGGTTCTACTCCTACCGGATTGCTACTGCGTTTGCGGTATAGACAGATCTGAAACCACTCAAGTGGTTGATTTCAACGAAGGGTGAAAATCCTAAGTTGCTGAGATGTCAATTTCATCACAGGGCCTAGATATCCCAGAAGATACACACCATGGGAGTGCAGTTGAACGTTCCCACCGGTTTTCCTGCTCAGCTGACCAGACTTTTCCAATGCTGGTGTAAGGTTATGGTTAGTCTGAGCTGGGAGGGGCACCTCTTGTGATGTGAATGTCCTCTGCATGGTGTACAGTTGTGTCCTCTGTTTTGCGTACCTGAACCAGGGGTATCAGTTATCCTGGATTTTGGGATTTTGGCCCTAGCCTCACACTAATCCAGTCAGTTCATGGAGCCCTTGACCTGCCATTGACTAACGATGGGTTCTGGAGTTGTCTGTGACCTGGAGGTGTGCACCAAGCGAGTCCTCATAAGAAGGACAACAGAACTACTATCCCTGTCACTGGTTTAACACATGTATTGCCGTGATGGCATCATAACGTCCTTTGTAGTAATTATCGTCTGAGCAGGCCTTTTTACCTGTGTCATGTGAAGGAAAGTCCAGTAGCTTATTCACTCAATTATCCACTACTACCAGCAAATCCAGAATCCTCGGAACAAGAAGCTGTGCATCTGGATAGGCCATTAGGTTCTAATCTGTAAGCCCCTCGCCTGCTCAGGTGCATAAGATGTAGGTGAGGTTCCTTCCTTAGATGGTGGTAGTCTTTTGTTAACATTTCCAAGACTCAGGGGAGGAAGCCCAGACAGCGAAGTTGGGAAGCAGGAGACAGGCTTCCTCTGAGAAATTCAATTATGTCCTTTCTGATACATGGAGCTGCTGGTAATCCTCCTTAGTCTTCTAGCAGAGGTGATGAGTGGGGCTGCAATATGGGCTGTCAGGGTATGAATGGTCATTTAGAAGTGGCCCTTTATCTCACTTCCTGGTCACTGTCAGATGTGGCTGGTGATAGTCAAGGTGCAGATTGCTCACACCTCTCTTAGCTTCTGTTGCTTCTGTTGTGGATGCTCCAAACTGGAGACAATCCCGCTGTGAAGAATATCACTCAAGACAAAGGCTGAGAAGGGCACATGAGAAGGATACCAACTCAAACGGATTCTGCAAATGGAGATAGGTAATCCACATCTCTTTCTGAAATCTCTATATAAAAGTGGGAGCTGCTGACCCACTTATTGCTCCAGTTCCAAGTTTTCTCCAAGCAGGAAGGAATGTTCCCCAGATAATCTAGAGGACCAGTGAGCAACTAGGGCTGGTGTCTCTCTGACTGCCAGCTCCCCAGACTTGGTCTGTCTGGAGGAAGAATTGCTGATTTGTCCAGGGGACCAAGGAGTCCTGACTGAGTGAGAGAAAGGAGTGTGACGGTCCCACAGGAGACGTTTACTGCTGGAAGGGGCTGAAGAAGTTGACACAGACTATGTGAGTAGAGTCTGTAGGATCACAATTAATGTTCACAATCATCGATGAAGCCACAGCATTACCGAAGCATACTACACAGACTCCATGTGCTATTCCTGTTGTCATCACCAAGGCACTTGTGTAAGTGTGACCAATTGGTGGGCACGACTGAAGCCTGGATAAAACCTTTTGAGTGGCCATGAAGGACACCTATGACAGATCATTACTAAAAGAAAGATTAGTGATTAGGGATAGGTACTGGTGGACGGGGATGGACACAGAAACCCTTATGAGTGTCAGAGTATGTGTCATATGTGTCACAAGTAACAAACGGCTGAAAAGATAATCCATGCAGTTGCAGCCGTGAGGACTCCTGAGGGGCCAAGGTTAAAACTGGTGATGTATTTAGTTGGCCGTTTCAATACCCTACCATGTAAATATAGGTTTGCCATCGTAGTGGTAGATTACTACAGCAAGTGGTGGGAAGTGGATTTAATGGATGAACCTATCCCTCTTGCAGCCAAAACATTTCTAAAGAAATTGTTCTTGTGAGAAGGCTGTCCAAAGGAAATTGTTTGGTGCAACGTAGTGCAGTTTGTCTCGAAAGAGAAGAGGGAGTTTATACAGAACAATGCAAACACAATTGCATTGCATTGACTTGCCTCCAAGCAAACAGACTTGCAGAGAAAATGAATTGCACTTTGGTGGATTGCATTCAGTGGGCTTTCCAAAGCAATATTGAGCTGCCTGAGGCAATGGAGGACATGCTTTATGCAATAACTGGATTGTGTCCTTTTGAAGTCATGAGGGGATGAGTATCGACATCAAATTTATGTCCCGAATGACTGAGGGAGCCTCAACATAAATCTGACCAAGCTGAATTGGTAGGCAATCATAAGGCCCAGGGAAGAAACTTTTTAAGACAAAATTAAGGAAGGGTAAGATGCTAGACACAGGGTCAAAGAAGGTAGGAGTGAAATGGTGGTTAGTGACTGGGTATGTGTGAAATATCCCACTCATGTAGCCAAAGTGAAATCCAAGTTCAGGTTTCCAGTGAGCGTTCATGCTGTTTCCAGGAATGCTGTTCGTACGAAAGAACAAGAATATTGGAACAAAAGTAGAGTAGTGAAAGTAAAGCTGGAGACGGAATTTGTGAGGGGGTGAATGTTTCATCTTCTGGCAGGGCAGATGACCCGCATCCAAGTCCTGAAATATGTCCTCTTAGGTCATATGGAAGTGGGGTGAAGGTTGATTACCCTGCAGCACGTATGAGTAAACAGGTTGTGTCAACACTAGCAAGTTACCATGATGTATGATGTGTAACCCAAACATGGTGTATTAGTCCATGAAGAAATGTTCTTAAGAAAATGTACATGTACCTGTCTATGTTATTCATCTCTGTATTTATCTAAATGTTTAGAGTTATGTGTTTGTTTTCTAAATAAAGGGTGAGATGTTGTGTGGTGATGTGCTCTTCTCACTACATTCCACATTCTAGATTTGTGTGCTTAGGAATGTGGAATAAAGGGTGAGGGTCTACCAGGTGGGGATTCTATCTCTGGCAGTTGTTGCCTGATGCTATTGAAGACTGTGGCTAATAAACCTACACTCTTGTGAGCAACATAATATGTGGTGTTTTGATGTGTTACACTACCACACTCTAGCTAGGTGGTAAAGACCAAACTTGAAATTCAAAGACATTGCTATGGCAAAGCCGCTGAGAGGGAAAACAAACTAATTGAATATTGAAATAACATAACATGAAGAAAAACACAATTTTGTTTGAAAGACAGCTAAGGAGACACCTTCCACAGAAAAGAAAAACAGGAATTCTCTCCCTTTTGGGTGCTACTGAGTAATGGCAGCCATGCTGTAAAACTCATTTTTGTCAGCTAGGGGATAACCACTGTGGGGAAGAGAACGTCTCAGCATGTACAGACTGTTTCGAGGAAGACCAATGTCACAGGCCGTATTCTAGAATTACAGTGAACATCGCTGTATGTCAAGTTGAAAGAAGATATCTAAATCAGACTGGAGAGAAAAATTAGTCCAGCTCCCTCATCACTCTGCACTGAGGTGCCAGTGTTAATGATGGGGGAGGTAATCAGGTTCATATTTGCCCTTGTGAACTCACACTTGAGATTACAAACCTAAGGAGTAAAATGTTACCCATCTACCAAATTGTAATTCACCACCTTGTCAGGGACATGGAACAGTATATAATTACAATTTGTAAAGCTGTCTGAGTTTCCCATCTTTGTCCCGTTTCTACAAGAAGCATGTTTTGACACATTTCTTGCAAAACATGTTTCACAAATGAATTTTCCTCCTAAAAGTTTTCATTACATAAATGTTCTCCCAAAAGCCAATATTTACTGAAAGTAGGCTCCCTCTTTATTTAATAAATGTTGAAAGTTCGTAAGAAGCCCTCAAAGCACAAGGATTGAGAAGTTTAAAAAAACTTCACAAGGTTGAGGAGGAAAGACTGTCTCATACCTCTCAATATAATCATTCTGCTGACTTCTTTCCATGTGTTCCCTGCTGTGTACAGGTATCATGCACCTCTTTAGAAGATTATCCTGGATTTTCTTTTTGTGAATGTTTTTAACAAGTTTTTAACATCCTTCCATTTTAAAGTGACTGTCGCTCAAAGGATAGACTGCCTCCCGTTTCTGTTTTTAGACAATAAACAAACTGAATCCAGAGCTGCTCCTACTTGTCAACCTTTCGACCAACAGGAAATCGGAGTTCACTCATATGTCCACCTTGCAGAATCACTTTCTAGGAACTAGTGACCATCTCTCTTTAAAATATACCTTTTAGGTCGATCCTGTAGGCAGCGTGCATGCGCTGAGATTGCTTGGCGACCTTTTGTATTAAAAAAATCATTATCACTCTTCTTTGCAGCTTTTTAATTCGGCACTGCACCCCAGGTATCAGTACCTGAGTCACTGCTGTTCTTTGTGTGGCGCATGGAAGAAGAACCAATTGACTTCTCTTAGTGTCCTTCTGCTGCTCAGCTGCTCACGCCATGATTGAGGTACTAGTTCTTTTTTCTATTTTTTATAGCACAAACTTGACCCGACCAAGAGTGATTTAGACGTGCCCAAGTTACATTACAAAGGCCACATTCATTTTTTATAGTGTGTGCTTTTGGGGGCAGAGTTCCAGTAGCTTTGTAATTCATAGTAATTGTGCAAGGGTGACTCCTTGTGTGTACATTGGTGTTGTCCTTCTCTCCAAACCAATCCACTCTACTACATTCCACTCTAATCCACTCCAATCCACTCCACTCCACTCCAATCCATTCGACTCAAAGCCTTTCTAATCCACTCAACTCCAATTCACTCCAATCCACTCCACTCCAATCTCCTCCACTCATATCCACTCAACTTTTCCCCAACCGAAACCACTCTGATCCACTCCAATCTAATTCACTCCACTTTAGTCAACGCCAATCCACTTCACTCAAATGTACTTCAATCCACTCCACTCTTATGCCTTTATATTTCTTATGTCTGGGACTAGCCAATACCTTATGATTTTAGTGAAATAATATCTACACCATAGTTACTTGTAGCAGCTTTCAGTGAGCCCTCTTCATTCATTGGTCAGATCGACTGTTATTCGCATTTTGCTTTCAACCACCAGGGCACACATCATGGAGGAATGGGTTCAGTCCATTTTAGCCACTGGCTCTCTTCTCTGTGAGCGATGGCACTTTGTCTGTGCACATATGCACGTATGCATCCACCTAAGTGCATGTCAATGTTATGTCTATGTCCATTCTTGTTGGATCATGTCGATGAGGTTTGTGGAGCGGAATCTCATCAACGAGGTTAGCAGCGAGCCGCCATGGACAGGCTGCCTTGCCCTCGCTCCAGGTTAAGCCTCGTCTGCGAGGCATGTTTCCCCTAAATGGGCAGCTTCCTAGACCAAACTTGGAGACGTGCTGTTGTAGATGGGTTCTCTTCACACTATGCTTAGTCAACGAGAAAGTGTTCAGCAGTGTGCAGCAGCAGGCAGCTCATAAAAGACAGTAAAGCAATAGTGCTTACTGTAAAGCATAAAAGCAGGACCCCCCCTCCTTCATCCTGAAGTTCCCATTAACATACATTTTACAGAGGGTTTTATTTCTTATGGGTCTCTGTGTTTTTTCCTCGAAGAATGGAAATGTTAATTAAACTTAGAAACAATTAGCATTCACTGCTTTGGTGGGCATTTATTCCCATACAGAGTGCCTTTGCGGTTTATTCTTCAATGTATATGCTTTAGCTTGATTTGTCATATTTGAGTCAACCAAGGACTGGGAGACCTTCCTGTATATCACAGTATGCACGCAGCTGGCGTTCGGGTGCCTAGATGTAGGCAAAAAAAATGACCTAGCATGCACAGTAGCACCTTGCGTGCACCACTGAACTCAAAAGCAGTGTTGTTGAGGGACTAACAATGACTTTTCTTGCTATGGGAAGATCCATGCCTTTGAACGTTAATTTGTTACCTACAGAAATGCATACATTTCAATCTGAGGTATTTCAGGCATGTGCTGTTCACAGTCTTCAAGGGCCAATTAAATGCCTGCAAAGTAGCTAAGTGAGTTGAGTGCTACGTGGGTCAAATTATGTTGTGCACGTCACAACTTTAAATTATGGGTCGGCATGATTTGCTGTGCCGTAATTATATGAAATTACAGCAAATTTATGAGAGATTACACTGAATTTCATGAGCAGCATAACCCAGCATTTACCGCAATTTACATGCAATCACAGAAACGCGGTTTTGTATTTAAGAAATTCAAATAGTAGTACAAGTGCTATGCGCTTTGAACGTCTGTGTTGCTATGTGCATGTGGGAGTCATTGAAAGATGAATACATGTGTCCTGGAGGAGGTCAGCTTTAAAAGACTGCAGTAGACAGCATTGAAGCGATTTCCAGGCCATTGTATTGCACAAAAGGGGTACTATCAGAAATGTATCCAATTACCTGGAAAAGTGTTTTGTTCTACTTGCAATAAAGTGTCAAAGTGTTACACAAATTGTGTTAGAATGTCGCACATAATTGCTGAATACAAGGAAATGGCACGCATAACCAAACTGTAACTTGGCAGATATGTGACTCAAATAATACACGCAGGCTTTCCTGTTTTCAGTTATAATTTGTTATGAATTCTGATGGGGTTTCTTCAGTAAAAATCAGTGGTCTCTAATGTTTACTCCTTTTTTGTTCTATACAAAATCACAGGGATAGCTTTTTTTGCCATGCATATCCAGTAATGTGTTTTTATTTTCTTCCTCTTCATTTGCCAATTATTCCTCCTTTCTGTCTCTCTCCAAACTCTATTATTTGGACTCAAAACTTGAATTTGCTCTTTCAAGTGCATTTTCATTATTTGACCACACTGCCTTTCTGATTTCGCATTACTGAAATCTTTTGCAGCAGTCCAGTTCCAACCTATGTCAAGCATGTGCATGGATAGGAATAGGACAGAGCACAATTAGGATTTGGTTGTAGTAGATAAAAGGTTGGGGTGCTCTGTGCTGTGTTATTGTAAGTCAGTTTCCCACTGCCCTGTTCTTTGCCTCGTGATTCCAAGAAAAACATGGTTAATACATTTATTATTACTGCCTGATCTGGGCCCAATCATTCTCTGCCTTTTATAGGGGAGAAGACTACAAAATAATTTAAAAAGCATATTGTTAGCCATAGGGGCTTTGGTGATAGCAAACTCTTTGTATGAAGAAGCAGCTAAGGTAGTTAAACACACTTTATAACCGCATGATGCTTCAGTCATTACCTGGGGCGTTCACACCATGATTGAAGTTTATCTATGGGATCGTGTTTTCACTTGAAAGCCAACACAAGGACATCTTAGCATAGATGTTTACAAATAATGGGGACCATTGTTTATTTGTAAGCAGCTTGGGACTATGTTTCTACTGGGCATATGTGGGAATGGCACAAGGCAGATTAATTTTGTGTTCAGTGCAGGGTGCGCACGTCTAGTGCATTTTTCATCTAGGGGAAAAGAACATGCACAACTCAATATGTTTCCACTAACTGTTGTTATCTGTCAAGCCTCATTTCAGCACTTTAACTTCCAAGCTTCATTTTGACATGGAGGAAGTAGGAGTGAAAGTTGAATATGGTGATCCTGAAGCTGTATCATGAAGGTGTTCTACTTTACTGTGCAGGCTTAAAACTGGCCTGTGTACCTGTATTTCCTATAATTCCAATATCTGCAGCAAATACTAGGAAGCACAGAGGAGTTATTTCCCTTTATATTTCTGAACTGTACTGTCTACATCTCAGTAACTAACTGGTAGATTTTCTGAATAAATATCTGTGCTAAAAGGAGCACCATTTCAGCAAAATTGGTGCATAACACCTTCTGAGTCTACGTATGGGCACTTAAGATTTTCATGATATGGCTTGTGAATCTGCTACATGAGTGAATGTGGTTAGAGAGGCATGCCATTTAGAGCTTCATATATGAAACCCAGGAACAGGAAAGCTGGGTGCAGTTTTATGGAAGGACATTGATACTGGAGGTATCCGTTTGCACAGTACAGTGATCCTTATTGCCACAATTCTGATACCAGAGCTTTGAGAAAGCAAACCTTTATCATGCTCTCAGTGAAAGAAGATGACATCATGATGGTGCCCCATACTAAGACACTGCTCAGAGGTCAGCTGAACACCTGTAAGCCACTACACAGCATCATGCAGCGAACAGTGAACTGAAACCAAATGAGCTGAACCAGACTCCCAGAACAGGAGTGAAGTAGGTCCTGAGGGTTCCTGTGCATTACAGATATTCAAATGGGCATATTAAGTGCCTTATCATAGCCTGAGCGATTCATAATGATAACATCCATCATAGAGAAAAACTAAAAGTGAGGCTGCACTAATACTGCTTCACCAGAAATTGCAGAAAAATATGGTGTTCCTGGCTTCTACTGAAAAGAAAATATTCCTTTCAATGGTGTTTTCTCGGTTATAATCAAATTCAATGCAAACAATAAATATACAGCAGAAGGAAGTAAACTAAATAGATCGCGTGCCCAAGTGCCCATGCATTTAATATAGTTTAGTTGGTTCTAAAGCAGAGCACCGGCCTTACTGCCCCAGAACCCTACCCGTAAGATAGTATAAAGGAACTGAATGGTTAGCTTTTCCTTCTGCTCAAGTGGCACTCATCATGACCAGTGCACTTAAGGTTTGTAAATGCAAGGTGACTATTATAATGTATATACAGAAAGATGTTACCAGTGACTATGAGGGATTAGTGATAAAACCATAAGATTTGCCAGCTTGGGTAATCCACCTCTCAGCCCAGCACATGCTGCAGTGGACCCATACAAACCCTCAATCTGTACTTGGATCCCCCTTTATCCTTCAGTGTGCAGATCATCAGAGATGGCAGCACTCCTGCCCCAGAACTTGCTCTGGGGCAGCTGTCTGCTTCTGTGCAGCCCATAGAGGGTGCTCTTGCCCAGTTCTCATGCTGAAGCTGGGCAGTTAATGATGAATAAATGACCTCTGTCTTGCACTTAAGCTTCATGAATTCTCCTACCAGTGAGAGCCACTGTTAACTTAATCCTGCCATGAACTCAATTTTGGAGTGAGGTTGATTATTGAGCATTGAAAAATAAAACTTGTGAATGCTGCACAATAAAATAATATGGTGTATGCTTGGAAAAAAACTTAAAGGCAACGGTGTCATACTTTTCAAAGAATTGAATCCTTGATTGAAAGAACTGAATCCTTGAGTGAAATCACTGCATTACAAAATCTTATTGTTTAAAAATGGCAACTTTGTTTGTTCAATGGGCTAAGTGGACTATTCAGTCTGAGTGCGCCTTCTTGACTGACGACTCTGTATATAGCTTGGTATCCAAGAGGACTTTTGCTAACCTGCATCGGTCACACTAGACTTTGCATACACTACAACAGGGCTTGATAGTATTGCTGTTCCTCTTCGCTGCAGGTACACAAATCACCATCCAGTGGGAAGATGTTAGGACATTGGTGAGCACACTCACACTTAAACATGTCCACCAACGACATATGTCTAAGTGGTTGCTGTATGTGTCCTATTGATTAGCGTAGTTTTAAAACAAAGTAAATGGAGCCCTACTCTGAAATAATTACCAACAGGCAGTGTTCATACCACCATGACTTCACACATTTACCACTTCTAGCGATTGTAGTAGGATATGCTGTATGTGAGAAATTAAAAGAGGACTGCCTGTGTGTGCTCTGAATGGCCTTGTTATTATAGCTGTCGGGAGACATAGGAAGACAACTACCCGTGCACAAGAGAAGTTCAGCTTTAAGATGTGAGACATTTAGTTGCACAAGCAGAAGGAAGCAGTGCAGCACAAAATAGACCAGCAGCCCAGCAGGACAGAAGTAAAGAGAGAATGAAACATGGCAGGGTATGAAGGGAAGCAGCACGCAGGGGGAGATATACAAATTACAGACAAGTTACAAAAAAACAATTCCACTACAACAGTGGAAGTCCACACCCAAACCCACCAAACAAAGTTAAAAGAGCTTTGCTCCAAAGAAGGGGTAAAAACATAATTGGGTGGAAAGCCCCAATAAGAAGAAAGCAACTGAGATTAGCAAGAAAGCCATCTAATCACAAGCAAGCATTGACTCCGTGGAGTGGAATATTGTATAAAATAATATGTGTGACAGATAGCTGGAGCTGTCTGTAGAGAGTCCACAAACTATGAGATTTTGACTAATTCTTGTGCTCTCTGTAAAAAAAAAACAGCCCTTACAGGGAGATTTGTGCTCTTGAAAGGCACGTGATTTGATCTGTTTCTTCAACTTGTATGTGCAGCCTATTATATACATTTCAAATATGGAGAACCAAAAGTGCCCCTCTCCATATGTTCCAATAGGAAAGTATGTGATACTGTAGATTTCACATACTTTAGATATTTGTCTGGGAATCATGGAATGTCCTTCAGACTTGCTGACGTGATGAGCTTATTTGTTCCAAAAGATGAAGGCATATCTCTAAGCTCAAGACCATATCCATATGAAGCAATCAATGTTTTCTAAAATGTAGATTATAGCTACGGCCAACCCCGCAAATGTTTCGTATTCTTGTCTATTGATAACTCTGCATACCTGATGCCCATCATAGATGCAACATTTGCAGCTGCTAGTCTATGAAATATATGAAAGCTCCAATGCCGCAGATCAACTGTTACTTACCTGTAACTATAGTTCTCCAATATTGGTCCCTTCACAGAATCACATGCGACCCTCCACCCAACCTGGTGAAGCTCACACACCAGATAAGATTCTTTCAAAGACTTATTTCAAACTCTAGGATTTGGTGGCTGCTGAGGTGAGTGGTGTTCACGGTGCTCTTACCTCGCTGACTCGTGACTCTCTCACCTCACTGGCTTTGGGTCTTTTTCAACATGTAAATTGTGCTATTAAACTGTCAATGCCTGTGGACTTTTCAAGCCCTGTTTAGCATTAATCTTCTATTTTAAACTTCCAGCTCGACGTCAGCGAATTATTCAAGTATATTGAGGAAATATATCAGCTCTGAAGAACTACTCGGACCGGAAAGTAACTAGTTCCTCCCAGTCTAGGCTCTCAGCATTTTGTTCTGTGCTTTGCCTTCCATGCTCTTGCAGATTCTAGGCTCTCGCTCCTCCTGTCCTCTGCTTGTGTGCTCTCATTCATAATATACTCTCCCTGACCTTCTGATCCCATACCATGTGCTCTCTCCCATACTGTGCTCCTTCCTAGCCTGTGTTCTCCCATCCTCTTGAATGAAATGTTATATTTTTTTATACAGAGCAAACATACGCCGAAGCTTCTTGGTATTAAGAGTAAAGCATAACACATGTACTCAAGAGAGGTTATGTGGCCTTTCTTCTTTGTTGCTTTCCCACCTTGTGCCAATTTGATCCTCTTCCCACCCTGCACTCTCCATTTCGACATTCAACCAAGAACCTGCTCCCTCATCCTGCCCTCCATCTTCTTTGTTCTTCCGCATCTCTCACTCCAATCCTCTTCTCTCCTGTACTCTTCCCTGCCCGTTCTCCGCCCTGTTCCTTGTGCAATTTTGAGTCCTCTCCCATCCCAGACCTGCTGGCTTTGCCGATGCTTATTTTACTTGTGCCTCTATTGGGGGAGGTATACAAATACATCTCTTTGTGTGAAGTTCCAGACACAGAAGTTCTTAAATTCATGATTACATTGGGGTTCTGTTTCTATCCCTGGCAGCTGTAACATCAGACATATGACTTTCATTACAGCTTGCCACCTTCAGAAGGGCAGTATGAGTTTGTATCCCTGTGTAAGAAGCCAACCCGCAGCCTAACAGCTTAGTAAATGGATGAACATAACACGATAATGATCACTGACGGCCTTCTTTTGTCTCCCCATCACCATCAGCTCCTTTAAAAAGTCGCTGTTATTAGACACTGAAAGTGCTCCCAGACGCCATTAGCCCTTCACTGTGCCAGCACAGGCCGGGCCAGCTCGCCTGGTATGTCTGCTTCATTATTTTTCCCTTTTTATCCTTGAAAAAAGACCTGTCGCAAGGATTACTTTTCTGTGTTGTCCAGAAATATCAGCCGTGATTAATACCCTGCCACAGACAATACATCATCGTATCCCTGTGGGGCGCCGAGTGCAGCGCCCTTTCTTGCACCTTTCTGTCATGACAAACAGGTTCACCTGTACAGTGTTTACAGAAGGACATATTTTTATCCCTCGATGTCTGCTGTCTGCCTGTGTCATCTGATTGAACACTGGTTAGGGCTTTCCAGACAAATCCTGCTCGAGCAGGGCCAGGGCGCGTCCGTGTGGCCGCGAGAGGGTGGAGGGCTGCTGCTGATGGACGTGAGCGCCAAAAAAATGAAAACATAACAGCGTCCTTCCTAATTTCGTTTACCTGTGTGGATGTAAAAAAACGAATTTCGCAGGAGGGATGCACAGAGACAAAAGTATTATCAAATGTTTTTCTGCAGCAGCTATCTTTAGTCGAAAGGTCACTGAGTTAGATTTTAGTCAGTGTTCGTGGTTTTGGTGTCTGGAGGTAGGCTGACTATCCTGCCAGATATTGTCACATAAATGACTGTTCTTATTACTTGTGAGAAAAAAACCCAGTATAAACATACCTTCTCAAAGCATGCATTGCAAAGTGAAAGGGAAAGTAGTTCAGTACCAACGGGCGCTTGTACGGCTGCCTGCCTCAGTGACTGGCCAGTTGTTCAGGGCCTCATAAACTCAGTGGCAACCAGAAGTCCAACTAGGCAACCAGTGCAGAATGTTCTCCATGGAACCTCACAAGTCAGAAACTACTGCAAGTTCTCTTAAGTCATGTGCCTCATTATTAGACTTTTTCTTTCAGAGGTAATGCATTTTTTCCAAAACGAAGGAGGACATTTATCAAGAAAGTCATGTCAAGTGAGACAAACAGCCTTCTGTACATCAATTGTTAATTTTGGATTTGTCACCCCGAGTGAGAGGGCATGCCCAGACGTGAGTCCCGTGCTCTCCGTGCCACTGGAATCAAGCTAGCCTGGCTGATGAGGCCTGATACCCCAGAACCGGTCCTAGGATGCTTGTTTCTGGTCCACCTGGCCTGGCAGTTCCGGCTGAACTGTTCCCATGGGGAACAGGGTCAAGACTGATTTGCATGTGGCTGGGTCTAAACTGGAATGGCATGGGGAGCAAAACAACTATGGATTTAGGCCCAGATCTCTGTACTGGAGTGAATGTTTGACATGGATCAGCATTATGTCCATCAATTGTGAGACAAACAGGCACAAGGTTGGGATAAATTATATATACTGTTCCATTCAAGTAGCCCTAATAGTAACAGAAATATCATTTCCCACTGCTTTTCATCAAGAGGGAGTCCTATTGGTGGCACATGGATGTTTCCATGATACCACCCATGTTTTTTGATGCAAATCCTTATCTACTATAAACGGTAGACAGGACTTTGCACCCCAAAAACATGCCTCCTTCAGGTAAGTGTTAAGAAGGAGAATTTCTTTTCCCCTAACGTTTCAATATTACAAGTGCGCTGCACAGTACCACACACATCCAAGGTGTGAAAAGTTTTGTAGTTCACCTAAGCATAGTATTTTGTTACCCTTCCAGTACAAAACCTATGCTGGACATTATCCCCTCAGCATTATACCATAGAGCAAAGGTGTATGCATGACGCTAGACAGAGTGTTTGCGTGCCAGCGCTGGGGGAGGGAGCAGCAGCACCATTTCTTAGTAGTTCTAGCTTTGCAATGCTCGCTCTCCCAGTGCAACGCAGTACAGCAACTTTGGCTGCTGTGCTGTGCTGTGCTGCCCTATGTTTCAGCAAAGGTGCCCCAGGGGACTTTAACAATCAGCAGTTCTATCCTGCAAAGCTTGGGTGCAGCGACTAACTGGATATTCAGTCCTCTACTGAGACATAGGCACTCGCAAGTCTGGTATGAATGAGAGTTCAGAGGGCTTACAGTTCTCAGGCGTACTTTTGTGGCTGTTGCAGCTCCACTCTATTAGGAACTCTAGTACCCCTGAATGTAGTTGTCAAGTAATCCCATTTCGAGCACAAACTCCCACCCGCCCCACAGACGAGATTACAACGCAAGACCTAATAGCACCTGTCATTGTGATGTAGTGTCCGGAATAAATTGGAGAAAATAGAGCAAAAGGTAATTTGTGCAACTGAGAAATGGGGAAGTCGTGCGATTGAAATGTAACTCAAATTGTTCACTCACTAATTGGCACACCTTGTGATACCTCTAATTATTGTGTGCACAATTTTTACATTTATGTTGCACTAGAATGGTAATTAGTCTCTTAGTGATCATAATTACGACCCGGCATCCCTTGTTAGGTTTGAGAAGGTCTGTAGGACCCGGGTATATGTTGGGAAGGGCCTTGAGTGAAAAAGGGTGTATTTCTGACCGACGGGAACACAAGTGACATAGCCACAGTCAGGTTGCAGAAAATACATTTTTCCGTTCACTTCTCTCCGTCTCCCAATCATCTCCAACTTTCTCAATTCATCAAGAATTAGGGATGGGTTTTGTTTCCGATCATTTAAGTTTGGCCCCCCTTACATTTTGGTTGAAAACATGGTTGAATCCTGAACTTTCCCTTAATAGACTGATTCTAAAAGATTGCATGGGTTTAGATAGAACGGCTAACATCCCCTGGCTCTTGTACGTCAAGAAAATGTTTTATAAACTAGGTCGCCCGGAGATCTATGAGAACCCAGAATCTATTATTAAGGGGGACATTGGCTGGGTTAAAGTTCAGTTTTTAAATTTAAGAACTCAAGAGCGGGAAGATGAGGAGCTCACAAAAACATCGGTAAGGGCTCATTTTCTATTGATATCCTCTCCCCAGATCGAGCCCTACCTTAATCTGGTCAGGAATCACTATCATCGTTGGTTATTGACCAGATTTCGTTTCAACCAAATTCACTTTGTTGTGGGGAGCATTGAGGGATGGAGTAAACCTACAGATGCAGCTTTCTGTAATTGCGACGGCCACTCATTTCAAGATACTGCGCACTTTACCTTTTTTTGTAAATATTATGTTGAAAGCAGAAGGAAGTATATTATACCACTGTTGCGAGGGAGGGGTTTTTATCAAGTTAAACCCGCTTTGATGTATCTGCAATTATTACATTCCCCTTGGATTACCTTTAACATTGCTAACTTCCTGGTTGCTGCAGCTCGGGCAAGGAAAAAACTAGATGCACAGTCTGTTTTATGATCTTAGTGTTATTTGTATTTGTCGGGATGAATTTTTATAATGTTGTTATTGTATTGTACCTGTGTTTTTTAACAATTTGTAATATTGTGATGTACTTTTGTGATTTTAATTAATCGATTAAAGTGGTTTTGATGATGACATAGCCTACCATGGGGCATACCAGCAAGTAGCTTGCACAGCAATCTCATAGCAATTTGAGCCACTCAATCAAAGGGGGCATCATTCAGCGACAAAGAGTGAAATGGACAGCACACACAAAAGGGTTCGTTTTTGCAGAAGTACTCCCCTGACAAGAAACTTCTGTATATTACAGCCTAACGCAATTTAGAACACTTCCAGGAAACTGTGTGATGAACTTCTTTCTTCTTGAGCCACACTAAGAAGCAGTAGCAGTACTTCTGTCTCAAGCAGCACCTTTATGCTGAAGCATTGGATCCTCACAACAGCGCTCAGAGAAGCTGAGCAATAAAGGAACATCATATGGGTTCATAAGGGCTCTAAGTTAGTTGGTTGACCTACCTTCTTCTTTTCTGGTGAAAGCTTGAACATGCTTTTTGTCCCAGTCTTGGAGTCCGGTCCCAACCCCAAATAAGGGCAGCCATGTTTCCTTACACTGGACCAGTCCTTTTTCTGTACTGTGTACAGAGCTTCTGTACAGTCAAATGTTGAACTCACAGGGTCAATTTATATCTTAAAAAAGTGATTGTTGGTGCTAGGCCTGAAAATCACTGGGGAGGGTGGTGTAAGCGGCGACACATTTCTGCTCAATATGTACAACTCACACAGCACCGTCTCACATAAAATCACAATCCGAGGTGTCAAGTACTGCTGGATCTAGTTAGATGCTGTGAGCTATGACTACAACATAAAGAAATGTGGGGAACGTTGTGCAATTGTGTGACTTGATCACTAGTGCAATATAAATGAAGGATATTTAACTTACTTGATAGTATTGCCTTAACGTGGTTGGTTTGAACCAGGGAGGCACAAGCCTGAGATCTAAAGAATACAATACGAGATACTGAGAAGTACTGAAGCCCTAATGAAGTTCCATAGAAATAATTCAGAAACAAAACGCGTGTTGGTAGCAAACATTTCAAATTTTGTACATGCACCTTGGAATAGACTAAACACCAAACAAGAATGAAGAAGGTTCCTTTGTTGTTTTTGCCAAACATTCAGTTATGAGGAATAATAAAACATACGGCACATGTGAAATTGAGAGGTATGCAGATATTTTTGTATATGCTTCCTCTCCATGGCTCAGTCTTTTTTCAGTACTGTGTAGAGATTTTCTGCAAAGTCAACATGTGAACTCACATGGTCAACTTATATTTTTAACGGTGGTGGTTGGTGTTAAGCATATTAAGCACTTTGTACTTCTTCAGTACTTGAGAGGGGTTGAAAGGGAGATTACCTTCTGCTTAGTCTGTATGTTTTACACATAGACAATGTCCTTTGCAGGGAAGAAGGGAGCACACAGGGACATGAAGTGAACAAAAAGAAACCGCTCATTGAAGGGGTTTTCTGTGTCGTGTTGAACCCCACAGTCGGGGCTACACACATATCAGGGCACAAATGGCAGCTGCTCTCGGACACTAGTCTTCACTAAGCACGATTTGTAGTCCTTTTTTAGGTCTCGCCTAGCTATTGCGTAGCAATCGCAATGCGAGACTCTAGTAAGGGGCTCCCAAAAGGGCTCCCAAAAGTTGATTGTATGGCGAGCACGCGCACAATCACGTGCATCGTGCCACCATGCAATCGATTTGGGGAAGCGCTTCAGCCCACTGGTGCGTGCACTGGCGATGGGTGTGCGGTTACGCGCACAATGACGAGCAAAGGCGCCATATGGCTTTCCTCTCTCGTCATGGTGCGCGCACATCGCACACCACTCGCCAGCCAGCCTGCTTTCACTTTTGCGCCTCAATGCTCCTCCCCCTCCTCCACCACAGAGCGCGTCTCGCGGCCACGCGTCTTTTTGTTGCTTGTTTGTTTTCCTTTCTTTTTCGTCCTTCTTCGGTCTCCCTTTTCTGCTTTTCCCTCTCCGTGTTAAAGTCTGCAGTTCCCAAACGTGAGTGCCAGTGTCTACCACCTGCTAATACCGGCACAAATTAAGCACCGAGGAGACCTACCAATAATACACACAATAGCAATAAGCACAATTTGCAAACTCCTTGCCTTGGGTGCCAAGAGCTTAATCTCTCGACAAGCCACAACCAAGGGTGCTGAGGTAATGGTAAAATACATCAGGTCACCTACAGCAGACCTAGATGTATAGTGTGATGTCCAACCTACCTCCAGCAGATCACTGTCCACCGTGTCGTACACCCACTGTGGCATCTGTGGACCTACAACTGTGATCTATGAGGATTTGTTGCGAACAAAAAATAAATAAATCTGATAAAAGATATAGCATTGGCATAGCCAATAGGTCTCGCTTTTGGGACCTTATAAGTATTGAGTTATGCAACTGTTGCATGGCTAAACACTTATAATGTCCCAAAAGCGAGACCTATTGGCTATGCCAATGCTTGTTACAATTGGCGACCATGCTGAAGTAAATGGACATTTCAGCCTCTTTTCCCTACAGTGAACAAGACTATGACCGAAACGCGCTGGTGAGGCCACACTAAACCACATTAAACCCACCCTAGAACGTCTGAGTGTTCCTTGATGGTGGCGGCATATGTCTGCATATTGTGGGTTACCGGAACACGACTCAAACGCCTTGTTTAGCAACCCATGTTCTCCGGATGGCGGTCGCCAGTAGATAGTTATAGTTACAACCTAGTTTCCATAGGAAATCTCAAAATTCTATTTTGAATAACTTTGGCGCCGGTTGACGAATCCTCACAAAATTTTCAAAACTATTGGGGCGCTCCATTCAGCTCCTACCCTGAAAGTCTCGGTGTGATTCGTCAAGCGGGCGCCGAGAAAGAGGGGGGTCCCAAAACGCGTTTTCCCCATGCATTTTTCCATAGGACCTTTAGACGCAGCTACAGCCCGAACGGCTGAACAGAATTACGTGGAATTTGGCAGAGAGGTAGCCATAAGGTCAAGGAAGTGCCTTTTGCAGGTCTGGTGTAAATCCGTTCAGTAGTTCCTGTGAAAATCAAAAGTAAAATCATATACATATCTGGGCGGAGCCTAACCGAACACCTCATTGTGAGATCTGATTGGCTGTCAGCACTTCATCCAAGAAGTGTTGGCAGCCATCTTGGGACCAATATACATGATAACACCTCATTAAAAAGCATTGCAGTTAATAGAAGGTTTTAAGACTTTAGTTACATTATAAATCATTTGTTGATGGTACCATACTCATTTTAGGAATTGTGGTATGTTCTAAGGTGACTTTACCATGTGAAAAAGCCTTCTGCTGGGATATCATGAATCTTGTTTGAGAGAAAACTATTTTCACATGCTTTTCCCACAGAGGTTTGGAAGGTGATCTATAAGCTAAACTGAGAGCATTTTCTGTAAATTCACATTATCTTTCTCAGTCATGTGAGAATGAAGTCTGACATTCTCAGTAAAACATGTACATCCAACAAGGGCAGAGACTGTCAGTTGATTCCTTTGTGTTCTACTGCAGCTTCCCAGAGTGTTCCAAAGAACAACTAGAGCACTAACAGTCTTACTTATGACAAAGGTATGGCACACCTGAAGCCATCTTGATTGGAATAAAGTGGTAACATTTAAAACATTTAATTTAAAAAGGAACAAAATGAGAGGGTTCATTTTGCCATAGAATGTATGATTAGTGCTGCAGAAAGAAAAATTAGGGCACATTTTGAGTGACTTCACAAATCCTCTTCTATTTCATTAAAGAATTCTGACATGCAGAGTGAAACATGCACTTTCAATACCAGCAGCAGACTTCCCTGGTGAGCAGTAGCTTTACTACAGTGATCTAATGAGCGACTAGAGTGCTAACATTCTGAATTTATGGCAAATGTGTGACACATCTGAATGCCTTCTTCATTGAATCAAAGTAAAAAACTGACAGTATGCCTACTGAGGAGACTGCAGTAAATGAGGAAATTAGGAATCTTCATAACAAGGTTCCCAAGATGGCCACCAGAGACAAAAGAGCCCAAATGTAGCACAAATATCACCGAGATGTAGCCCAAGTATAGCCCAATGACAGAAATCCCAGAGTGTTTTAAAGAACAACTAGAGCGCTAACAGTCTTACTTATGACAAAGGTATGGCACACCTGAAGCCATCTTGATTGGAATAAAGTGGTAACATTTAAAACATTTAATTTGCAAAGGAACAAAATGAGGGGGTTCATTTTGCCATAGAAATTAGGATTAGTGCTGCAGAAAGAAAACTTAGGGCACATTTTGACTTCTCAAATCCTCTTCTATTTAATTAAAAAGTTCTGACATGCAGACTGAAACATGCACTTTGAATACCAGCAGCAGACTTCCATGGTGAGCAGTAGCTTTGCTACAGTGATCTAATGAGGAACTAGAGTGCTACCATTCAGAATTTATGGCAAATGTGCCACATCTGAATGCCTTCTTGATGGAACCAAAGTAAACAAGCATTGAAAATGCAATAGGTCTCGCCCTCGTTTAAGTTAAAGCAATTCTGTTTATAATTAGGTGGCTTTTTAGCTTTGCTTTTATGAGTGTTTTTCAAAATTTCATATACATACCATGCATATGTATGCATATATGTATATGCATATGTTTGCATGAATTTATATTTATATAGATATGCAGATTATATGTTTATATATGTATATATATATATACACATACATATATAAATGCATATGCATATATATGCATATATATATGTGCATATGTGTGCATGTACAGAGAGGTAGAGAGGTAGAGGTGTATAGGTAGAGGTGTAGAGGTAGAGAGGTAGAGGTAGAGAGGTATAGAGTAGTAGAGAGAGAGGTAGAGAGTAGAGAGCGAGTAATAGAGAGTAGAGAGTGAGTAGTAGAGAGTAGTAGAGAGTAGTAGAGAAAGTATCAGAGAGTGAGTAGTAGAGAGTAGTAGAGTGAGTAGTAGAGAGTAGTAGAGTGAGTAGTAGAGAGTGAGTATTAGAGAGTGAGTAGTACAGAGTAGTAGAGAGTGAGTAGTAGAGTGAGTAGTAGAAAGTAGTAGAGAGTAGTAGAGAGTGAGTAGTAGAGAGTAGTAGAGAGTGAGTAGTAGAGAGTGAGTAGTAGAGAGTAGTAGAGAGTGAGTAGCAGAGTGAGTGGTAGAGAGTAGTAGAGAGAGAGTAGTAGAGAGTGAGTAGTAGAGAGTAGTAGAGAGTGAGTAGTAGAGAGTGGTAGAGAGAGTAGTAGAGAGTGAGTAGTAGAGAGTAGTAGAGAGTGAGTAGTAGAGAATAGTAGAGAGTGAGTAGTAGAGAGTGAGTAGAGAGTGAGTAGTAGAGAGTGAGTAGTAGAGAGAGAGTAGTAGAGAGTAGTGGAGTAGTAGAGAGTGAGTAGTAGTGAGTAGTAGAGAGTGAGTATTAGAGTGAGTACTAGAGAGCGAGTAGCAGAGAGCAAGTAGTAGAGAGTGTGTAGTAGAGAGTGAGTAGTAGAGAGTGAGTAGTAGAGAGAGTAGTAGAGAGTGAGAAGTAGAGAGAGTAGTAGAGTAGTAGAGAGTGAGTAGTAGAGTGAGTAGTAGAGAGTAGTTGAGAGTGAGTAGTAGAGAATCAGTAGTGAAGAGTGAGCAGTAGAGAGTAGTAGAGAGTGAGTAGTAGAGAGTGAGTAGTAGAGAGTGAGTAGTACAGAGTGAGTAGTAGAGAGTAGTACAGAGTGAGTAGTATAGAGTAGTAGAGTGAGTAGTAGAGAGTGAGTAGTAGAGAGAGAGTAGTAGAGAATGAGTAGTTGAGTAGCAGAGAGTGAGTAGTAGAGAGTGGGAGAGAGTAGTAGAGTGAGTAGTAGAGAATAGTAGAGAGTGAGTAGTAGAGCGAGTAGTAGAGAGTAGTAGAGTAGTAGAGAGTGAGTAGTAGAGAGTGAGTAGCAGAGAGAGTAGTAGAGAGTAGTAGAGAGTGAGTAGTAGAGAGTGAGTAGTATAGAGCGATTAGTAGAGAATGAGTAGTGGAGAGTGAGTAGTAGAGAGCAAGTAGTAGAGAGTGAGTAGTAGAGAGTGAATAGTAGAGAGTAGTAGTAGAGAGTAGTAGAGAGAGAGAGTAGTAGAGAGTGTAGTAGAGAGTGAGTAGTAGAGAGTAGTAGCGAGTGAGTAGTAGAGAGTGGTAGAGAGTGAGTAGTAGAGTAGTAGAGAGTGAGTGGTAGAGAGTAGTAGAAAGTAGTAGAGTGAGTAGTAGAGAGTGAATAGTAGAGAGTAGTAGAGCGTGAGTAGTAGAGAGAGAGTAGTAGAGAAGTAGAGAGTGAGTGCGAGAGAGCAGCAGAGAGTAGTAGAGTGAGTAGTAGAGAGAAGTAGAGAGTGAGTAGTAGAGAGTGAATAGTAGAGAGTAGCAGTAGAGAGTAGTAGAGAGAGAGTAGTACAGAGTGAGTACTATAGAGTAGTAGAGTGAGTAGTAGAGAGAGAGTAGTAGAGAGTGAGTAGTAGAGTAGTAGAGAGTGAGTGGTAGAGAGTAGGAGAGAGTAGTAGAGTGAGTAGTAGAGAATAGTAGAGACTGAGTAGTAGAGCGAGTAGTAGAGAGTAGTAGAGTAGTAGAGAGTGAGTAGTAGAGAGTGAGTAGCAGAGAGAGTAGTAGAGAGTAGTAGAGAGTGAGTAGTAGAGAGTGAGTAGTATAGAGCGATTAGTAGAGAGTGAGTAGTGGAGAGTGAGTAGTGGAGAGTGAGTAGTAGAGAGCAAGTAGTAGAGAGTGAGTAGTAGAGAGTGAATAGTAGAGAGTAGTAGTAGAGAGTAGTAGAGAGAGAGAGTAGTAGAGAGTGTAGTAGAGAGTGAGTAGTAGAGAGTAGTAGCGAGTGAGTAGTAGAGAGTGGTAGAGAGTGAGTAGTAGAGTAGTAGAGAGTGAGTGGTAGAGAGTAGTAGAAAGTAGTAGAGTGAGTAGTAGAGAGTGAATAGTAGAGAGTAGTAGAGAGTGAGTAGTAGAGAGTAGTAGAGCGTGAGTAGTAGAGAGTGAGTAGTAGAGAGTAGTAGCGAGTGAGTAGTAGAGAGTGAGTAGTAGAGTAGTAGAGAGTGAGTAGTTGAGAGTGAGTAGTAGAGAGTGAGTAGTAGAGAGTAGTAGAGTAGTAGAGAGTGAGTAGTAGAGAGTGAGTAGTAGAGAGAGCGTAGTAGAGAGTAGTAGAGAGTCAGTAGTAGAGTAGTAGAGAGTAGTCAGTCAGTGTCAGTCAATGTCAGTCAATGTCAGTCAGTCAGTGTCAGTCAGTCTGTCAGTGTCAGTCAATCAGTGTCAGTCAGTGTCAGTCAGTCAGTGTCAGTCAATCAGTGTCAGTCAGTCAGTGTCAGTCAATCAGTGTCAGTCAGTGTCAATCAGTGTCAGTCAGTGTCAGTCAGTCAGTGTCAGTCAGTCAGTGTCAGTCAGACAGTGTCAGCTAGAGCAGCTCTGCTGACCTGGTTCTCTGGCTCTAAAGCAGCTCTGCTGACCTGGTTCTCTCTCTCTAAAGCAGCTCTGCTGACCTGGTTTCTCTGGCTCTACAGCAGGTCTGCTGACCTGGTTCTCTGGCTCTAGAGCAGCGCTGCTGACCTAGTTCTTATGCTACAGAGCAGCTCTGCTGATCTAGTTCTCTGGCTCTACAACAGCTCTGCAGACCTGGTTCTCTGGCTCTAAAGCAGCTCCGTTGACCCAGTTCTATGGCTCTGAAGCAGTTCTGCTGACATGGTTCTCTGGCTCTATAGAAGCTCTTCTGACCTGGTTCTCTCCCTCTAAAGCAGCTCTACTGACCTGGTTTCTCTGGCTCTGCAGCAGCTCTGCTGACCTGGTTCTATGGCTCTAGAGCAGCTCTGTTGACCTGGTTCTTAGGCTCTAGAGCAGCTCTGCTGACCTGGTTCTATGGCTCTAAAGCAGCTCTGCTGATTTGGTTCTCTGGCTCTAGAGTAGCTCTGCTGACCTGGTTCTCTGGCTCTAAAGCTGCTCTGCTGGCCTGGTTCTCTGGCTCTAAAGCAGCTCTGCTGACCTGGTTCTCTCCCTCTAAAGCAGCTCTGCTGACCTGGTTTCTCTGGCTCTACAGCAGCTCTGCTGACCTGGTTCTCTGACTCTAGAGCAGCTCTGCTGCCCTAGTTCTTAGGCTCTAGAGCAGCTCTGCTGACCTGGTTCTCTGGGTCTACAGCAGCTCTGCTGACCTGGTTTTCTGCACTCACGACGCACGCACCCGACTTCGCGAAAATATATTTAAAAATAATATAAGTTTCTTATAAGTACAAATATATTATTTTGATGAATATCTTACATAATCTCTTGCCTTAATATGTATATTAAAGACACATACATATCATTTTGGAACATAATTTTTTTTTGCGGGAGTCACGCACCCAGCGCGCCCCAGCACGTATATGATGTCACGCGGGACCTGCAAGCGCGCAAACATCTTGTACCGTAATGCGCATGTGTCGCGAATGCGCGGGAGCAGGAGTCGCAGACTGGTCGCATACCAATCGCGCATATCACGTGATATTAAATGTATATGATGTAACTGAAAAACACGCAGCCGTCGCACACCATACGCGGATCCTTCATGACTTTTCTAAAATGGGGGCTAGAATGCGAGCACCCACCGTGATGTGTACACTTTGAGTGCGCGACTGCGAAAAAAATTTGAATTATTTTTTTAAAGAAAATGATATAAATATATTAAAATAAAAAATGAAAACAAGAAAATTAATCAATATTTCAGTTTTAATTAAAAAATGTTTTTTTGCAATTTTCAGAAAAATATATGTTATTTAATGAATAAAATATTTATAAATAAACAGTTAAACTGTAGAAAATCAGTACAGAAAATAGATATAACTACTATCACACTTAAAAGTTAGCATTTAAAAAACCTTTGAAATTCACTGAAAAAACCATAGGTTTCACACACGTTATAGTTACGAATTAGCATTTAGAAAACCTTGCAAATTCACTTAAAAAACCATAGGTTTCACACATGTTATAGTTAGCTGGACATTTCACTCGTAAAAAACCAATGAAATTCCCCCGTTATAGTTAGTGCAGGCAACTATAACTCACGCGACCGCAATCCTCGGCTGATGACGTCAGATATTACATTACTGATGACATATGTGTCTTTCTGAAAAATAAATATTTGTAATATATGTATAGCTAAAGATTAATGGAAGAAGACAAGTAAGTGCCTAAATACAGTGACGTCATCAGCAGAGGATTGCGGTCGCGTGAGTTATAGTTGCCTGCACTAACTATAACGGGGGAATTTCATTGGTTTTTTACGAGTGAAATGTCCAGCTAACTATAACATGTGTGAAACCTATGGTTTTTTAAGTGAATATATATATATATATATCTATATATATATATATATAGATATATATATAGATATATATATATATATATATTATCTACTGGCGGTCGCCAGTAGATAGTTATAGTTAGGACCGTGTTTCCATAGGAAATCCGCAACATTCTATTTGGAATAACTTTGGCGCCGGTTCACGAATCCTCACGAAATATTCAAAATAGGTGGGGCGCTCTGCTCCGCTCCTACCCTGAAAGTCTCGAGGGGATTCGTCAAGCGGGGGCTGAGAAAAAAGGGGGGTCCCAAAACGAGTTTTCCCCATGCAATTTTCCATAGGGACCTTTAGTCCAAGGTACAGCCCGAACGGCTGAACAGAATTACTTGAAATTTGGCAGAGAGGAGGTCCTCAGGTCAGGGAAGTGCCTTTTGCAGGTCTGGTGTCAATCTGTTCAGTCTTTCCTGAGAAAATCAAAAGTAAAATCATATACATATGTGGGCGGAGCCTAACCACACATCTCATCAAAAGATCTGATTGGCTGTCAGCACTTCATCCAAGAAGTGTTGGCAGCCATCTTGGGACCAATATACATGATAGCACCTCATTAAAAAGCATTGCAGTTCATAGAAGGTTTTAAGACTTTAGTTACATTATAAATCATTTGTTGATGGTGCCATACTCATTTTAGGAATTGTGGTATGTTCTAAGGTGATTTCACCATGTGAAAAAGCCTTCTGCTGGGATATCATGATTGAGAGAAAAATGTTTTCTCATGCTTTTCCCACAGAGGTTTGGAAGGTGATCTATAAGCTAAACTGAGAGCTTATTTTCTGTAAATTCACATTATCTTTCTCAGTCATGTGAGAATGAAGTCTGACATTCTCAGTAAAACATGTACATCCAACAAGGGCAGAGACTGTCAGTTGATTCCTTTGTGTTCCACTGCAGCTTCCCAGAGTGTTCCAAAGAACAACTAGAGCGCTAACAGTCCTACTTATGATAAACATATGGCACACCTGAAGCCATCTTGCTTGGATTAAAGTGGTAACTCTTAAAACATTTAATTTAAAAAGGAACAAAATGAGGGGGTTCATTTTTCCATAAAAAGTATGATTAGTGCTGCAGAAAGAAAAATTAGGGCACATTTTGAGTGACTTCTCAAATCCTCTTCTATTTCATTAAAAAATTCTGACATGCAGACTGAAACATGCACTTTCAATACCAGCAGCAGTTTTCCCTGGTGAGCAGTAGCTTTACTACAGTGATCTAATGAGCAAAAAGAGTGCTAACATTCTGAATTTATGGCAAATGTGTGACACATCTGAATGCCTTCTTGATGGAATCAAAGTAAAAAACTGAAAGTATTTCCTACTGAGGAGACTGCAGTAAATGAGGAAATTAGGAAACTTCATAACAAGTAAGTCTCCCAAGATGGCCACCAGAGACAAAAGAGCCCAAATGTAGCCCAAATATCACCCAGATGTAGCCCAAGTATAGCCCAAACACAGAATGTCGCAGAGTGTTCTTAAAAACAACTAGAGCGCTTACTGTCTTCATTATGACAAAAGTATGGCACACCTGAAGCCATCTTGATTGGAATAAACTGGTAACACTTAAAACATTTAATTTAAAAAGGAACACAATGAGGGGGTTCATTTTGCCATAGAAATTATGTAGTATGTAGTAGAGAGTAGTTGAGAGTGAGTAGTAGAGAATCAGTAGTGAAGAGTGAGCAGTAGAGAGTAGTAGAGAGTGAGTAGTAGAGAGTGAGTAGTAGAGAGTGAGTAGTACAGAGTGAGTAGTAGAGAGTAGTACAGAGTGAGTAGTATAGAGTAGTAGAGTGAGTAGTAGAGAGTGAGTAGTAGAGAGAGAGTAGTAGAGAATGAGTAGTTGAGTAGCAGAGAGTGAGTAGTAGAGAGTGGGAGAGAGTAGTAGAGTGAGTAGTAGAGAATAGTAGAGAGTGAGTAGTAGAGCGAGTAGTAGAGAGTAGTAGAGTAGTAGAGAGTGAGTAGTAGAGAGTGAGTAGCAGAGAGAGTAGTAGAGAGTAGTAGAGAGTGAGTAGTAGAGAGTGAGTAGTATAGAGCGATTAGTAGAGAATGAGTAGTGGAGAGTGAGTAGTAGAGAGCAAGTAGTAGAGAGTGAGTAGTAGAGAGTGAATAGTAGAGAGTAGTAGTAGAGAGTAGTAGAGAGAGAGAGTAGTAGAGAGTGTAGTAGAGAGTGAGTAGTAGAGAGTAGTAGCGAGTGAGTAGTAGAGAGTGGTAGAGAGTGAGTAGTAGAGTAGTAGAGAGTGAGTGGTAGAGAGTAGTAGAAAGTAGTAGAGTGAGTAGTAGAGAGTGAATAGTAGAGAGTAGTAGAGCGTGAGTAGTAGAGAGAGAGTAGTAGAGAAGTAGAGAGTGAGTGCGAGAGAGCAGCAGAGAGTAGTAGAGTGAGTAGTAGAGAGAAGTAGAGAGTGAGTAGTAGAGAGTGAATAGTAGAGAGTAGCAGTAGAGAGTAGTAGAGAGAGAGTAGTACAGAGTGAGTACTATAGAGTAGTAGAGTGAGTAGTAGAGAGAGAGTAGTAGAGAGTGAGTAGTAGAGTAGTAGAGAGTGAGTGGTAGAGAGTAGGAGAGAGTAGTAGAGTGAGTAGTAGAGAATAGTAGAGACTGAGTAGTAGAGCGAGTAGTAGAGAGTAGTAGAGTAGTAGAGAGTGAGTAGTAGAGAGTGAGTAGCAGAGAGAGTAGTAGAGAGTAGTAGAGAGTGAGTAGTAGAGAGTGAGTAGTATAGAGCGATTAGTAGAGAGTGAGTAGTGGAGAGTGAGTAGTGGAGAGTGAGTAGTAGAGAGCAAGTAGTAGAGAGTGAGTAGTAGAGAGTGAATAGTATAGAGTAGTAGTAGAGAGTAGTAGAGAGAGAGAGTAGTAGAGAGTGTAGTAGAGAGTGAGTAGTAGAGAGTAGTAGCGAGTGAGTAGTAGAGAGTGGTAGAGAGTGAGTAGTAGAGTAGTAGAGAGTGAGTGGTAGAGAGTAGTAGAAAGTAGTAGAGTGAGTAGTAGAGAGTGAATAGTAGAGAGTAGTAGAGAGTGAGTAGTAGAGAGTAGTAGAGCGTGAGTAGTAGAGAGTGAGTAGTAGAGAGTAGTAGCGAGTGAGTAGTAGAGAGTGAGTAGTAGAGTAGTAGAGAGTGAGTAGTTGAGAGTGAGTAGTAGAGAGTGAGTAGTAGAGAGTAGTAGAGTAGTAGAGAGTGAGTAGTAGAGAGTGAGTAGTAGAGAGAGCGTAGTAGAGAGTAGTAGAGAGTCAGTAGTAGAGTAGTAGAGAGTAGTCAGTCAGTGTCAGTCAATGTCAGTCAATGTCAGTCAGTCAGTGTCAGTCAGTCTGTCAGTGTCAGTCAATCAGTGTCAGTCAGTGTCAGTCAGTCAGTGTCAGTCAATCAGTGTCAGTCAGTCAGTGTTAGTCAATCAGTGTCAGTCAGTGTCAATCAGTGTCAGTCAGTGTCAGTCAGTCAGTGTCAGTCAGTCAGTGTCAGTCAGACAGTGTCAGCTAGAGCAGCTCTGCTGACCTGGTTCTCTGGCTCTAAAGCAGCTCTGCTGACCTGGTTCTCTCTCTCTAAAGCAGCTCTGCTGACCTGGTTTCTCTGGCTCTACAGCAGGTCTGCTGACCTGGTTCTCTGGCTCTAGAGCAGCGCTGCTGACCTAGTTCTTATGCTACAGAGCAGCTCTGCTGATCTAGTTCTCTGGCTCTACAACAGCTCTGCAGACCTGGTTCTCTGGCTCTAAAGCAGCTCCGTTGACCCAGTTCTATGGCTCTGAAGCAGTTCTGCTGACATGGTTCTCTGGCTCTATAGAAGCTCTTCTGACCTGGTTCTCTCCCTCTAAAGCAGCTCTACTGACCTGGTTTCTCTGGCTCTGCAGCAGCTCTGCTGACCTGGTTCTATGGCTCTAGAGCAGCTCTGTTGACCTGGTTCTTAGGCTCTAGAGCAGCTCTGCTGACCTGGTTCTATGGCTCTAAAGCAGCTCTGCTGATTTGGTTCTCTGGCTCTAGAGTAGCTCTGCTGACCTGGTTCTCTGGCTCTAAAGCTGCTCTGCTGGCCTGGTTCTCTGGCTCTAAAGCAGCTCTGCTGACCTGGTTCTCTCCCTCTAAAGCAGCTCTGCTGACCTGGTTTCTCTGGCTCTACAGCAGCTCTGCTGACCTGGTTCTCTGACTCTAGAGCAGCTCTGCTGCCCTAGTTCTTAGGCTCTAGAGCAGCTCTGCTGACCTGGTTCTCTGGGTCTACAGCAGCTCTGCTGACCTGGTTTTCTGCACTCACGACGCACGCACCCGACTTCGCGAAAATATATTTAAAAATAATATAAGTTTCTTATAAGTACAAATATATTATTTTGATGAATATCTTACATAATCTCTTGCCTTAATATGTATATTAAAGACACATACATATCATTTTGGAACATAATTTTTTTTTGCGGGAGTCACGCACCCAGCGCGCCCCAGCACGTATATGATGTCACGCGGGACCTGCAAGCGCGCAAACATCTTGTACCGTAATGCGCATGTGTCGCGAATGCGCGGGAGCAGGAGTCGCAGACTGGTCGCATACCAATCGCGCATATCACGTGATATTAAATGTATATGATGTAACTGAAAAACACGCAGCCGTCGCACACCATACGCGGATCCTTCATGACTTTTCTAAAATGGGGGCTAGAATGCGAGCACCCACCGTGATGTGTACACTTTGAGTGCGCGACTGCGAAAAAAATTTGAATTATTTTTTTAAAGAAAATGATATAAATATATTAAAATAAAAAATGAAAACAAGAAAATTAATCAATATTTCAGTTTTAATTAAAAAATGTTTTTTTGCAATTTTCAGAAAAATATATGTTATTTAATGAATAAAATATTTATAAATAAACAGTTAAACTGTAGAAAATCAGTACAGAAAATAGATATAACTACTATCACACTTAAAAGTTAGCATTTAAAAAACCTTTGAAATTCACTGAAAAAACCATAGGTTTCACACACGTTATAGTTACGAATTAGCATTTAGAAAACCTTGCAAATTCACTTAAAAAACCATAGGTTTCACACATGTTATAGTTAGCTGGACATTTCACTCGTAAAAAACCAATGAAATTCCCCCGTTATAGTTAGTGCAGGCAACTATAACTCACGCGACCGCAATCCTCGGCTGATGACGTCAGATATTACATTACTGATGACATATGTGTCTTTCTGAAAAATAAATATTTGTAATATATGTATAGCTAAAGATTAATGGAAGAAGACAAGTAAGTGCCTAAATACAGTGACGTCATCAGCAGAGGATTGCGGTCGCGTGAGTTATAGTTGCCTGCACTAACTATAACGGGGGAATTTCATTGGTTTTTTACGAGTGAAATGTCCAGCTAACTATAACATGTGTGAAACCTATGGTTTTTTAAGTGAATATATATATATATATATCTATATATATATATATATAGATATATATATAGATATATATATATATATATTATCTACTGGCGGTCGCCAGTAGATAGTAATAGTTAGGACCGTGTTTCCATAGGAAATCCGCAACATTCTATTTGGAATAACTTTGGCGCCGGTTCACGAATCCTCACGAAATATTCAAAATAGGTGGGGCGCTCTGCTCCGCTCCTACCCTGAAAGTCTCGAGGGGATTCGTCAAGCGGGGGCTGAGAAAAAAGGGGGGTCCCAAAACGAGTTTTCCCCATGCAATTTTCCATAGGGACCTTTAGTCCAAGGTACAGCCCGAACGGCTGAACAGAATTACTTGAAATTTGGCAGAGAGGAGGTCCTCAGGTCAGGGAAGTGCCTTTTGCAGGTCTGGTGTCAATCTGTTCAGTCTTTCCTGAGAAAATCAAAAGTAAAATCATATACATATGTGGGCGGAGCCTAACCACACATCTCATCAAAAGATCTGATTGGCTGTCAGCACTTCATCCAAGAAGTGTTGGCAGCCATCTTGGGACCAATATACATGATAGCACCTCATTAAAAAGCATTGCAGTTCATAGAAGGTTTTAAGACTTTAGTTACATTATAAATCATTTGTTGATGGTGCCATACTCATTTTAGGAATTGTGGTATGTTCTAAGGTGATTTCACCATGTGAAAAAGCCTTCTGCTGGGATATCATGATTGAGAGAAAAATGTTTTCTCATGCTTTTCCCACAGAGGTTTGGAAGGTGATCTATAAGCTAAACTGAGAGCTTATTTTCTGTAAATTCACATTATCTTTCTCAGTCATGTGAGAATGAAGTCTGACATTCTCAGTAAAACATGTACATCCAACAAGGGCAGAGACTGTCAGTTGATTCCTTTGTGTTCCACTGCAGCTTCCCAGAGTGTTCCAAAGAACAACTAGAGCGCTAACAGTCCTACTTATGATAAACATATGGCACACCTGAAGCCATCTTGCTTGGATTAAAGTGGTAACTCTTAAAACATTTAATTTAAAAAGGAACAAAATGAGGGGGTTCATTTTTCCATAAAAAGTATGATTAGTGCTGCAGAAAGAAAAATTAGGGCACATTTTGAGTGACTTCTCAAATCCTCTTCTATTTCATTAAAAAATTCTGACATGCAGACTGAAACATGCACTTTCAATACCAGCAGCAGTTTTCCCTGGTGAGCAGTAGCTTTACTACAGTGATCTAATGAGCAAAAAGAGTGCTAACATTCTGAATTTATGGCAAATGTGTGACACATCTGAATGCCTTCTTGATGGAATCAAAGTAAAAAACTGAAAGTATTTCCTACTGAGGAGACTGCAGTAAATGAGGAAATTAGGAAACTTCATAACAAGTAAGTCTCCCAAGATGGCCACCAGAGACAAAAGAGCCCAAATGTAGCCCAAATATCACCCAGATGTAGCCCAAGTATAGCCCAATGACAGAATGTCGCAGAGTGTTCTTAAAAACAACTAGAGCGCTTACTGTCTTCATTATGACAAAAGTATGGCACACCTGAAGCCATCTTGATTGGAATAAACTGGTAACACTTAAAACATTTAATTTAAAAAGGAACACAATGAGGGGGTTCATTTTGCCATAGAAATTATGATTAATGCTGAAGAAAGAAAATGAGGGCACATTTTGAGTGACTTCTCAAATCCTCTTCTATTTCATTAAAAAATTCTGACATGCAGACTGAAACATGCACTTTTAATACCAGGAGCAGACTTCCATGTTGAACAGTAGTTTTACTACAGTGATCTAATGAGCATCTAGAGTGCTAACATTCAGAATTTATGGCAAATGTGTGACATATCTGAATACTTTCATGATGGAATCAAAGTAAAAAACTGAAAGCATTTCCTACTGAGGAGACTGCAGTACATGAGGAAATTAGAAAACTTCATAACAAATAAATCTCCCAAGATGGCCACCGGAGACAAAAGAGCCCAAATGTAGCCCAAAATCTCCCAGATGTAGCCCAAATATAGCCCAATGACAGAAGTGTGCAAAACACTTATTATTTTGTGTTTTTGCAGTGTTATATAGTGCAGACTTGTCAGGTATTGGAGTGCTTTACATGAGCATTGGTTACATCACACAAGAACAAATTCATTTTGGTTGTAGACATGGGGAGACTAAGTGATTTGACCAGAATCACAGAATGTCGAGCTGAAGCAGAAACTCCAACCTGGTCCCCAGTTGCAAAGTCTGCAGTTCTGGAAGTAACCCCACATCCTCTCCCCTAAGTGCAACATTTAATCAAGTGATCAACTGGATAAAAAAACATAAAGATAAAAAATAATTTAAAAGTGCTTTGTCGCTATTTGAAAACTCAGAAAATATGTCCTTATTTTAGTCGTTTAGAGCACTAACCATAATTTTGATGCCAATAAGACCCTCTCATATATGTAATTTCTAAAGGAAATGCTCTAGGTAGTACAGTTTTGATTACATCAAGATGACGTCAGGCGTTCCACACTTTTGTAATAAATATAGAATGTTAGCAATCTAGTTGTTCATTAGGATACTGTTGAGAGGCAGAGGCCAGGGGCACGGACTCTGAAAATTGAAGGCAGGTAGGAGGGTGCAAAGGCAACAATTTAACCACACTGAGCAGGCAGGAAGGGCCGTGGCAGCACAACAGACTATGGAGGGCAGTGGAAAGGGGGGCAGGGGCAACAAACCAACAATACAGGACTTGCAAGAGAGGCTGTGGCAATGTAATAGACCATTGTGGGCAGAAGGAAGAGTCAATGGTAGTACAACCATACATGCCAACAGACCCGATTCAGCCAGGAAACGTCCAATGTTTTTAAGCTCAAATGGGCTTTATTTGATCTGTCTCCTGTCTACAATCTCCTCTTTTTCAATGTAAATCAAAGGGGAAAATCAATACCCCAGTTTTTTTTCAAAATCTCCCTCTTACCAAGTTCAAAATGTTCGCAAGTATGGTACATTGGATCATGGAAGGAAATGGGGTAGGGACATGAACTTGGATAACAGAGGACAGGAGGGACATGGAGAGGTGCACCAAACTGACCCTGCAGGGCAGGCATCAGCGTTTGCAGCAGCACAATACACCACACAGGGCATGCGGGACGGGAGTGCAGCACAACAATCCATAGAAAGCAAGAGGGAGGGGACAGGACCATGCACATGGACAACAGAGGGGCAAGAGGCAATGGTAGCTACCTGACCATAATGGATAGACAGGAGAGAAAGCTGCAGCATAACAGACCATAAAGGGCAGGAGGGACGGATCAGGGGCATTACAATGGAACAGACAAGCCAGGAGGGAGGAAGTAGGGGTCTGCACATGTAAACAGAGGGCTGGGGGCAAGGGGGCAGGGCAGGAGCAGCAAGATAGCGATGGAGGTCAGGCAGGATGGGCACTAGAAGCCAGACACACCATGAAGAGCAACAATGAGACTGTGATGGCATACACACAGACCATGGAGGGAAGGTGGGAGGGGGTCAGGGGCAGCTAACTGACCACACAGGGAAGGTGGGAGGGGCCATGGCAGCACAGAAGACCATGCATGGCAAGTGGGAGGGTTAGTGACAGCACAATGGCTATGATGGGCAAGAAGGAGGGTGCAGGGGCATGCACAAAGGACGATGGAGGATAGAAGGGAGGGTCAGGACCTGTGCACAGACAAGAAAGTTCAGGGGAAGGGGCCTCACAACAGAGACACGGGGCAGGCAGGAGGAGCAGTTGCAGCACAACAGACCAGGGAGGGCAGAAGGGTGTGGCAGTACAATGGACCATGTAGGACAGGAGGAAGAGGATAGGGGCATGGCATGTGGACAGGCAGGGTGGAGGTGGCAGGGACAGGTTACAGTCATCTGACAATGCTAGGCAGGTGGGAGGGGAGTGGCAGCTCAACAGAACACTCAGAGTAGATAGGAGTGGCAGGTCCATGGAACATGGTGGGCAAAAAGGATGGAGCAGGGGCATGCACAAAGACATCGGAGGGCAGGGGGAAGGAGAATAGGGGCAGCAAGCTAAGCACAGAGTTTAAGCAGGAGGTCAATGATGGGGCATAGAATTGGGCAATGGAGGGCAGGAGGAGTGGACTGGTACATCATACTAAATTGAGGGCAGTGGCAGCACATCAGACCATGCATGGCAGGAGGGAGGAGGCTAGTCCATGGATTCACACAACAGAGGATAGGGAGGAGGGGGATGGGGCAGCAAGCTAACTGTTCAGAGAAGGCGGGTATTAGGAACTTTATTGTTTTTAAAACATGTGTCTGTGCGAACTACTTAAAATATGAACAAGTATGCAGCATAATCTCACTTTTATTCAGGAAGAAGAGGACGTTTGTGACTGTGACTCCGGGCTCACTTGGAAGAAACACCCCCTGACTCTCCACCCCCTATCGCAAAATGTAATGCCTGTGAAAAGGGTAGGTGAACACAGTGTTATATAGAACATAGTCCTGAGAGCACGATTGAAAATGAAAACTAGATATAGTGTAAGGTATAAACTATGCACCAAAAAGTGTGATATAAGATGAACCGGGCGTGAAATATAATATGCAATACATTGTGCGCAATTACAGATTCATTGGAGAGCGCGAGATAGCACAGGCACTAGCGCGTGCTATGCGATATGCGCCTTGGAGTGTAATATGCACATGGCAGTGTTGTGTAACCTAACTAGTCTCTAAAGTTGTAATATAAAATATGTGCTGGGGAGTGTAACGTTGCATATGCACTGTGACAAAGATATGGATCCCAGATTGTAATATGTATGGCATAGCACTGTGCGTTATAACATAGGCATCGAGGAAGGCACGTTAGATGGGGCAATATAACCCATGCGAAGACAAGTGTGGCATGACATATTCACGGGGTGGTGTTACAGTGCACATGGGCTAGAGAGTGTCATAGCATATGCACTAGCTAGTGGAATACAACACAGAGGTGTGTGGCACTCAGCAGGCAATGGTGGGTGTAACACAGCATTGGGCTCTGCCAGGAGCGCGCTGTGACTCTCAAGTGATGTTCGTCCCCTTTCCAGAGAGTAAAAGTGGATGTGTGTTTTATTAACCGTGAGGGGGGTTTCTTGCACAGTTTTGGTTAAATTTTTGTCGAATCCCCTTTGAATGGCTTGGTGTGCATGTGTATTAAATGTGCCCGTCAATAGCTACCCATGTTTGTATAAATAAACGACAAGGGTGTCTACCGGGATTAGGCACGGTAGGGCATCAGACATGTCAGAGCTTCACTAGTGGTGTAAATACATTCCACGTGGATTCATTGTATGCATAGTCGCCTTTTAATGAATATCACGCAAATCGTCATGGTGATAGGTACGTACGGTTTGTCCAGCACGTCCTAGGTGTGTCTATAAATATATATTTTTTAAAAATAATAAAAAACAGTGGCCGGCCCTGGGGATTGGGGTCAAAAAAATATAATTAGGAGACAGGCCCTGGGGGGTGGGGTCATCAGGGCCAATAAATTAGAATAAGAAGGGGAACCACACAGCCCCCCTTCTTAAAAAATTTAAATAAATAAAAGACTGGCATCGTGCCGGAGGCCACGACCCCTCCTTGCAGCACTCTGCAAACGCGCCCCCTGGCGAATTGTAAGTTGGGGAATTAATTCCTCTTCAATACTGAGGGTCCCTGAGGGCCAACTAGCCCAACAGGCATCACCAGTATGTGCCAGGGAGCTGTGCTGCAGACAGGTGTTCTGAGGCCAAGCCCCTTTTTACACCTCTCTGCAACGCAGCTCTGTAGCGCTTACTGGAGGTACCTAGTGGTCTAGTTTGACCCTAGGGACCCTTAGGATTCAAGGGGACTTAATCTCTCAACTTAGAACAGCCACAGGGCGTGTTTACACAGTGGTGAAGGGAGGGGACGGGGCCTGAGGTGACGTGTGCAAACACGCACTATGGCACGTTTTAAATTGGGGATATAATTTCCCTTCAATACTGAGGGCCCCTGGGGGCTAACTAGCCCACCAAGTGCTTCCAGTAAGTGCCACTGAGCTGCATTGCAGAGAGGTGGTCCAGGCCGTGCCACTTTTTACACCTCTCTGCAACGCAGCTCTGTGGCACTTACTGGAGGTACCTAGTGGGCTAGTTGGACCCTAGGGACCCTCAGGATTCAAATGAACTTAATCTCCCAACTAAAAACGGACACAGGGCGTGTTTACACAGTGGCGAAGGGAGGGGACGGGGCCTGAGTTAACGTGTGCAAAAATGCCCTGTGGCCTGTGTTAAGAGGTAGTTTTAATCCCCCTGCCCTATTATATACTAGTGGCTTACAGAGGAGGTCATGCTAATCACAGGGGGACCCCAATGCATAATGTTCCCTAGTGTATGTAGGTGTTTTCACTGTATTCTAAGTGTCTTTTAACATAGCACTGGCTCTAGGACTGGTTAGTCAGACTCAGTTACTACCAGTATCCGTCTGAAAAAGTTGAGGGTACAGGATGATTTTGCAACAAGGCTTCTTTCTGCTCTTCTTTTTGTTCTTTCTGCACGTTATCCTTCTTCCTGCACTTTTCTTCGTCTTTGAGGGCTTCTGTTGCTTCTTTCTGCACTTCTTTTTTTTCTTTCTGTGCATTTTTTCTTCTTTCTTCACATGTCCTATCTCTGTAGGCATAGTTAGAAATTAGCATTTAAAAAACCTTTGAAATTCACAGAAAAAACCATAGGTTTCAGGCACGTTATAGTTAGGAATTAGCATTTAAAAAACCTCAGAAATTCACTGAAAAAACCATAGGTTTCAGGGGTGTTATAGTTAGCTGGACTTTTCACTTGAACAAAACCATTGAAATTCCCCCGTTAAAGTTAGTTCAGCTAACTATAACTCGTGCGCCCGCAATGCACTGCTGATGACATCACATATTACATCACTCATGACATGGTCAGTGACATCACTCATGACATCACTGATGACATCTCAAATGACATCACTGATGACATCATCCTTGTGATAGAGTGGAAGACCTCCTCTCACCCTAATATAACCTTTGATACCCACATTCAAAAATAGAGACTAAAATGTTCAAAACAATGGACATACCAATACCAGTTTCAACAACCTCTTCAGTAATTCTAAGATCCACATACACATCCACTCATTCACCAACAGTCCTATACAGTCACTCATACATGTACTCACTCATCATTTGTACTCATACACCTATACATCCTGTTACACAATGCCACTCATCCATAGAGTTACTCACACACATAGTCACTCATGCTAATAAAGAATCAAACATACATTTAATTGCATATACAGTTATACACGGATGTATGACGTTACAACGCACACTATTACAACGCATGCACTTACAACGCATTTTTTACAACGCATAATCCATTACAACGCATGACATTACAACGCATGACACTACAACGCATTGTAAAAAAATACCTTTACAACGCACTACCATTACAACGCATACTACCTTTACAACGCATACCATTACAACGCATAATATTAAATTACATTTAAGGTAAGTATTAGATAGTATAGGGGTAAAATTACTATTCTAACTCCAGGGGGTGCAACAGTAGGGTAAGTGTTGGATAGTGTAGGGGTAAAAATTACTATTCTAACTCCAGGGGGTGCAACAGTAGGGTAAGTGTTGGATAGTATAGGGGTAAAAATTACTATTCTAACTCCAGGGGGTGCATCAGTAGGGTAAGTGTTGGATAGTATAGGGGTAAAAATTACTATTCTAACTCCAGGGGGTGCATCAGTAGGGTAAGTGTTGGATAGTATAGGGGTAAAAATTACTATTCTAACTCCAGGGGGTGCATCAGTAGGGTAAGTGTTGGATAGTATAGGGGTAAAAATTACTATTCTAACTCCAGGGGGTGCATCAGTAGGGTAAGTGTTGGATAGTATAGGGGTAAAAATTACTATTCTAACTCCAGGGGGTGCATCAGTAGGGTAAGTGTTGGATAGTATAGGGGTAAAAATTACTATTCTAACTCCAGGGGGTGCATCAGTAGGGTAAGTGTTGGATAGTATAGGGGTAAAAATTACTATTCTAACTCCAGGGGGTGCATCAGTAGGGTAAGTGTTGGATAGTATAGGGGTAAAAATTACTATTCTAACTCCAGGGGGTGCATCAGTAGGGTAAGTGTTGGATAGTATAGTGTAATATTATGCGTTGTAATGGTATGCGTTGTAATGGTAGTATGCGTTGTAATGGAATGCGTTGTAATGGTAGTTTTTAAAAATGCGTTGTAGTGTCATGCGTTGTAATATCATGCGTTGTAATGGATTATGCGTTGTAAAAAATGCGTTGTAATGGTAGTGCGTTGTAAAAGTTGCGTTGTAAAGGTTGTTCCCCGTTATACACACACCACCACACTTACTTCTACGGAAACTTACACATACTTAGTCTTTTAAACAATCACTTATAGAAACACATACTTATTCATACAGGAACTCTTTCAATCTCTCACTCTCACATATACTCACTTATATACACCAATAGTCACATATACTAGTTTAAAACATATGTAGTTACTCATAAAGACACTATTGAGACAGTCATTTACTCACTAACACACCCATACACACACTCATCCACCTATACACTCCTGCACACATGCTGTCTTCAACACATACAAACAGTGAGTCACTCATTCATGCACCTATGCACTATGTAATACCCCCCACCGAACCATGCAGACACTCAGACTGATACTCAAAAAACCAACTAATAACCTATATAGACACCCATGTAGCTACTCACCAACCCATGCAGCCACTTATACACAAAGTGAGAGACTGATACAGATATTTACATATTTAAACATTACTCACTAAGCCATGTATTCACTATGGTACACTTAATCAGTCAGTTACACAATCAATTTTTCAAAAACAAATCATCCATTTAGACACTTATATACCCATTTATTCTTCCATCGACCTTGAGATATACATATATAAAACATATTTAATTTTCAGAAAAACACACATTCACTGGATGATGTCATCAGTGATGTCATCAGTGATGTCATTTGAGATGTCATCAGTGATGTCATGAGTGATGTCACTGACCATGTCATGAGTGATGTAATATGTGACGTCATCAGCAGTGCATTGCAGGCGCGCGAGTTATAGTTAGCTGAACTAACTATAACGGGGGAATTTCAATGGTTTTGTACAAGTGAAAAGTCCAGCTAACTATAACACCCCTGAAACCTATGGTTTTTTCAGTGAATTTCTGAGGTTTTTTAAATGCTAATTCCTAACTATAACGTGCCTGAAACCTATGTTTTTTTCTGTGATATATATATATATATATATATATATATATATATATATATATATATATATATATATATATATATATATATATATATATATATATATATATATAAAATAGAAAAGACGGTCGACTACAAATTTCTGAACCTCATACCTGTTCTGAATATAAACAATTCCCGCGCAACATGCCCTGGCATCAACCGTCTATTAATGCCTCTGTGCTCCAGATCCTTGAAATACGTTTTGATGGGCGTGCGCAGAATAACAAAGTCCAGATCGAAGAGATAATTTTTTTGCTTAGGTTTCTTCATCAGGGCACCGACCAATGCAATGCCAGGTTCCCAATTTCATAAAAATTCCTTTGCTCTACTCAAGATCTGTCCCAGTAAGAATATAGATTCCAGCTGGTGATTATCGTTATCAGAGAATATCATGAGCAAATGCCACAAGCTCAAAGGTAAATATATATCAAACCCTGCACCCGATCGGAGTCTGTATGTAAGTTCAGATGTTACTGTTACGCTCCCCACTCGAGAGACTTATAATTTGCCCATTTTTTCGCAAGATTTCAAATAACTGAGATCAATAGATTAGAGCCATTGGGTGTAATGAGATCTCCAGGCAGTACTCTGGAGTCTTAAGGAGGGAAAATGTTCGCACAGCTGTATGTGCCCGTTCGTACGACCAGTAGTTCAGAGTGCCTATATATATTTTTTTATTATCGGCATCACGCACTGAATGCTCCATTCGGAATCTTTTGACTTTTAATATGCAACCAGCAGAACCCATTAGGGCTGTATATAATTTTTTGACTAACAGGACTATAAATCCCATAAGCATCATGAGCCTATTGGAGGGTGTTATAAGCTATGAGGGACACGTGGGCTGTTGTTACTGCTGGCGCATTCCCGTGAGCAAGGAGCAGGAGCTCCGAAACGCTTAGGGACACAGAGAGGAAATGTTCAGTGCGCTGCCGGAATTGCAGAATAAAGGACTCTACAGTTGCTGTTGGGTTCCTCTGCCTTTGTGTGCGCTTCTACCTGTGGGCGAGTTTTGGACGAATTTCTACCGGCCGGTCCGGGTCGGAGGAGGAGTATCACCGCAATGGATTTCGGGGACTGTGGGCTCAGATTCTTGAGTCCAGTACAGGAAGGCAGACTGCGAGGATTATTATCGGCATCACGCACTGAAGTCTCCATTCGGAGTCTTTTGACTTTTAATATGCTACTAGCAGAACCCATTAGGGCTCTATATAATTTTTTGACTAACAGGACTACAAATCCCATAAGCATCATGAGCCTATTGGAGAGTGTTATAAGCTATGAGGGACACATGGGCTGTTGTTACTGATGGCGCATTCCTGTGAGCAAGGAGCAGGAGCTCCGAAACGCGTAGGGACACAGAGAGGAAATGTTCAGTGCGCTGCCGATATTGCGGAATAAAGGACTCAACAGTTGCTGTTGGGTTCATCTGCCTTTGCATGCCCTTCTACATGTGGGTGAGTTTTGGACGTCTTTCTACCGGCCGGTCGGGGTCGGAGGATCAGCACCACCGCAATGGATTTCGGGGACTATGTGCTCAGATTCTTGAGTCCGGTACAGGAAGGCAGACTGCGAGGATTATTATCGGCATCACGCACTGAAGGCTCCATTCGGAGTCTTTTGACTACCAGCAGAACCCATTAGGGCTCTATATAATTTTTTGACTAACAGGACTACAAATCCCATAAGCATCATGAGCCTATTGGAGAGTGTTATAAGCTATGAGGGACACGTGGGCTGTTGTTACTGCTGGCGCATTCCCGTGAGCAAGGAGCAGGAGCTCCGAAACGCTTAGGGACACAGAGAGGAAATGTTCAGTGCGCTGCCGATATTGCGGAATAAAGGACTCTACAGTTGCTGTTGGGTTCGTCTGCCTTTGTGTGCGCTTCTAAATGTGGGCGAGTTTTGGACAAAAAAAAATATATATATTACCTACTGGCGGTCGCCAGTTGGTAGTTATAGTTAGGACCCTGTTTCCATAGGAAAACCGCAACATTCTATTTTGAATAACTTTGGCGCCGGTCGACGAATCCTCGCGACATTTTCAAAATAGGTGGGGTGCTCGCTCCGCTCCTACCCTGAAAGTCTCGGGGGGATTCGTCAAGCGGGGGCTGAGATAAAAGGGGGGTCCCAAAACGTGTTTTTCCCATGCATTTTTCCATAGGACCTTTAGACACAGCTACAGCCCGAACGGCTGAACAGAGTTCCTTGAAATTTGGCAGAGAGGTAGTCTACAGGTCAAGGAAGTGCCTTTTGTAGGTTTGGTGTAAATCTGTTCAGTAGATTCTGAGAAAATAGCCTTTAAATCAATATATATATCTGAGCCAGCTTACGGTGAACTTACGGTGCGCTTACCGTACGCGTACGGTGACGTGCGCGAGCGCGATTCTGATTGGCTGTTCGATCTAAGTAAACATTCGAATCGGTCGAAACCAGGAAGCGGCGGCCGCCATTTTCTCTCTCGCACTCTGAGGGGGGCAGCATAAACAAAGTCAAAAAACATCTAAAGGGGTAGTATATTTAGTTCTTAACCACCCAGCATCGATATAGGTGTCCCCCAACAACCCCCAAGGCCAAAAAAACAATTTTAATTTTTTTCGAAAAATCGCCGATTCCGCTTACCGTATGCGTATGGTTAAAATTATTTAAAAAAAAAAAATATCCACACTTTCCCCACCCCGTGTGCACCATTTGTGCATGGCATATGTAAATCCAGGAAACTAAAACTGAATACCTTTCACAACGAAGCACATAATATGTCCCCCATGTGCGCACGGTGCGCGAAGTGCATCGTGCGTACATGGCCCATCCCGCGTAACGTGGGCACGCGGTGCGCGCAGCGCACCGCGTAACCACCGTGCGTGCACGGCACTAACTGCGTAAAGTGGGCGCGCGGTGCGCGAAGCGCACCGTGCGCGCACGGAACGAACTGCGTTAACTGGGCGCGCACGCCACGAATGGCGTAAAGTAACTTAGCATTTAAAAAACCGTACAAATTCACTGAAAAAACCATAGGTTTCACACACGTTATAGTTAGGAATTAGCATTTAAAAAACCTTGCAAATTCACTGAAAAAACCATAGGTTTCACACAAGTTATTGTTAGCTGTACATTTCACTCGTAAAAAACCAATGAAATTCCCCTGTTATAGTTAGTGCAGGCAACTATAACTCACGCGACCGCAATCCTCTGCTGATGACATATGTGTCTTTATGAAAAAAAAATATTTGTAATATATGTATAGCTAAAATTTAATGGAAGAAGACATGGGCAAATAAGTGTCTAAATACAGTATTAGCATCAGCAGAGGATTGCGGTCGCGTGAGTTATAGTTGCCTGCACTAACTATAACGGGGGAATTTCATTGGTTTTTTACGAGTGAAATGTACAGCTAACTATAACTTGTGTGAAACCTATGGTTTTTTCAGTGAATTTTATATATATATATATGTATATATATATATATATATACACATATATATATAATTATATATTTTTTTATAAAAAGTATAAAAAGGCCACACAAATGTTCAAGAAATTGCTTTTCTGAAATCCTTCACTTCAAATAGCCGAACCACTGCCTGACTGCTGAAAGACACCAGAACAAAATGACAACTACTACGAAAGCAAACATGTTATTAAAAGTATGTTAAATAGCTAAAGCTTCAACTAAATTAAACAAACAAAAAATAATTAAATAAACAAAAAATTTAATAAACAAAAACTACATGTTTAATTTGAGTAAGTACTTAATATATCTTTCTCTTTTCAAGTTTCCTAAATACAGATTAACAAAACACATCCAAACCACTGAAAATAACATTGGATACATGTATGTGAAAATCAAACAACACAACGACAAATAAAAAGTTATATAAATGTTAAAAATATTAACAAATAATTAACTAACATCTTCTTTCTTAATAGTAAAATAGAGCAAAGTAAAGTAAATTCATTATAAAACACATAAAACCGAAAGCACTATTTTTTAAACAGTTCAAAAGAAACACCTGTTGTCAAGCTCTAGTGTCACTCACTAACCTGTTTTCCTGCTGATGTGAAAAGTGAGTCCCAGATGCTGGCTTCAAACTTGCCCTCTGCTCCCAAGTGCTGGCTGTGAAAGAGCACAGCCAGAACTTAGGTCCAAAGGGGGGCTAAAGGGGAGTGGGATGACAAGAGAGAGAGAAAGAGTGGTGAGAGAGGCAAATGTGGTGTTCCCCTACTGTGAGTTTCTAACCTTCTTCTGCTTCTTTTGGTCTACTTCCTTGATCTTCCGATAGGGTGAAGAATAGCCACCTTACTACTTGTTAATCCTTTGTCCCTTTGCGCTTTATACCATACATCGAGAGTGGGATCTGAAATACCTTTTGTGTGTCCCAGTGGTGGCTGGTGGCATTTCAAAGTGGTGAGCATAAAAGTTGGGGATGAGTGTTACGTCACAAGCCAGCCTGACTGATATAAGTCTGGTTTGGGGGGGATTCCCTCCAAGAAGAGTGGGTCAATGGTGTATTTTAAATCAAATTCGAAAATGCAAGATGGTTTATAAAGCTATTGTGAATATCATTAGTCCTTACATTTTTTAAAACATTAAAAACTGCCCCATATCTTACTGCAGCAAGGGGCATATTATCAAGCCAGGCGATAAAATTATCGCCGCTTTAGCGGCAGAAAACTGCCGCTAAAACGGCGATAATGGGCTTGATAATATGCTCTATGGAATTCCAATTGAAGCCCATGTTAGATGTGAAGGACGTCTAACATGGGCTTCAATTGGAATTCCATAGATAATTTTATCGCCTGGCTTGATAATATGCCCCTAAATATGTTCAACAGGCCAGAATGGAAGCTGCACACGAGCAAAATGCATATATGCACTCAGCACAAGACAATGCAGTGCAGCCTCACACACTCGCCACACCTCAAGAGCCCATTTCTCTGTGTTTACAGATAGCTTTCAAGTCCTGGCATATTCACCAACCTCCTTGTTTCATCATCCAAAAAGGAAAAACAAATAAAAGTTCCATGTCGCAGCACATTTTTTTTTTCCTTTTTGGATGATGAAGCAGGGAATTTGTGAAAGCTCCCTGGACTGGAAAGTTCATCCGTAAGGAACCGATAATGATAGCAGAAAAAACAAGCAATCTTACAATTCTCACTATATAAATCAACAAACAACTCGGATTGTTGATCTATATAGCGGGAGTTGTAATTTAAGTTGAATTTTTTAAACTCATAGGCAATGTAAGCTTTACTGCCCGAAGGAACAGGCCACCAAGCGGCCGCTGTATACTAAGGGCTGTGTTTTGTTCTTGTTTGGGCTCAGCGCACGAAGAAGGATTACACAAAAACAATTGTGACAACTATAAAAGCCGAACAGCAACACCATGAGGAACTCTAAATTAGTTTTAGCTCCTCATTGCAAGATGCATACATTTTGTGAAAGCCTTATTTGACCTGTTTTCTGCCGATCACGAACTTCCTATGAGCTTCTTGTGTGCTTGACTAGTAGAGAAGCCTGTGTCCATCTCTTGTTGCTCACCTGCTGTTATGTTATCAAGCAGCATGAGAGAAGCGCTAGGATTGGTTGGGTCAGGCAAACTCATCACTCCTTAAGAGAGAGAGGCACCTGTCCAGCCCCACATGCACACTTCACTTAAAGTGTGTGACCCAGTTGAGTTTGAGACTCAATGAATCCCTACCCCGTCCACCATCATTCATGCAGGAAGGCACTTGCTGGCCCACAGTTAAAATAAAAGCAGTGCTGAGGCTGGTGGAATAAAAAAGAGTTCTTTCTTAGGCTATAAGATTATATATGGGGGAAGTAAAGACAGAGGGGAAACGCCCATATAAAGGCACGGCCACTGATATGTCCCCTTTCCTGCCTTTTGTGCTCTCTCTCTCACTCTGTCTGTCTCTCGTGGATTCTGAGAAATAGTTCTGGAGTCTTGAGAGAAGAATAGATAATATTTTCAGTCCTCAATGACTACTCTACAATACACATTTTTGTTTCACTGCACCTGGCATGAGGTGGACTCAGTGGCGTAACGAAACGTGAGGGGGCCCCCCTGCAAGGTACGTGGAGGGGCCCCCTCCGGACACAATCAGGAGCTTTCCGCAGGCCCATAGCCAGAATGATAATTTTAGGGGGGATGGCCCTCAGCTATGATGAAACATTAATGCTGTGCGCTATACGTATATTCTTTCCCAAGTATTTGTAGGGGAAATGTACAGTATGCAAGATTTGAAATTGCACATTGCTTTTGGGTGCTTTTTCAAACAACAGAAATTCTATCTTGGTTGGGTTGAGCTTCTGCTAGGTGCTGGGCATCCAGCTTTGCATGATATGCAGGCACTGTTTGAGGCACTGGATGTTAGAAGTGGAGGAGACTTTCAAGTAAAACTGTGTATCATCGGTGTGTTGAAGGAAGCTGAGAGGTCCAGAAATATCAGGAGGCAGTGGTAACTTCATCTGGGATTAGGAGGGCATTGTTTACGACGTGTGAGGTAGTAGTCTCAAAGCTACAGCATGATCTGAAGCTAGACTGGTAGTCGTACATAGGTAAATGGCTCATTTTCAAGTGCAAGGCATACACAAATGGTGACCATTCAATAGTAAATTAATTTAATTATGCACAGACCCTTGGCTGGTGTTAAAGTCTACTCCTCCTGTCCCTAAACTGCAAGAAGTGGGACTCAGAAACTTTCTGGCGGCTTTCTGCCTGGAGGACTGACAGACCGAGCTCTGTCATTGATGTCAGATCGCCAGTCGTGCTGGGATGTGAGGCAGTGTGCTCCCAACCCCCCTTCTGTCGGTCTCGACTTTCTTGTTTGCCCCATTGAAGGAGATATGACTTCTAGAAACGTTTCTAAGTCTGAACGTAGAGGGCTACACCATGCCAAACAGCATCCGATCAACCTTGAGGCCTTCCGAGGCATGGCCTTCAAACTTCGCCCGCTCTCTTTCCCGCCTTCGTCGACAATCGCACCATGATTCCGCTCATAAGCAACACACCGTCATCAAACACCACTTCAGATCCAGCTTGCCCCGCTGATGACTCTTCAGAGACCACATTTTCCCCATAAAACTTTCTGAGTCAGAAGGTTTACTTTCTAAATCAGAAGGTAAACCTTCCACTGGCAGGAACCTAGTCCCTGCCTCTGACCCATGCTCCATCACGGTCATCCTTAACTTTTGATTTTGAACTGGTCTAACACGATCAGATGCCCACGATTGACGCTTATTTGTATATCCGGTTCTACTTATTGGACTTTTATCGCTTTGGTATAGTCTTGTTTATTAAACTTTACTATATTTTCCTAAATTGGCTTGGGATTTTTGTTTTGTTGTGTTTTCACTTTATTATTGTTTGAGTACTGCATAAATACTTTACACATTACCTCAAATGTAAGACTGACTGTTGTGTGGCAAGCTATCAGAGAGTTAAGCATAGGTTTATTTAGTGACTCCAGTGGTGTATGCTGATAAGGCTTGTGATTATTATTTGAGGTGGGTTTTCACTCTCTCAACCAATACTCCAAGTTCTTACAGCAAGCAAAACTGGGAAACCAAGGCTGCTGAGATTTTGTTAAATTCAATCATGGTTAGGTAGTCAAGGCACTGATTTAGCAATGTTGGTTTAGACTGCCTTGAATACCCACCTCTGTCAAATCCATTATGACAGATGTTAATTGTGAATTTTGCCACCAGATCTAAAAGAATGTGGACACGAACAGCCAGCCTACACCTCTCCCCCCAGGTTACCCAGATTCAACAGCACTATCAGTCCCATTCTATAGTGTGGAAGAAAGTCTGCATATACATGATGGGGAGGCCATGCTGTGCTATGCGATACTGATTTGAGACCAAGATGCCCAAATCTAAAGCTTATTTTGAAATTGGAAGGAGAGAAATAGTGTGGTAGTTGCAAAGGTCTATCGAATCAAGGGGTCACTTCATTTTCCTTTCCTCTCCCACTTTGATTTATTTCCTCCCATCTTTGCCTGTTGTCCTGCCTCTTCCTTGACAGCATTGTGTTTGTTCTTCTCTCGCAACTTGTTCTCTGCAGTCCATCACTGTTGTCCTTCAGCCCAGTCAAGTCAGTTTCTCGCCCAGAATACGTATGCCACTGTGGCTGAGTGTATATTTCTCACCCAGATTACTTATGACACTGGGGCTGAGTGTATATTTCTCACCCAGATTGAGATTACATATGACACTGTGGTTGAGTGTATATTTCTCACCCAGATTACTTATAACACTGGGGTTGAGTGTATATTTCTCACCCAGATTACTTATGACACTGGGGCTGAGTGTATCTTTCTCACCCAGATTGAGATTACTTATGACACTGGGGTTGAGTGTATATTTCTCACCCAGATTACTTATGACACTGGGGCTGAGTGTATATTTCTCACCCAGATTGAGATTACGTATGACACTGTGGTTGAGTGTATATTTCTCACCCAGATTACTTATGACACTGTGGTTGAGTGTATATGTCTCACCCAGATTACGTATGACACTGTGGCTGAGTGTATATTTCTCACCCAGATTACTTATGACACTGTGGTTGAGTGTATATTTCTCACCCAGATTACTTATGACACTGTGGTTGAGTGCATAGCTCAATGGTGTGAGGGCAAATCAATCACTGAAATATTTGCAACAGAATGTAAAAGAAGCAACAAATAAGGTTTCTCTCATAGGGTTCAAGGGACAGAAGCAACAGCATTTTAAACATAACTCATATGCAGTAATTGTACTGCACAGATAGCAGCATTGCAGGCTTCTTGGCAACACAAACCAGATAGAACACAGGCTAGAAGGTGAGATTTAATCACACAGAGAAGAGGTATACCTTAGGCAGCAGGACTAGAAGCTTCGCTCACACAAGCAGTAGAGGTAAAACACAAAAGTACCTTTGCAAGTTTTCTTCAAACATAGAAACATTGGCAGATGCAGTGCAAGCTTTCCTCAGAATACAACAAAAAAGGCACAATATAGACAGCAACTAATACAAGCACTGGCAAAGCCAATAGGTCTTGCCTATACAAAAGCGATTGGCTTTGGTAATGCGGTTTTGCCATGTTGTATGCCAGTGTGGCTGCTATCCAGCGTGGCTACAAGTTAGTGGCAGGGATGTCCTAGAGTGAAGTGGGGGGGAAAGAGGGGGGGAGTAGAGTCCAGTACATTATATTTGTTGGAGTAGAGTGGAGTAGGGAGAGTAGAGTGTCATAGAGTTGAGTAGAGGGGAGTAGAGTTCACTGGTTCAGTGGCAGAGAGTGTCATAGAGTGCAGTGTCAGAGTGCACTACCGTAGAGTGGTGCAGAATGGAGTGAAGTGTGGTGGAATAGGGTAGACTGGACTGAAGTAGTGGGGTGGACTGGACTGGAGTAGATTGGGGTGGATTGGATTGGGATAGAGTGGGTTAGATTAAGTGGAGTGGGGTGGATTAGATTGGATTACATAAAGTGGATTGAATTGAGGTAGATTGGATTAGGTGGGTTGAACAGATAGGGGTGGATTGGATTGAGGTGGATTGAATTGGGGTGGGGTGGATTGGAGTGGGGTGGATTAGATTGGAGTGGGGTAAATTGGATTTGGGTGGGATGGATTGGATTGGAGCGAGGTGGATTGGATTAGGGTATAGTGGTTGGATTGGAGTGGGGTGGAATGTTTTGAATTTGGAGTGGGGTAGATTGTTTTGGATTGGAGTAGGGCTCATTGGGATGGGGTAGATTGTTTTGCATTGGAGTGGGGCTGATTGTTTTGGATTGGAGTGGGGCAGATTCTGTTGAATTGGAGTGGGGCAGATTGGAGTGGTGCAGATTGTTTTGGATTGGAGTGGGGCAGATTGTTTTGAATTGGAGTGAGCAGATTGTTTTGGATTGGAGTGGGGCACATTGGTGTGGGTCACATTGGAGTGTGGCAGATTGTTTTGGATTAGAGTGGACCAGATTGGATTGGGGTTGGCTGAATTGGAATGAGGTGAATTGGATTGGAGTTGGGTAGATTGGATTGGGCTGGATTGGATTGCTGTGGGGTGGACTGGATTGTGGCACATTGGAGTGTGGGTGGATTGGGTGAGGTGGATTTGATTGGATTGGGGTGGGGGACTGGAGTGGAGGGGTCTGGAGTGGGACAGATTGGAGTGGGGTGGATAAGAGTGGGGCTGTCTCTTTTGGATTGGAGTGGGGCAGACTGGAGTGGGGTAGACTGGAGTAAGGCAGATTAGAGTGGGGCAAATTGTTTTGGATTGGAGTGGGGCAGATTGTTTTGGATTGGAGCGGGGCAGACAGGTGGGATAATCTGTTTGGGATTGGGGCAGATTGGAGTGGGGCAGATTGTTTTAGATTGGAGTGGGGCAGATTGGAGTAGGGTAACTTGTTTTCAACTGGATTGGGGAAAGTTGGAGTGGGATTGATTGGAGTGGGGCAGATTGTTTTGGATTGGAGTGGATTGAAGTGAGCTGGATTGGAGTGGGGTGGATTGGATGGGGATATGGTGGATTGGATTGGATTGGGGTAGATTGGATTGGTGTGGGGTGGATTGAATTGGAGTGTGGGGATTGTGGTGGACTGAAGTGTGGTGAATTGGGATTGAGTAGGTGAATTGGGGTGAGTTAGATTGGAGTGGGGCAAATTATAGTAGGGCAGATCAGAGTGGGTGGACTGTAGTGGGCAAATTGTTTTATATTTGAGGTGGGTGGATTAAAGTGGGGCAGTCTGTTTTGAATTGGAGTGGGGAAGATTGGAGTAGGCAGATTGTTATGGATTGGTGTGGGTGGATTGGACTGGGCAGATTGTTTTGGATTCGAGCGGGCAAATTGTTTGGATTGAAGTGGGGCAGATTGTTTTGGATTGGAGTGGGGCAGATTGTTTGTACTGACGTGGGGCAGATTGTTTGGATGGAAGTGGGGCACATTATTGTGGATTGGAGTGGGGCACATTATTTTGGATTGGAGTGGGGCACATTATTTTGGATTGGAGTGGGGCAGACTGGTGGGGCAAACTGTTTTGGATTGGGGCAGATTGTTTTAGATTGGAGTGGGGCAGATTGGAATAGGGTAGATTGTTTGGGAGTGGTGTGGGATGGATCGGAGTGGGGAAGATTGTTTTGGAGTAGGGCAGATTGTTTTGGATTAGAGTGGGGCAGATTGTTTTGTATTGGAGTGAGGCAGATTGAAATGAAGGAGACTGTTTTGGATTGGAGTGGGGCAGTTTGGAGTGAGCAAATTGTAGAGGGGCAGATTGTTTTGAACTGGAGTGGGGCAGATTGTTTTGGAGTGTGACAGAGTGTTATGGATTGGAGTGGGGCAGACTAGAGTGGGACGGGTTGGGAGGATTGAAGTGTGGAGGTTTGGAGTGGATTTGATTGGGGTGAGGGGTTTGGATTGAGGAAAGTGATTTGGATTAGAGTGGGTTGGATTGGATTGGTCTGGTGTAGATTAAATTGAGTGGGGCGGATTTGAGAGTGGTGGCTTTGGGTGTACTGCATGATTATGTGTTAAAACATCATTTCAGAAATTTCACATAAGAAAGAAAGCATGTCTTTTTGCAATAACGTAATCCTAATTTTTTTTAGAATAGCGCCCATGATCAAAAATAATATAAAACATGAGTGCAAAGTGAAAAAAGAAGACTTGGCAAAATAAAATAAAGTTAACTATAGAAATTGAACTTTTGCCATTTTATTTGTCCTGCTGGGTATGTTTTTGCCAGTCATACGCCGTCTGTTTGCAGGGCACTAAAAGTTAAAAAGAACAAAATAGTACCTCAATCACGTCAGGAGCAGCGGACGGACACTGATTAAGTTGAATCAATCAGTTCTTGGTCCCTGCTCCACAGAGATTAACGGAAATTATGTTAGGCATGCAGTGACGAATTACTGGGCTGTAAAGAAGAGTGCCACGCACGCCGACAAATGGTAAGAAACTGGCAGGCTCCAAGACCTTTTCTCTATACAAGAGTGTCTTGTAAGCGAGGCACATGCTCTCGCAGGCTGGACCCTAAAAATAACTCTTAGGAAAAGCAGCTGATCCATGGAAATCAGTTGGGCAGGCATCTCTCCCACAACATGGTGCATCACAGAAAGGAGTTGTGCAGGTGTCCTTCATATAGTTATATGAAGTAGCAGGCGAACGCTCCTTCACAATGTAGGTAGAGAATGGTAGGAGATAAGTGCAAACCTTTGCACAAAACATGAGCAGCATGGGCAGCAGCTCTTAAAACAGGTAGGTCACTGGAAGTAAATGATATATCATGCACATTTGTAGAGCGCACTATCGCCGTGTTTTCAGGTGCTGAAGCTCACCTTTACAAAACAAATACCGTAGATGACAACTGTGCAAACCTCACTATCATTTACAAAATAGAGGGACAGGAAGAGGAGAGGGAGGGGTGTGGCACAGTGGCCCGGGCAGCTGATTTCGGAGCACAGGGCTCACGGTTCGATCCCCAGCTCCGGCGGCAGCTGAGCTCAGCACCATTCGACTCAGGGCAATAGCTCACTTTATTTCCACGATCGCCCCCAGCACCTTGAGACCAATAGGGTGGGTAGTTCGCGCTTTAGAAATACCGGATTTACGATTTTACGAAGCCATCATTTCAAGACTCCCTCACAAAATATCTACATACTGCTAGCAGGGACAGGTGTGCAAATCTACCAAGGGGCATTAGGTCATGTAGCAGGCATTAGAGCTGTACTTGATTTCACGTAACAGTACCTTACATTAACTGATTTTTACAGGCATGATGTTTGTGGTAAAACAGAAATTCAAAGTGCGATTGGATTAAAAGTTTGAGTGGTTGATTGTGTTACACATAATAGGGCCCACACTGGCACCATTTATAGGTGTGCAAGCAACAATTCTGAAGTGTGAAAGTAATACCTGATGTTCTGGGAATACATTAAAACACCAATTGCAGTTATCATCCTGACAGTGTAGTCGATTGTTGTTGTTAAAATGTACATTAGCGCTCCAAACTTTAACATGCAAGGATTTCTGGCATCGCGCTTGCAGGACTAACTATGCATTTCAAACATTTCTTTTGTTGTATTTATTACTCATTGCAATATACCATGAAAGTTGTCCAATGGTTCCCTTTCTGCTAGAGTGCATAAGTGAAATAAATGCAAAACTTACCCATACCAAAGTTTTAAAGAGGGTGTCATGTCTGGGGAAAGATTCAGTTCCATTTCCTGTGTGTCGGAAAGATTCAGACAGGCTACAGGCAAAGAGAGAGACTTTCTGTCCCTCTTTGGAATTGCCCGCTCTTTTTCTCTAGTCAGGTCAGACTCCCAGCAGGCATGCAGAGACAATGCTGAGAGGGGTTAACTTTTCATGCACGTCACGTGGTCTATTGTGCCTCCCTGTCAGAGGTCATACCCTGGACAAACCGCCCCCCTGCTTCTGCAGGCTGCTGTCTAAAACGCAGCAACTGCTGTGTTTTCGAAGGGGCCTCATTGCAGAGGTTATTTTTCTTTTAATCCGGCTGCATTTCAAGGTTGAATATTTTACATTGTGTCGAAGAGTTGTAATAATACGCTGCCTGCGTCCGTCCGGAGTACTCTTCTGAGGGGGCCCCCTGGAGCTTGGGGGCACCCCCGCACCGCGGGGGCTGCGGGGGCCTGTGTTACGCCCCTGGGTGGACTACAATTTCCACCAGGCCCTGCTGCAATTTCCCACCCAGAGGCGGCCAGGCAGTGCCGATTGGCTCCAGCAGCCTTTTTAAGGTCAGAAACACTCTCGCAGTATTGGAAAAGCTATTCTTTCACTGCACCAAGCATGAGGGAGACAACAATCTTCACACACCTCTGTGGCCCAGAGGAGGCCAGGCAAGGCTGATTGGCTCCAGTAGCACTCATAAGGGCAGACACACTACCGCAGTGCAGGACACGCTATCCTTTCATTGCAACTGGTGGGAGGGGAACTACAATCTCCACCAGACACTGCTGCAATTTCCCATCCTGAGGTGGCCAGGCAGTGTGGATTGGCTCCAGCAGCCCTCTTGATGGCAGACACACTAGAAAAGTGCAGGAGAACGTTATCCTTTCACTGCTCCCAGCGTGAGAGGGACTACAATCTCCACCAGGTGTCATGTAGTTTCCACTTTCCAGTAGGAACTACACGTGTGTTGGGCAACATAAACTTTGGGATGGTGCCAGACTGACTTCGAGCAACCCCTCCGGATATGTTGTTGTAAGCTCACAGTGCCACCATAAGCACCTCTAAACCTAGACGGTAGCAAATGGTTTGGCGGCCACAGAACATGACAACCCTGATCTCTCCCAGGAATCATGGTAACATATCTAGAACCCTTTTGCTCAGTGACTCGTACTCTCTTTCTATTAGAGAAATATACAAGGAATACACAGAGGGGCATTTTTCAATATTTATTGAACCATCGTGATTCTTGTATAAAATATATGTGCTGCATTGATCAATAGACAGAAGCAGATAAGAGTGATTAACAACATAAGGGCCAGTGAACAGAATAAACAGTTCCACAATCTTGCTAAACAATCTATATATGCAAGCATATAAAACAATATATAGATTGTGTACTCCTACTCTGTGTTCCCTAACCTAAGTGTCTAGGGTATGTATGAGTTCTGCAAAGAATCCCCTTTTGGATGAAGCACCCTCGTTACCTGAAGGGAAAGAATGTAGGTCACGAGTTGGGCATCCCTCCTACCAGAGGGATCAGCAAGCAGCTGGGCTGAGGTTTCAGAGTGTAGTGACCTCGCAATGACAGCAAGTTCTCCTAAAACCCAGAAATATTTGTTTATTTATAACAGAAACCATCCTTGCTCTGAGCCGATTCCTTCAGTCAGGCTGCCATTATTTATGTTCTATTGATAGCTGTGTTGCTGCATGGATGAACAACAAACAACCACATTTTCACAATGCATTGTCAAACCTTGTACGGGATGTTCAAGGTGTCGAGATAATGTTCACATTAAGTGGAATTTATAAGCAATGTAGTTTCAGAGAAACGAATCCTGCATTGTCATGAACACAAATGTGTGTTAAAAGTCATTGTGTGAAAGAGAAGGCAACTTAGGAAACGCCTACATGTTTAAAATGGCAGCATTTCTACCCAGGCCTAACTAAGATATATGACACCCACTCCGCAAACATTAGTCAACTAATAAGTTATCAAAATTTAAAGAAAGCCATGTTAATAAATGCTATAGCATGTATATATAAAAAAAATTAATTCCCAGCAACTGCAGACGATGATCCCAGAGCCGGTTAATGAAGCAAATGTGTTCCCATCCAGCCCCCACTGCAGCTGCTGAGGGAGAAACCACATCCAGTGGTGGTTCTGCCGAACCCGAGCCAAGGTCCAACTCACCCGGAGCAGAAGCATCCCAGGAAAGCTCGTAGAATGCAGCCAGGAGCAATGGAATACACAGTGGACAGCGATACAAATGGGCCTTTAAGGGGTCCACTAGTACAGTTATCTCAGAAGGCTCAACCAATTGCATTCTCAGGTACAAGTCCAAAGCACACTTGAAAGTGCTCAGCAGACAGCGAAATACCGGCAGCACACAGTGAAGCATAACAGACTGAAACAATAAGAACCAATGCTCATTCAGTTCTCAAAGCAAGCGTGTGCCAAAGCAATGCACCATTTGCTTGTGGCACAGTAGCACACGTGGTAATGCCAGCTCCATTTGATCTCGAAATGGGACATCCATTGCACAGCAGAAAAATTTAAATCACAGTTCAGACAATCAGGAACAGGACTAGTGGAAGACCTCCAAAAATGCTCCAGAGCACAGAGTGTATGAAAGATGGAATGACTCCAAAAACTGTCTCGAAGGTGCTAACCAACCCAGTGCCTATACTTCTAAAACGGTGCTCTATTGCCGTCGTACTCGACATGTTAAAAATACAGTGCACCAGCTCTCTAAAATGTCATGGGAAGTTAGTGCAGGGCAGCGCATGTATTACTGAAGAGTATATGTATAATCCCCCAGAACACTGAAGAGGACCTTGCAACCTGAAGAGCAAACATCCTACTGGCAGATGTTAAGGCCTCATCTTTCTGAAATAGCGAGGCTTTTAGTTTGCTCAGGGCATCAACGTGCATGTTGGTAAGATTTATTGAAGGCCAAAGCATCGCCTCCCTAACTATATGAACATGTTGAAACAGTACTTGAGCACAACAAGGGACAAGGGAAGAAGCCATCACCAAATAGGTAACCCCTGGCTTCATTCCATAGCAACCTTGACTGTTCAGCTTCAGCTAACTCCCATTAGAGAGCAATCTGAAATATAGATGTATCACGGCCCACGGGGAACCTTTCAAGTAGTAAGATAAGTTTGCCATGGAAGCATTATGGGACCCATGAAGCAAAACATCCTTGCATACTAAGGATCCACTTAAAGTATTCTCACAGTCGGAATCGCTGAGAAAAACTTACGTTTTCCTGTTTTAACATATACATTTGAAAGGTAGTTCCCAATACTCAAGTGCAAACCCTTCCCCAAAGCTTCATATCTCCCCACTAGGTTATGAAATGTCAAACTTGGCAGGGTGATGTACCCATGGATTATCCAATCCACGGACGGTGTTTTAGCAAGAGTGAAAGGTAACTTCTCTAGTTTTTCTATATGTAACACAGTGTATCTTGCATCTTTTCGTGCAATGAGTATTTGCTGTTTTGTAAGGTAGTAATGGGAGAACAGACTTGTGGCATTAATATGTCGCCATGGCTCATGGTCAGAACGTAGTGCTTGTAGTGTCCAGCTCAATAGTAGAATAGACCTAAACTGGACTCTCCATGTTATAATGTGGACACGTCTTGTTGAACAATGTCTATTGCTGATGATACTATGTTTCCCAAAGTACACTCTAGAGAATAAGGTGGTTATACCGTTGTCAGCCACTGCAAGAGCTTTTTTTAAATTAACCCCCTGTCAATTTCACGCAATCTCTCAGCAGTCTTCTACTGAGAGACTTTCCATATTTTGTTGTATATGGCATACAAGAAGCATGTTTTACATGGTTTTCAAGGACCTAATAAAAAGTACCTGAGGTCCAGGTCATCAGATATAAGTGTTGTTTCATCTGGGACAGCTTTGAGGTTTTTAGCCAGTCAACGCACAACTTCCCCACACTGTAAGTTGTCACCACCCACTGTAAGTGTTCAGACTGCACGTACCTCATGTCAGGCCTGCGTATCTTAAATCCCTCTATGTCATCTAGGAATCGTGCCTGAATCCGTTTGTGTCTACTGGCCGAACTAACCGTCCCTTCCAATAGGGGTCTGATGAATTGTATGTGCTATTTCGTATCATGGTACCTAATGTATCCTCACTGTATTTTGTAAACTCTTACCAGTTTTTAAAAACATGCAAATGTGGGAATTTGAGGTGTGTTCAAATCCTTCATTTTACCTAATCCAAGATATGCCGTTTGTTGCACAGTTTTGTTTAGGAAAATCATTTGTTGTGGTATTAGGCATGCTCAAAACAAGGACTCTTCCCTGAAACTGCCAGTCTCTTGTCCCCCAAATCAATTTTACATCAATAGTGTACCTCCAAAAGTCGAAATCCTGTTCAGACAGGTGGGAAAGAAAAGAAGCAGAGCATATCAGCTGGTTGTCTGTTAGCATGTTTTTCTTTGCAGGGGATGGTGGAAGCCTATAGTAAGATGAGGCAAGGTCAGATGTATCATACCCTGAAAAATAAGCATACATCTGTGCAAATATTTTTTAACTACCCTGTGGTGGTGTACAGCAATGTTGCCTTTGAGTTTAATTGTAAACAGCATATGGAATACTTGCTTTAGGAAGAAAATGATGACCCTAATTTTGAAAACAAAACATTTTTTCATAATTTGATGTACCTTCATACAATTCATTAGAAGCAAACACAGTAAAATGCTCTAGATCTTCTAGAATTTCATGCACTGTATCCATGTCTCAATAGTCTGAAACAGTGCTAAGGGTAATGATCTCATACAATGATATTTTAAACAAGTATGGAATTTGTAAACGTTTACTGGGGCCATACACATCATACGATACCCTATCCCAAACAATACAATCAGGAACTGGAACAACGGAAATGTTCACCGGAGAAAGGTCTCTTCATTCTCGGTGTGATGACGGTTCACCAGTTGTACTGCAGAGTATTCTAGGAGATAGTGTCCATTCAGAATCAGGAAAAAGTCTGTCACAAAACCAATCCAAAGAACTAGGAAAATTAACAAAATGTAATCCATAGTTGTAGCCATCATGGAGAAACAAAATATGTATTTTTCAGCCAAAGATAGAAGACACACACTTTCAGCCTAATTAGTAGAAGTGGCGATGGTGGTGGCTCAGATGCGTCTGAAAAGAAATCATCAAAGCCGATGAAATAGCCGGGGGCAGTTTGATCTATTTTTGACAGCTCAGCAAGTTTTGTAGAAATGGGAGATGACTCGATCTGTTGTACATTGACGAAGACCGTGTTCTTTTCAGGTTTCCGAATTGAAATCTGTGTTTCTGTACTAGTTGACTGTACAGTTGTTTTAGTTGTAGCAACAGATAGAAGGAATACTCTGTTTTGTTGATTGTTGTCTCACATTGGAGAGAGTATGATTCATTAGTTATTAAAGCTTCTATCTGAACTTCCTGTATGGTAGGAAGAGGAGGCAGGTAGTTACACAGGCGTCCATGTGGCTTACAGTTGAGAATCGGCCACATATTGTGTTTTGATCAGATAAATGTAGACACATCTTTTGTCTTTAGGGCCAGAAAGAGGCGGAAGAAGTATAATTCTGATACCCTCAATAGCCAGGACAGGTACAGATGCTCTGTAAGATGATCAGAATTCTTTCTTGCCATAATTTTCTCCCTGACTAGACCCCAAACCTTCGGGACCCAGGCAGGTCTTGCCTGCACTTCCTTCACTTCCCCATGGGTGGTGGGTTTTACTTGGACATTGCTATGTTCATCCCAGAAGTAATTTAGTTCCTGTAAAACAGCCAAACGTTCAGTGATATCAAACGATGTTTCTGCCGCCACTGTGCTGTGATTGTCGAGGTCTGGGACCCACATCTTTACCCCAAACAGGATTTTATAGGGATTCCGACCACCCAGGGATTTTCTAGGCAGGTTGTTGAGTGCCCTCTGGACCCCATATATGTGATGGACTCAACTGCAACCTGAGCCTAATACCCTTACTGTTAAAGACAACCAAATTGTCCTCAGGATGTAATGAAGAAGAAGAGTGCAGGGTAACACCCAAACTTCCCATGACTTCTTTGAAAGCCCTAAAGGTAACACCGGACCCTGGTTGTAATGTAATCTGCCAACTGTGTATGTCCATATGAAGACACGCAGATCCTTTATAACAATTAAAGAGCCTGCCGACCGCTGTGGCCATACTCATAGGAATCGAGAGCAGGAATCCTTTGCCACCAAGATATACTTGTAAGCCCCATTTGATGACAGAGGGCTGCAGTGTTCTAAATAAACACTAGACAGAGGCTTGTTTGTAATCAGTAGAGGTATCTGTGGTGGACGCGCCACAGTGGAGCCCTTCATCAGCTGTCAGATGTCACATTTAATGGCAAAGTCCTTTGTTTGTTTGTAAAGACCTGGCCACCAGTACAGTTGCTGCAATAGTGAAATTGTAGCAGTGACCTCTGCATATGCAGATGCCAGACTCTTGTGTGCAGCTAATAGTAAACCTGTCCTACAACCAGTGTTTGGTATTACTCTATCTCTCACTGCAGGAATGTGAGCATATGGAATTCTTAGTGCATCTACTTTGTAGGAGTACTTGAGTGAAAGCCTTTCAGCAGGTGGGTGTTGTTGCGAGTAGCATTGACAGCCACCATGATGTCTCTGTCTGTCCTTGGACTTGAATGAGAGATTGCAGCAACCGCAGCAGTACGAACTGTTGCTTTCATGGCTTCATCAGTCATTGAATTTCCATCAACGTGAAAGCCAGAACATTGATGAATCAATCTGTGTATTATATGAGTCTGTGGAAGCAGTCTTTCAGCTTTGCCACTTGTTCCCAAAGCATCTTATGCTTTATTGTGCAACCCTTTGAGTCTCTGAATCCATGCTGGCTCCAATAGAGTAGATATTCATTATAAGACTGGACACAGTAATACAAATCACACACAATGAGTGTCAGAACTAGAGCCTTTAGTTCTGACAGCTGTGCTGTGTTATCACCAAGTGACTGCATGTAGGTTTTCTCAGGATCGTGCATGTGCCTTTCACAATTGCACACACTGCTGGGTATTGGTGCTTTGTATCTACAGCTGGCTTGGCAGAACCATCAGCTTATTTGATATAATCATAGCGTTCTAGTGGCATTATTCCATTAGGCAGAGCATATTCTTGTCTGCACTGCAGAAAGGGTTGTGTTTATAGTGCAGAGTCAAACTTGAAACCTAAAGCTGTTGTGGTGAGTGAGTTAGCACATCGAATCAATCATGGATGTAATGCTTTAGTGTTTGGGACACTTGCTCTGGTGACAACCTCTAAGGTCGGCACCAGGGTCATGACATTGATGTGTTTACCCTAAGCCAGAGCTTGCTCTCTCATCACAGCAGTCTGTATTGCATTCAGTAATTTTTGTGTAGCTACAAAACGTATTTCAGCAATAGTGTATAAATGCGTTTTAGATGCAATCGGTACAGTGTCACCTTCATTGAACATGACAGAGGTGTGCCCTGATGTCCCTGCGAAGACGCGGATTCTCCCGGTTCGTGGTGTTTACAAATGTGTGTAAATGTCTTGAAGCTATCATTTCAGCTTGTACGGAACATAAGACATTTGTGTGTTCCATGTGTACTAGAAAAGTCTGGATGTATTAAGCAGTAGAAAGTTTCACCCATTTTGCGTACTCTGGAATGTAAGTTCTTCCAAAAGTTTGAAAACCCCATATGGATTGTACTCTCTTCAACTTAGTTGGAGGTTGAAGTAGCGCACACTTCTTTAAGAAGTGAGTCGCAAGGCTTTTGCCTTCACTTGACAACTAATATCCCAGAAAAAGGACATTGGAATGGACAGTTTTGGTTTTTTGAAATTATATTTGTAGCCCATATGAGCAAACCCCAAAATTATGTAATCTACTCTTGTCAAGTGTTCTGAAAGGTCCTAATCCATCAAGTAGATGTCATAGACATAGGACAATGCCTGGTCATCAAAGGTTTATAGTAGCTCTGTTACTCTGGCTGAAGACTGGGGTAATCAACAGAATGGCCGCTGAGAAACTAGAGATGAAAATGCAGTCCAGTATCTGCTCCCAGGCTTTATATTTAGTCAGAAAACTCAATAAGAGATATCAAGTATGTTTAGGGATTTCTTCCGCACTATGTTGTTCATTAGTGTGGACTGTGTGTATTTTGTACTGCAAACACGCGAGTAGCTGTGTTTATAGTCTAATACTAGAAAGTATGACTGATCGGGTTTCATTATGGGAAACAAGGGATTATTCATTGATGAGGTGCAACTTTCTATTAAATCTTGGTATTCAAATTGTTGAAAGATTTTCCTAACTTATTTTTTAGCTTTATGATTTATTGGGTATTGTCTTTGAAGATGTGGGGTTGTCCTCAGTGGTATTTTATGATAAGGGAAACCGCGATCCCACTCCACATGGTTGCAGTATAACGCAGAAGCTAGCGCTACTCACTCCATGGCATATGAGTGTTTAACTGATTGTGGAATGAGGCCGGAAAAATAAGGTAAAATTAGTGTATCGGTGTTTGATCATTCCAATATGAAATCAGGTGGCCAATCCTTTTCAGCCAAATGAATATCGCAACCTTGGATTAAGTCCTCCCAAAAGAGAACATTAATGTTTCTGGATCTGTACCCCTCCAAATGGAGTTGTATTTTGTATAAACAATGTGGGACACTTACCCTAGTATCAGGTGCCCCCACCATGACATACTCACTCAGTGCTACTCCCACCAGACAATCCATCAGGTTCTAGGAAACTATTGTGACCTCTGCCGGGCTGTCACTGCCCACAGTCCTGGCTTCATGTATTTATTTGAAAAGTTTTATAAAGTGCGAACATGAACCAAAAAGGGTATCAGAGTGCTGTACAAAGGAGGGTACATGGCAAGAGGTCAAAACATGAGTACAGTACAAGTTAGAACACAAGAAGTACCTAAGAAAAGAGGTAGCCAGCTGGATGACACGCAGCAGTTTAAAACTAAACGGAGAAAAACAGAATTTATGTTCCTAGGCAACAAGCTGACACCTCAAATCACTATGAACTGGCCAAAAGAACTAGGACACCCCCCGGGGCATAAGACCCCCATAAAAAACATCGGGGTGTGTTTCGAGACCACAACCTTACAATGTAGTCCCAAGCCTGGAAACTAGCAGGCACCTCTTTCGGAATCCTGAGGATGTTCTGAAAAATCATGGACCTCATCCCAGAGGAGGCCCAGAGAACCATGACACAGGCCATGGTGGTCTTGCGCCTGGATTACGGAAACTCTCTCTTCTTGGGTCACCCAAATACGTGCTGAATAGACTACAGGTGGTACAAAATGCGGCAGCCAGACTACTCAGAAACACACCAAGACATGAATTAGCGGGAAAGGCTCTGAAATCACTCCATTTGCTGCCAGTGCAGGCCAGGATCAAGTTCAAAGTGCTGTGCATCACACACAGGGCCCTAAATGAAAAAGGACAAACTTTACTAAGGACCCTGATCACACCCTATACACCAGAAAGAGCCCTAAGTTCCTCTGGCCAAAATCACTAGGATTAGGCAATCCAGATGGGGAGGAAGATCATTTACACATTTAGTTCCAAAACTATGGAACTCTATGCCCACAGATTTAAGAGTCATCATAGATGAGACGGCCTTCAGAAAGAAACTGAAAACCTGGCTATTACCAGACTGAGTCCCCGGATCATGATCACTCCTGCTCCATAGCGCTGGGAAGCCCCTGGGCAGCTACGTGCCCTACAAAAGTCACAAACATAAACATACGAAAAGTTACAGCAAGTAGTACACCAAAAAGGACCTGTGGAGAGAACCATAACAAATTTTGAGCAAACGGTAAAAAAGACTGTCAAATTGACAATGGAAGTGGATTGAAGATGGCAACAGGGCTATTGCTGTAGATGGTCATTCAGGAGTACCACTTGACATGTTTTTTGAATGAGGTAGTCGATGGGTTAGATCTGATCTCAGGAGAAAGAGCGTTCCAAATTCTTGGAGAAAGACCAGAGAAAGCACGGTTGTATGTTCTTTTCCTATTGAATTTAGGTAGTTTCAAAAGTAGAGTATTAGAGGTTCTTAAGTTCCAACTCGAGACAAATAGCTCAAGCTTTTTAACTAGGTAGACAGGGGTGTTGTAATGCATAGCTTTGTGCATCAGGCAAGCTATCTTGAAACAAATCTTTGCTTCAATGGATAGCCAGTTAAGCTGAATTAAGTCAGGAGTGATATGGTCATGTTTTCTGGAGTCCGTGATAAGTCTGGCCGAAGCATTAAGAGTGGCTCAAAGCGGAGCCAATCTAGCTTTAGGAAGGCCAGCTAGGGTCACCAACCCATATTCCAAGCGTATGATATCTAGGGATTGGACTGCTGAGTGGATGTCATCATGAGGTAAGAATGGCTTGATTTTCCTTAGGGTGTTGAGCTGATGATTGGCACCCCTAATAGTGGCACTCATGTGAGCTTGCATATGCAGGTATTTGTCCAGGATGATACCTAATAATCTAGCAGAGTCAACAACATGAGGGGTGCAGTTGAGTGCAGAGAGTTGTTTGATCCAGTCTTGGGTAGGAGCCGAGTGGTTGTGGGGGGCAATCAGAAGAATTCGGTTTTAAGGGTATTTAACAACAGTTGATTATGTGTTATCCATTGTTGAGTTTTCAGAAGTGCATCATTTAGAGTTCTTATGTAATCAGGAGAGGAGATCTTCAAATACAGTTGCGTGTCATCAGCATACATATGGTATTGAATGTTAGAGCCGATCAGAATATTGGAGAGAGGTTCCATGAAAAGGTTGAAGAGTGTGGGCGAAAGTGCAGAACCTTGAGGTACTCCAATAGTGACTTTGATTCTTTGGGTACAGTTATGCAAGAAAGAAGCACACCAATTTAAGACAGGGCCCGAAAACCCCATCCTATGTTGAAGAATAGCAATCAAGTTTTCATGTTTAATAGTGTCAAATGCTGAGGACAAGTCAAGAAGGATCAGAAGACACGGGACAATTTGATCAAGGGATCTCAAGGCGTCATCAACGATGTGAGTTAGTGCTGTTTCAGTACTGTGCCCTGCTCTGAAACCTGACTGGGAAAGGTCAAGGAGCTGAAATGTCTCGATGTGGTTGCAGAGCTGTGTATGGATGCATTTCTCGAGTAATTTCGCTAAAGTCATGATGCTGGTGATCGGATGGAAATTATTGGGATCAGCTAAGTCGGCATTCGGCTTTTTAGGGATGAGAGTGACATGCCCCATCTTGAGGAAGTCAGGAACCTCCCCTGTAAGAGAAATTCTTCAATGATCTAGGCCCAAAGTGGAAGAATGGCTGAATTGAGATTTTTGAGAAGCTTAGCGGGAAGAGGATCGCTGAAGTGATTAGAGGGTTTTAGAGACGCCAGAGAATGTGCCAACTCCGCATCATCAGGGAGCAGGAAAGAATTCCAAGAAGCGTTGTTTTTAGGAGAGCAGACTATGGGATGGGAAAGTGCACTCTCTGTCTTATGTACAAACAATGCTTGGTAGCTCAAGGACCGCGGGCTAGGTGCGGCAAATTGCAGCTCAAGTTCAGTTTTCCTTGCCTGATTCGAGAAGTGAGCTGAGAAGTCCTCCTCACTGGGGCAGGAGGTCATGAGTGCCGATATATGGTTTGTAGAGTGAGTAGCTTGTTGTTTGATGATTTCAAACAGTTTCTTGGGTCTCTTTTGAGCACTGTCAAGCTGGGCCCTGAAGTGATCTGATGTTGCACTGCGAATGTGTTTGTTGTATGCGCTTCTCATCCTTTTTAACTGATTGAGGCTTGTAGGAGAGGGAGAGTTTCTCCATAGTCTCTCTGAAAGCCCAAGTTTGCGATGTTTCTCATTTAGCGATCCATTAAACCAGGGTTTGGATTGTTTGATCTGAATCCTTTTGAGTTGCTTGGGAGCGATACAGTCACATATACTTGACATGGAACTGATGTAGTGATCTGTAAGGTTGTCCAAGTTAGACATGTTAGGGAGAGGCTGAAGCAGATTCTTGCTAATGGTAGTTAGATTATTGATGTTGATGCCTCTCTGATAGTGAACCAGCTGTTTGGTTTTAAGTGGTTGACCTTGTCTGAGCAGGACCTTTTCCACAATGTGAAAGGAGATTTGGTGATGATCCGACCAATCACAAGGTATTATGTCAACAAGAAGTATAATGTTGTCTCTAGCTATGATAAGGTTCAGGGTAGTGCGTTTATTGAGAGTGGGTTTATTGCAGGCGTGGATGAGGTTGAGGTTGGAGAGGCAAACCTTAAAAGAGAATACTAGGGGATCATTTGTGTAATTCCAGTGAAGGTTAAAATCCCAGAGGATGATATGGCTAGTGTCAAGGTCCGCACATGAGGAGATGGACTCCATAATTTGCTCGATGAAGAGCAGATTGTCACCAGGTGGATGATATATCGTGTGGAGCACACAGACAATCTTGCCATTGTTCCAGATTTCGGTGACTAGGTGCTCACAGGAGGACATCCACCCCTTTGGAGCCTGTTTCACTGTGAGGTTGGAGTGATGGATACAGGCAATGCCCCCTCCCATTTTGACCAGTCTATCAGATCTGATAATGTCATAATCAGGAGGGATTAAGATGTCAAGCATTGGGGAGGAGGAATCATTGAGCAAAGTTTCAGTAAGGATCAGGAGGTCCAATTGTTGAAAGAAGATGAGGTCAGAGATGTCAGCAGCATGTTTCACAGCTGATCTGCAGTTGAGAAGCATTTTTGATATGAGAAAAGGTAGTGACTGCTTCTGGGCAAGACGTGGTGATCTGCAGAAGGTTATCCATGTTGAGGAGACCCACCCCGTGATTTTATTTTGTCTTTGTTATTCTCTCACATCTTCTTTGTAGAAGACTCGGGTGCTTGCTTAGAGTTATCCTTTTCATAATTACTATTTAATTGTGGTTTACCAGGTCTGGCTCCCAAATTATCTCTAGCCAGCATAGCACAGATTTCTTCGATACATTTAGGTAATTTGCGCTCCTGTTATACAGGAGCTACATCCCGTATATGCTTGCGTATAGCCAACGCTGCTGCTTCTCCCTTTTTGTTACTCAACATAATGGTGGATACCACTGCAAAATTGCCCATCAGCTTCATGCCCAAGGAATGTATGACTTTACAATGCATATATTTGAAACGCATGCCTTTACAACACAGTTTTTACATCGCAACATCCTTTACAATGCATTCTTTTACATCGCATGCCATTACATCGCATTTTTAGAAACCACCTTTACAACGCATTCCATTACATTGCATGATACCATTACAATGTTTACCATTACAACGCATACCATTACATCGCATTTAAGGTAAGTGTGGGATAGTGTAAGGGTAATAATTAATATTCTAACTCCAGAGAGTGCAATAGTAGGGTAAGTGTTGGATAGCGTAGGGGTAAAACGTACTATTCTAACTCCAGTGAGTGAAACAGTAGGGTAAGTGTTGGATAGTGTAGGGGTAAAAATTACTATTCTAACTTCAGTGAGTGCAACAGTCGGGTAAGTGTCGGATAGTGTAAGGGTACTATGCGTTGTAATGCTATGCGTTGTAATGACTTGCGAAGTAATGCCTGTGTTGTAGTGACATGCGTTGTAATGACATGCGTTGTAGTTTCATGTGTTGTAATGGATGTTGCGATTTAATGACTGCGTAGTAAAGGTAGTGCGATGTAATGACTGCGTTGTAAAGGTTGTTTCCCTGCCCAAATCCAGGGCAGGCGCTGCTCCGTACTCATTCTGGATCTGCTTTAGCACTTCAGGAAAAACAGCCAATGAAGGGGTACCACATGTTCTGGTATACACTGCTGCAAAGACTGTACCCCAAGTTGTGCAGGCTTCTACAGGGTGAGCCATCCCTATTGGTAAGCAAATAGCCAGTATTCTGTGTTTTTCCTGTGGGCCCGTATGGAGAAACCCCGCCTCAAGCTGACTTGTTTTTTGTGCAATCCAGAACAGAATCTCCTCCCGTCTGACTGGAACTTTTCCCATGACTGCATTTAGCATTTTTAGCTGATACCCGCAGTAGCAAATTGATGTTGTGCAGCTTGGGCAGTGCACGCAGGGTAAGATGTTAATGTTTGCATAACAAACTACGTAAGACATCTGTATATTGTAAATCTTTGTAGTGTACACTCGTGTGCTGCTGATAAATTATCAATGTTAGGAAGATGCAGTGTGTATCTGGCTAATACTGGCCATGTTGCTCCTTCATTTCTAAGGGGACCGAGTCTAACATTTTCTGTTGTGTGTGGTAGAATGCCATTAAACCAATTTATATGTTCTTGGTATGTGAGTGGTATTTCTATTTCTTCATGTCGTGTATAGTTTTCTGGTATCTCACCCTTTTACTAGGTGTGAAATACCTGTGTGTTGTTATCTGCAGCTGGGAATGTAACCCATGAATAGAATACCTCTGTCCTATGTGCTTTGTGAGCCTCAACCATGAAGGTGACATCTCCACTTGCAAGTGCGAGGCCATGTTGTTGTAATTTCTGAGTAACCACATGTCTGCAGTTCTCAGCAATGTTAAATCCTCTATCTTCCAACATTATAGTGAATGCATAAATAAGTTTACAGAGAGAGAAGCACAAGGAGAATAGATTCTTTGATGAATTCAAGCTTGAACAAGCTACAGCCAATACATAGGGGTTACCTACTCAGCTGATGAGGATAATCCCTCCCACCATGAATGTCTCGGGTTAGGAGGTAAGCAGGGGTCTCTGAGAAAGCAAGATAGAACTACTCAGGTGACCATTAAATAAGATGCATGGATTCTGCACAAACTCAGAACAATGCACAGGATAATGAGACCTTGATGTACAGGGACTGAGTCTTCCTACAACCATAGTACCCACAAGCCCAGGACCGACTAGCTATAGTGCCTGACTTACACTCCTACTCACCCCAGAACACAACACTCCCAGATCTCTCAGGAATCAAGGCAACAAGACACACCCTTTTGCTCACTTTCTTGTACTTGTCCACAATAAGATCTGACAGAGACATGGAATAGTTTAAAATATTTCTTTTAACTAACGTGGCTTAGGGGGGCGTGGCGTGACAGCATGACTGCCTAGACATGTTTTAAGTGAGCTCCATGCGGCGGCCCGATATACTTTACAATCCTGCCTTATCCTGGCCTCCTACCGATCCCAGTTTGTAACCTGAGCTGCAGCAGACCCTGTGCTACTAAACTTATGGCTGTGGAGGTGAATAAACAGTGGCAGAGCTAGGAGTAACGGGACTCGCAGACCGCGTGACGAGTCGACAACCTTCTTGGTCTGGAGGAGTCTGAGATGTGGGCCTGCAAAGGAGTGCAGAGTGCCCGGATACCCCAGGGATTCATCTTGTGGACCTGCCGCGGTTGTGGTGAGCGGACCCTGGGTCCTGATCCCACATCTGCACTACAACACATGCTGCGCCATCGAAGGACTACCGGGGCCCAGAAACGGAGCTGTGAAGGAGGAGCCTCCGGTCTCTGCCCCTGTGTGGAGTTGCCGGAGGAGATATCACCTCCGACGATCGAAGCCTGTTGTGTGGGGTCCCGGACTGGATGGACGGTGAGGGCCTCTCCCATGTGGGCCGAGTGGTGGGGTCCCTCTGCTTGACTTCCCCAGTAGGAGGAAGACGCTGCCTGGGCCTCGCCTATCATTCTATGGTGAGTGGATCCCTGTGGAAAAACTGTGGAATTGAGGTGACAGGGACGGTTGCGGGTTCCAATCGGCATGCTGATTGAGCTCCCCCGGCATTAACTTACGGCAGATGTGACCTGGCTGTAACAAACGGCACTGCGGATCCTCACGCTTTCACATCCCATCTACATTTACAGACTATACTTACAACTGGCCAGCAGATATGAGCTGCACTTGGCACTAAGCAGACCCCTACATACACTTTTGTCATTAAGAGCTGCGTGACCTGCTGTGCAGGCCCAACAGCATAATAGGAGGTGCATATCTGCGGCTCCTGTAGTTGAGACAAATCTTGAGAGACACATTGTGGGTCTGAAGCGCCCTAGTGTGGCATGATCCCAGGGCAGCACGTGACTGTGCTGTATGGTGGACGACGGTTGGATGCTGATTGCACTGATTTGAGGTCTCATCCTGGCTGAGGAAAAGTGAGAAATTCCCTCCTGGGCCCTTCGTCATGGTCCCACAGCCGACTGCCTGGAGTTGCTGAGCAGAGATCTGAGGCATAGACTGAGTACGGAGGCCAAGTTATACTCAGCAAGACCCATACTCCGGCTGACATTATACCGGTGGGAAAAGCTGGTGGGGAGGAGGAGCGATTGTATCCCAGGCGAGACTGTAGAAGTACTGGTGAGGCACCTTGGTTGTTCCCTCAGCGAAGGTACTGCACAGGGGGAGTTCCCGTTCAGCCCCCTGAGTTCCATGGGGAAAGACAAGCCAGCGAAATCGCAATCAAATAAAATATTGAACTATGCTCAGCCGGTCTTAAATGGTCCTGATGATACCACTGGTAACCAAGCAATGGACAGGAGTACTCTGGAACGGGGGGGGGGTGTCTTAGGAGGCACTGACACTTAGAAAAATTGACACTGTGGCCATAGACGTCAACATCCAGGTTTCAGCCAGAGTAACGATCACGGAAAAAGATACCGACGCATTAAAAGAGGAAGTTAAAAGCCTTAGTACCACGTTGGTGGAACTGAAGCGTCAGGTAGTTAAACTCGATGACTGGGCGGAGGACTCTGAAGGGCGGTCACGAAGGGGGAACCTACGATTTGTTAGCCGCCCCCCTGAGGCCTGGAGCACCACCTCGGGCTATCATTGCAAAGTTATTTAATTTCAGATATCGAGACCTTTTGCTCCAACCCTCTCGCAGCGGACAACGATTCTTCTTTGAAGGCCATCCTATAACATTGTATCCGAATTACACACAGTGTGTTCAAGAGCAGAGGAAGACCTTCGTGCCAATCATGCGGCGACTTCGGGATCTAAACTTGAAATATAGCCTTATGTTCCCGGCGAAGCTCCGGGTGATGAGTGGAGGCTGCGTCCTGTCCTGTTCTTTTTCATGGCAGAGGAGGCGAGAGACTGGTGGGATACTTGCGCCCCGGGGGGGTCGACGGTTGGTCCCTTCTATGAGCTCTGGTGAGACGCCTTCCTTCTGAGGGTCGGCAACCCTGGATGAGTGTCGTAGAATATAAGCTTTCTTGAAGAGATATAAAATATCAATAGCTAGACTGCAGGAAACACACATCTGGGGAAATACAATAGCGAGTCTCTGTAAACGGTGGAGGGGGCTGTTATACCTTTTCCAGAATTGACCATTATTGTCCCATATGTGCAGACAGTAGCGGAGGCTATTCGGCATTATTTCGCTGAAAATTGGGGTTCCGCCTCCACTAGAGCCACTGAATGGGAGGCGCTAAAGGTTGCGATCGGAGGATTCTGTATGAGGACTACCTATGGGGTCCAACACCAACTCAATGCCGATATTGATTCCTTGGAAACACGATAAAAAACCCTAGAGACCACACACTACAAGACCCCGGCAGATATGGCTGAGTGGACACAAGTTAAAGGAGAATTACTTGAGGCATGGTCCCGCTTAGAGAAGCATAAATCCACCACTTATCGGCAGTGACTTTATATGGAGGGCGACAGGTCAGGAGCACTTTTATTACGCCTGATTCGTACCGAAACTAAACAGTTACCCATGCTTCAACTTCGTACTGATAAAGGGGAGGTGGTGAACACGCAAACTGCGATACTTGCAGTATTTGCGGCTCACTTACATCAGATATGCATGGCAGCCCCCCTGGTCCAGTCGCAAGCCTTGACAGATTATATATACACAGTGACACTCCCTACCCTTGAAGAGACAGAATCTGTGGCCTTGGGAGCACCACTTACTAGGGAGGAGGTGTTAACTGAAATTAAGATCCTGCAGTCAGCAAAATGTCCTGGTAGTGGTGGCCTCTCAACTGAGTTTTATAAAAATGTTGGTCCCTCAATTGGTGGATCATCTCCCAGAAGTGTACAAAAAGGCTCTAGAGAGGAAGTCACTTCCCACAACCATGATGGAAGCTCTGGTGTCTATGGTTCCTAAGCCTGAAAGAAATCCCTTGTCCCCGGCTTCTTACAGGCCCATATCTCTTAAATGTTGATGAGAAGATACTTAGTGGAGTGCTGGCAGAAGACTCCAACCATATATGACCCAACTGGTCCATCATGACCAGGCCGGCTTTCTTCCTGGTCGAAACAACACACATAATTTATGTCGACTTGCACATATTTGGCATGTGCCGAACCTACAAGATAAGGATTGGGCCTTGTGTCTTTTAGACATTAAGCAGGGCTTTGATATGGTTGAATGGGAGTATATATGGGCAGTGCTTGTTAAAATGGGATTGGGGGACAAATATTTGAACTTCCGTTGGGTCCAACAGTGCACGTAGTGTCAATGTATGCTGATGTTACACTGGTGTATCTCCATCGTCCCAGGGAGGCGGTCCTGGAGCTCCTACGGGAGTTCACTGCTTTTTGTGTGGTATCGGGCCTTTGCCTTAACGCGGGGAAATCTAAGCTTTTCCCTATGGGAAACCTGAGGGACAAAGAAGAAGATGAATTGCCCATTGTGGGGGTAAGCTGGGTCACTGACGCGGTGAGATACCTGGGGGTCCGTTTGATACACACACAGGAGGCTTATCTGGAACATAATATGGGACCATGTGTAGAGGGCAAATCAGTGGAGTTCTGGTGTACTTTACCCTTATCAATGATGGGATGTGTTCCTCCGATAAAAATGGTGGTCCTCCCGAGGTGCTTATATGTAATGCAGAACTCGCTCTATTGGATATTGTGGAAGTACCACCTCCAATGAACCGTCTTTTGATTGACCAATTATGGAGAAGCAAATGGAAAAGGGTGGGGTTGCGGGCATTACAGAGAACGTGGTAAAAAGGGGGACTAGAGGTTCCAAGACTACATTTCTATTATATGGCAGCGCAGGTCCAACATGCCGTACACTGGCTTGATGAGAATGATAATTGGGAAAAACAGTTACTGAGGGGTACTCACCAGGATATTCCTCTCCCGGACCTCCTAATTTTGGGCTCAGGCGTGCCTGGACAACTCCCATATAGTTTGAGACATGTGGCCTCCAACTGGGAATCTGCGGTTAAGGTAGCGATACATAGAGTGCCCTATGCCCCAGAGGCCACGCTGTGGGCAGTGGTACCATTCAGGCAAATTAGCCAAGTTATGTCCATCTCCAGATGGGCGGAGGGAGGTTGCCGGAAGATGGGCGATCTATATTTGAATCGGCAATTGCTAACCAGGGAGGAGGCGGAATCTGCATTTGACCTGGGCAGAGGTCAATACCTTCAGTATGAGAAGATTTTAGTGGTAGCATGGGGGATTTGGCCAATGTTTCCGGAGGAACCGCCGATACCCTTCAAGCCCTAGTGACTCTAGCCGGGGGCCGTAGACTGGTCTCTCATATCTATCGGGCACTGAGGGCGAATTTCACTAAACGCCCACTTCCGATCCAGGCCAGGTGGGATGTAGTATTGGAAGCGCCCTTCACGGATCCCGAATGGAAAAGGGTGCACGAAGGGGTTAAACAAATTAGTTCCAATACTAGATTTAAACTCATCCAATTTAATGTTGTTCATCAAACCTATTTGACCACGCATGTGCTTCATAAAATATAACCAGATTATTCCTCTTGTTGCCCCCGATGTGGTTATAATGACGCTCCCTTCTTGCATATGTTATGGGACTGTCCAAGGCTGCAATTTATTTGGAACTCCATACTGGAGCGTTTATGACAGGTCACGGGATGGACGCTACCCCAGTCCATTAAGGAGATACTGTTGGGTCTTCTCCCCTGTACCAAAGGGAAGAAGCTTACTCGTAGATTTCTCCAACTGGGCAGTGCTTAATTTGTGCCGGAGCTTTCCGGTGCTTAGCACCGGCACTTAATTATCAGGGCCGGGTCTATGCATCTGCTGCACACGTCACACATTGCTGTTTTTTAAAATTTACCGTAAGGCTGTACTCGGTGCATGCAGACTCAGCAGCGTGTTCACTGTGAGCCACGGCGCGGTTAACAGTGTCTGGTTGCGCCGTTGCGGGTGTGTGAGACACTTCTTAATCACCTCGCCTGCCCTGAGGCTGAGCCCAAGTCCAATTCATAAATTATATATGTTGATCGTGGCGGCCGCGCGCTGCGGCACTTCGTTCAATCACAGTGCAGTGTTGACCGTTGCAGTGTTGCCACTTGCAGTGACACTGATTTATTTGGGCGGGCGCCGGGCTGGATTTTGGTTCTGATGTGGGGGAGGGGCTGTGCGCGCAGAGCGCGCAGATTTTTTTCACATGGCCACGCCTGCCCCCAGCATAACCACCGCAGCTCACACTGCCCACCACGAGTCATCACCGTTGTTCAAAACAGGCGACCTCCGACCACATTGAGAGAAGGGGGACGCCTGTGCAGGCATCGATCAGGCAGTAGAACAGTGCAGTACCGTATGGTAGCAAGCAGCGCCAGGCCGCGGCGGCCGCCTAATCATACAATCAGTTATTCACTGAGCAAAGGCAGTGCAGCCAGTGTGTGTCCCTGCCGGCCGGCTCACCACGATAAAGGTAAGAAGTTAAAACTTTACTAAACCTCTTGGAAATCAGGGTTCGAGCTTCGAGGTCGCGTTCACATCATGTGATTCTGGGCAAATCACTTACTTTCCCCGTGCCTTAATGTGTAATGTAAATACGTCGCTATGTAAAGCGCTCCAATACCTTCGGGTCGAGTTCGCGCTATAAATATTTGCAACAACAAAAAACATGATAAATGCTTCCCACGGAATCTGATCGGCTCACCAGCTCTGTAAATCTTCCTCATCCTCCAAAAACAAGGTCCCTTCTGTTGACATCCACGACCCACCCCCGCCAAAAGCCCCTGATTTCACCCTCCTTTGAGACTCAGTAGTGTGACGGGTACGAAGAGTCACTGAGCCCGGGACACCTGCATTTTTATAATTTCGAAGGCAAATACGGGCACCGAGCATGCACCCAGCGGTCGAAGTGGGCGGGATCGTCAGGGCACGGCGTGCCCCTACTTCTTTAATTGATTAGGTTCCGTTTCCCTGCTTTTTCATTTTAAAGAGGCATCCCAGGACGCCAGAAATCATCAAGGCCTATAGATAATGCTTGGCGTTCGGGGAGGTGCGGGGTGAGCAGAGAAGGAAATGGACTGTCTTTTCTTTCTGGCCCAGAGAATACTATGACAGTGTCCACTTCTGCTCTGCCACTGGCAGCTGCCCCCCCTTCTTCCTCTTCTTCCCTCTGTTTCTGTCTCGCTCCACCTCACTCACTGAAAACCGTGACTTCAAGAAACTGGTATTACCCTGTCTTTCCTCCTTTCGTTTATTTGTTCCCTTTTGAAATGGGTCCAAAGAAAGAAAAAACACTTCTGCTGGAAACGTGGTCTTTTTCTGAAATTTTCAATTTCAAAGTGCAGCCTCGAGATGGAGAGAAATAAAACATTCAAAATATGAAAAATAAATAACCACAGCAACACAGAGCGGTCGCAAAGTGGCCAGAGTGATTTTCTTCACACCCAAACACATTAGCGCCACTTTACAGTGTTTGCCGGTAAGCACTACTTCTATGTTATTGTCTCTCTTTGAACACCATTGTTTTCCCTGGGTGGGAAAGTGCACCATTCCTGGAGGTACTGAAATGCCTGCTTGAGGGGTGGATTGGAAAACAAAACAGGGGCTGTGTGTTCACCATACTGCTTACGTATTGTAAGGATATAAGCAATGGGCATTGAAACGGGTCCCTTCTGGGCCCTGTAGTCATGTCCATAACTTGTCAGGCAAAAGCATTAACGCTTTTACGCTCATTGTTCAGAAATGTGTGAAGGTAACCATGTTGTTCCTCCTTATACGCACCTGCTTTACTTAATCTAGCTGCCTGCCTATGAGTGTTTGCGTTTTCCATGATGATATTATTTTCTTTTTAGGCAGTATATTGCTCTTGTCTAGTACGTAATTTGAATTGAGTCACATTCAGGTGTTTATAGCGGGCACAATTGGGTTGTAGCTGAAGGCAGTGCGAGTTTTGCTCAGTGGGGCGGTATGGTGTTCAGTGGGGGAGAGGATGTGGCACCATAGTCAGAGCTGCCGAATTTGGAACTGGGGAACCAGGTTCAGCCTTCATGACCAGTCCACCAGACCACTCTACTGAGGGATCCCATTCCCATGCTAGACCTTAGAAGGCCCCGCAAGACCTTAGAAGCCCTGGTGTCCTAGCACCAGCAGGTGGACCCTAGCGGTGGCAGGTGTGGGTTAGTCTTGAGGGCCTGTCCACCACAATCCACACTGGTATTAATGGGACTGTACATTTTATGATATTTTATTATTATGACATTTTTACAGTCAAACAGCTAACAGTCTCTGCAAATATTTGTCCTTATTAGTACCAGTATTACATACAAATGCAGCAGTGAGAAAGGTGACCAATCAACCTTTGCAAAGGGCCCTCCACTTCACAGCAGCACGTCACATTTTTTAGTAACTTTTGATCCGTTTGAGCTTAAAACAATTTATTAGTTAAAATCGTCAGATTAAGCAGCAGATGATGCATTATGTGGCAAATATGGCAAAGCCATAAATATGTGGAAAACATTTGCAAACTAGGATATTTTGCCATTCATGTTTGAATTGCTCTTGTGGAAAAAAGGAGAAGTGCTGATGACAGAAACTCAATTGCTCAGAGACAAATGGCTTGTGATTCCACTTTTCAGTGTATTTGGGATGTTATGTGATTGGAAACATATTCCACTTTGTGAATGTATTTTAATATCAATAACTCATATTAAACCAAATAAATATGTGTATCCATTGGTTGAATTAAATAACGTAATAAGCTGTAACCGGTTAGTGAAATGGGAAACAAATACAAAGAATTGGTATATTTTGCTCTTTCGGCCACATCTGATCCAATCCTGGGTTATTCCCACCCTCTGATTCCCCGCCCACAGTTCCCCACTTTTCCCCCCCCACTTCGACCACTGGCATCACCACAGCCCTGGGGTACAGTCAGCAATGGGATCAATGCACCAGCCCCTCTGTGCTAAGAAACGTTACTCTAGACCTGGGGACCCACCCAGCAATGGGAAGCAGCAGCCCCTCTAGAGCATTCATAGAGGCAATGGAGGGATGGTCAGCAATGGAGTGAAGGCACTGACGTCTTACAGCAGCAACAAACATTACCATACTCCTGGGTGAATAGTCAGCAGTGGAGTACCGCAGCCCATCTATGGCAGCAGTGCTGCAAGCATTGTGAATTATTAGAATCTTGTTTAAAAAGATTTGGGGTGTGACTTTCAAATTTTTCGACAATCACGCTGGCATATCCAGTTAAAATACATCCTATGACAAAGGCGTGGGGTTAAGGGCAGTGGGGGGGGAGAGTAGTATAGCTCCAGGGAGTACGTTATAATAAGTCCAATTGTTTATCATCTTTTTTAAATGTTTCTCTAATAGTAATCGCTTTAATGGAATACTAACTCTATTTATGAATCCCAAACCCCTTCGGCCTCCGGAAGTGACAAAGTGACTCAATCATGTGCATTTCAGGATTTTATTCAGCTTATCTGTTTTGACTCGTGTTTTCACAACATTTTGGTTTATTTCTTCACATAAGCTGTAAAAGTTGTATCTTTGATGCCATAGACTCAGTCACTGCATAGACTCTATTAACCCCTTGAGTGCCCCGCCCTTTCCACGCCCTGTGCCGGGCGTTTCATTAGCGGGCGGGGCTCATGACGAGATAGTCTCGTCATGGGCACAGCGCAACCGCGGCCCATGACGAGACCATCTCGTCATGGGCACTCAAGGGGTTAAAAAGGGCATACCCTACCCCAGTATTGTCCTTTTCCCCAAATCAGCACATAGAGCACTGGAATTGTCCCTTTTCAATGCATTTGTGATTTCTGATAATTTATTCCAAATTTGTGCTTTAAATGCACTTTTGATTGAATCTTTTTCAAAATGTTCTCAGGGCAGGGAAACCTCCTATCAAAACTTTATTATGAGGAAGGCTCCCTTGCTGAAATTCATCTGACTTTTCGCAGTGCCAGTTGAGGATGTGGGTGGAGCTAATACAGGAAGTGGGTGGAGCCGGTGGACGAAGTGGGTGGAGCCAGAGAAATGGGTGTGGCCTCCGACAAAGATTGGAGCACCTGCACTTCATATTTTACAAATTAAGCACTGCAACTGGGGCTAGTGCTAGCCAAGAGGAGGATAGTGATTCACTGGATGAGCTCTCAGCCCCCCAAGGTGGAAACTTGGGCCAAAGATTTAAGGGAATGGGCAACACCGGAATTAGTCCGAATGAAGAGGGTCCAGAGAGATGAAAAGTTGGAAGAAGATGTTAGAGCCTGGTACATCTTGATATCGGAAGGCCCCCTGGAGGAGGACGCTGGAACGCAGGGGTCGGAGGAAACACAGGTAGATCAAGCTGATGCTGAAATTGTGGTACACAATCAGACACTCTCATGTTGAGCATAGAGTAATCATCCTGACATTAAGGGTGGTCGGATGAAGTGACATATGGTACAGTCAAAGAATTTCTATGTATGTGACCCGGGAGGGAGGGTGGGAGGATTTGTTTATAGAGTTATGTTCTTATGATTTGTTTATTGGGAAATTTCAATCCGCTAAAAGTACAGTAAAGAGTATTGGTGCATATATCTGCTGTTGGTATATTCTTTCTAGTCCTGGAGGTAGTGTTTCCTTCATGAATATTTTTCCACCACAATCTTTGCTAATTGTAGAAAATTCTGAAACCACATTGTACTGTTACATTTTAAGATTGTACTTTGCTGGGATTTTGATGCATCTGTACTGATTTTCTGATGCCGGATGGTTTAAACCCTCAATAAATAAAAATAAAAAAACGAACGTGCCTTAACATGCAGTATACATGCCACAACAAGCAGGAAAATGCATAGTACAAATACAGTCAGCATTGCAGCCTGTCCATATATCATGAGGGGGGATGTCATCATAAAATGACAATGGAGAAAAAGATAATAGTGCAAAACCTCCCTCCCCTTGCTAAGAAGAAGTATTATTATATAATAGAAGATCTTTGGGCTTTGTCAGCAGACCCCATACCTTAGCCTATAGATGGTAGATCTATATCATAGGTGCTGTCTCGCTCTTCTCCCTGGAAATGTCCCTCTCCAAGTCTGTGCCCCCATGCATGTACCCCATAGAATGTATGATGTTACAATGCAAACATTTACAACACATACCTTTACAGTGCAGTTTTTAAATAGCAACATCCATTACAAAGCATGATTTTACATCGCATGCCATCACAACACATTTTTAGAAACTACATTTACAACTCATTCCATTACATCGCATTATACCATTACTATGCATACCATTACAACGCATACCATTACATTGCATTTAAGGTAAGTGTTGGATAATGTAGGGGTAAAAATTACTATTCCCACTCCAGTGAGTTCAACAGTAGGGTAAGTGTTGTATAGTGGAGGGGTAAACATTTCTATTCCCACTCCAGTGAGTGCAACAGTAGGGTAAGTGTTGGATAGTGTAGGGGTAAAAATTACTATTCCCACTCCAGTGAGTACAACAGTAGGGTAAGTGTTGGATAGTGTAAGGGTGAAAACTATGCATTGTAATGGTATGCGTTGTAATGGTATGCATTGTAGTGACATGTGTTGTAATGACATGCATTGTAGTCACATTCGATGTAATGGCTGCGTTGTAATGGCATGCGATGTAAAGGATGTTGCATTGTAATGACTGCGTTGTAAAGGTAGTACGATGTAATGACTGCGTTGTAAAGGTTATTTCCCATCCCCATAATATTAAGGGATGAGTTTCCAACAACAGCTGCATTGGTATGTTTTGTCTTGGGATGAGGGTCTGACCAGAACAGAATAACAAGAGGCATTGTTTATCGACCTTGCAAACAATGTTCACACTAAACTCCAGGAACAGGCAGAGAGGTCTTTCAATTTAATTCCAGGAATGATACTCTGTAGCAGGATGGTGGACGAATAATAAGACTTTGTATTCTTTTTTCGAGAATCATCAACGGCCAACACATGTTTAGCAACAACATGTCGCTTCATCAAGGACAAAACATATACTTTGTTTCCAGAGTTGTACACAGCGTGCACTAGACCCTAAAGTATCAGAGCGCTTTACATGAGCACCAGTTACAGACGGACACAATAATATTTGTTCACTACTGATGTATATATAACAAAGCATAATAGGATCATTTAATATAGCAATACAGAAAATAGAGATAATAGAGAGAAAAGAGATTGCAAAGATGTAAAAAAAAAAAATAAGGTACTGATTAGTAAGCTAACGATCGTTATTCATACGATAAACAAATCGTCTTTAGAATAACACTTGACAAGCTACTAGGAAAGGGGGAGAGGGAGACACTGATCGCAAAGTATATTAATCAGCTATATCAAAGTAACACAACTTATAACCAAAATAAACAAGCTGATTTATTAACCTAGCAATGCGGAAAAATGAATGGAGAGAAAAGTGAAAAAAGGCACAAGAAGGAAAAGACTAGGGCATCACAGTGGGGGTCTAACTCTAGTAGGTACCACTATGGCAGCCAAGATTGTGAAGATTTATGTGGATTCTGTTTTCTTTCAGATAATTTGTTTCTCTGTAATTGGGACACACCTCTAATGGTTCTCATTAATTTCTATAACAATACTTTAGCTACCAAAAATGTCCAAGTTGTTCAGTCACTAGCGCATACTTTAGAGATGTTCTTGTTAGGTGTGAATGAAGAATTTGTAATTATATGGGAAGGAGAGTTCAATCTTAGACTTTACCCCACTTCTAACGACTGTGTTTGTGGAGTAGTAAATAATGACTTCTGTAATCTTTCACACTTTGACCACAGCCCTTGTGGTGATAAATTGAATAGACTGCTGAAGTACCCACAGACGTATTCTCATTATAGATTTGGTGGCATAAGACATTCTTAATCAGGTAATATTCATGGGTAGAGGAACTGGGTTTCATTGCAATCTTCAAGACATGGGCTAGGAAGGTGTGCAAGTTTTACATTTTAAAGAGCCCTATGAGCGATCACAAACCACTGGTTTTAAGCCTTAATTTAGGAATGTCCTCTGTGATACACACCAAGGTGGTTTCTCAGATCGAAAACACAAAAAATGGAGAAGTACCCTGTAAATGGAAGGATATTGAGCCGGAGGCATTTTTAGCAATACTCATAGGGTATCAGAGGTCAAAATTGAGTTGTATTTAGGTTTTGAACCAGATCCAACAAGGGTATGGGGGCCTTTTCTGAAATATGTAGAATGGCAACCGAGCATTTAGCATAGCAGAACCACAACATGGCCCAAAGCAGAGGAAATGGTTTGACAAAGCATGCTCACATGCATACAATACCCTCATACATGCTATTAAATGCCTATCTATAGATATGGTAGAAAATAAGAACTTGTAGAAAGTTCTATAGGAAGGCCATTAAGACAAGGAAAGAGGAGATCAGAAGGGAGGTGTGTGACCATCTCTGAGCATGCCTGGGTTAAGCATTTTACTAATTTGCATGATCCAGACAGTATAGTTCATAGAATTACAGTGCAATAGTAGGTACAGTTAATCTTGGGAGTGATGATCAGATAACAATTACTCTTAAGGATGTTATATCGGCTGTGGACAAGTGCCCAAACAACAAAGCTTTGGGCCCTGATGGAGTCCCAGAAGACCTCTTTGGGGTAACCTAGAACTCTGGGCTTCTGTTTTGGTAAATGTACTTTGCACCAAGTATGTGTAAGGTTGCCTTTTTCTGTAACTGCAGCTTTTGATAATGTCATAAGGGGGAAGCTGTGGACCATGTTACTGAATAAGGGTGCTGATCAAAAGATTATTCATCACCTCTCCCAGTTACACGAGAAACTTGAAGGCAGCATTAGATTCAGACAAAACGGGGAATTTATGCCCCCCATAAAGATAAGAAGGGGGTCAGGCTGGCTCCCTTGCTCTTCAATTTTTATATAAATGATTGTGATGAAGTTTTGATTAATGCTGCAGATGACTGTTCTAGGGTAGGGTCAAGATCCCAACCAGTATTAATGTACACTGATGATTGCGTTCTCCTGAAGCTTTTAGACAGTATTGTGGCCTTTATGTCCGACTTGGGCCTTGCAACAAACAAAGCGAAATCCTGCGCCATGGTTGGCGGCCATTCCCTCAGCAGACTATCCCCTTTCCATGTTGATGGCTCTCCACTTGTGTGTATCCACATTCACCTATCTGTGCATGCCTTTTCATAATATGAGCACATGGTAGCACCTGAGGAGCGTGAGGATCACGCAATTTGAGCACGCTGTTTCCTCCTTGTTCAAATTTGCCGCTAAGCTAGTGTCCATTGGATGTTGCCATTTTGGTGTATAAAGCCAGATCCATTCCAATTGACTCCTATGGTGCAGGGGCTGGGGGGCATACGGTGTCAGGGTTTGAAGACCAGGGCGCCTACGAGGTTCCGATTATCATTCAGGCGGAACTACAAGTCCCAGCAACCCCAGAGGAGGGGAGGGGCTACAGACTTTATAGACACGAACAACGCGTCAGGGCGTTGTTCGTGATTCTGGAACCTGGGAGCAGCAGAGGGCGTTCTCGCTGCTGCGGCTTGATATTCCACTCTTCCGACGTAGGAGGAGGAAGACCCGTGTAAAACTTTGAAGCCTGCTGTGGGTTCGGCAGGCACTCGCAGGACGTTTGTTCGGAACACTCCGGGTAAGATTGAGACTCTCTGAAAGGCGCCGGGGGAAGCCAAGGACCGAGGGAGTTCGTATCGAGGCACCCGCTTTGCCGGAGAAATCAGCAGTCAGTGGCAGGTAAGCCGTGGAGGTTCGCACGGCGGCCACAACGCTGAAAGAGACTTCCGTTTGGATAAAGATTTGGATAAAGAATTGTTATAGCTTTGATACTCGTTAGTGGCCATCTGGCAGCCATGTGGGTGGAGCCGGCCAATCATTTTTGTTTGTTGGGCTGAGGTCCAGAGCCCGTGGAAAACCAATTGGGGGGGAAAATAGGAAGCCCTGACTGAAAGGGCTCATTGCAAATACTTTGAGGTGCATTTTTGGTTCCCAAGTACAAGTGTGGGAAGGAGATGTTTGTACATAGAATTGCCCTGCCATCTCAGAGAGAAGACTAGTACGACCAGAGTGACTACGTCAGAGAATTACTTGGCAGGTGGGAGGAAGAACCAGTGAGACCTACTAAGAGTAGATAGCCTGTGAGCGTTTATTAATTTCATGCCTTTGTTTTGCAGGTGTCCCTTCCCACGCAGCTCCTACCCTATCCTTCCCCTCGCCTGATCACCTCAACACTCTGGAGCTTCCGAATCAGAGTTTGGAGAGGTCGGGAGGGGGGCCCCTTTGAGCATCACCCAGATCCTGAGGAGAACCGAGAAATCGTGACAGAATCACGAACCCACGATATTTTCTCCTCCCGGTCTGGGTCATTCGCAAAGATGGCTACATTAGAGGAGGTGATCCTAGCTTTAGCGGCGGTACAACAAGAGTTAGTAGCGTCTCGAGCTGAGACAGCGGCCTTGCGAGAGAGGGTTGATAGACCGGCTAGGAACCCGTTTGATGTGATGGTTGGTCAGCCACAAATTCAGGTGACCGTACCCCCCCCCCCATTCCTTTGGCTACTCCCGAAAGGTATGCGGGAGATCCATTAAAGATACAGACGTTCCTCACTCAAATCACGCTTCACTTCTCCTGTCGTCCTGCGTCGTTCCCTACTAACCATTCTAGGGTGGCGTTTGCGGTATCATATCTAACTGGGGACGCCGCCAATTGGGCGGTTCCTTTGGTTAGGAACGATGATCCGTTACTAACCGACTGGAACGCTTTCCGCACTGAGTTCGAACGGGTGTTCGACCGCAGGGCTACTACTCTAAGTGCAGATAGAGAGTTGTTGGAACTACGCCAGGGCAAGCAAGACTTGGTAACATATATGACGAAGTTCAATAGACTAGTGGGGGAGACAGCGTGGCCCGAGGAGAAAAGAATGGCGTTGTACTATCAAGGGTTGAAGGACGAGCTTAAAGACGTGATAGCGCAGATAGATCCCCAACCCAAGACCTGCATGGATTTAATTAATCTAACGCTACGCCTCGATCATCGGCTAACAGAGAGGGGGGGGGGATAGGCGAAAAAGCGAGAGGTCCGCAGTCGGATGGGATCAGGACAGTCGTGCCCAGCACGTAGGCCGGGATAATGGTTCGGAACCTATGGAAGTGGGAGCACTTCGACCCCCGCTATCAAAAACAGAGAGAGAAAGTCGCAGAGTCCTGGGACTCTGCATGTACTGTGGGAAGAAAGGCCACTATGTAAGGGAGTGTCCCCAGAAGCCTAAGAAACGAACGACCGGTTTCATGGGAAAACGGTTGGCCGTCACTGCCAGCGGGAAAGACATTCAGACAGACACCGCAGAGAGCGAAGCAGTCACGCCTGAGTGGAGATTGCCTTCGCTGGCGGGGGGTGAGAGTAAGACGACTGAAACCCATATTGTTCTGCCCATGCTCCTGAAGAACGGTTCAGCCACGCATTCGGTTCGGGCAATGATCGATTCAGGAGCCACGGGCAATTTTATGGATGATGGATTAGTACACCGGTTGGGTTTGGGTAGGGTCCCAGTTCTCAAACCTGAGACGGTGTTAGCGGTGGATGGGACTCCGCTGACCTCCGGTCCCATCACCGAACAGACAGAGGAGGTAGAATTGATCCTCCACGGTGAAATGCAGGATCACGTGGAGGACATCAGGTTGAATATCATCGACGCCCCTCAATATGAGATAATTTTGGGGATGCCCTGGTTATGGCGACATAATCCAACCATGAATTGGAGAATCAAAACCATTTGTTTCAATTCCATAGAGTGCCTAGAGCAGTGTATGAAGGATAGGGTGTCAGTCTCTCACACACTCGCTCTAGCACCGATTTGGCAGGTGGCCACGGCAGTAGAAAAAGAGACCGAGCTACCTCAGGAATATGCCCGGTATCAGGGCGTCTTTTGCGAAAGAGAAGCGGAGACCCTGCCGCCCCACCGCGAATATGATTGCAGGATAGACTTGGTGGATGGGGCGACCATGCCCTCCTGTAGGGTATATGCCTTATCCGAGCCCGAGACCCAACACCTGCGGGACTATTTAGATAAATTCTGTGCCCTGGGGTTTATTCGCCCCTCCCGCTCGCCCGCAGCATCTCCCCTTTTCTTTATAGCGAAGGCGAACGGCGAGCTTCGAACGTGCATAGATTACCGCATGTTGAATAAGAATACTGTCAGGAATCGGTATCCATTGCCACTCATCCCCGTGTTACTGGACCAGGTGAAGGAGGCCACCATTTACACCCGGCTCGATCTACGAGGGGCCTATCATCTGGTCCGAGTCCGCCAGGGGGATGAGTGGAAAACCGCGTTCAAGACCAGATTTGGTCTTTTCGAATATCTGGTGATGCCGTTCGGGCTTTGTAATGCCCCGGCGGCATTCCAATATTTCGTGAACGATGTATTGAAGGAGTACATCGACAGGTTTGTCATCGTGTATATCGATGACATTCTGGTTTTCTCAGTCTCACCCGCACAACACGTGAGTCATGTCCTACTGGTTCTCCAAAGGTTGCAAGAACAGCGGTTGTATTTGCAAGATTAGCAAGTGCGAGTTTGGAGTTAAGGAAGTTGAGTTCCTGGGAGTAATCCTGAGTCCGTGGGGGTTTAGGATGGCTGAGCGAAAGGTGAAAGCGGTACAGGAGTGGCCGGTGCCTAGCAGCGTGAGAGAAGTGCAGTGCTTCCTTGGGTTCTCCAATTATTATCGGAGGTTCATCTCCCACTTTTCTCAACTGGCTTCTCCCATCACAAGGTTGTTGAGAAAGGGGGCTGTTTTCCTTTGGACACCCGAAGCCATGGAAGCCTTCCGCCACCTGAAAGAAGCCTTCTGTACAGCTCCCATCTTGCGACACCCGCAAATCGACGCACCATTCATTGTAGAGGCAGATGCCTCCAACGTCGCGGTGGGGGCAGTATTGTCTCAACGAGATAAGCATACCGGACAGTTGCATCCGGTGGCGTTCTTGTCGAAAAAATTAGGTCCTGCGGAACTCAATTACTCAGTCGCAGAAAAAGAACTGTTGGCTATCAAGAGAGCCTTCCAGGAGTGGAGACACTATTTATGGGGGGCTCATCATCCCATCACCGTATACACTGACCACAAGAACCTGCAGTATATGAAAACGGCAAGGCTACTATCGCAGAGACAGCTCCGATGGATGTTGTTCTTTGCGGAATATGAGTTTGTGGTAACTTTCCGTCCGGGCTCCGATAACCGTAAGGCAGACACCTTGTCGAGGATCGGAGAGAGCGAGGCAGCCCCACAACAACCTCTGGAAGCCATAGTATCTCCAAAGAAGGTCCTGTGTGTGATCACAGCGGAGAAGTTCGTGGATCAGGTCAAAGACAGTCGATCCCCTATGCGGTGGCAGCGTTGGGTGGAACAAGAACCCTGTCGGGTCCTGAAACACGGAGTACCACTCCACAAGGACAGGTTGTTTCTACCCACTCAGGAGCTACGGATACAGGGTTTCAATTGGTGTCACAATACGGTGCTGGCAGGGCACCCGGGACAACTGAAAACGCTTCATCTGGTGCGAAGACATTTCTGGTGGGATGGTATGGTGGCAGACGTCAAACGTTGGGTATCTCTCTGCGAGACCTGTGCCCGGGCTAAGGGGGAACACAGCAAGTCTAGAGGGAAACTGATGCCGTTGCCAACGCCACCCCAACCCTGGCACACGATCAGTGTGGATTTCATTCTCGGTCTGCCCTCTGATCAAGGATTCACCGCCATCTTGGTGGTAGTAGATAGCTTGACGAAGATGGGGCATTTTCTTCCGTGCAAGAACCTTCCCACGGCAGGGCAAACGGCTCAGATGCTCCTGGCACAGGTGGTGCGTTTGCATGGCCTTCCGCGGGTCATCGTGTCAGACAGGGGCCCCCAATTTGTGGCACGCTTCTGGAGCATGTGGTGCAAGGCGCTTCAAGTGAAGGCCGCTCTGTCCACCAGTTTTCACCCGCAAACTGATGGGCAGACTGAGCGCCTAAATCAAACCCTTAAAAAATACTTGCGCTGTTTTTCTGAAGAGGCGACAGACTCGTGGGTTTCATTGTTGTGGTTGGCGGAGCTGTCATACAACAATACCTGGCACAGCTCTATTCAGGAAACCCCGTTCAGAGCCAATTATGGGTTTCATGCCTCAACGTTGCCTTTGGTTATACCCCGAGAAGTACAAGACCAGCCGGCGGTGAAGGAACAAGTGGACCGCCTCTTGCAGCTCCATAAGAGGCTACAGACCACCCTGAGGCGAGCCAAGCTACAGTACAAGAGGTGGGCCGATCGCAACAGGCAAGACGGACCGGATTATCGAGTGGGGGACAGGGTGTGGCTCTCCACGAAAAACATCCGCTTTAGGTGGCGCAGTATCTTTCATCCCCGATACATCGGTCCTTTCAAGGTGGTACGGAAAATCAATCCTGTAGCGTATCAGTTGAAACTTCCTGCCTCCTTGCAGATACATCCTGTGTTTCACTGTGGCCTTCTGAAACCGGCGAGGAACATCAGGAGCCGACCGACTCCGCCGATAGTACGGGAAGGCCAACTGGAGTACGAAGTGCGGCGCATTCGGGACTCGAAATTCAGGCAAGGACGATTGTGGTATCTGATCTCTTGGAAGGGGTATCCGTCCGAAGACGACTCCTGGGAACCGAGCTCGAACGTCCACGCCCCTCAGGCGGTGAGGCGGTTTCATGCCCGCAATCCGGGGAAACCAGGATCAAGGAGGCGCCAGGGAGGGGGACATACTGTCAGGGTTTGAAGACCAGGGCGCCTACGAGGTTCCGATTATCATTCAGGCGGAACTACAAGTCCCAGCAACCCCAGAGGAGGGGAGGGGCTACAGACTTTATAGACACGAACAACGCGTCAGGGCGTTGTTCGTGATTCTGGAACCTGGGAGCAGCAGAGGGCGTTCTCGCTGCTGCGGCTTGATATTCCACTCTTCCGACGTAGGAGGAGGAAGACCCGTGTAAAACTTTGAAGCCTGCTGTGGGTTCGGCAGGCACTCGCAGGACGTTTGTTCGGAACACTCCGGGTAAGATTGAGACTCGCTGAAAGGCGCCGGGGGAAGCCAAGGACCGAGGGAGTTCGTATCGAGGCACCCGCTTTGCCGGAGAAATCAGCAGTCAGTGGCAGGTAAGCCGTGGAGGTTCGCACGGCGGCCACAACGCTGAAAGAGACTTCCGTTTGGATAAAGATTTGGATAAAGAATTGTTATAGCTTTGATACTCGTTAGTGGCCATCTGGCAGCCATGTGGGTGGAGCCGGCCAATCATTTTTGTTTGTTGGGCTGAGGTCCAGAGCCCGTGGAAAACCAATTGGGGGGGAAAATAGGAAGCCCTGACTGAAAGGGCTCATTGCAAATACTTTGAGGTGGGGAACAACCTTTACAACGCAACTTTTACAACGCACTACCTTTACAACGCATTTTTTACAACGCATAATCCATTACAACGCATGACATTACAACGCATACCATTACAACGCATTTTTAAAAACTACCTTTACAACGCATTCCATTACAACGCATACTACCATTACAACGCATACCATTACAACGCATAATATTACACTACACTATCCAACACTTACTCTACTGTTGCACCCCCTGGAGTTAGAATAGTAATTTTTACCCCTATACTATCCAACACTTACCCTACTGTTGCACCCCCTGGAGTTAGAATAGTAATTTTTACCCCTACACTATCCAACACTTACCCTACTGATGCACCCCCTGGAGTTAGAATAGTAATTTTTACCCCTATACTATCCAACACTTACCCTACTGATGCACCCCCTGGAGTTAGAATAGTAATTTTTACCCCTATACTATCCAACACTTACCCTACTGATGCACCCCCTGGAGTTAGAATAGTAATTTTTACCCCTATACTATCCAACACTTACCCTACTGATGCACCCCCTGGAGTTAGAATAGTAATTTTTACCCCTATACTATCCAACACTTACCCTACTGATGCACCCCCTGGAGTTAGAATAGTAATTTTTACCCCTATACTATCCAACACTTACCCTACTGATGCACCCCCTGGAGTTAGAATAGTAATTTTTACCCCTATACTATCCAACACTTACCCTACTGATGCACCCCCTGGAGTTAGAATAGTAATTTTTACCCCTATACTATCCAACACTTACCCTACTGATGCACCCCCTGGAGTTAGAATAGTAATTTTTACCCCTATACTATCCAACACTTACCCTACTGTTGCACCCCCTGGAGTTAGAATAGTAATTTTTACCCCTACACTATCCAACACTTACCCTACTGTTGCACCCCCTGGAGTTAGAATAGTAATTTTTACCCCTATACTATCCAACACTTACCCTACTGATGCACCCCCTGGAGTTAGAATAGTAATTTTTACCCCTATACTATCCAACACTTACCCTACTGTTGCACCCCCTGGAGTTATAATAGTAATTTTTACCCCTATACTATCTAATACTTACCTTAAATGTAATTTAATATAATGCGTTGTAATGGTATGCGTTGTAAAGGTAGTATGCGTTGTAATGGCAATGCGTTGTAAAGGTATTTTTTAAAAATGCGTTGTAGTGTCATGCGTTGTAATGTCATGCGTTGTAATGGATTATGCGTTGTAAAAAATGCGTTGTAAGTGCATGCGTTGTAAAAGTGTGCGTTGTAACGTCATACATCCCTTTGAGGTGCATTTTTGGTTCCCAAGTACAAGTGTGGGAAGGAGATGTTTGTACATAGAATTGCCCTGCCATCTCAGAGAGAAGACTAGTACGACCAGAGTGACTACGTCAGAGAATTACTTGGCAGGTGGGAGGAAGAACCAGTGAGACCTACTAAGAGTAGATAGCCTGTGAGCGTTTATTAATTTCATGCCTTTGTTTTGCAGGTGTCCCTTCCCACGCAGCTCCTACCCTATCCTTCCCCTCGCCTGATCACCTCAACACTCTGGAGCTTCCGAATCAGAGTTTGGAGAGGTCGGGAGGGGGGCCCCTTTGAGCATCACCCAGATCCTGAGGAGAACCGAGAAATCGTGACATACGGGCCACTCTCCACTACAGGTTAGTGAAAGCAAGTTCCTGCGAAGGCTACTGTCATTCCCCAGTAGTATTCCATCTTTAATAGTACATGAGGAACGAGTGCTCCAGCACCTGAGACACCATTAGGCTACCACCTACCATGATGTGGTTGTCAATCTGTTCCAGGCCGGAAGCAATACTTACTCCAACAGTGATCACTGACTGCCTGAAACTGTGAGGGGCCCATAAAATTAAGTGGTTCTCACATGTTAAAGAGGATCAGCGAGCAATTGGCAGGCTAATCCTGTTTGTTAACCCACAGCGTATTAATGAATTGACTAAAATCAGCATGAAGACTGAACTATTAAGTTGCATAGTTGAAAAGTGGCTGGCGTTAGAACGAAAGAAGGCGACTGTTAAGGTATACCTTCTACTATGCACAACTCTTGGCATGGAACCATACCTAGCTAAAGTTCCACACCAGCAGAGGTTTTATCTGTTAAGATTCAGGCTTGGGTATGGCTAATTTTTTTGTAGCCTACCCCTCAAATGTATACATTACTAGAGATTTGATACCATGGCCAGGAGATTCCTGATCTCTCAATCTCAGCTGCACTTGTTTTTTTCTGTGAACTGTCCAAACAACAGAGAATACATATATTTCAAACCTCTTTTGAGGCATCTTAATATTCGTAAATGTCTTGAGGCACTGGAGTATCTGCAGTTGCTCCAAACTGATGAGGTTTGTCTATCAATCTAAGATTTATGGCCTCAGCAGTAAAGCAACACAGAGCAATCGGGAAATACATGGGCCTAAGCCCTAAGCCCTCCCCAAATTTAGCTAGGTTGAGGAAATCACTTGGGCGGTCCCTTCTTCTTTTTTAGTATGGTTTTAAGGTGCCATGTCTATTCTCTTGTTGTTTTTATGTGGTATGGTTGTATGGTTTTTTATTATTATGCACTGCCACTTTATATACTGAGAAGTATGTGATGCTGCAATAATATGTTATGTATTTTTAACTGTGCTTTTATAGTTTGTCTCAAACCGATTTAAGATAATTTGATTGACTGAGTGACTACTTCTAGAGATTGTATAGCTGGTAACTGAGCGTGGTCTCCATGCTGGAGTTTTCTCTTGCTTATTTCAAGAAACTAAATGTGATAATTTGTCTTGTTGGCTGGCCAAAGGGGCACATCTCGAAAGAGCCAGTTTCTGGACTCAAGACCTTTGGTCACTTCCTGATCTTTTTTCTAACCCTTCCCGGAGGAGCTGGACCGACAGCTATAGGGGAGATTGGCTCCAGCACACCGCTTTGACCGTCACCTACCCAGCCGGACTTCAGACATTTGTCTCGTCGTTTTCTCTGCTGCTGCCTCCTCCCAATGGACTTCCAGCTCTCGTTGGTCTTCTTGGATTTTGATTTTTATGTTTGCTAGTAACTCCTGTGCGAAATTTTGTAACTTGCAACTAGCTGTTTCCTTATCTAAAACGCTCTGATACCTTCAGGTCTAGCCAGCGCTATATAAAACTGATCAAATAAAATAAATAAAAGTGAATAGTTCAGTTTACAACCAGACATACCACATTACATGCATAAAGGATCAGGGGCTATTACACATTATCATACGGCCGTTGGTAGGGAGCCTCTTTACTTGCATGCAATTTTACAAAATGCTGCAAGTATAAACACAATTGTTAGTATCCAAATTGTTCTGCACAAGATATTTTGCTGGTTCACAATTCTAATGTCTTCCTTCTTTCTTGTATGGTTTAAGATCTTAAGCACTCAAGGTAAGTGGTAATTTACTTACAGCGCTGTGAGCGTCTTACCACCATAGATTGTTCTTGACTTGTTCCATGTTTTTTTGCATGGGCTAGAACATGAGGACTTGCGGCCGCAGAAAAGGATCTGGATGTGAGGACGTGACGATGAAGAGACGCTGCTCGGGTGAGTAATGGAAGAGTAAGCAGCTTCTAGAAGATGGGCGCGGCTTAAATAGTCTAGCGAGATTTGATCATCACACAGAATTTCGGTCTCAGTTTCTTCTGGGTATCAATGTTTCTCTGTCAGTGTACCTTTCATGCTGGGCTCCACAAAAGCCAGTTTATTCATTGAATGTGCGTCCTGTACCTCTAAGGGAGGCTCGATAGGTGCCATATTCTCCAGGGGCATTCACAGATAACTCTTGAAGGCCCGAACCAGGAAGGCAACAGGACTGACACCTGTGGCAAAAACCAACTAACTCAATAAACAATCAAAGTCACATTTCCAAACATCGCCAAAAAGATCTAATTCATAAGTAAGCATGTGCTAACTCTAGAAATTAAGCGGAATTACGCAAGATGCATCTTGCGCACCTCATGTCAGAAAAGTAAAAAATAAGAACTGCTAACCTGCTGAATACAAGAAATATGAATTCGGAAAAACCTTTGTTCTCATTAAAATAGACACTAACCTACAAGACACTTTGTTACACACTGAACCAAAACACTACACTCGGAATCTGTACAGTCATTTTTTTTTTTGTTGAATATTTTTATTGGCATTTAAACACTCGGAAAACAGTACAATCAGCGACTATCCCCTGTCAGGGCATGTCAATATACAATTACCATCGCATACATTTCCCAGCTATGAGTCAACAGTACATGGGTAAATCGTTGCCCCCCCTAGTCACCCTGCAGGATAATCCTTAGAGGCCCGCCCCCTGGCGTCCCCCCGTAGGCATAGTATATACTCGCAGGGCGCGGGGTCCCCACACAGATGGTACCCCCATGTAATTGGAGCCACCAAATAAAGTTCAAACTTCAAACAACCACCCCCTACGATGACCCTCCCCCCAACCCCCCCCCCTACACCCACCCCCCCCTCCGGAATCTGTACAGTCATGGCTTGAGATCCAGTGAATGAACATTTTCACTGTGGTAATTGTAAAATTTGTCCACTCACCAAGGCCACAAAGATTGTTCATGTAGGCTTGCGTACTCCTTGGTACCTTATTAGACACACTAACTCTAACACTTATAACATAATCTATTTGATCATCTGTCCATGTGGCCTTAAAGATGTCACCAAGAAAATGGGAAGGTTCACTTAAGATCAGTGCCATTCATTGTAAAGATGCACGATGAACCATTGTGTTGAGATAGCATGATTTTGAATGGGTTATCCTTGAAAAACTTCCAAATGGCAGGGTATTCAATCATCCCACCCAGAGACTATTTGAAAGGAACAGATGTAAATTTATAAACTTTAAACCCACATCACAGGTCTCAATTGAATGACTGTTAATGAACGTTCTCTCCTAGAAGTTCTCTTGATATGTGGCTCTTTATTGCCCTATGCCTCTGTACCTTGTCTCTTTCTGAAAAAATATTTCCATTTAATGTCTACCGTTTCGTAATAACTTTCATATCATATTCTATGCTTTGTTTTAAAATGATTAAATAGACCAATTTGACCACCTCTTTTAAACCAGGAACAGGGTTTTATTTTGGAAGTGGTCATTTACATTTAGTATAGACAGAAGTAGCAATACCACCTAAATACATAACAAGGTTGAGCGGAGTTCATCACGGCCCCCCCTTGTTACACATATTTAGTCATAGACTGTCTGTGTGTGATGTTAAAATGCCATTGTATTCCAACATAAATACATAATGAAGTGGAGCATTTTTTATCTGATCTGTGCCTCTTTACACTTTGTGTGCACGTGACATCACAAGTCTCGTCCATCAAATGTTCACAGAAGTGATGACACGAGCGGACAACAATGCCAGCTGTTACATGGCACAATGACTGTTTTTCACTGCATACATAATCATCCCAGACATTGGTTGCATCCCCCAGCGTGGGAGCGGTGAACAGGTTAAATGGCTGATGCTCATTCCTAATGAAGTGAGTAGGGCTACTGATTCCATTTTCTGACCATTACTTGGGTGGTTGCTAGATGTACTCTTAATTCTGTGCTGTTGTGCTCTTGTTTACCTCTTTCAATATTGTGCCTTATTCTCCCACAATGAGCTACTGACGTTATGGTTACGAGGTAAAATAGGAGCAAATATCTTGCTTTTACTCTATCACCAAACTGTTTTTTTATGAGTTTTAAATTTGCAGTGACCCACGTTAGTGGAGAATGTTCTCCTCTTGGTTGAATTAATGTTTCTTTCTTTACATCAATTGTTAACAGGAGGTAACACTACAAATGTGTTTTAACTTTTGTATCTTCAAAGTTTGTGATATAACTCTGTGTTTTTCCATCAATAGGTACTCATTCATTATAAACGGGTTTAAAAATAACTGAGTGTTACCAATCTGTATATACTATCTCTGGTTTCACACTGTTCCCTACAACTATACACATACTATTTATGATAGGGATAGAAAGTGGAATCCCCTGGTACTGAAGTAAGCCACTTTAGGTATTGGCTTAAACATATTGACCTTTTGATGTGGGAATAACAGAACTTTCTAACATCTGATTTTCAGTTTTTTTAACCCTAAAATGACACCATCAGTAAGTTTTGTTAGGCAATGTCAGGTACATAAAGTTTCTGAATACTGCTTTCTAAAAATGAATCTCCAAGAGAGCTCTTAATGATCCATTCAGGCACATGCTCTGTCCTGAATGAGGAAAGGACCTTAGTATGAAATATGACAACTGTGTCGGGTGAGGGTCCTTCTTCTTAAAAGGAATTGCTTCCAAGGGATAGTGTAGATTTGCTGTAGCTGTTTTCTTCAAAATATTTCTAGATATTTTGTAGAATATCTTTTTGGCCTCTACAGTTGTCTTTACTTTTATCCTGCCATTTCTAACCCAACTTTCCATGTCTATGCAGGGCAGAAAGTGATTAGTAAAAGCATGTGACACAGTTGTGTGTTACCGTGCTACATAGAGCAAAAGTAGCAGGGAGACAGAGACCTATGTAACATATGCCTTGATGCTTTGTTGCTAGATGTTGGTGCCTTGTGCTGTACATGGATCATGGTTACACTGACTAGCAGAACAACTGGCTGATTTTCCTGGAGATCTTTAAGATTTATAAACTGGTGTTAAAGATCAAAGCTACTGCTGGAGAACTGGATGGGAGAGCAGTGGCGACCATTCTTTACAAGAGGTTTTTTGAATGTGAAATAACCAGAATCACAATCTCGCCTTGTTTCCTGTAGTGCAGATCAATACGTATTCTTTACTCCAGGATCTTGCAAATGAATCAAAAGTTCACAGAAAACAGTTTATTTAGGTCTTACGTTAACCAAGACTTTTTGATTTTACTAAAATTATATGTATTATATACTTACTTAAATAGGCTTTCAGCCACCTTTCTTCATCCATTGGACTGTTGTTGTGTCATTTACATTTTGCTTCCAACCACTACAGTATAGAGCATGGGGCAATGGGTCAGCCTAGTTAAGCTACTAGTTTACTTCACTTTGAGTGACTACAATTTTCTATTTCACAAGGAGCACATACACACACAAGGTAGTTCCATTCAATGCCAATATTTTTGTTTTTACTATATAATTACTTTAGTGTTGTCTTTGTGTTTAGAGCGTGATGTAATAGTAGGATGCTTTTGATGTGAGCACAGGGTACAGCACAGCTTTCTCAAACCCCATTTCCTGCTAATGGAGTTGTAAATTCTTTTTGGAGTGGCCTTTGTTTATCTGACTGCTGCTATTTCACATCAGCTCATACAAACTCTGAATATATGCTCTATCTATCTTTTCAAACCTGACTGTCTTTCTTTCTTTCTTTCTTTCTTTTTCCTACTTGTTTTTTTACTTCTTTCTTTCTTTTTTCTTTCCTCCTTTATTTTTCCCTCCTTCTTTCCTTCTTTTTTCTGTCCATCTTTTCTTTCTCCTTTACTTCTTACTTAAAGGCAAGAGGCATGCAAACAATGCCAGACCAATCAAAATATTTAGGCCTGTGTTAGCGAAGACATTTTGGATTTTACTAAAACTATGCATGTAACATACATGCTTAAGCAGGGTTCCGTCATTCACATTTTTATTCCACCCACTCCAGCATCCATCAAGGGGCAATGTGTCAGCCCACTTCAGCCATTGACTGACTTCTCTTTGTCTTATGGCATTGACTTTTCAAGGAGCAAATCCATACATAAAGTAGTTCCCTTCATTGCTCAGAGGTTCTTTGGTAATGTCCGCTTTTTGGGATCAAAACAACATGTTTGCCTTCAGCCAATTTTTTTTTAGATTGATTAGCTTCTAGAACAAGAACTTTTTGCAAAAACCATGACAAAACATAACAAGAATTGGCAAAAGGCTAGCTGCCAATGCCAGACCTATTGACTTTGATAGTGCTTGTTTTCATTGTGACTAACGCACATCCATATGCAGCCTTATATGCATAATAGCAGTAAGAAAAGTGACTCTATTAAACCTTACCACACTGTTCAAGTTTCTCGGGGGCACCACTGTAACTGGTACCTAATCCTTTTGTAAATATTATAGTATTTTCAATATTTTTTTAGGTGCATGGTTTAAATACACTTATGTACAGTACTATGATGCCCTCCGGGGCTTAGCGCAGAATGCGGAATAAATAAATAACAAGACACATGTACATCTTTGCCACAGCCACTCTCTATATTCCCTCAATGCATGCCAACACTACCATACACCGTGCCAAGCACTAGAAGCCACAATTAAAGCGTCCTGTCAACAAGTTAATCTACATTTTTAGGCACATATTTATCTCTGTTACATGCTTTATGATAAATCCCATTCGAATTGTTTATATCTTATTTTAAAACAAAACAACAAAAAAAGAATTACATCCCTGGGGTTTGAACTGCGAATAGAAATACATGAGATGGGGACATTTTAAATGCAGCAACTACACACAATGCCTTTATTGCCACACTGATTCCTCACACTGTAGATTACACAAAGGCCTGGAGACTAATTTCAGCAACAGCTACAATTTACTGGCTATAGTAGCCCTCAGATGAATCGTTTCTTGCAAAATCAGTGGCAGCTTTATCCTAGCAGAGCAGAAATAAATCAGCGCTTATTATTCCGCATTCATTTAATTCTGGGACATTAGTCAGTGAGACCTTTCTGCAGACTTATAACCAGCAGCAGCAGTTTCTCTTTACGAGTGCAGTTGTTCATCCTAAATGAGAGCTAACATTAGAGCAAGGCAGAAGCTTTTGCACCATGATTTAAAGAAAAATAATATCAGACTACAATTGTGTTTGAAAAGTGCCCCCGCGTGTATAAATATAGCTGGCTCATAATGCTGCAATAGGCGGATAACTTTATAACTTGTGGCGTGTTTTATCTAGCTGTCTTGGAAGAGCTTCTCCGGGCGCACAAATAATATCCGGCTTTATCTGGCCTCTGTTGCGCCTCCTGTTGCTGCTTTTCAGTTGTGAAGAAGGGGAAAAGACACAAAGGAAATATATCAGCCAAGCAAAATACATGATATGTACCAGAAACTATGAAATCTCAGGCTTGATTTAGGCTTTTCAGTAGTAGGGAATCCATCTGCACAGGTGACATAGGAATTACGTGCGCCACACTGGTGGTGGAAAAACTACTGTGATTTAAAGTGTCTGTAATGGCAGTGTAATTTTTCTTGAAAAGGTTTACAATCATTAGGAATCATACAGGGGTAGGGTTAGAAAAAATGTAGGCTGGAATCCGTGATTCTGGCTGGTTATTGCAGCCCTGCACCATGCAATTAGGAGTTTTTGGCCATAGAATGAAATATAACCATGTTGACCGGGTCTAGGGCGTGGCTTGGTGCCGACTCAGGATGGCCGCCTTTCACAGAGCTCCTTCACGGCCGAAGCGGAGAGATGGGCCGCACTCTTCCATTATCGTTTTTCTCCATGCGGGCTTAACGGGACCTGACGGGGGAATCCGCACAGCAGCTGCAGGTTTGTGGGAGGCGCTCTTTTATGCACTTCTGAAGCATTATCTCTGCTAAATATGACATGTGCGCTGAGGAGAAGGTCATGACCATCATTTTGTTTTTCATCTCATGGCATTGTGATGGCGTACTCTGCCCCTATTTGCCACAAAAAGTTCTGCATCTGGACTAAACGTTATGGAGCATTGAATATCAGTTTTGGCTTAAATTTGTCTTCATTCTTCCCCATTTTTGCTTTAAATAAGGAGAATATTTACTGAAACCAATATTTTACATTTGTCTCTCATTTGCTTCTGACTGTGGTGCTTTTTCTCCTTCACTGGATATTTTAGCTACTTATGGGCAGACCAAGGAACCTGCAAATGATCACAAACAAACCTCTGACTTCCATGCCTGGTGCCAAAAAATATCTTCCAACCCTTTCTCTGTACTGGGGAAATGGATGACTCTGGAGGCACCTGTCGGGATTCTCCCACCAACATGTCAGATGCTCACTCCACATTTACGAGTAAACTACCCTCCAAATAGCCAGCAGTCTCTATTGCTTCTGCACATAAAAGAGTAAAAGAAATCCTCCCTCCCCCATACACTCCACTACCATGGTCTCCATGGAGCTTTTACTTGAGGAAATTCTAACCCTCTAACCTTTCATGGAAGACATTAACAAGAAGCTTAAAACGTTGGATGAAAAATGGTCTTACGAAGACGATAAGGTAACTCAAATGGAATGAAGGGTTGAAGCGTTTGAAGATACTGAGCTGACTGTTAAGTAACTGCAATCTGACATATTGTTTTAAAAAACATGCTGAGGATGTAGAAAATCAAAACAGGAGAAGCAACCTGTGCATTTATGGCCTGCATGAAGGAGTAGAAGGTTCAGATCCCACATCCGTTTTCTAAACTTTTCTGTCTAAAGTTTTAGACTTACCTAACGCCCCTCTTTTGAACATATAAATAGCACATAGACTTGATCATTCTCCTCAGACTGTCTCAACTTCACAGAAACCTAGAGGAGCAATCCTTTATTTTTAAGAAATCTTGGATCTCCTTAAAGTCATGTTACATGCTCCGGGTCCAATCTCTTCTTTGTAAAAGATTTTGCCAAGGCTACATCAGACAGACAAAAAAGATTTCTTGATATGCATCCAGGTCTCTACTTTCTCAAAGCCAGATTCAGTTTATTTCACCCATTTTTATTCAAAGTAACACACAATAACAAGATTACTACCTATGAGGATCACTGTCTACCTCAAAAAGATATTTCTAATTTCAAGGGAGAGGCAATGGACACTTCCAAATGTAATGCTACCTGATATGTTTCTATAGCTCTGCCAATATTTTTCTCACTTTTATACTCATTAGTAGATATGTTTTATTATTTTCTTGCATCTTAAGTGTTCTAATTAGTTTTGCTATGCTTATCTCCTTCTTTTAGGTATGTCCCATGTCTCATTAGGATTCCTTGGATATTGTTTTGTGTGGTTTGGTCTCCTTTTTCTCATCCATTTGGAGTTAGGTTGTGTCATCTTCTTTTATGGTCCCACCAACTTCATCTTTTTGTTTGTTATATAGGCATGTCCTTTTTAGTATTTTTTCTAATTTGATACTGTTATATCTGTCACAATTCCTATTGTTTCATCTTTCACACTTTTTCTTATCTATTGTTTAATACTGTTTTTCTCACGATTTTACTCAATCTTTTCAATACCATCCTTTTTAACTGTTCTTTCTTTGCTTATTTTTAAATTGTCATTTACACGTTCTTATTGTTTTTCACTTATTATTAATATCTTTTCCAGTTCATGATGTCTTTGATTCCTTTGACATGGTCTAAAGAATTGTTTCACGAATTGTTAAAGGTTTAAGCTCACCTATAAAGTTTCACAGGGTGATAACTCATATTACTAAACTAAAAGGTGTTTTATTGCAAGAAAGTTATGTACCGAACTAAGAAATCTTTAAACCTAAAAAAACTGTGGGTTTGACACAGTTTTGTTTACCAGGGTACAGAGAAACGTAATGAAGCGGCTATTTTATGTCATAAAGACTTAGATATTCATGTTTTCTCTCAAGATTCTGACCCTATGGGATGGTGGGTAGCTGCACCCTTGACTATTAATAAAATACTTATAACTATCTATAATATGTATGCACCCACTACCTCAGATTAAGGTTTTTGGCCCAAGATCCTATCTAAACTGATATCGTTGAATGTAGATTATTTAATTATGAGTGGTGGCTGTAATATGGTGATTGACCCGATTGATTAGCAATTACGAGTATGACTGGTCTAGGGCCGCCTCACTTCCGGTGGTGATCTGAGCACTGCCACCACTGTGGGTCCACCTGCAGTATTTTGATTGTGACGGTCAGACCACCACACAACCACGGCATCTGCTGGCATTATATAATGGATACTGGATATAATCTGTTGATCTTGTTTTTTATCACATTTCAATAGTACTGTTTTTTAGCAAAGATATTGTACCTACATCATTTTGTTCTGAATAGGATACAGTGAGATTGTCTTTTTAACTATTTTTCTTACTCTCCTTTGCACCTTTATTATTTCTATAACTATGTTTTAGATTACTATAGGATCTCTATTATTCCATTCATCGTATGATTTCATTTTATGTATTTTGCAAACTCAATTACTAAAGAAATCTTATCTTTGAAACTAAAAAAAGGAGCACCAGGTCCTTTGAAACCTGGTTATGTCAGATTCCGGACTCATTTCTTCTCCTATTTATCACCTACTAGGTTGCAGAGAATGAGTCATGGTGAAGAGACGGAAGGTTGTGGGCTATGCTCTCCCTTTCTCTGGGTAAAGCAGGATTCAGACTGCTTCATGGCTCCTGCCTAGGCCCACACTTACTAAACTAGTCACTTGTTTTAACAGAGTGGTATCCAAGCCAGAGATACCACTACACTTGACCTATAATCAACCCCTTCTGCCCTCTTCATGATTTGGCTGGATTCAGGTGCTGTGATGCTAGGGGCCTGAAATTCCAAAATATTGTGTATTAATATATGTATCATTTATGTTTATTTGTAATATTTTGTAAATATTGTAATGTGTTTCTTGGTGGGTTGTAGGTTTTGTAGTGGAATAGGTTAGGGAGTCTGCTCAATACATATATTTTGTATTCCTTTTTCAGTTGTTAGGTGGTTGTTTTATTATTTCATTTGTCGATTAATTATATAATTATTTAATTAATCCAATAATATATTTTTTATGAAATTGTTTATTTATGCTTTAAAGTTGGCTTTCAAATTATATAATTTTTTTGAGCAATGTGTTATATTATTATTAAAATCCATGTTTATTTGTTTTTATATATTATTTTATTGGTGAGTCATTGGGTATGTAGAGGAGTGGAGGGAAGTGTTGTTGACTATATATTTTTTCCTTTTTTTAAAGTGTTTAATTGATCAATTGATTAATTGTGTACATTGATTAAGCAATTCCTTATCATGTTTACATTTTTTGTTTGCAGTTTTTATTTATGTCTTTGTGCTTATATTTTTTTTAATTTTCTATTTATGTTAATATTGTTAATATTATTATTTTATTGACATAATTATTGATATTTACTATATTATTTTATTGGTTATTTGTTGAGTTTTTAGAGAAGTATGGTGGGAATTAGCTTTAAGATAGAGGTTCTGTTTTCAATTAAATACATTAGTTAATTAATAATTCATTATATTTTTTATTTGTTTTTGTATATTTGCTAAATGTTATTTCAATAACTTTATTTTTGTTGCTTGTTTTTCTGGTACATTGTTGGCTATTTAATCATAATGTTATGCTTTTATATATTTGTTTAATATGTTGTTTACTTGATGGGACGTTGATTGTGTATAGGATTTTGGTTGGTGGTGTTTTTAAGATGTATGTTCTTATTTGATATTTATTTTATTACTTATGTTAGTTACTTTATTTACTGGATATTGATGTTGCACGGAATGCACTGCTTACACCGTAAGACACCAGTGCCTGTGACAGGCCTGCTTCCTGTCTTACATGTTCCAGCTAAAAAAAATATCCCCAGAGTTGGCCCTCCATTACAGAAAACACCTGTTTATTTTGGTGCAGACCGATAACGCATTTTGGGTTTAAAAAGCCTTTTTCAAGTAACGTGCCCTATAACTCATAGACATAAACAAAACAGTTAATTAACATAGAAAACATACTCGATCTGCCCACAGAAATCAATAATTGTGCACGGGGTCCTGGCTCATATAAATATATATAATTGCCATGTTGTTATGATACATAAGTATATCATAATTTACAATCAACTTAGAGTGTGTGATAGTTCAGCTGACACCAGTATTGCAAAACGCTTGTGTTTAAGCAAGCGGCCACAGTGCTCGGGGTTAGGAAAGGCATTGGTGTTTAAACCTTCAACCTCAATTGTAATAGTAATGGCCCTATTGCAACAATTCACCCATGATCACAGTTTCAAAGCTCACTAAAATATGCATAACTTGCAGTTCCTAATTTCAAGTTAGAAACGCTCTTATCTGTGTCCTTCAATAATACATGATTAATTCCAAACTACATGATTAGAGAGCATTAATGTGGACCATGCTCCACTATATAAATGTCCTGTAGTAAAAATGTAAAAAGTTTAAATTGAGCCCCAATGGGCATATTCTGTCATGGTACATGTTAATAAGGAAGGGGGTGTATATACAATATAAACACATCAGCATCTTTATATTTTCTATAATATGAATGTCCAGTGTAGATAAAATGTTTTAATCTAACCCCAAAACTTTATGGGCATAATCTCTCATGGTTTCACTAATAAGGAGCTGGAGGGGGTGTATAGACCATGGCATCATATACACACATCTTTATGTTTATACGTCCATAATATTGTGGTATGTAATGTCAGACCTGAATTCATGACTCACAAGTTGAACTGAAATACCATACAGGAAAACAGCAGTGAAAGGTATACACATTGGTATGAGAAATCTAAGTGTATAAAAAATACGGAATTCAAAACACAACAAGAGTCTTATGTGCAAGATGCTTAACATCAATCAACGGTCATATCTTATCTGGGGGCACATGCATCAGGCTAATTACCGGTCGCAAACGGACCGGATCGGCCCCTTTGCGACCAGTAATTAGCATTTTGGGATGCATCAAGCCCAAAGCCATATTTTGCGAATGCAGTTAGGGAATCGTAATTTGCGATTTCTTAAATGCAATGCAAGAAGCATTCTCAGAATGTGACTTTGCATTAAAGAATAGCAAATTACCATCAACTTCAAGTTGATGGTAATTTGCAATTCCTTAGAAAAATGCACAAAATTGCATTTTTCTTAGTGCCATGTGGCACACACACATGCCCTTAGGCCAAGTGTGCGCCACATTTGCACACATGCCAATTTTGTGGGTGCATCAGGGCGGCCTTTTGGCCCCCTGGCACCCTTGAAATTGTATTCGCAATTTGCGATTACCTATTTGGTAATCGCAAATTGTGAATGGTTTCCCATTCAGTCCAATGGTCCTCTTGGCCCATAGGAATGAATGGGAAAACATTCCCTAATAGTGAATCGCAATTTGTGATTCGCTATTAGGAAACGTGTAGGAATCACTCTTTTTTTAGCGAAACCTACATGCATATGCAATTGTGATTACTTAATAGCGATTCCTTAATAATCGCTATTAAGGAATCGCAATAGCTCAGCTTGATGTATGTGCCCCTAGATGTTTAACCAAAGTGTATCTAGTGTTCATGTCCAATCAATGTTAAAAATACTTAAAATGTAATATATCACCCATTATCCAATATATACAGCTTGCTTTTCTTCCCTTTAAAACCATTGGGATGGTTGGTGTCAAGTTTCAAAATCCTGCTTGATTTTACGATGCAAGGTTTTTTCTCTCGATCTCCTCCATATGCCATCATGAGGATTCTATCAATGGCAAATGAACTGATGATGTTCAGATCAACTATTTTGCTTTTCTGCAAATTGTATTGTGACAGGATATGTCGCATCCTGATTCATTATGGTCTGAATGTGTTCCAGCACCCTTTTTCGTAGTGACAATTTGGTGGTTCCTACATATCAAAGTCCATACAGACATTCATGTATGTACACACAGAAGTCTGAGCCACATATTAGTTTCACAATTGTTTTAGTTCTACTTGTTGGAAGTGAAAAATCCTTTCCATTTCTCTATATTTAAATACCTTACAGTTGCTACAACTTTTAAAACCTTTGTCATGGTCCAGGAAAACCTCCTGTTTAGATCTCTTGAAATGGCTAAGTACCAAACAATCTATAGACGATTTCACCTTTCTCAAATAATTGAAGGATGAATGTTGATCAGGGAGCCAAATAGGGTATCATATTTTAAAATCTCCAAATGTTTGTGAATACTGTTAGATTGATCATTGAACTCTGTAATCATCCTAATCTGATTGTTGGGAGTGTCTTTTTTGTTCCTAAAGGGAATCTGTACCCATTTTTTCCCTTTGGCTTTCATGGTGGCTTCATGTAACCCTTTTATAGAGTTCCCCATTTCTTAACTCCCACTAAGATGGTACTCTCTTCTTTTCTGTACAATTTTCAGTATTACAATTGTGTTTGGCCTGGGGTAATTCCCCTTGGGGGATGCTCCATTTGAGATTGGTGGGATGGTGACTTTCTGCCTAGAGAGTAATGTTTAGCACTGTATCTTTTCTGTCTTGTGGTGAGTTTGTTATTTTCTACCACCAGAAGAATGTCTAGATATTTCATTCTAGTTTGTCAGTCTAATATGTGAAGCTCAAAGACAGATAATTCTGTTTTTGTGAACTTGATGGCACTATCCCTTTCACCATTCCACATTAAAAAAGGCTGCAACTATATCTTATCCATGAAAGGATTTGTGATGTCCAGTGGGCATGTTTTTCTGTTCATACAACCTACTCCTCCCAGCAGCCTACGAAAAGATTTGCAAAGCTGGAGGCGAAGCAGGTGCCTATCACTGACACAGACAGTAAAAAGTATTATCGAAGATGAAAATATTTGGCTGTAAGCAAAGTTCTATCATATTTTATAACATCATGGTGTGGTCATACAAACTGACTGGTCCTCCTCTCAAAATGTGTGACCTCCTGATTTTGCTTAATGGATTCTTAAAGCAGTTTGACATATAAGGTAGTAAGAATGTAGCTAGATTCTCATTTGATATTGTCAATCCTTCTCAGTTAAATCAGTATATTCCTTGCAGTATGAAGGCAAGGTACCGTCAAAGAGAGCTAAAATGGTTGAGGTATATAGCAGTGTTTTTTAATAGTCACCATTTGAGGAGACTATAGGCCTTCTTGGAAGTCTAGTGGGTGCCTACGAATATTGGGTAACAAATAAATGGTGGGCAGGCATGGTTTGTCTATATTTAAAACAATGTACTCATCAAATGAAACAAAGCAAGCAGTTCAAATTCTTAACATTTTAGATTGCTTGACACATTGTGGATTTGCACTTTAGGGAACATTTTAAACTGTATAATATTACTTTAATAGTGGCACAACTGTTTTAAAATTGTTTATCTTGTGGGCACTTTATCCTACCAACTCCCACTTTTCGGTGAGGGGAAGGAAAGGCATAGGTGGTGTGGCCATGTTAAGAGCCAACCCTTTTGCCATTTATGTCTGCCATTTTGGTAGGGGGTCTAGTTGTTTTGACCAGTTTTGAAACATCCGGCCCAACTATTTATTCTCCACTATGGATGCGCACAGAGTGCACGCCGCAGGTGCACCAAAGTCAAGCCTATCTAGTGAGGTAGGCATTATGCTAGCCCAGGATTTAGAGGCTTTACCACTAAAACAAATTACTACGAGTCTGACCGATAGACATGGCCATTTATTAGACCCAGTTCTCTCCAACCTCTGCAATCTTAGTCCTGGAGACGCTATTCCTATTCCTTAGTCAATTCATTTCATAGTCCCAACTATGCTTGAACTGACGAATATGAGCTTGAAGAGGCTTCTGTATTATGAGTCTAGAAGACCCTAGTCAAGAAACAAAAAGAAGGCCCCCTGGTATCCTGTGGAGCTTTCCATAATGAACGAAGACACTAAGAAAAAGGAACGGGAATGGAGATCTTGAATCCCTGGAGGCAATTCTTAAATCTATTAAGTCAGGGTCTCCATTAGACCCTCTCCCTCCAGATTTGGTTTAAAATTTTAAAAGGTAGACCCATACTTACCACTATGTTAATGGATGTTTTGAATCTCTCGTTGGAGAGCAGTCATATTCCCATGGCCTGGAAGCAGGCAGTAGTTGAACCTCTTTAAAAAAAAATATGGCCAACCCCACTTCACTAAAAAACTTTAGACCTTTTGCTTTTCTCCCAGTGGCTAGCAAAGGTCTAGAGAAGCATGTTAATAGAATCTATCTGCTTATCAAGAAATCCATAACATCTTGGACACAATACAAATGGGTTTTAGGAAAGGGAGCAGTACTGAGACTGCTTTACCTGTGGTCAATAAAGAGTTAAGGAGGATACTGGACAGGGGTAGCACTGCTGCCCTTCATGTTAGATCTGAGTGCAGCATTTGATACAGTTTCTCACACCACTCTTACGCAGACGTTAAAGGAAGTGGGAATTCAGGACTGTGCTTTAAATTGGCATACAGCCTTTTTGGCAGATAGACATTTTATGTTATGTCAGAAAGTCTTTTCTTCTGATGTTTTTTCACTTACCTGCGGAGTGCCTCAGGGATCCTTCCTGAGCCCCATACTTTTCAATTTGTATGTACTCCCCCTGGCAGAGATCATTCAGTCATTTGGCAGGGACCTGAGGATGACATGCAAATTATTATGGCAATCAATCTCATCCTTAATCGTACCCGGCCCCAGCTTGGCCAATTCTTAACAAAGGACACCGATTGGATGGTTGTAAATGTGCTCACATTGAATGTCGGAAAGAATGAAGTCGTGATTATGGAAAACAACCCCTCAAAATGGCTAGAAATTGTTTGGCCGGAGCAATTAGGTGATCGTCCCAAACCAACATGAATTGATGACAGGTTTATATGGAAAATCGGGCCCGCAAACTCTCAGGAATCTGCTTTGGCATCCTTGAACCTTGAAGAAATTTCTAAAATGGCTTCCTCTGTCTACGAAGAGTGTGGTGGTGCAGAATATGGTCTGTTCTAGGCTAGATTAAGCTAACAACCTCCACATTGGAAGTCCTAAGTATTTTATTAAAAAACAACAGGTAGTCCAGAATGCCGCTGCTAAAGTTTATGGAAAATATCCAAATATCAGTCAGCAAGCCCGGCGTTGGCAGCCTTACATTGGCTGCCCATACAAAAGAGGATTCAATTCAAAGAACTGTGTATAACTCATAAGATAATTCATGGCAATAGCCCTCTGATAATTTCAAATTTGATCTCCCAATATGCACTTAACCAAGCACTTCAGTGCCTCTCTCATGGACTTCTGAAACTCCCTTTGATCAGAAGAGCAAGGTTCAGGGGGAAGTTCTTTTTCTTATTGTGTACCAAAACTGTGGAATGGCCTACCTACATCACTGAAATTTGAATAGTCAGAAAGAAAGTTCAGGAAACTATTGAAAACATATCTGTTCTAGATTGGTTGCTTGTGCTGATTTGGTCCAAGTTAGTGAGTTAGAGCTGAGGAGCCTTGACATGGTAGCCATGTACTCTGAAAAAACCAAGTAGAATAGAAGAGAATATAAATTAAAGCTTCCTCTTTCTATCTCCAAAGGGAATCACGGTGCGTGTGTATAGTATTGCAGTGCTCTGTCCCAGAAATAATTTATAACAACTGCTTCTGATCTATAGTATTTAATGTTCATTATACCCATATGTTCACCTTCGTTTGAAGGTTTCACAATTATGTCCAGGTCCATATATACCTCATCATGGTATATGTGGCTTTGCTTTGTTCTAGACTCAGACTGTAACTGGTGTGTGTTGTTAGGTGGTTTAATAGTAGGTGTAGGTAGGTACCTACCACTAGTTCTAAGGCCCTAATCACAATATAATGTTCAGTCAAGGTCTCAATAAATTATTCCCTTGCTCAGCCCTTGATAACTGGCTTCAAGCAGGCAGGCTTAACATAGCAGAGAGGTGTGTAAAGCATTTAAAACCACCAATACATTAAGAGCCTGATTCCGAATTCCACAATGCTGGTGCGGGCCGCCACACCACCACCCCACTCCAGGACCGCAAAAGCCATTCTCACACCGCCTGCCAGATTCCGAGTTAAAATCAAGTAGATGGTCCTTCGGCGTCCGGCCCACGGTGCTGTCTTTCAAAGGCTCATAGGAGAGTCTTAGAAAGGCAGTACCATGGGACAGCCACGGCATTTTCCAGCATGGCATGAAGTGTTAAGTTCATGCTATCCTGGAACTGGGGGCGCATACAGACAGGGGCACATCATATGTCCCCCTGCATGCAACCATGTGCACAGAGGCAACAGAGTCCCCTGTAAGGCCACATAGTCAAAGTTTCAGGCCAACTGCGATGGAGCATGGATCTGATAGAATGAGTAATAGGGCCCGGTCAAGTTTTTAACATCTGACTTAGTCATCTTTTTGGGAGCTTTTTCTCTTGACGTCGAGCGGGTCTCCTACGTAGGCTGGGTTTGGGTTCGACAATGGTGGCTTGCTTCAGCGTCATGCCTCAGTCGGGGCAAAGCTGAATTTCAGGCAGTGGCCAAATCCTTTAAAGTCCAGTTGAAGGTGATCAGCTAGTTTCTTCTTGGTATAGATGATGCATGTGGAACTCTTTTAACCAGTTGCTTTCAGGGAGTCCATTCCTTAAACTTTTCTTGCAAGGCAAAGTCCTTTTTTTGCTATAGTTCCAAAGTGTGCAGCAGGTGCCGTCATTCAGAGTGCAGTCCTCTTGTTGCAGGCCAGGTGTTTCAGCAAGGCGGTTCTTCTTCTTCTTGTTTCTTCAGGCAGTGATCTGAGTTACTGTACAGCTCTCCCATAGTTATCTAGATTCTGGCCTGCAAGCAGGGGGTTCCCTGATCAATGGGGTGCATGGTGCCACCCTAAATGATGACCATTTACCCTGAAGTGTGCCAAATTCTTGTCCTAGAAAGCACTGTTCTTTAGAAACCAAAATGGAGAAAATTGCCCCTGGAGCTTAAGGTCTGTCTAACCCAACTTACAGATGTGGCTAACTTTCCCTAACTCACCCCTCCTGCTAATTCTATAGGGGTTCCCATCTGGCTGGGGGCGTGGGAAGTGGAGGTGGGCCTGAGCCCGATCCCACGTGTCTTTTCTTCTTTGAAGACCAGTTTGGCTACCCATGCACCTTCCTGCCTTTTGCTCTACAGCTTGCAGTTTTCCTCCCACCAAATGTCTCTGGTTTCTTTCATGTCACTTCACATATTATCAGAACAGCTTGGCTCAGTCTGTCAAAGGCTGGTCAATCAGGTGAGGCCACTCTAGAGCTGGATTTAGGCACAGCAGAAAAGCAAGTTTTAGAACTTGTTTTCTATTATAGTTATAAGAAATCCAACATTGGCACGTTGTTTGATTTATTCTAACTATTATTTAGACACCTTGAAGTATCACTTTAGGTCACTCCTGTCAATAGTTAGGCTTTAATAACATTTAATAAAGTCTTCCTATGTTAGCCTACATAGCTAATATACTACAATTGGAAAGATATGAAATTTGCAGTTTTTACTTCACCTGGGCACATAAAATGTCTCTTATAATGTCCCTGCCACTGAGGATCCCAGGGGTGACCTTAGGGGTGATGTATATGTAAAAATAAGGAAGTTTAAGACTTTGGAAGTGCCTATAATTCCGATCTCGAATTTGCTTATAATTTTAATTTAAAATCAACCTGCAAAGCAATGTTAACTTTTAAAATGCCAGCAGGACACACAGCAGTGAACACTTAAGTGCATTAAATCTGTTGGGCCTCTAAACCTACATGCCTTACCATATACCAGGAGCTTACAGTTAGGTTCTCATATGAATTGTGATTACACCTAATTTCCATACAGCTCTTAAACAAAGCACTGGCCCTGGCCCTGGCCCTGGTTAGCAGATCCCAGGGCACAATCAGAGTCAGTAACCAAGTTCAAGTTTCAAGTTTATTTCTTTATGACCTTGGAACTCCAAAGAGATCGACATAAACTGAAAGGCCAACAACATATATATAAAAAGAAATTGTGCAGCAAGGTTTCTACAATCAACAAGAAAGCTGACAATAAAAAATCTCCAAATACAAAACATTAAAATATTTTATACAAAAGGAAAAATCAAAATATCCTTTATGCCCTTAATACTATACAACATCAGGTAAAACCAAAGTTAATAATTGCATCCTTCATATAATGTACGTTAATACAAATTTAAAAAAAACACTTTAAAAAGTTAAAAATCCTATGACAAAGCCTTTCATTTGGTGGCTCATAAATAAAATCATTTAGTGCAGAGGTCGAAAGAATAGATAATTGTAGACAAATTGGTCTCATCCATTTACGCCGATACAGTGATAGGGCGGGGCAAATAAATAGAACATGGTTAACGTCCTGGATGGAATTATTACACAGATTACAAATCGGAGAAGAACCATACCATTTAGACAGTACGTTATTTAAAGGAAGCATACTCTGCCTCAATAATAGCCAAGAGCGGCGCACTACATGGGGCAGGTTCCAGGACATATAAGACTGTACTTTATTTATCACACAGGAATCTATAGCCGGGTGGATACCCCTCTTTAAAATACGAGCTTCTCTATCCCCAGTGAAGCTTAATTCCCAAGCGGCCTGCTTCAATGTGGACCTTAGTTGATATGGCGATAGGGTGAAAAGCAAAGACTCATCCAGTTGTAGCAAATCAACGGCAGTTCTAAATTTTTTAAGAATTAATGACTGTTCCTTTAAACCTTCTAATATTTCTTTCTGAATTAAAAATCTTAATGTGCCAGGATCACCCTTTACCAGGCTTATAACCCATCGCACTATCCCCGCAAGACCCTGTACCTAACTACTTCTTAAACCAAATTCTAGCCTTAGTGCAGCCACGGGGCAAGCAGAGTTGACTGAAGCCAAGCTCCTTAACATTTTGCCCTCTGTTCTATTTAAAAAAAAATAAAAACATTTTTCTACATCAAGCAATTCAATACCATACAACAGTGAAGCAGGAATTTTGGCACGAAAGGCCTCTAATAAAAGTGCAAAGTGTCTTTTTCCAGTAGATCTATAGAGGGAGCCCAAGCTTTTCCCCTGTATAGTATTTAGGCCTGGGCGAAAATTTTGTTCCATTCGCGGAAATTGCGATAATTTGACATTTTCGCGTTCCGCGGAGAGCGCGAAAATGTCAAAAATTCCGGTTTCCGCAGCTTGGCGATAATTTGTTTCTTGCCCGCGCTATAAAATAATACATTCTCGCGCGCGCGCGATCGCCTTACCTGAATCCCTGCGTTCACCGACAAGTTTTCTTCATCCGGTCGCGTTCTCCATGAGATGTTGTATTGTTTTTAGCCATTTGCGCTGTCTCGCGACAGTTCGCGCCCGCAGTGACGTCATGCGTCGCGCGATCACGTCTTTCTTCTCGCGATCATGCACCGCGAGAAAACTCAAAACAAGATGGCCGCGCCCGCAAGCAACCACATGGGTAAGTTGGCGACCCGCAACCATGCAGAAAATCTCGCGAACATGCCGGAAAAAGTCTTCCGCATCTTCGCGATATTTCCACTTGTTTGCGATAATTTTAAACATTTTCGCGATAATTTGCGAAAGTTAATTTTGCAAATTCCGCCCACCCCTAATAGTAGCTTTACAGATGTTATTTTCTATATGGGCTTTGTCACTTAGGTTGCCACACACTGTTTTTCCCAAGAAAACATAAGATTTTACAAGTTCCAGTTTTTGGCCACCCACAGACCATACAAAATTCCCATTCTGCAATTTTTTTCTTCCGTACATGCACATGATTTTACTTTTAGATATATTCATCTTTAGATACTGGGCCTCTGCATATTTATGTAGTGCCTGCAGACGACTATTTAATCCCCTAGGCGTTAGATCTAATATTATTATGTCGTCTGCATAAAGTAAACAAACAATCGGTTTTCCCCCCAGTAATGGGGCAATGCCCTCACTTTGAGCCAAATCGTGAGGAAGGTCAGAGATATATAGGGAGAAAAGAACAGGAGCCAATAAACATCCTTGTTTTAGACCATTTGCAGAAGGGATGGTTTGGGAGAGACCTCTTTCTCCTCCCATTAGGACTCTGCACCATGTGTCCATATGAAGAACACAAACTAACTCCAAGAGGATGGCCGAGTTACCTAGGTCCGACAGTTTTCTCCACAGCAGGAGGCGATCTACTTTATCGAGTGCTGTGGAGAAATCTATAAAGGCTGTATACACCCTTCCTCCTCTAACTTTAACATATTTTTCGTTTATTACCTGAAGAGCAGTTAGGTTATCAATTGTTCCATGCTTTGTCCTAAACCCGGTTTGTTCCAACGCTAAAATTTTAACCGCATCCACCCAATCATTTATTTGGATCAAGAGGCATTTAGCAAAAACTTTACCCACTGCGTCAAGAAGTGCAATTTGACGATAGTTGTGTGGGGCATCTCGATCTCCTTTCTTAAACAGAGGGACTAATATACTCCCCTTCCAAGAGTGGGGAACCATTTTGTTTGCATAGCAATACTTAAACACCGGATAAAGATTTTTACTCCACAGTATAGTATTTGGTTTTAAAACTGTGATGGGTAATTCATCGTGGCCCATTGCTCCGGATCGCCATTTCAATTTCTTTTTCAGATGGAGTTCCATATGATGAGGGGTCTTCCTTTGGTGCGATATATGTAATTTCCATTGCATTATCTGCACATAAATCCTGAATAATGCTAATCCATTTATGCTCCTCTATGGCCACAGGGCGTGGTCGAGATCTAGCTCCACATCCCTCCCCGATAAGAGACCAAAATGCTCTTACTTGGCCTCTAAAGGCTGCTTCTCTCAGTTTGATCCAAATGTTATCTTCCCTCTCTTTTCTTAACGTAACCACCAGTATCAGTCAAAACATTAGGCTTTTAGTTTCTCTGAGTACTTTAAGCTCTTTAATAAGCGTGTCATGAACGGTATCAGCTGAGTTGTGTAGTGTTTTAGGATTAAGGATATTCCTTGGTTTGAAACCCTTGTGTGAAGAATATCAATACAAAAACCAATTTTTAGAATTGCATTTCTTGATGATTTTCCTTAGTCCGCATTCATGTTTCTTTCTAAGTTGTAAATATTTATAAGATCCTCAGCATTATAATTTTTAACTGTAGATGGATTGTATTCAATGTCTCCCCATGAGATCTATCCTTACTAACTTAAGTTTACATTCAAGAAAAAATACATCTATCCTCACTTGTGCATAATCAAAAGTAGTTTTGGGGCAAAACGATAGACCTCTGCAAACAACAAATCTTTTAGTCTAAGTTAAAGTTTAGTATAGTAAATTGATAATAGTTTTCTCATCGGTTCTGTCGTTTACTAGTCTTTCTTGTTGAACCTGAGACTACTATCTGTTTTATGGGCCCTCTTGCCCTACCTCATTGTTATGTGCGATTTTTGGACCCTCTTTCTTTCTTGTCCCCTTTCTCTTTCCCTCTTGGGTTGATCTTGGGCACTTTTAAAAATTGAACTCTTCTAAAAAAGCAAGGGGTCTTTGTACTCCAGAGGGTGATGTAACCATTTCTTCTATTCCCAAACTTATTTAAGAGCTGATTTCTGCTGTGGTTGCTTCCTGTCTTACGTTATTAATTATGCACTTAAAAATGTATCTTTAATTACTTTATTAAATATAATTTTAATCATGAATTCTTTACATTAACATATTGACAAATAACATTTCAATAATTGTTAACTAAATATTTAACTAGATATGTATTTTACCTTGTTGTGAAGGGATGGGACGGTAATAGTATACATAATATATTCAGAGGTAAACTATATCCCCAATCTACTTTTGGAGTGCAAATACTAAATACCCCCCCAATAGTACAACACTTTCCAATATTTGTAAAGTTGAAGTTGAAATAGTTAATCTGCTCCCAATTCCCAAATTTTCCCCAATGTGGCCATGATTGGTGTGGGAATAGCAAATGAGATCCCTTGGAAGTTCAACACTTTCTCCAGTGTCACTAAGATTGGCTTGAGAATTTACATCTGTTCTCTTCAGAGTAGACCCGGGCGGTAAAATGAATTTGCAGAATTTGGGCACACCGTGCCCCGCCGAGGAGCACATAGTTCCTGAATTCCATCTTACCGGGAGCGAAGCAAAGTTTTTTTTTCTTTTTGGCTCGAGATTTGTTTTTGTGCAACTTGGGCCGCTTTTGCGATAGTTTGCACTCGCTTGCATGGCTTCTGGCTGCGCCACACCAATGTAGTGGCAATCACCATAATGCATGCTCTGCTCAAGCAGTGTTTGTGCTCGAGAATCTGGAAAGCTTTTCAAATTTATTTTTTTCTCCAACGGGGTGTTGGAGTTGGTTTTGTTTTTGTGTGAGAAGCCTTTTTTTTAAACTTCTTTTTCCAACTGGAAGTGCCCCATAGACTCCAACTTCCTGTTTCTGTCCAACAGGCTCCTCCGAGTGCTTTTCGCATCTCCTGGTTACTTTTTGGAGCTGGTAGGGCCACTCTCCTTATCTGCTACATAAATACTATTGGATTTAAGGAATTTGTATTTGAAGTATTACAAGTAAGTTCAAAAACTGTTGTAGAAGGGCGTTGTTTGTTTGATTGGGGGCATGCACTAGGATGTATTTGTACTTTTATTCGATTTTTTAAAATGATTATGGTGGATGGCCCGCATTCTCAGTAGAGGCCTAGGCATTTTTTTGCATGTAATTTTTCTTCTTTTGTAAAAGAAAAATGTTGCACAGTTTACTACATTTTCTCTATGTTTTTTAATAAATTTGCAATATTCATTCAATTAACTATAAGGCCTAGTCTGCCAATGGGCCTTCCAACAATTGTGTTTGTGGTGTCTGTTGAGTAGAAACATTATTTAGGCTATGGATGGCTTTGGATTACATTAGAATTTTTTTTTTTAGGGGTGTTTCAAGTTTGTTTCTGCAAATGGTATATTGGTGGGGTAATATATTCATGCGTTGGTAGGATGTGTATAGTTGAAAAAATGTTAACCCAGTTAGATTTCATTTTTGGCAATGCTGAATTAATGCTGTTTTTTCCAGTGTTACCATGCCTCCTTTCATTGTCTGGCAAGTGTGTGAGTGTGTTTGCATAGGCCTTTATTTGTCTTTGTTCCCCATGCCATGGGGTCAGGGGGCATTTTTTGTGTAGTCGGTGTCCATAGGCCTGTATTTGTTCTTTGTTTTCCATACCTCCTGCTTGTTGTTGGACCTTGAGGCTGGCGGCAATTTAGTGTAAGCAGCCAGTGTGCTTTTGCAATTTGCCATGTGTTCTTTGTTTTCCATGCCTCCTGCTTGTTGCTGTGACTATGTGGCTGTTGGCCATTTTGTATAGCCAGCTAGTGTGCTTTTGCCATAGGCCTGTATGTGCTCTTTGTTTTCCATGCCCCCTGCTTGTTGTTGTGACCATGTGGCTGGCAGCCATTTTGTGTAGCCAGACAGTGTGCTTTGATTTTGCCATAGGCCTGCATGTCTTCTCTGTTTTCCATGCCGCTGGCTTATTGTTTGACCATGTGGCTGACGGCCATTTTGTGCACCCAGCCAGTGTATTTTTACCATAGTCCTGAATGTGTTCTTTTTTGTGTCCATGCCCCCTTGGTGGTTGTTGTTGTTGTTTTTGTGACCATGTGGTTGGTGGCTATTTTGTGTAGCCATCTAGTTTGCTTTTGCCATAGGCCTGCATGTGTTCATTGTTTCCATGCCTCCTGCTTGTTGTTTGACCATGTGGCTAAGGCCATTTTGTGTAGAAAGTCAGCATGTTTTTGCCATGGGCCTGCACATGTTGTTTATTGTGGCCATGCCTGCTTGCTGGTTGTTGATGTTATTGTGACCATGAGTCTGGCGGCAATTTTGTGTAGCCAGCCAGTGAGCTTTTGCCATAGGCCTGCATGTATTCTTTGTTTTCCATGCCACCTGCTTGTACCATGTGGCTGGAAGCCATTGTGGGTAGCCACTAGTGTGCTTTTGCCATAGGCCTGCATGTCTTCTTTGTTCCATGTGCCTTCTTGATCAGTGCTGTTGTTGACCATGTGGCACTGGCTGGCAGCCATTCTGTGCATCCAGCCAGTTCGCCTTTATCATAGGCTTGCATGGATTGATGATATATCAGCTTAATAATATATATTTTTTTCTTTTTTAATTTTAATTTGTTTCTCTTTTTTCATTTTCTTTTTTATTTACTTTTCTTAGTTTTATATTTTTCACTTTTAATTTTAATTAAAAAATATTGTAATTTTTATTTTTTTATTTTAAATACTTTTTTGCCATTTTGGCTAAGTCGATCCACCATCCATCCGCCATAGGCACACAGCTGCAAAGCAGCATTCATTTTTTTAGGTTCATAATTCCATTTCTGTCTGGACACCCTGGTAGCGGTGGATTATAGAGTAAACATATTAGCATCAATTTGCGTTATGATGATGATTATTTTATTACCCCCTGGACCACATTGCCTGCCATAGGTGCACACTAACCTCCATTTAATGAAAAAGATTTCTATTCTATTTACCCATTCAGGTTCCTGAGTGCCACAGGTGTCGACTTTAGAATATATGGAAATAAATGAAAAGCTTTATCATTTTGTATATTCTGTGTTATTTCGATGGGGAATTATGGTATGGTGGTGTGGTTACCTAAGTAAACAAAACAACCACACTAATATTGGCTTTGTCTGTACTAATTCAAACTGAAAACAGTGCCATGTTTCACACAAAGGTGCCTATTACAATGTTGGTTTCAATTCTGATCGCCTGATCTTGATTCAACCGGTCAGAATTGAAACCGGCCGGCCTGTAATCCAAATAGATGGCGGTTTACGCCGTCCGGATTACGAATCCGATGCACGATTTTCCGGCAGGGTTTCCATGCCGGCCTTTCCAACATGGAAACACTGTCGGAAGTATGTTTGTGGGCCCGAAGCAGGGCCCCTTTCCTCTGCAGCCTCTGGTTGGTGGCCGAGGGGGCACCTAATCCCTGCACCCTGTGGCAGGCACCTTGAGTCTACCACTGCCTTCTTCTCAAAAGTCGCTTGTGGAAGTGACCACAGAAAAGATGAAAAACCAGGCTGCTATTACAGGCATATTTAGGCATGAGGGGCCATACAATCGCAACCACCCAAATGCACGTCTGTACAATGGGAAGATGGCAGAAATGTTGCCTCTGGACCTCCTCCCTTTTTCTTTGGTGGAAGGAGAAGGATTCTTAGAATTTGTGGCAGCCATCTGCCCAAAATGGAAGATTCTTAGACAGACTTTTTTTTACAAGAGTTGCTGTTCCCAGGCTGCATCACGATGTGCTGCTGTTGGTTGAACAAGCTTTGTAGCAAAGTGTTCTCCACACTATCCACCTGATGACAAACATGTGGACCAGTGCTCAGGTAACTGATTACATGTGCATCATTGCACACTGGGTCTCTTTTGCGGGGATAAAGCAAAAGATATCTGACCCTGAAGGCCCTGAAGGAAGTTTTAAGAGCGTTCGGCGGCATGCAACAGTGTTCGTCATGGAGAAGTCACTTACAGTGATAAACATCCTGAACACATTTTCCAGCAAGGTGTATGAATGGCTGCAACCAAGAGGTCTCAGAATTTGGATTTGTTGCCATGGATAATGGCAATAACATAGTCAAGGCCATGTCAGATGGTGGCTATTTCAGGGTCCTGTGTTTGGTCCATTGCATCACCCTAGTGGTGCAAGACTTTCTCAACAAAGAAAGCAAATTCAGCAATATACTGACCATATGCAGAAAATCTGCACTCATTTCAGACATTCTTTTAAAGCCTGGAAGTAGTTGTGGATTATTCAGCGTGCTAATAGAGCACCAGTTAAAGCCCTGATACAGGAGATGGCAATGTGCTGGAACTTTCACTATTACATGTTGCAATGTCCGTTTGAGTGGTAAAAACAGATCAATGACTTGCATTCTAAGAGGAGGGATGCAGTTGGGAAAGCTATGACCATGGATGTTGACCAATGTGGCCTAGTCAAATGCCTGACACAGATGCTGCTCCCTTTTCAGGTTTTCACGTGGGAAGTTAGCAAGGAGGATAGCACTATGGGACAAGCTATCCCGTTGTTGCATCTGGTACAGGACCAGGTAAAGAAGATGTCTGGATGGTTTGCCTCTGCAGATGTGAATGAAAACACAGAATCCCATGCATTGGTTGAGAGCTTAATCCTTGGCTTGGCTTGGCGTGGTAATACAAGGCTGCAACATGACATCATCTCAACCAAACAGTACATCTGTGACACACTACTTGATTCACAGTCCCAAACAAATCTGCCACCTTTCATTCCTTTTTCTGTAGGGGATAATTCAAAATACAAGAGGTAGATTGTTGAGCAAGCCATAGACCTGGAAAAAGAATGGCAGAAACTTAGACTCCAACCCCACAGTTCTGGGGTGCTGCCTTCAACTTCCAGAGTGGGCAGTCTTCTCTCACAGCAGCCAACAACACTATCAACCATAACACCGACAACAATAGCAACGGAAGGACCGGACCCTACCTCTGCATTGTGTTGGTTTCAATTGGCAGGGCTGAAGTCCATTGCTGAGGTGTTGGCAAAAGAGGTTGAGCAAGTGGCAGCACCAATGACCATCCATAGGGTGCTCCAGGAGGATCTGGATGATTCAAAAAAGGTCTATGTGGAAAAAAAAACATTGATATATTGGTATGGAAAGATGCATCAATTGCCAGAGCTCAGCAGGCTGGCAATAAAGTATCTGGCTTGTCCTGTAGCCGGGGTTTCTGCTGAGTGTGTGTTTGGTGCCGCTGGTGTAGTTATCACAGTGAGAAGGACTAGTCTCTTGCCTCAAAATGTGTAAAGATTGACTGTGATCAAAATTAACTAACATTTCATACCATTGAAACCGTATTATTTCTGTGTCAGATTCATGCTGCCCCACCTTTTTTTAGTCACACATATTGCCAGATTGCAGTTGGACAAGTGTGCATTGAAGACAACTCCACAATTCTTTCATGACATTGGATACAATGCCTGCCCCCCTCGCATTCCTATTCTGTTTTGCATCACTGAACACTAGCAGGGCTACCCCAGAAATCATGGCTTAACAACAGTGCTAATACCAAATTCCAATGTGGTGCCTGCATCAAAAATTAATACCTACTACCTAACCTACACATGCATGCATAGGAAGGGGTAACTACAACTATTACACCAGTGTGTGAGTAATTGTGTGAGTGATGATTGATGATTCATTTGGTGGCAGACAGTGAGGGAGGGTGTTGAACCGTGATTTAGGAACTTGCTTGAGAGGATTTGCAATGTTAGTGGCCTGGATGATGGCCAATCGTTTTTCCCCTAGAGGTGATTGGCCTCTACAAACTTACTTAGCAAAAATTAATTAACCTATACAGTCCACTCCCGTTATCTTTCTGTTTTTTCATCACCTTGGAGGACTGCCCCATGAGATCATTTAACTTTCAAGAGTGCCAAATTCAATGAGTGATCTGATTATGAGTGATTGGAAATGATGATTGAGGATTCATGTGGTGGCATACCAGGGCCGGCTCTAGGGCGGTGCGATCGGTGCCACCTCACCAGGCACTGACTCGGTGTGGGAGCACTATTTTCATCATGTTAAGAGTTCGTAATGCGGCATACATTGTCCCAGCAATTTTCAGGCATCAATAAAAATGAGAACTCCGGTTCTTCCTGGAGAGAGACCGAAGTTTTGTCTAGTGAAAGTTTTGACACATCATAGCCCAGAGGGTTAATATGCCTGCTTCAAAAAAAGTGTCCCATTCACATCACAAAGTGCATATAATATAAATAGGTTAACACTTTTGTGAGAGATCCTTTTGTTACTCGCAGTTTATAAGTTAAAATCCAAATATAGAGCAGTAAACTATTAACTGCCATCAAAGAGCTGCATGCAAACTGCAAGGAAAATATTAGAGCTATATATTTTTTGCCCAGTCTTTGGTTGTCCTAATATTTCCCAAGTGGTTAATTTGGGTAGAAATCAATTCCTATTATTAAAGAAAACCCCTAACAATGGTGTTACATTTTAAATTCTGGATTTGTGCTTATCCAGTCCAAGGACTCTCAAACCATACTGCCTACCAGTATGGATTAATTGTGACTCCTACTTCTTGTAGGCCTCTGTCTTATGTAACATTCCTATATACTAATTTACACACCGATGATTGATTGTCTCTGTGCAATGCGTGTGTGATGTAAAGTGTTCTGACATCTTAAACTGGTATGAGTGGTGCTATAAAATTAAATGAATCTAAGAGGCAGTGGTTATTGAAACTTGAGGGGCACTGTCAAATTATGGTAGTGAGGGAATCCATGACGAAGGTGGTCATTGGGGGGCGTCAACAAACATTGTCGCACAGGAAGCCACCAGTTCTAAAGCCGGCCCTGTGACAGACAGTGAGGGAGGGTGTTGATCAATAATTTGGGAACTTGCTTGAGATGATTTGCAATGTTTGGGGCCTGGATAATGGGTGATCATTGTTTCTCTGGAGATGATTGACCCTTTGACACTTAGCCAGATTTACTTGCAGGGTCTTCTCATTTTCTCTAGTTCTTCAGAGACTAGAACAGTCACTTTTATTTAACAAACAAAAACCTATGCAAAACACTGCAATTCTGTTTGTCTACTTGTTCTTCAACAGCAGTCTACACGTCTGTCTTGTTCGGGTCATGACTGGTCTGAGGCAGAGTTACTTGGACTCGGGAAGAAGATGGAAGAACTCAGGGCAGGAGCCATAGTTCTACCTCCTAAACAGCTAGAAGCAAGATGTTATCAACTTCAAAAGTGAGTCTGAGGCCTAGTACTCAGCTATTTAGAAGGGAGACAGGTGCGTTGATTTGTAAAATGCCGCTGTGTGTTTGTGTGTATGTGTTGCACTGGTTGCAAAAGTGAAATTCTGATTCCCCTTCTTGTTTTTTTTTTGCTCTGCCTTGGAGTCTTCTTGGTTCACTCCTCATGAAGCTTACCTTCCTTCCATCCTTCTCCTTGACTCTAAAATACAGTTTTTGTTTTACAATCGGCACGCCTTCTAATCTCCTGCACGAACGAAAGGCAAAAGCTGAGCTTAGCATTCCTGCTTACCTACCAGACCAGTCCAGACAGGCACCAAAGAGTGATGGTCATTCCCGAGGAGAATGCAGATTCACCTGTTAATTTTGCAATACAGGATCATTTTTATTTTAACAATCATATTTGAAGAACTGGGTGGGTAAGTTCACTACCAAACTAGAAGACAGAACATTTATATATCTGACAACTTGGGTCTCAGGGGTAGAAAGACTGTTTTCAATGCATTTAACTGTACTGTGTTATACTCATACCTTCATTTCATTTCACAACAGGTTGACAAACTATGTGCTACTCATTGCCCATATTAATGTTGCTCTTGTGTAGTGTTTGTCTTTGTCAAACCTCTTCCCAAATCCCCTTTCCCATCCATTCATCATTACCTTTTTACCCAGGGCTGTGTGATTTATTGAGGCGTGGCTTAATTTCCACAATCAATGGATCACACACTTGTTGGGACAGTTGTGTTGAAAGCAACACCAACTCACTGCAGAAACTTCTAAGCAATAGCATACACTGGCCCCATTTACCCACCTGCGTATAAAAGTGATCAATATTTCAGATATAGATCGTCAGCATCATCATTCAGGCCTCGTGTTGCGTAACAGTAAGCACCTAACCTAAGATTGTCCACTCCAGAATTTGAGTGAATTTTTATGACTAGAGGTTTTAAGTTACTAGTAGCTCCCGAGTGCTGAAGTTACTACTATTGCAATTTTTTGTTATTTTTATCACTATCAGGAATTCTTGTTGTGTCATCATGTAGTAGTGTGGTCTCAAATTCTTTGTAAAGCTTTGATATCATATAACCTACCAACTCGGTGTTTTTATTTCCATTTAGTTGCCTGTGATGGCTAATCCTTTCGATTAATCCATCAGTTGGAGCTCAACTGGGTGGAAGTGGGACCTCACTTGTGAAGTTGTGATGCCTTCCCTGTTATTGCTTTATCAATATTCAGGTAAAACAACTATGGAGTGAGGTGAACTAGTTAAGTTAGTACGTAACTAACTAACTGTTCATGCAAGAAATCTAGGTTGTTGTATATAATATAGTCATGACAGCATCCCCCCCAATGGTCAAGATAGTTAGAGAGATACAACTCTATACCTAAGCGGTACATGCTTAGAAGCACATAAACAGTCTGCATAAAAACTAAAGGCAGCAGAGCAAAGTAAAACAAACTACTTCAGACATAAATTTTTATTAAAATAAGGTTTCCCCTTTCTTTGTTCCTAGCAAACCCACCCTTTCCACCCAAAACAGGCCCACCCTCCCCCCAAACAAATCATCCAATTCCCAACTAATGCCACAAACAAATGTCCAAAGATAACGAGTCCAATGCCTGGTCAATTCCCAATTCACATCCTCTCCACCCACAACAAGTCCCTCCCATCTAAACTAAAAATGTAAAAAAGGACTAAAAGAAGGCATTGTCTTTTGGGGTCCAGGCTCTGCTCCATCATGGTGGAAAAGCATTTGTCTCGAGGGACACTTAGCAACGACTAGTTGAACTGCAGCGTGATGTAATAATTTCAATGCTTTTGCATTTGACTCGTGACGGACACCTAGTAATGACTAGTTGAACTGCAGCTCTTTGTAGAATTATTTTGATATTGGATACTATAATATTCACTGCCCACTGCTATTCTCGTCCCATAATGCTTTGCAGGGCCTTTGGTTGGGATTGTATTTTTGCCAATAACTGTGCTTGGGGTGGTCCTAAGAGGATGGGACCACCACTGAATCGTTCAGCATGATGTGCTCTTTGTGTTCAAGGCATCTGCTTGGTCCTCCCCCTAGGTTAGGGGGACCCCAAAATCATCACCTCTCTCATTGCCTGATATCTTTCATTTTCAAAGTTCACTTTTGTGAATTGGATATATGCTTTTTAGCATGTAAAGTTGCTTTATCAAAGCATTTGTGGGTGAAGTTTAGTAGCCGACTCAGAGTTTTTGCCTGAATTACGTGGTTTTAATGGAATGTGTAGTTAACTATTGTGCTAAATTCACAAAGCCATGTTCACTGGTGGTAAGTGCGTAGCGTATTTTTTTCTACTGTCTGCAGCTGGACAATTATCTATTTTTAATTCTGTTGGCCCTCCTTTTCCCCAAATACTTCTCTCCTTCTACCCTGACTCCAAAGAGGCAGATGAGTAATAAATAAGATAATAAGGCATACATCTCACGTATGAAATGTGGGTATTATTATCCTATCTGCCGTAAGTAGAGGTTGGGGAAAGTGAGGCACTGCACTACAGGGAAAGAAAAGGGCTATATAGGTTGTACTTGGCATGTTCGGCACAGCGTATCCCATACGTCAAACATGACATCACATCATGTACTTAATCCCAGTTTACTCACTGGCCTCACCTACCACCACATATTATTTCCAACAAATGTTTTTGCTGGGCAGTAAGGAAAGGAAACTTGACTTACTTTACTGCCGGGTAGGTTAGAGGGATTCGTCAGGTACGGTAAAGCTTTGATATAGAATAGAGTGGTCGCTACACTGATCATCGAATTGCCATCTTTGGCTTATGCAGTCACTGTACTAGTCAATGGAAGCTGAAAGGGAGAAACCTAAACAGGCGTAAAACAAATCTGTTATAGGAAACCATGAAATATATTTTGGAATCACTTCTAATGGCTATAAAATCAAATGTGGCACATGCCGAGAATGGCTTTTTAAATGTTTTGGTAGGCTGGGATGGAAGAACTTAGGAAAAAATAAAGGAGTGAAATACTAAGAGGTGACTGAGTGGACAAAGGAAAACACACTTTGGGTGTTTGGATTGCAGTGAATTCAAAAATTTGTAAATGCTGCATTACCTGAAGCAGACACTCATTGCACAGCCAATATTCCAGTCCCAAACTGAACCACACTGCACTTTGGTCATAGGTGGCAAAATGCCAACAGCGGGATGGGGGGTGATGAAGGATGGGTGGGATACATCTGCCTCATTTAAAAAATAAAGTGAGTCAAGGGAGTTGAACAAAAAATACCCGCCACTTTTAACCATAGCTTTGATAACCCTACATAAACAAAGTAAGAGAAGTAGGTATGCAGCAAGCCCCTCTCCATGAGAATTGCTGGCTTGCTTATTCATCCAAGCAATCTAAATATTTATTGATCCTTTCATTCTAATTCACTCATAGCCACCATGATTAAGCTTTACTTTTTCTCATCGTCTTTCACCATAATTCCCAATCCATTATCCATCCATTCAATATCAACCCTTTCATCCAACCATCCTTTCGCCCATCCATTCCTTTACCCACCCACCACAATCCCTATCGCCCACCCACCCATGCACCCTTTCACCCACCCACCCGTTTACTCATACACCATTTATCTTTCTTTTAACCTTCCATTCTTTCACGCTTCTCTGAAGCCATCAACACTCATTATGTGAGCTTTTGGTGAGTTGCAGATAGAAGAGGACATAATAACTCAACCACCGCTGCAGCTGGTAAAGGTGGGAGGTTCACGGTCATGAGCTGACGACGCCCTGGTACTACAAGCTAGTGAGTTTAATATAATAGTAATTGTCAATAAGTTAAATGATGTGAATTACCAGTGCCCGCCCCTTCTGCCGTTTCTCCCCTTCCAACTGAGACTCCTCCTGCAGTGGCACCACTTGAGCCGGCATCACTGCTGGCTCTGTGTGGCTAATATTTTAGATGGCAGATGCACCTCTCCTTAATTTTTTCAATCAACAAAATACAACTACAATACATCATCATTGCAGTTCACTTTGCACTGCAGTATCTTCTAACTAAAAATATTACTCTCTGTATTTGGTTGGTTGACAATGTTAGACAAGCCAGGTAGTGAATCCAACCAAAACAAATGTCATAATAGAGGGACAGAGCTATAACCTATGATGATCATGAATCATGATGACTCACATTGAAGAAGCACAATGGAGGGGATGGAATAATGGTCAATGAAAGACGTATGGTGTTGGTTGGCAAACACAATCAGACCTAAATCATTGCTTTCAGCCATGTATGCTGCACCATAATGGAAACTGCTGGTATAGTGTATAAATGAATGAAACTGCAACCAACATTGGGTAGGGGGTTCATGATCATGGCTACTCGCTCGTGAACTCAACTGTTAGAGCATGGGCAGGAAAAAAGAAAGCCTTCTCAACAGACATACATGGTGAATATTATAATACTAGCTTACTTGGGCCTGCAATCATCACAGTAAACAGTAGAGCACCAAAAACGTGTTTCTCTTAGTCTTACAGTACCACAAGATATATAGGAGAGAGGGAAAGATTACCAACAAAAAAGAAGATAAGTGAACTAGAGACTAAAGAATGGAAAAAGTCAGCTACTAAAAAAGAAAAACATTTAATATAAAAGGAAAAAAAGATTATGAAGGGATAACAGGAATGAAACAAAAATGGAATCCATTTTGCCTTGCAAAAGTGGGTTTGTATCCCATCCTCATCACTACGTGGAAGGAAGATGGCAGGTAGGGTGTCACACCAACTTTATTTCTCACCAGCAACACCAACCTCTAGACAGCAACTCCCATCCTGGAACCCAGCACTAACATTCCAATACCCCAAGATTCCACCCTAAGCCCACAGCAATCCAACATTAGGGAAATAATAATAATAAAGGACTTACTGGGGTTAGCATAAGCCTCGGCAGCTGCCCTTGTGGTTGGCACCTCCTGCTGATCAGCTACTCCCAGACCCTGAACAACATTCATATTTTGCCCTTGTTTGCTGATGTAAGAAATGAAAAAGATTAAAAAAAAATAGTGATTCAGTTAATCTCCACAACATTATTATGACAGGCAAACACAGTCACTTGTACTTCTCTAAAACAGACCACCTATAGTACTATTTATGAGTCTATCGACTATTGTTGGGCTGCCCGTACTAATCCTAAAATCCCTATTCCAAATTTCCTTAATAAAAACTACATTTGGAACTAATGCATTGCAGTGAATGATCAATGATTCTATTCTCATTTCTCAACTCCCTTTATGGACCAACTCAGGCTTCCTTTTTTGCAAGGCATAGATGCACACCACACATCGCTGTAATATCTTGGAACTGAATGAGCTACATAAACAAAGTCATAGAGAGAGCGCTAGCTCACTGCTATCACTGATTCACTATGGTGATAGGACAGTCTCCAATGAATTCTTAATTAATCAGCCAAAGCGAGTGCCAATGATGAGTACAATCAGGTAGTGCTGATCACCTGCCTAGCAGAAACCGAGAACCTGAACCACATAATAATATTCCAATGTAAACTAAATATAACTTAGCTAAGAGTGCGAGCAGCATGCTATTCAGAATTTTTTTTTTTAGCATTTTATAACACATGCTAACCTCTTGGTGCCATTAACACACGTTTTGGAACACGAGGAAGCTCTTCACTTTGCCTAATGCAACGAGAATGATGCACCGGCAACCTCCACCCTCCATTGGAACTCAAAGTTCCCGCAGCTGAGTTTTTTTAGCCACTCCGTGGAGTTCCGTATTATGCAACTCTGCAAACTCTGCCCGGGCCTACTTCATAGTCAAAGACTTACACCAGCAGTGGCGGTGTATCCATTAGGGGCGCTGGGGCATTGCCCCACCAACCGCCCACGCCCCCACAGCTCCCTCGGCGGCTGAAGTAAACTGACAATGCATGTCAGTCAGCATGACGCCGGAGTCATGCTGACTGACATGCATTGTCACTGTTAGGCCAGGGGTGGCGCCGAGCGCACAGCAGGCAGGAGCACAAGTGCGCATGCCTGGGTTAGGTCGGAGAATTTTTCCGCCGTGTCCAGTCATGCGCACTAGTGTTAGCTGTGGCTGGCGGCTGCGCATTAGGAGAGCGAGGGTTGATCAACACGGCAACCCTCAGCCTCCTAATGGGCAGGTGGGCGTCGAGTAGCCCTGCCCCTGCTAAGCCAATCCTTGAGCAGCGCCAGTATTGGCTGAAAGGGGTGTGACGTGACTGTTCCCAGTTCCTGTTCAGAAGGTGCCAACGCAGACCCGGTGAGGTAAGTTTTCTTTTTGTATTTTTTTTAAAATGCAAACTCCCTAGGCCCCCGTGTGACCTCTCTCCTCCCCCCACCCCCGCGCGACCTCTCCTCCCAGTCCCGTCCCCCCACCGCGAGTATTGCAACTGCGAGCCGCGACTGCCTATTTGGTTAATTTGACAAACCCCTCTCACAGTGTATCCACTGAAGGAACATTTGAAGCAGCTGGTCGTATTCATTTTTGATTTCAGAGGTATTTCATGGTTAGTCTAATTACATCATTGCCAAAAGTATTCCTTAAATAAGTGGAATACTTTTAATAGAAAGCGGACATGGCGCCGCGATGCCATGCTAATGACAATACAGCGCTATGCACACCTGGTACCATAACATTTACGCAGCCTGCCATTCTTCACCCTTGCTTGGTGTTTAGTTTGTGAAGCTATTTCCCAGATTGCCTGAACGTGCCTGGAGTAATGCATGTTGTAACTATCCTTGATAAAACATGAGAAGCAAAGGTGCAGACTTGTGTAGACAAAAGTGGGTACGGGCAATTGTTAACATATTATGTGGAAGGGTTGGGCGGATTTGTTTGTGAATACATTGTGCATCGGCTGAGCTTCGAGACACTAAAATACTCTGTGTCAGGTGGTACTCCTTTAAAGAAGAGGCAAAGTTCAGATAGGCCATGCGTCAGAACCTGAAGAGCAGGTTCCTTGACTGACAGCCTGGGTGGGGTACGGATGCCTGTGCTGTGTCCGGACTCAGAAGTGGCTGCATCCGGGGTTGAGGCACCTGCAGTTCATGCGCCCGGGAGTGATGTCCCACCTCAAGGTTCTGGGACTGGCTCTGCTCGCCTCAGGTAAGTGTCATCAAGGGGCTTCTGGGAGCAGTGTGACACGGTAAAACGTCAAGGGCTGGAGTTAGATTTGTTAGTGTTTTGAACAATAAAAGGTCACTGCGTTTTGGTTGCTTCCTTTTGAGAGAGATCCCGAGCACCTGTCCGGAAATGAACGTAGGCCCTTCCTCGAATGTCTGTTTTTTTAAGGTGACCTGTTGGCCAACAATACGTTGCCTTCTGAGTCTTAGAGGTTCAAATTAAACGCTGCAAGTCTGGACTAACCCTGGGCGTAGTTCGCGAAGTAGCACTTCGCGACGCTACGCAAAGTGCAGTTTGCACTACGCGAGCTACGCGTAGCACTTCGCGAACTGCGTAGTACCTTGTTCGCACTGTGCCAGATGTCGTTTTCAATGATTGCACAGTGCGGACAAGCAACCGGTACTGTGCAATCATTGAAAATGGCATCTTGCACAGTGCGAGCTGTAGTTTTCTGCTGCTCGAGTAGATTTGTACTCGAGCGGCAGCTTTCTCAACGCGAACTGGTAGTTTCTCATCGCGAGCGGTCGCGAGCATACGCGACCACTCGCAATGAGAAACCTGACCTCCTCGCGTTGGGAATCTCACCGGGAGGTTTATTTTCCATGCTCGCGATCGCCAACTTAATGTTGCTGATCGCGAACAAGGAAAAAGTCTCGCCGGGATGTCATTTTGCTTGCTCGTGGTCGCCAACTTGATGTTGAGGACCGCGAGCAAGCAAAAAATGACCGCAGCACTACGCAACACTACGCTACACGTGTTCGCACTGTGCTAAGTGCAATTTGCGTAGTGCGAAGTAGCGCGAACTTCGCAAACTACGCGAGCGTAGCGTAGTGCTTTGCCCAGGCTTAGTCTGGACTCAAACCCCCCACGATACAAAGTGTTTTATGTATTTAAAAAAACAGGACTGCTTATATATGTCACCTATGGCAGCGTGTGACAGGGGTCACTTCGCACTTAAGTTCACACCGGACTTGATATCAAGGTTGGAGGAGGAGGGGCTCGGAAAGAGTTTCTTTGAGCTGTGGGCCCTTACGAAATTAAGTACTCCCATGTCATGTATGACATTTTTAAATGGTACTGTAAGTTTAGGTTTGACTTTGTTAGCTCATAAGTTGAAAGTAAGACTAAGAGTTACAGAAAGCAATGCGCTGTTGCGGGGCCAGCTGAATGAGCGCCACACTTCATATAGCCAATTGGCTGTCTCTTTTTGTGTTTTCCGGTAGACAGCGATGACAGGCTTCAAAGATATTAGGATTGAGAAAGGGTGATATGGAAAAAAAGTTTTCTTTGCGCTCCAGGGACCATATCATGATGGTCTTTTTCGGACCAACGCAAAGCCGAACCGAGGGCCTATTTTATGTACCTACAGGACATTAAGTGGATTTATATGCTGGCTGCTTGTTGTCCCTTTACACTGCTGGGGGATATGGGCTCAGTTGGAAGTGAAAGACTCACAGGTTTTGGAGACCTCAGAACTTAACACGAAAGAGAGAGCCCTTACAAGAGCCCCCACTCCCCCCATCCCCGACGGGAGCAGGAAAGAGTTAAGATTGAACAGATGCTGAAATAAACGCCTGTAATTGTCCTGGGTGCATGTCACAGTATTTAAGTCATTGAGAGCAAGCAGAAAGGTTTCAACAAAACGCTTGTGAGTGTGACTGCAGGTACCAGGTCCTATGACCCCACTGCGGTTGTAAAATATGAACGTGTTTTGTGTAGCGCTTTATAACTCACATATCTATTTTCTAGTCGCTGAAAACAACAAGTGTTACTTTTTCCAAAAGTAACTCCGGTGACCTGACAACGATGGAAGACTGAGCTGGCCCTGCCAGGATCCAAATTCGTGACTGTAGATCACACCTGCCAGCGGTGAGCATTAGCATTATATGTGTGTGGTGTCGTAAAAACGATAACTGTCATGCGTGTCCCTTTCTCCTCTCCCATTTCAGGGCAATGCTGTGCCTCTGGGTTCTCTGGCGTCGTGTCTCCCGTTTATTGTGGGAGCTTGCTGAGAATGTTGGGGGCAAGCTTTTGATAGGTGCTAACATCCCCATATTATGTGTGACACCTGGAGACGGGCCTGGCTTTTTAGCCCATAGCATCTTGGGACTTGTAGTTCGACTTTTAAAATGATAAACAAGGCTATAAGCCCAACGCTATATATAGAGCGCTTTTGGCTAAATACCTTGACCGGTTGCAGCTGTCACGCATGTCTTGGGGATAGCAGGCAGTTACATGTCCGTTATTGCTCACTTTCGGTGAGTGGTTGCATGCTATGGTATGCAAGATTTATATACAGAGCTCTCAGGTCTGCAGGCCTTGAATGAGTACCTCAGACACGTTAGGATTTTAATTTAAATACTTGGATTTGCGCTTCTTTTGATCTAATTAAGAAATCACAACTGTGATAGTGGACATTCAACAAGGGGCCATCAGAGAGATATAGCCCTGCTCTTCCCTTCCCAGACTCAGGCTGGCCCCTAGACTAGGTCATGGCACTGGCTACCTGCAGCCCACTTCCATCGTTACTGGATCGGGTATAGTGAATTTGGGGCCTGGGTGGTGCAATCTGACTACTGGGCAGTTTAAAATCAGGGCAAGAGGGAACCAGCATGAAATGAATGTGTGTATTGCGTGCAGGGCAGCACATAAACAGATTGCCTTTTGCCATTTATATGAAGTACACATTCATGCAGTCACCATTTCTACTCTAGCGGTATATAAAGTGTATGCTCCTGTGAAAGTGCACAGTATAATGACGTGGTGATGTGTGCTGAGCACACTGAGCAAGTGGAAGGAGGAGTGGAGTGATGATGAACCCATGCTTCGCACACGGTGTTATGAGCACACTTTCAGGGTGCATGCTGTTCATTGTGGGGGACTTGAACATGAGCACAACAGAGTGTGTGTGTTGTATACCGAGCAGTGTGGGAAGTACTATGGCAAATATGCGCTACACATATGAAATAGGGAAACTCTCATCCCTATGTCTGGCAAGTACATTGTAAACATTGGCATCATTGAAACTGCGATACCAATGTCTGCTTTACGTGCAGGAGCATGGAGGAAACTCGTAGCAATAAATCTTTTTAATACAGAAACATATGGAAACTCTTAGTAATGTGTATGTCGGGGGACTGTGGAAATTCATAACAATGCATACTGTACATAGAGGGTCCATGCGGAAAGGGCCATGGAACAATTCCATACCGGGGTATTGTGGTGTAAGTTTAGTTATCCAGTGGTAATAAGGAAGCTGCATCTGTCCCAGCACCCGACCAGCTCAGATAACCTAACCAACAATGTGTGTTTCTGTGTATCAAGGACTTTTGATTGCCATTGTCTTAATAAGCAACGCACAACAAATCAGCTAGGCACAGCTCCTGATGTGGCACAGTTAAAATATAGATGCTCGGGCCCTATTCACAAAGGGCACCTCTCTGTTTTGTAAGGGGCAGTTATAAACAATGTTTTTCAGTCAATCTTTGGACAGGTTCTCATGTGTTATCTTCAAGAGGAACATATGAAATGTGTCCACAAGGTGCCTTAAAATGCCACCTTGGAGAGTAATGGGAGGGCAGAAATTAAGCATTTTATCTTGAGTTTTGTTTCGCAAGATTTTGAAATAGGCTCCGTGCACCAATGAAGGGTCCGTCATATGGGGAGAGGGAGCTTTCCATTGTTGATATACCAAATTGGTGATGGGGCTACCTAGCTGTGACCTCCGGTAATGTTCACACTAGAATTTTTATTTATTGTTTAAATACAAATCTGTAAAGTGTCACAATATCACTTGGGAGCACAGGTATTAGAGGTTGCTCAATACGTCTGGCAAGGATGTAAGCACGAACTGTGGTAAAATAAATGGTGTTTATGAAACCTTTTATTTTGTTCAAAACAAATAAGTAACTAGGTCACAAATAAGAAAGCAGGTTTACACCTGACATGGGACAAATTCAGAGATGCTATCTTGACTTGTTCAGTTGTCCCAGAGCAATCAGTCATTGTTGTTGTTACTCATTTATCTTAAACAGATTAGGCTTTAGGCGTATGTCAGTTGCTTTGCCATTTATCTGGATAAAATTACATCTCAGAGAGAAACCAAAATAACGGTCTGATGGCACACTATGGGAATCACTGAAATGTATTTGGCATGTTCCTTTATAGGGAGCATCCACTTTTTTCATCTCACGTAAAGACCTGTCTGCACATATTTCTTTATGACTGTTTACAGCCAGCAGCTGTGGTGCTTCCCGAAGTCTGGTTAGAGCATATTTTTCCAAAGTTAATGCTGCATGCAGTGCAAGACACTGGGCAAGCATACATTTTAAAGGGCTAAAGTTGTCATGCAGAACAATTTACATATTACAGTAACTGTTGAACAAATTAATGCAAGAGAATACGGGGCAGTTTTTAATGTGTTTAATATTTCAAGACTATACGTTCCCACTGCTTAATAAGCCGTGCTTTATCACTGCATTCATTTGCTTTAAAATGTACCATTTGCCTATTATTTTTAAATTTCTTTCTCAGAAGAGGGACTCTCCCTAGACCCCAGATTTGTCCATTGAACTTGTTCACATAGCTAACTAGTGTTTTCTATTGGAAAGGGTAGAGCCAAAGCAGTCTTGCTTAGTACCCTAGCCCTCTTCAGAAGTCAGACTTGCTTGGCAACCCAGAAATTCTCTGAAATAATGTATGAGTTTTATTTTATGAATGCCTAGAAGAACTGAATTTTTAGTCAATTTATCACAGAAATAGTGCTGAAAATCGCACCAAAAAGATGCCAATTTTTAAAACATTTCTTCATGGGGGGAGAACCCCCCCCCGAACCCTCCTTATTGCAGTTAGGCTCACTCGCTGTGCTCGCTCGCATACGTTGATTTGTTCTGCATACTCCCCACCAGTTTCAAATTCCACCAGCCACCAGTGTAGCTAAAGGTGGAAAGAAAATCATCCCCTATATGGTTATGGTTACAGGGAGCATTGTAAACTCATTGCATTAGGTCATAGTCACAGAATAAAATGATTTGTCTGGATGATGTTATTGTACATCTGTAAAAATTCAGTTGCATTTAAAATCTTTGGAATGTAGACATGAACTCATCTGAGCTGACCTGCAAACATTTGCAGGAGCTTCCCTGGCAAGTGCGGGTAATAATGGTGACAACATTGTGTACCAGACTGTGCCCTGTGTAGGACGAGGCAAACTCTTAGTGCTGTGGCCCTACTCCACATTTTTTTACATGGAGAAGGGTAGCACATTTTTAATCACTTACCCCCGGCTCTTTGTCTTGCTGACACGGAATGGGATGTTTATGCAAAAACCATCTGTAGGCTCAGGAATCATTTCAGGGATGACACCAGTATCATAGTGGAGAGGCCTTGGTTTTTTACAAGAGCTCAGTCACAATTCCAGTTAATTGACACCTTTATAGCTGAGTTGAGAGTTTTAGCCTCCACATGTGAGTTTGATGACAACCTAGAAAATTACTTCAGGGAACAGATTTGATAAGCACATTCAACAGAAATTGTTATGTTACCGGAATCCCAACCTCCAGGAAACATTGGAAATAGCAAGAGGAACTGAAAGATCAACCCAAGCTTCAAAAGAGTTGTACAATGTCAAATAACATATTTCAGCTGAACAGGTGCATACAATTGCACTCAAAGTCAAAGACAAAATACTGCAGATAAGGATGCAAAGAAAGTTGGCATACCTGGTGGGAGTCATAACACCTGCTTAAGGTGTGGCTCATACAACCATCTGGCTAATGCTAGGAGGTATCCAGTAGCTAATAAGCCATGTCTGAAATGTAGAAAAGTAGGGCATTACACTAAGTTATGCAGGGGTGACCAAAAGGCTGGGTTGGTAAGGGATGAAGATTCTCAATCCTGTAGTGATTTAGCAGAAGAGTTAGACACCAGTGTAATTTTCTCTATCAAATGGTAGAGACTATGCAAGAGAAAGCAGGTAGTGGAGATCCCATATGTGATGTCTCAATAGAGACAACTAAGTTAAAAGTCAAAGTAGATTCAGGTTCACCCATTAACACAATTACCGACAAGTTATACTGAGCTGAGTGGCATTCCATCCATCTGTTGCCTCCCGATATATACCCAGTGGCCATAGGATTGATCTGAAAGGGTTCTTTGTAGATGCTCTTACATTTAAGGGTAGGACCATTTCCACCAAAATCTATTTTGTGGTCAAGGGTTACGGTATTCTGGGTTGGAGAGATCAGGGAGTGCTTGGGATGGTGATAGGCCCTGGTACTGGGTATCCAATATCGCTTGTGAATCAGGTAGAGCTACCCCATAAGTCTGACAATTCACCTTTAAGTAACAGGCGCCTACCTCAAACTTTGATAGAGTTGTTGGTGAGTCTTGATGCCATGTTTCAGGATCACCTAGGGTTAGAAAAAGGGGTTCAAGCATGAAATTAGATTGAAAAAAATATGCTTGACCAGTGGTGCATAGAGCTTGAAATGTTGCCTTGAGTGTCAGGGAACAGCTGAAGGTGCATCTGGACAAATTGTGCACTAACAAGGTCAGTAAACCTGTGACTCCCTAGAGTGGCTCTGCAGGCCCTCAGGTCTCTTAACAAGAACATACTAGTAGATTGTTTTTCCATCCCCAAAATCGAGGAAATGCTAACAGAGTTGGGTGATTCCATGGTATTTTCTACCATTGATCCCAGGATGGCCTATCACCAAATATATTTATGTCCCAATTCCTGGTCTTAGACTACATTTAATACACTTTTTGGGGTGTATGTGTTCCTGAGGATGCATCAGTCTTCCAGAAAATTATGTTCAAACATTTAGGGGACATCAAACATATTTTGTCACATCAGGATGGCATACTTTTATTCACACACGATGAGAAGGAGCAGTTGGAAGTGTGGGACAAGGTACTGGGCACATTAGGTGGACAGGGTTAATCTTGAATGGTTGGCCTCTTGAGAGGAATGTCAGTGAGGACATTTTCACAAGGTTAAAGGCATACTTTTATTCACACACGATGAGAAGGAGCAGTTGGAAGTGTGGGACAAGGTACTGGGCACATTAGGTGGACAGGGTTCATCTTGAATGGTTGGCCTCTTGAGAGGAATGTCAGTGGGGACTTTTCACAAGGTTAAAGATGAGTTGTCCATTGTAAGCAAGTTGGTGTTGTGTGGAAACAGGCTTATACCTTTAGTCTCTCTATAGAAGCTCTTCATCGATCTGGCTGATCATGGTCATGTTGGCAGACCTGGGATCAAAAATAGGGTATGTGATTTTTAATGCTAGCCTGGAATGGACAATGAAAGTGGATATGTGGGTCAATCAGTGTACCAGTTGTAGTCAAGCTGACAAATAGACTGGTTGTTGTGGACTATTTCTCCAAATGGGTGGTGTGCAGGTTTATGAAGGAACCCAATATGGAAGCAGTGGTAGGGTTTGTGTCCTCATTGTTTGAGAGGAAAGGCTTTCCTCAGGTTATAGTCACAGACAATAGGGTGCAGTTTAAATCTAATGCCATGCAAGAATTCATTGATGACCAAGGAATTAGGCATTTCACCCTAGCTCTGTATAATCCCAAGGTAATAGGATGGTAGAAAGGGTTAACTATATGGTGAAGAAGACTGTCCAGTTGGCTTCAGGTGCTGGGGCAGATGTGATAAGGGCAGTCCAGGATAGACTGTGGAGCTATTGTAACACACCACATGCCGCTACAGGTTTTGCTCCCTTTGTATTATTAAGAGTGAGGCATTCTTCCTGTGATTTATCTCCCATGTGGGTGCTAGATAAGACTGCAGTGAGTTTGAGAATTCCTAAGTGCGAGAAACTGTGGTGCAAGGTGAGCAAAAAGCAAGTAAAGTCCAAGGCAAGGTATGACACCTATCACAATGTCAAGGAGGTGATTTTTCATGTTGGTGATGTGGAGAAGATTAAGAGGCCCCGGGGAAAAAAAAGACTTGGGGCCTTATTTATGAAGTCCTTGCACCCCCGGTATGTCACTTTTTACCATTTTAAAAGTGACGCACCGGCGGCGCAAGTTCTTCATTAATAAAGCCCTTGGTTCAAAGTTCTTCCTTGCTGCACGGTTGATGAAAGTGTCCAATCATTCCATTTTGGTGCAAAATGATAAATGGTGGAGTAAAAGTAAAGTGGCTCTCATTAGAGGGAGTGTTGAGTGCAGTCATGATACAAATAATGAAGAGAATAATTTTGTTGCCGGTTTTGATGCGAGTGAGGAAAACCCACTGGGAGAGGTCATTGGTAATTATGTTGCTTGATGGTTGTGGGGCACTAGTCAAACTGAGTCATGGACAGATGAGTGTGGAGATTCCTGGCCTTTGCACGTCAGTATGCAATCTCCCAGTACTGATGCTGACCCTGCTGATGAAGGGGGGTGGTTATGGTCTGCACGGGGTGTCTAAACCCAGTGGCACTTCACCTGAACCTAGCAACACTTCATCAGCTGTTTAGAAGGGTACACAATGTCAGGAATATTGTTCTCCCCTTGTACTTATGTGAATATGTATTGTCTTAGTAATTTTATTTTTTGCTTTTATTTTTTTTATTCATATCTATTCTGTATTTTTAAGCAATGCATTTTATTTCTCATGTAGGTTTGTTATGGGGGAAGATGTGTTGTGGGCTTACTGTAGTTCCATTTGTAATGGAACCTTGTATTAGAATGTCCTGATGGAGCATTCTGGGGTAGACAGTTATTCTACCAGGGTGGTAGTGTGCTATTGTGTTTCGAATTAAACCACTGAGTTCTGGATATCATTCCTGTTTTGTGTTGTTATTTACAACAGCTGGATTCCATTTATACTGTCACTGAGGTGAGGGTATGCCAGTGTCCACATCCCTTGCAGGCTCTTTAGTGTGCACCTGCTGGGTTTGGTGTCTTGGAAGATGTTTTTCTGTTGCTTGTCTGGCGACATGTCAGAACCCACTGTCTTGGCTTCTAAGTGTTCATCTGCCAGACTTGTGGTCCCAGCATACTTTTATACTTGTGTGCAGTGGCAGGCAGGGGCCAAAACAATGCCCCAACTTGATGAAGCCTGAGTAGGTAAGTGCAAGGCTTGGGTTAGCAGCAGGCATTTATGCTGCTGTGAGAGAGGATCCATGTCAATGCTCCTACTATGACAGGTACTCAATGCCTTGTGCCCACCTTCTTGCATTGTTGGGGCACACTGATAACACCCCCCCTCAATGAGCAACTGACAGGCTTGGGGGTACTGGCAGGTCCTCATGCTCTTGTAGACTTGTAGACCCAATGACGCAACCCACATATGTTGGGCTAGGGTTCCTGGCAGACATTTGTGTGGTCCTGGCAGGCGTTGGTGTTGTTGCAGGGGTGGTTGCCATGTCAATGCCCCTACCTTCAGCGGGTAATAAAAAGTATGATTGTTTGTGTCCTCTTGATTCTTAACTATTTTAGTCTGAATTTTCACAAGCCTCATTTTGACTTCTATTTAACGGACGTTGGTGTTAAATCATCTTGCCAGCTCAAATCTAAATTTGGGCATGAGGACCTGTTTATGTCAGAACCAGGATTATGGCTCAAATGCTAATTGTGCACCCTGTGTATGCTTGCCCATATGATCTACAGGTAAATTCCAGTGCAAATTGTGTTGGTAGACTTCACAGAATGTGATTTTGTGCACCAGAGACAGGGTAAAAATTTACTATAAGTTCTGCCCAATCCTAACCGAGAATTTTGAGTCCCCCAACATTTTAGCAGACATGTAATTGAATATGGAATTTATTTTATAATGTTTGATTTTAGCTGATATACCTATATAGGTAATCAGAACACCTTACACCAGGTTCGTAATTTGTAATAGTCCTCCTCGTTATGGTACTCAAAGTAACATAGTAGAGTGAATGTGTGGTATGCTAAAGCCCTGACTGATAGCAGAGAACCATTGTTCCTTTACCTTTCTCTAGGTCATCCCTTGCGAAACTGAAGTTTGCCCCTAAATAATTTGTGAGTCGCTGACAATAACCATGATGCAAACCATAACAGTTGTGGTATGTGAGGAGCCTGGCAGTTGTACTTTTGGAGCAGTGATTGAAATGTCCAAAACATTCAAAGAAGTGCGCTTTACTGGCTTAGGACTTCTCTTAAGTGTCTTTTCCTCTGATCATATCTGCTGCTGCATATACAACTTCAGTACAGCCTTGTAGTAAAGTAAATGCTTCTTAAATGTCTAAGTCTAGGGCTTGCAATTCGTGGCGGGATATGTTTAAGAATGAAAACAGTGTCTGTAATGACCTGAAATCATTTTGTCACCCTATTGCTGAATACAATACACTTTTGGAAAATAGGCTGGAAGAATTGGTGACAGTTTATGACTGAATGGCATCGTGTTCCTGCCTTTTTTTTATCTGACTTCATAGTACATTTTCAGCATGTTGCTGTGAATACTGGTCTTTGGAGCATCATCATCTTAGCGTGAATGTGTGGATTGTGACACACCAATGAGCGTTCCTAACAAGTGTGAGGCTTTTCATGGTGAGGAACCTTTGGTAAGCAGTGAGGAGGTCACATACTGCTCTCAAACCTGTATCAAAATACAACACTGAGTTACACAGTGTCAGAAATGTTGTGTGCACAATAGTTTGTGCTCACTACACAGCTTTTACAGTTTAGTTTTCCAGTACAAGAAATGTGTGACTTTTTTGTGAAAACTTGTAGCAGGGACCCATGTCAGTCATGGATCCCTTGTTCACTTTGCCACTGGATTCAAGCTGGCCTGGCTGATGAGAGTTGTTACCCCGAAACTGGTCCCAGGATGCTTGTTTGCGGTCCAAGGAAGACCTGGCTTGGTAGGTCAGGCAGGACTGTTCCCATGAGGCACAGGGTCAAGACTGATTTGCATATAGCTGGGTCTGAACTGGGGTGGCAAAGTAAGCTACAGAACGATGATGGATACAACCCAGATCTGTGATTGGGAATGAGTGTCTGAGAAGTTTCAGCACTCTATCCATCATCTCCTTGCGTTTGCTTTGTTCACCCTAAATTGGCAGGGTATACCCAGACTTAGGTCCCTTGCTCACTTTGCCACTGGATTCAAGCTAGCCTGGCTGATGAGGGGTGTAACCCTGAAACTGGTCCCAGGATGCTTGTTTCTGGTCCAGGAAAGACCTGGCTTGGTAATTCGGACTGAACTGTTCCCATGAGGCACAGGGTCAAGACGGATTTGCATATAGCTGAGTCTGAACTGGGGTGGCAAAGTGAACTAAAGAGCGATGATGAATTCAACCCAGATCTGTCACTGGGGGTGAGTGTCTGAAAAGCTTCAACGCTCCGTCCAGCATCTCTTTGTGTTTGCTTTGTTCGCACTAAGTTGACAGGGTATGCCCAGACATAGGTCATTGTTCACTTTGCCACTGGATTAAAGCTACCCTGGCTGATGAAGGGTGTTACCCTAAAACTGGTCCCAGGATGCTTCTTTGCAGTCCAGGGAAGACCTGGCTTGGCAGTCTCGGTTAGACTATTCTTATAAGGCACAGGGTCTAGACTGATTTCCTTATAGCTGGGTCTGAACTGGGGTGGCAAAGTCAGCTAAAGAACGATGATGGATACAACCCAGATCTGTGACTGGGGTTGAGTGTCTGAAAGGTTTCAGTGCTCCATCCATCATCTCCTTGTGTTTGCTTTGTTCACCCTAAGTTGGCAGCGATTGCCCAGACGTGGGTCCCTTGCTCACTTTGCCACTGGATTCAAGCTAGCCTGGCTGATGAGGGGTGTTAGCCCAAAACTGGTCCCAGGATGCTTGTTTGCGGTCCAGGAAAGACCTGGCTTGGCAGTTCGGGCTGAACTGTTCCCATGAGGCACAGGATCAAGATGGATTTGAATATAGCTGGGTCTGAACTTGGTTGGCAAAGTTAGCTAAAGAGTGATGATGAATTCAACCCAGATCTGCGACAGGGGGTCATTGTCTGAAATGTTTCAACGCTCCGTCCATCATCTCTTTTGCTCTAAGTTGACAGGGTATGCCCAGACATAGGTCCCTTGCTCACTTTGCCACTGGATTCAAGCTAGTCTGGCGGATGAGGGGTGTTACCCCAAAACTTATCCCAGGATGTTTGTTTCCGGTCCAGAGAAGACCTGGCTTGGCAGTTCACGCTAGACTATTTCCAAGAGGCACAGGGTCAAGACTGATTTGCATATAGCTGTGCCTGAACTGGGGTGGCAAAGTGAGCTAAAGAACGATGATGTATTCAACCCAAATCTGTCACTGGGGGTGAGGGTCTGAAAAGTTTTAATGCTCCGCCCCTCATCTCCTTGTGTTTGCCCCAAGTTGGCAGGGTATGAGTAGACATGAGTCCTTTGCTCACTTTGCCACAGGATTCAAGCTAGCCTGGCTGATGAGGGGTGTTACCCCGAAACTGGTCCCAGGATTCTTGTTTCCAGTCCAGTGAAGACCTGCTTTGAAAGTTTGAGTTGGACTATTCCAATGAGGCACAGGGTCAGGACTGGTTTGCATATAGCTGGGTCTGAACTGGGGTTGCAAAGTGAGCTAAAGAACGATGATGGAATTTAACCCAGATGTGCGATTGGGGGTGAATGTCTGAAAACATTCAGCACTCCATCCATCATCTCCTTCTGTTTGCTCTGTTTGCCCTAAGTTGGCAGGGTATGCCGAGACGTGGGTCCCTTGTTCATTTTGCCACTCGATTCAAGCTAGCCTAGCTAATGAGGGGTGTTACCCCAAAACTGGTCCCAGGAGGCTTGTTTCCGGGAAGACCTAGCCTGGCAGTTTGGGCTAGACTGTTCCCATGAGGGACAGGGTCAAGACGTATTTGCATATAGCTGGGTCTGAACTGGGTTGCTAAGTGAGCTAAAAAATGATGATGGATTCAACCCAGATCTGTGACTCGGGGTGAGTGTTTGAAATGTTTCAGTGCTCCGTCTATCATCTCCTTGTGTTTGCTTTGTTCACGCTAAGTTGGTAGGGTATGCCCAGACGTGGGTCCCTTGCTCACTTTGCCACTGGATTCAAGCTAGCCTGGCTGATGAGAGGTGTTACCCCGATACCGGTCTGAGGATGCTTGTTTGCGGTCCAGGGAAGACCTGGCTTGGTAGCTCAGGCTAGACTGTTCCCTGAAGGAACAGAGTCAAGACTGATTCGCATATAGCTGGGCCTAAACTGGGTTGGCAAAGTGAGCAAAGAACGAAGATGGATTCAACGCAGACCTGTGACTGGGGGTGAGTGTCTGAAAAGTTTCTATGCTCCATCCATCATCTCCTTATGCTTGCTTTGTTCGCCCTAAGTTGGCAGGGTATGCCCAGACGTGGTTCCCTAGCTCACTTTGCTTCTGAAATCAAGCTGGCCTGGCTGATGGATGGGTGTTACCCAGAAACTGTTCCCAGGATGCTTGTTTGCAGTCCATGGAAGACCTGGCTTGGCTGTTTGGGTTGGACTATTCCCATGAGGTACGGGGTCAAGTCTGATTTGCAAATAGGTGGGTCTGAACTGGGATGGCGAAGTGTGCTAAAGAACGATGAAGAATACAACCCAGATCTGTGACTGGGTGTTAGTGTCTGAAACGTTTCAATGCTCCATCCATCAACTCCTTCTGTTTGCCCTAGGTTGGCACGGTATACCTAGACATGAGTCCCTTGCTCACTTTGCGAATGGATTCAAGCGAGCCCGGCTGATGAGGGGTGTTACCCTAGAACTGGTCCCAGGATGCTTGCTTCCAGTCCAGTGAAGACCTGTCTTGGCAGTTTGGGTTGGACTATTCACATGAGGCACAGGGTTAAGACTGATTTGCATATAGCTGGGTCTGAACTGGGGTTGCAAAGTGAGCTAAAGAACAATGATGGAATTTAACCCAGATGTGTGACTGGGAGTGAGTGTCTGAAAACTTTCAGCACTCCATCCATCATCTCCTTCTGTTTGCTTTGTTCGTCCTAAGTTGGCAGGGTATGCCCAGACGTGGGTTCCTTGTTCACTTTGCCACTGGATTTAAGCTAGCCTGGCAGATGAGTGTTGTTACCCCGAACCTGGTCCCAGGATGCTTGTTTCCGGTCCAGAGAAGACCTGGCTTGGCAGTTTGGGCTGGACTGTTCCGATGAGGAACAGGGTCAAGAAGGATTTGTATATAGCTGGGTCTGAACTGGGTTGGTAAAGTGAGCTAAAGAACGATGAAGGATTCAACCCCGATCTGTGACTGGAGATGAGTGTCTGAAAAGTTGTAATTCTCCATCCATCATCTCCTTGCGTTTGCCCTAAGTTGGCAGGGTATGCCTAGACATGAGTCGCTTGCTCACTTTACCACTGGATTCAAGTTAGCCTGGCTGATGAGGGGTGTTACCCCAAAAATGGTCCCAGGATGCTTGTTTGCACTCCAGTGAAGACCTGTCTTGGCAGTTTGGGGTGGACTATTCCCATGAGGCATAGGGTCAAGACTGATTTGCATATAGCTGGGTCTAAACTGGGTTGGCAAAGTGAGATAAAGAACAATGATGGATACAACCCATATCTGTGACTGGGGTGAGTGTCTGAAACGGTCCAGCACTCCATCCATCATCTCCTTGTGTTTGCTTTGTTCGTCCTAAGTTGGCAGTGTATGCCCAGACTTGGGTCCCTTGCTCACTTTGCCACTGGAATCAAGCTAGCCTGGCTGATGAAGGGTGCTACCCACGAAACTTGTCCCAGGATGCTTGTTTCTGACCCATGGAAGACCTGGCTTGGTAGTTTGGGCTGGACTGTTCCCATGAGACACAGGGTCAAGACGGATTTGCATATAGCTGGGTCTGAACTGGGTTGGCAAAGTGAGCGAAAAAACTATGGATTCAACCCAGATCTTTGAACCGGGGTGAGTGTCTGAAATGTTTCAGCGCTCCGTCCATTATCTCCTTGTGTTTGCTTTGTTCGCCCTAAGTTGGCAGGGTATGCCCAGACGTGGGTCCCTTGCCACTGGAGTCAAGCTAGCCTGGCTGATGAGGGGTGTTACCCCGAAACTGGTCCCGGGATGCTTGTTTGCGGTCCAGGAAAGTCCTGGCTTGGCTTTTTGGGTTGGACTATTTCCATGAGGCACAGGGTCAAGACTAATTTGCATATAGCTGGGTCTAAACTGGGATGGCAAAGTGAGCTAAAGAATGATGACGGTTACAACCCAGATCTGTGACTGGACTTGAGTGTCTGAAAAGTTTCAGCGCTCCATCCATCATCTCCTTCTATTTGCTCTGTTTGTCCTATGTTGGCAGGGTATGCCTAGGCTTGGGATCCTTGCTCACTTTGCCACTGGGTTCAAGCTAGCCTGGCTGATGAGGGATTTTACCCCAAAATGATCTCAAGATGCTTCTTTCCGGTCCAGGGAAGACCGGGCTTGGCAGTTCATGTTGGACTGTTTCCATGAGGCACAGGGTCAAGACTGATTTTCATATAGATGGATCTGAACTGGGGTGGCAAAATGAGCTAAAGAACAATTATGAATTCAAACCAGAGTGTCTGAAAAGTTTCAGTGCTCCGTCCAACATCTCCTTGCGTTTGCTATGTTTTGCCTGCCACCTGTTATGTCCTTTCAATTTTTTTTATAGGATGCACAGATGAGTCCCAGTTTACTCTAATGGAAACAACAGCATTTTTACTGAAGTGGTAGCAGCCAATCAGAAAGGTTTAGTTCTGTGAAGTTGACATTAGGGCCACTAGCCTAAAATGGATGACAGGAGGAAAAATCTCTATCATCCAATCAGATTTGAATCATTTTTTTACTTAAAGTCCATAAATCTCTGCAGATCTGGCTTCTCAGACCTTTGTACAATAACTAGGCCTGGGCGGTGAACTTCGCCCCGTTCGCAGTTTGCGGAGTTTTCTCTGCACTCCTCGGGGCTTGCGGAGTGCAGAAAACTCCACTTCGCGATGTGCACTGCAGTTATTTCCCCACTCGCGACCGCGAGCGCTAAGTTTGCGATCACGAACGGTAAGTTCGCACGCACGAGCTGCCGCTCGGGTAGAATTTCTACCCGAGTGGCAGAAATATCAGCACAAAGTGCAGTTCGCACTGCACTCCGCCACTCGTGCAACTTCGCAGAGTTTTTTTGTAACTTGACAGAGTTCCGCGTTGCAAAACTCTGCGAACTATGCCCAGGCCTGACAATAACGCTTCTATTATCTCTATAATTTAGCCCCTTCATGCACCGCAAACAATGTTGCTTAAAAGCTACTTCCTGGAGTTAAGTACTACTTTCATGCAAAGTTTGATGTATATCAGAGAGCAAAGAGTCCTATGGAAATCAAAATAGAAAAAGTCACTTTTTGAACCCCCCCTCATATTTTTGGACCAATGCCTGACAGAACTGAACAAAACTTGCCATCCCAAGCCAAAAGTGGGTGAATTTTTTGGGGGGCAATATTTCATGCAGATACATCGAATTATTCCAAAATGTATTAAAAAAAACTAAAACATTAATTTTTCAGTGAAGCTCTGACCTACTATAACTACACAAGCAGTTATGATTACAAACCAAAAACGAAAATTCATTTAAATTTGCTGGTTATGGTTCAGTAAACTAACTATAACTTGCACCCCTGGCATGCACTAATATGACATGCTACATCATTGATGACATGTAAAATGACATCATTGATGACATCGCTGATGACACCTCTAACTATATCATTGATAGTGTCACTGATGACCAGGTCTGGGCGTAGTTCACGGGGTTTTGCTACAGGGAACTCCACAAAGTCTCAAAAAAACTCTGCGAAGTTCCACTAGTGGCGGAGTGCAGTGCGAACTGCAGTTTGTGCTGGTATTCCTGCCGCTCGGGTAGAAATTCTATCCGAGCGGCAGCTCGTGCTCGTGAACTTACCTTTCGCAATCGTAAACTTACCGTTCGCAATCGCAAGTGGAGAAAAAACTCCCATGCCCATCGCAAAGCTGAGTTTTCTGCACTCTGCGAGCTCAGCGGAGTGCGGAGTACAGAAAACTCCGCAAACTCCATGAACGGGGCGAAGTTCACCACCCAGGCCTACTGATGACATCATCCATGATCCTGCTGTTCACATTACTCTATGAACCTTAAAGTTTTAAAAAACAAAATAGGCAAAAAGGCTCTTGGGCATATATAGCATAGGATTACTGTCTGTACAGGGACTTGTGCATGGATTGGACATAGACTAGTCCATGGAGTTATATAGACCATATGCTGCAGGGATTGACTGCCAGGAAAATATTGAGTGTAGGCAGGGTAAAGGCCATGTGCAGCCGGTGTTGGCCAAAGCCTCTTGCCAAGCAGCCCAGAGTAAAGTCAAAGGTTGCATGCACCAAGGATTACTTGCCTGTGGGGGTTTAGTGCATGACCAAGATATTCATTCAAAACCCAGTACTATGGAGAAATGAGTAGAATGAGGGTTTATTAGCTGTGGATTGGTGGATGTAAGACTTCACTGAAGATTGTGTTTCACTGCAAATGGCTCAAGGATGTACAGTGTAGGAGTGAGCCACTTAAAGACGATTTCGCTCAAGGTGTAGATGTAAATGTGGCCTGAAGACTAAACTCTGCTGTGCACAGCTGAGAACTGCATGAAGTGTGTGTTAACCAAATGTGGAATGTTGTTCATATGACCTAATTGAAGGCGTAGACTCAATAGCCAGACTTTGCTGCACGCTGCCGAAGGTTATATGCACTGTGGATTAGTTGCTCACAAAGGACTGGACACGGTCTAAATCCCTGTGCATAACTCCCAATTCCCATGACCAATGCAGATAATTGGTATAATTTCTAAAGTCATCAATGATGCAATTCGAAATATTATTAGCAATGTTGTCAATGATATCACTTAACATGCCATGAGTTATAAAATATATGAGGTCAAAAGCACTGCATGACAAGGGTCCAAGTTATGGTTAGGTTTCCAACCAATAATTTATTAATTTAAAAAAAAAAAATGTTTTGTTTTGTATCCATAACTGCACTTTACCAGTATTATTTTTAAGTGAATTTCAAAGGTTTTTTAAGCATACAAACAGATATTCCGAGCAAAAATAACAATAACCTAATTTCTGTGGGTTTTTTCGAACATATTCAATGTGGAAGGGTTTTTAGCAACTCCACCCAAATTAAATTGTAACTATAGCTGTGCACACATTTTGACTGTGACATACTGGGAATAGCTGCAGTTTCTGTAGAAACCTTTTGCAGATTACTTAACCGTTAGAGGACATATGAAGCAGCTGTTGACGGTTTTATTATGCTTTTATGCAAAACATCTTCATACTAACTTTACCAGGGCTTGTTTACACAGAAGCTGTTCTCAAACCTATGCCAATCTCTAATCTTCACTGTGTATTTCCTTTGAATGCACACAGTAGGGGTAAGACCAGAGGGTTGAATAGGTCAGCACCATAGCACTGATGTCAACATGAGGCCTTTAGCTCTGTGTACTAGAAAGTAGGGTGCAGTGTGTGAACTCTGCCTTGTTCATCCAACCCAGTGTTTGCGGATTTTTAACGGCAACAGAGGATAGCCCTGGATCTACAGTGGGGTGGGACCAATGGTGTTAAAGCTGTACTCTGAATGGGACTCTGGCCAGGGTCTGTACCCCACCCTCTGTGTATATTTGACCTCCATTGCAAACAGCTTTCTGCCATGCAAAGTGGGCATGCAGGGGTCCTGCAGAGCTTGACATTTTGTATGACCTTACACCCCCCCCTCCTCAGGTATCCTACAGGCCATATTCACAGCTTTTGACCATACACAGCAGTGTTCAGATGCAGGACCACGTACAGCCTGTCTCATTCAGTCTGTGAAGCTTGCTCCAGTGGTGGTGTACCAAGCGAGCGATACTAGCCCCTATGGTTGTGAGTGATTTCATAGAAAAATGATTTTGTGGAAAACCATTACTGAGAAACCATCTCACCTAAACAATTTATTTGAAATTTGCAGGATGAATGGCATTCCATTTCATAGGATGCCTTTGTTTTTCGAAATTGGCTGTTGCATGCTTAGTTTCAAGGTGTAAATTAAATGACTGTAGGTTTCCTAGCATAAACATTATTGTCTGAGGTATTTCAGTGCTTTTTTTCAGGGGACATCATTTCGGACTTATATCTTTTAAATTTTAAAACAATTACTTCTGATGCTTTTAATTTGCTGACCTCAACACCATCAATCTCTAAATAAGATTCATCTATGGCCCCTAAAAAACCCTCACCACACCTAAGCTGCACCCATCTCTGAGCCCTTATACTTCACTTATCCCTGAACTCTAAAATTCCTTTCTACCCTTAAGCTCCACCCATCTCTGAACATTAAAACCCCTCAGAATGCTTAAACTCCACCCATCCTCGACCACTTAACTCCACCTATTCCTGCACCGAAAAAAACCCTTTCTATGCCTAAACTCCACCCATCCCAGAGCCCAAAAAACACCCCACTATCCCTAAACTCCACCCTTTGATGGACCCTTAAAACCTTCTCACCACCCCAAAACCCACCCATTCCTAAATCCTAAAACTCTTCCTGCCTGTAACCTCTACCATCCCTACCACTAAAAACCCTCTACTACCTTTACTCTACCTATTCCTGTAACCTAAATATCCTTCACCGACCCTCTGCTATACCTATGACCAAACCTTAAAAACCCTCACCAGCCCTAAACTCTGAATTCCACGAACTCCTGATCCCTAATAAAACCTCACCACTCTAAACTACTACAACCCACTCATCACCTGTAAACATCACTCATTCCTGAACACAAAACCCCCTCACAAACCTTAAACTCCACCCAAGTTTAATGTAATTTTTGAATTTTCCTCAAAATTATCTTTGCTTTAATGTTTTTCTTTTAGTTTTCAAGATATCTGTGTTTCCTTAAAATTGATTTGACATGATTTGGTTTCTTTCATTGTGGTTTCTTAGTTTTTGTGTTTCTATTAATTCACATACATTAGCCAGTACGCAATCGGGCACCTTGTATCTGGGAAGCTTGCACCCAGTAATGTGTATCAATTGGGCAATACTAGCACCTTTGCAGCAGAGGTGTACTGGGTGAGTAGTACTATCTCCTACACTACAGGGCCCCATGGGTTCTTAGAGCTTGATCCCAACAGTGTTGCACTGGGTAGGCACTACTAGCCCCTCTGAAGTCAGTTTATTTTGGTCTGTGAAACTGGCACTCAGTGGTGTTGCAGTGGCAGGTTGGTACTAGTGCCTCTATAGCCAGACCCCATAGGACAGTGAAGTTGGTCCCTAATGACATTTCATTGGATGGGTGATATTAGCTCCTCCATGGCCAAGTCCACTGTGCATGGCCTGTGCAATGGCATTTCACTGCAAGATATGTTCTATGAACATCTTTTTTTTAAACATTTTTAAAACAGGATCCTCAAATCCACACTAGAGGGCCTTGCTAGGATGTGCAAATCCAGCCACTGGATCTGAGGATCTCACAACAAAATGTAATTTTCTTTTCATTTTAAACATGGAGGTCCTAAAAGCAACACCCCTAACTGACATGGGGCTGGGGGTCAAGGTATGCTCACCCTGCCCCCTTGTGCACAGTGCCCTATTGCAGTCCCTGAGTCCTCTAATGGCTGCCACAACATTTTCTTTGACAGATGAGGCAGCCTCTCATATCACTTCAGATCCTATATAGATGATTGGGCTAAAACAGTACCTTTGGCAATGTGTTATGTTTATTTTTTTAATTTTGGGATTCAAGAATATCCTTGGATCCTCAGCTGTCAAAGTATGTCTACCCTTTTCTTAATGTTAACTCCTTCAGGCCCAGTCTGAACGTCTCTTTAAACATGAATTTTTTTAAACTTCTCAATGGATTTACACCAAAACAACAAAAACACAATACTTCAGCATGGAAAGTCACCCATTAGAAACACAATTTTCAGTGTTTTTCCGCTTCTAAAAATAAATACAGACAGGAAACACATTCTTTTCTGCCTGTATTTATCAGTAAAAATCTGTAAAAACGGAAAACTGGGAGCCTTAATTATAAGTACAGTAGCTTTGTAAAGAGTGTCGGTACTGTCCGATTTAAGGTGGCAATTATTGGGTGGATACATGTAAAAATAAGGCATCCATGCTGAGAAGTATGTTACAACTGTCTCATTCAAAATATAGCAGCCCTCCTAGAAGATCAATCAATCAATCAATCATCGTATTTATATAGCGCACTACTTACCCAGAGGGTCTCAAGGCGCTGGGGGGGGGGGGGGGATCCGCTACTGCTCGAACAGCCAGGTCTTGAGTTGCCTCCTGAAGGCGAGGTGGTCCTGGGTCAGGCGGAGGTGGGTGGGGAGGGAGTTCCATGTGTTGGCGGCGAGGTAGGAGAAGGACCGCCCCCCTGTGGTGGCTCTGCGTATGCGGGGGACGGCGGCGAGGGCGTGGCGAACGGAGCTGGCGTTTGGGAGCGTAGAAGTTGAGGCGGCCGTTGAGGTATCCTGGGCCTTGGCTGTGTAGGGCTTTGTGTGCGTGGGTGAGGAGACGGAAGGTGATTCTCTTGTTGACCGGGAGCCAATGCAGATCTCTCAGGTGTCCGGAGATGTGGCTGCGACGGGGGATGTCCAGGATGAGTCGTGCTGAGGCGTTCTGGATCCGCTGGAGTCTCTTCTGGAGTTTGGCGGTGGTTCCGGCGTAGAGGGTGTTGCCGTAGTCCAGACGGCTTTTGACGAGGGCCTGGGTGACCGTCTTCCTGGTCTCGGTGGGGATCCACCGGAAGATCTTACGTAGCATGCGCAGGATATTGAAGCACGACGGCGTTGACTTGTCTGGTCATGGAGAGGGAGGAGTCCAGGATGAAGCCCAGGTTGCGTGCGTGGTCTGTTGGTTTGGGTGCGCTGCCTAGGGCGGGGGGCCACCAGGAGTCGTCCCAGGCGGAGGGTGAGGATCCCAGGATGAGGACTTCCGTCTTGTCCGAGTTCAGTTTCAGGCGGCTGCTCTTCATCCATTTGGCTACCTCTTTCATCCCTTCGTGAAGGTTGGCTCTGGCGGTGGCGGGGTCGTTGGTAAGGGAGAGGATCAGCTGGGTGTCGTCGGCGTAGGAGATGATGTTGAGGTTGTGCTGGCGTGCGATGTCTGCGAGAGGGCTCATGTAGATGTTGAAGAGGGTTGGACTGAGTGAGGAGCCTTGAGGGATGCCGCAGATGACTTCGGTGGTTTCGGATCTGAACGGGGGGAGGCGGACTCTCTGTGTCCTTCCAGCGAGGAAGGAGATGATCCACTCCAGTGCCTTCTCTCGGACTCCGACGTTGCTGAGGCGTTGTACTAGGGTGCGGTGGCAGACAGTGTCGAAGGCCGCGGAGAGGTCGAGGAGGATGAGGGCTGCTGTTTCTCCGTTGTCGAGCAGCGCTCGGATGTCATCGGTGACTGCGATCAGGGCGGTCTCGGTGCTGTGGTTGGCCCAGAAGCCAGACTGCGAGGGGTCGAGGGAGCCGTTCGTCTCGAGGAAGGCGGCCAGCTGCTTGTTGACGGTCTTCTCGATGACTTTTGCAGGAAACGGGAGCAGCGAGATGGGGCGGTAGTTCTTGAGGTCGGCGGGGTCAGCCGATGGCTTCTTGAGTAGAGCGCTGAGTTCGGCGTGTTTCCAGCTCTCCGGGAAGGTAGCGGTGTCGAAGGAGGTGTTGATGATGTCCCGCAGGTGGGGTGCGATGATAGCGTCGGCCTTGTTGAAGACGTGGTGAGGGCAGGGGTCGGTTGGAGATCCAGAGTGGATGGAGTTCATCGTGCGGACGGTGTCTTCGGTGCTGATCGGTGTCCAGGAGCGGAGGGTGGTGGTGGGGGGCGGTGGTTCGGTCGTGGTGCTCGTCGGTTGAGTGCTGAAGCTGTTGTGTATGTCCGCGATCTTGTTGTGGAAGTAGGAGGCGAGGGAGTTGCAGAGGTCTTGCGAAGGGGTGATGTCGTTGTTTCCGGCGTTGGGGTTGGAGAGCTCTTTGACGATGTTGAAGAGTTCTTTGCTGTTGTGTGCGTTGTTGTCCAGTCGTTCCTTGAATGCAGTTTTCTTGGTGGCGCGGATGAGTTGGTGGTGTTTCCGGGTGGCGAGCTTTAGGGCAGTCATGTTGTCCGGTGTTGGGTCTCTGTGCCAGGTTCTCTTGTGGGCTCGGCAGTTCCTCTTGGAGCTCTTGAGTTCGTCGGTGAACCATGGGGCTTTCTTGCTGCCGGGTCTGCTGGGCGGGGTCCTTAGGGGGGCGAGCTCGTTTGCACAGTCGCTGATCCACTTCGTGAGGTTGGTGGCCGCCTGGCTAGGGTTCGTGGTGCTGGTGGGGGGGTTCGTGCTCAGGGAGGAAGCGAGCTGGTCGGCTGTGATCTTGTTCCAATTCCTGCGTGCAGCCTGTTGCTGGTGGTGGTGGATCGTGGTCCTTGCGAAGCTGAAGTGGACGCAGCTGTGGTCCGTCCAGTGGAGTCCGGTGGCGTGGCTGAAGGCGATGTCCTTGCTGGATAAGAAGACGGGGTCGAGTGTGTGTCCGGCGTAGTGGGTGGGGGTGGTCACCAGCTGCTTGAGTCCCAGGTTGGCGAGGTTGTCCAGCAGGGTGGTGGTGTTGCGGTCGTTGTTGTTCTCCAGGTGGAAGTTGAGGTCCCCGAGGAGGATGTAGTCAGCGGAGCAGAGGGCGTGTGGGCTGATTAAGTCGGCGATGTCTTCGCTGAATTGTGTGCGTTGTCCAGGGGTCTGTAGATGAGGGTGCCTCTGAGGGTGGTCTTGGGGTTGATGTAGACTTGGAAGTGCAGGTGCTCGGCGTTAGCGAGGGTGTCATCGGTGTTGGTCGTGATGCGGATGGTGTTCCTGTGGACGATGGCGATGCCTCCTCCGGTGTGGTTGATGCGGTCCCTTCGGATGATCTTGTAGCCGTCTGGGATGGCGATGGCGATGTCAGGTGCGGAGGAGGCGTTCATCCAGGTTTCCGTGAAGAAGGCGACGTCTGGGGCTGTGGTGTCGAGCAGGTTCCAGATCTCGATGGCGTGTCTGTGGACGGAGCGGGTGTTGAGCAGGATGCATCTCAGGTGGCTGCTGCTGTTGCTCGTCGAGGTCTTGGGCACTGCTGGAGTGGTGCAGGTCCGGATGCAGGTGAACTTGCAGGTGGTGCAGCAGAAGGGTCCGTGGGTGCGTCTCGGGGTGGCTTGGTAGCAGCCCGGGACTCGGCCGGCGTTGAGTGCGTTGAGGGTGGCGGCATCGTACGTCCGGCGGGTGGACGGGGGACTGCGGGGGCCTGGGGTCCTGGCGCTGGGCGCGGGCCAGGCGCGGACGGGCGCTGACGGGCTTAGCTTTGGTGCGCCTTCGGCGCACAATCGGCGCGCCCGCTGCGCGTCAACGCTGCGCGTATGCACGGTCGCCATTTATGGCGAAGTGAGAGGGAGGGCGGAGCAGCTGGGAGGTGGGAGCGGGGAGGGCACAGAAGGTAAGGGGGCGTGGCCGCACGCAGGCGGCAGGAAGCGGGGAGCGGGAAGCGGGTGGGGGGGCACAGAGAGCGGCGCTAATACAATGCAGGCACAAAAAAGGAAAAATCAAGGGCACAGAACAGAAGGGCAAAACGATACAGGCAGCACAAAATGAAGAAAACACACGCAAAATGTGACGGCGGGGGGCGGGGTCGACGGGGCGGGCTCAGCGAGGCTGAGGACAGTAGCGAGGGGACGCACACGCTACAGCTGGTGGCCGTGCGGCGCGGGGGTGTCCTGAGATCAGGTCAGAAGAGGAGGTATCTTCTTACACGTCATACCAGTTTAAACGATACCTGCTCAGAAGGGTAAAATAAGAGATTAGACCACCTCTATTCTACCCCAGCTATCACTGCTAACGTACCCTCTTAAGAAACACAACCTTAACATAACTTGGCCCATGAGCATGCTCACCCCACCAAAGCTCTTTGTTGTGAAAAATGAAAGACCTATGTGTTTTGTCCGTGCTTACCAGGGAACAGAACAAAATGTGCACACCTTTAAATCCGTGCATTGACTCAAATCAAGGCCGTGCGTTAAAAAAGAGGAACCAGTGTTCGCTGAAAAAGGCACAACAACCGAAGTTACATTCGATTACCTTTTTAGCAATCGCAAACAGATGAAAGGTTGAGTCAGTCTAGCTGTGGTTCAAACCTGAAACCAGACGGCTTTGCGTGGATGTCGACCAGAGGCGCAACTAGAGCCAAATTTCGGGGGGGGGGGGGGGCTGAACAAAAATTTCGTGGGGGGCTGAATCTTTAAGCAATTGGCAGAGTGGAGCTGCAGGGGCTCTTAGAAGGGGTGAAACAACTGCAAGGCCTCATTAACATGCAAATGGTCGTTTAAAGACCTGTGAAGTGCTCGTGTGCGGCTGCTTTTTTGCCCGGGAAGGTGTCTCATCCCGGGCTGCCGCACACGAGGGGGGGGGGGGGGGCTGAAGCCCTTTGAGTCCAATGGGTGTTGCGCGCCTGATGTCGACATCAAGTAAAAGAACCACCTCTAACAAGGGGTGATTTCATCAAAGACCTGAGTGCGTGACCTGCCTGGAATACCGATGGGCGCCGTCTCCTGCACTTTAAGAGAGCTTCTTTTTCATTCCGAGAGTAATCTTTTATCCAAGACGGCTTTGGGTTTGAAGTGATTTTGATAGGCCATTTTAGCCGAGAATCATAAAGTTGCCGCACATTTGAATCTGACAGTATAAAAAATATCCCGGCCCGCTCCGTCTCCGCATCTCTCTCCCTCCGCATCGCTCTTTCGCGCCCATCATTTCACAGTATGGCAAGGTTACTGAAAGGTCTAATCAATTGTCAAACTCCTTTATCACCGAGAAGGTGGGAAAAAATCTAACTGCCCTGCTGCAGGGGGTTCTCCTGACTACACGGCACCCTTTTCACATACAATGCCGCCATGATTAATGTCCTCCCACCTCACACCTTGTTAAAGGCTGTTCTTGAAAGCAGCCCGGCACACCGCAGCGAGAGCAGGAGCGAGGTTGCATAAATCAACGTGTTCTCACAGCCCCCAGGATATCCATTATAGATGCCAGCTGGATGACTGGAAGATAGAGAAAAATGAATATTGTATCCTGTGGCCTTTTGCCTCTAATGACCACTTTTCAACATTTTTGCAGGCATGATTAAATTTTGATAACTGGGGAAGTCACTCTAAGGAGGCTGAAAGAGAGATAAATTGACTGAGGGTCTGACATCTCAGGGGAGAGCAGGCAACTAATTAGTGCGCGAATCGCACTCTGAAAGAGATGTAAAATGGAGGCCGGTTTAATCACGAGGCGCTGCCGAGGTACAGGAATAGTGAGGGATAATTGCGACCTAGGTAGAAATCACAGGCTCAGCGAACGGCTTTTTCTGTCGGCCTGATTGGCAGCCGCTGACCTACTGGCCAGAACTCTTCAACTCTTACAACAGCAACAGCCTTGTCGAGGCAATTTGCTTGCAACGCTCCGTGACCAGTTATTTCAACTGCAGAGCAGGGGCGCCTGGTCTGGAAAGGCACTTTGCTCCCTCTCCTCCTCTGAAGCTGGGCGGAACAGTCTCATTATTTTTGATGGCTTTACATTCGAGCCTCTCTTCATCCACCCCCACCTTTTCTGTGGCACGCGCGCGCGTCCACCGTCAGTGTACGTACTTCAGACACGCACCCACGCACAACCGCACAACCCGTCCCCGGCTCTCAAGTTAAAGATGAAGTGTCATATCAATTTGTCAGTTGATTGTTGCAGGAGGGGAAGAAGGTGATAAAAAATACGCAAAATGGTATTAATTTTCGTTGCTGAATTTGTTATTCCTTGAAAACTGGCTTAGTAATGCCACACGACAGGCCCTGACAAGCATCTGCACCGCTGACAAGTGCTTGGGTCTCTTTAGTGCTGGTCATGAGAGAGAATCAAAGACAGAACAGAAAATCGCGATAATGACTTCACAGCATCAATGTAACAGTCACTTCCATGGTTAGGACAAAGATGGCCCAAATCCACCTGTGACTGTGACAGAAACTGGAAACAACTGCGATTTCCATGCTTGCCACAACAGTTTGGTCTGTGGTGTCATTGGATTTGTGACTTCCAGGTGTAGTTAGGTGAAATGACTGTACCATGAGGAAATCAACACATGGTTTCCAGTCATGATCTTTTTAATGAGTGTGCTGATCTTAAGAAGAAAACATTCAAGAGTCACAGTGGACATGAAATCATTATGAATAATACAATCTATAAGGACATGTATGGATGTATGCAGTGTTTGAATTGGGCAGGGGCGTAGGAGACACTGAAATTCTGGGGGGGACAGGGACAACCTTGTGCACTTTCCAGTGACCCTATACAAATCACCGCCCGTTAAACAAATACAATCGCATACTTTCGAAGTGAAATATTGAGAAAAGCAGGCATGTAGTCACAGTTTGCATGTATGCTTTATTGTTATTTACATTCATATAGTAATGAGACCAAATGTTTAAAAAAAACATATATATGAATCTTGCATCTTAATGCACAAAGCAGACAAAGGCCGCTGACTTAGGGTGGGGGCGTCGTGTTTGCAAGTGCATTAGGGTTTGAAAAGTACCTGCTGCTGCATTCCTGGTCTCCAGCAATTTTCAGCCAACAATAAAAATGTGAAGATAACTTTGGTGATTAATGTTCTTTTTTTGAGAGAGATCGAAGGCTTGTCTAGTGAAAGTTTTAATTGAATAGGTCAGTGAGTTACTGCTTTTGTCTGAGATATTCTTTTGGTATTTGAAGTTTATAAGTTAAAATCCTAACATTGAACAGTGAGCTATTAACCGTCATCAACGAGCTGCATAAAAACTTCAATGTATAGATTAGAACGTTATGATTTTTCCCCAGTCTTTCCCTATCCTAATGTTGGAAAATGGGTTCATTAGGATAGAAATCAATTCTGATTATTGAAGAGAACCCCCCAACCATGGTGTTATGTTTTACATTCTGAGTTTGTGTTTCTCTAGTGTTGCAAAGCCACCCTGGGCACTCCCCAACTTTTTGCTGACTGGTACTGGTGGTACCTGACTGACTGACCCTGGCCTCTGCCTAAACAGCCAGTGCTATTCTGAAAGAGGCACTTAAAAATACAGTGAAAACACCTACATACACTAGGGTGCACTATAGGTTAGGGTACCCCTATGATTGGCATGACCTCTCCTATAAGGCCCTAGTACATAATAGGGCAGGGGGATTAGAACTACTTTTAAGTCCCTAGAATATAATAAGGCATGGCAGTTTAGAGGCCAGCAGCCCTTTCTGCGCATGCATGTGTGCACTGCTGAAGCCTGAGGTCAGTTTAAAAGTAGCCCTGTGTTATAGGGCTGCTTTTAAAATGCAAATTGTGCCCAAACTCGACTTTTGGGTTTGGGGAACTTAAAAATCGATCAACTACAATGTTGGGGCAAAATTAAGTGGAAAAATGTTTTCCACTTAACTATGGCTGTATCATTTTTGCCATATAATACATCATCTGCTGCATAATCTAACGATTTCCTCCAAAACAATTTTGTAGCTCAAACGGATCCCAAATTACTAAAAGAAATGTGACTTGTGTTGCTGTGAAGTTTAGGGCCCTTTGCAAGGGTTAGTAAAGAAAACAATTCCTAAGAAAACAATTGGTCCCAGAAACTCCTAATGACTCTCAAATTAATACCTGTAGGAGAGTGTAGTATGCAATCAATTCATACAACCAAAAATGTATAATGTAAAGGCACATTCAACAGGGAAATCTCATAGATAAGAGGCCAACCAAAGTCAATTAAATTGCAAACTTCAATGTATTTCCCGCTGAATCATATTCATAAAATGCAAACTTAGGGGCTGACTACGATGGCAGGCAGACTTCAGTACCACCGCCATCGAATCGGGGAATGGGACCGCTGGCCTTCAAGGTGGAGGTCCCACGATAGGCATTACAATGCGACTGCCACTACGGTGTTCGCAGTGCCTATCTTTTACATTGCAGCAGGTGCTGCTGGCTGCATCATCCGACGCAAAATAAAAAAAAAAGGAACATGTTAAATTTATCGGTGCCTGCCACATGGTGCAGTGATATGTTGTGGGGCATCATAGATGCCCCCCAGGACCCATGTCTGAGGGCCAGGGGTAAAGGGGCCTGCTACGGGCCCCCAATGTCCCTTTCGCCATCATTTCCATGGCAGGTGAACTGCCATTGATAAGCTGGCGGGTAAGGGACATCGTAATCCCTGCTGCGGTGCATGGTAGGCACCACCAGCATTGTAGGAACCACGAGCCCCTCCACCACACTGGCGGGCTCAAGAAGCCTGTCGGGTGCGTGGTGGTTGGTCTTTCCGACTGCCAGGTAACCAACCGCCATTGTAATATGGTGGGCTGTGATGCAGTCACCAATGGCGGTGGGACCGCCACCGACGGGGTGACGTGGCGGTCCCACTGCCATTATAATCACCCCCTAAGTTTGGTGTGCATGCAAATCCTACATTGCCAACCCCTGGCAAGTTGCACTGCTAGTGCTGGAAAAAGGCCAATGGAGGTACCAATGGGTGAGGTGGACTGGCCTCAAGGGTCTTGTGACCTCAGTGACAGATTCACTGTCGATCTAGGATGTGCTTCTTCATATGCCTGCCCGTAAGACTGGAAGTGAACTGCAGTATGGATTGTGGTGGACAGGTCCACCTGCAGGTGCTCAGACACCTGGGCTTCTAAGGTCTATCGGGCCTTCTAAGGTGTAGCATCGGAATAAGCTCTGTCAGGAGTGTGGTATGGTGAACTGGTCATGAAGGTCTGAACATGGTTCTCCAGTTCCAAATTCAGCAGCTCTGGCCAGAGTGCCACATTCTCTCCCACACTGAACACCATACTGCCCCACTGAGAGAAACTCGCACTGCCTTCAGCACAACTCAATTGTGCTGCGACTAAATTCAAATTATGCACTAGACAACAGTAAAATGCTGCCTGAAAAAAATGAATTACACCCTGGAAAAAGCAAACACTCATAGGGAATGCAAGAATAAGCAAAGCATGTGAACTGTAATCAGAAAAAAACATGGTTACCTTAACGGTTTTAAACTCATTAATCAGAAATCAGTAAGTGATTTTGCCTGAAAAGTTCAAGACATGGCTACAGGACCAGGAAGGGACCCCTTTCAATGTCCATTGCTTATATCCTTTCAAAATGTATGCAGTTTGGATTAAAAAAGACCACATCCCCAAACACAGAGCCGCATTTTATAAGCTAAAATATTTAAAAAGTTGAAAACGATCATATTAAACGTTTCCACTCTACACATCAACAAGGTATTGCAGTCCCTTTAGGAATGGCGCTCTTACCCACCCTGTGAAAACAATGTTGTTCAAAGAAAGAAGATAAAAAGAAAGTAGCGCTTTCACTGGCAAACTCTGTAAAGTGGCGCTAATGTGTGTGGGTGTAAATAACAGTCTGGCCTGTCTGCTGTCCACTCGGTATTGCTTTATTTAGGTATTTAACTATTTTTTCTCTCCATTCCGAGGTTTTTCTTTTCAATAGAAAACGGTCAGAAAATGAGGACATTTACAGCCAAAGTGTTCAGCCTTTTTTGGATCAATTTCACAGGGGAACAAATAAAGAAAAGGAGAGGCAAGAGAGAGTACCTTAAGAGCTGCCTCTTGAAATCAGCACGTAAGCAGGAGCGAGACAGAGACAGAAGGGGATGGAGGAATAAAGAGAGAGGGCAGCCGCCAGAGGCAGATCAGGAGTAGTGGACTCGGTCCTTGCCATGAAGGAAAAGAGACAGCGTTTATTTTTTCTCCGTTCTCTGCCTTTCCCAGAATGGCTGAGCCTTCCTGCAGCATAACAAAAGGCAGAGGGCGGGTGGCCTCTGACTCCAGGCAGGTCAAGTGCAGGGCCATTAGGTAGCGCTTTCGCGTGCTAATGGCCCTGCGATAACAGAAGGGAGAGGGGAAATTCCTTTGTCCCCTCGTCCCCCCCACCCTTGTCCCCCGTGTCCCCCCCACTCCAAAATCTGGGGGGGATATATCCCCGCGTCCCCCACACTTCCTACGCCCATGGAATTGGGAATCATTTACTCTGGTAACCCATACATTGGGGGTCAAGGTGTGGCAGAGGAAAAAGGGTGAAGTCATGAGGGGCAGATCCTGAAAAAACAATCTGCTGCAACAAAAGTGGCAACAAGGACAAATGTGTCAGCAAATCTGATCTTAATTTATTGGTTACAAAGAGGCTGTACTTAAAATATTTACAGGGTTAAGACACCTGCTGCAGAGATCTTTGTATGCCCAGCAATTTTGACGGGATAATAAGAGCAAAAAATTAACTCTGGTGGTTACTGCATTTCTGCGAGAGTTCTGTGTCTTGTCCAATCACAGTTTTGTCTCAAAAAGTAATAATGAGGGCTAATGTGCCTCCGGCAAAGCTCATCCTGTAACATGTAAATCACAGATTTGTATTTTATGTACATAGGTAAGTGGGCTATTGAGAATTTTTTCCTTGAAGTTCATAAATTGCAGTCCTTCCAATATAGCACAGTGATCTATTTACCGAAATAAAGGAGCTGCATGCAAACTGTAAGTCAAGGGTTTAAATCTTTATTGTTTTCTGTTGTTATTCTAAGTTCACAAATAAGGACTCTTCTGGGAACTAATAAAGTCTTGTTAGCACAGAAAACTCCAATCACTGCATTACATTTTATATCCTAACTGTCCTAAGAGTTCACTCTTAATACAAATTGTCTACAAGTATGGACTATAAGTGGTTCCTACACCCAATATCCTTCATTGTCTTAAGTAATGTTTCCTGTATGTTGATTTACACAGTTGTGTGATTTATTGTGCAGACGCAATATGAAAGCTCGGCTCTTTATGTGCTTGAGGTTCATACAGGACCTCGAGCTGAGCCAGAGCCAGGCTTGAGCCTGGATGGAGTTTTCAGTGGCTCGCCCACATCTAGGTCTGGGCTTTCGGCTCCAAATATCTTCTAGCCAGGTTGAAACTTTAAAAAAGAAGGACAAATGACGCTTTAAATTTAGCTTTTGTTTTAGGCCCAGCTAGAAGTGAAAATACAAAGCCCCCTCACTTTCTGCTGATTGCTGAACTGAACAGCGTTCAGACAGTGTGTAGGTGTGACTGAATTGTGTCTCGGTGTCAGAAAATGAGGCCAGGACAAATTCAGCATATTTCCCTTGGTCAGCTGGATTCCAGATTTGGCCCAGAAATAGCTGCTGGAACAGGGATCTGGCAGTTTCCCCCTAATTTCCAGCACTGGGTGTATGCCAATTGTAGACAGCACTCATTACAAGTTTATTGACTCGTTATTTGCCTCACCAGAGCCCTCATACCACCTGATTTCATGTGAGCAGCTTATGCAGCTCTGGTACTTTTCTTTCATACAGTCTTGTGCTTTTAGGGTCCTGCACTCTTTTTTCGTTTCAACTGAACAACCTGGGATCATTTTTAAAAGGTATTTCAATGGTTCGAATATGGAGCCCCAGTGACATGATGCACTCTTGTTTCATTTGCCATGCCGGTAGCTTCAGCTGAATTAACAATTAGCTTAAAATATATCATCATACCCTACTGCTGAGGTTTCTAAGAGTTGTTAAAGGCCCTCTTCCTGAGTAATAGACTTGTGCCACAGAAGAGGGACAATAGTGAGGGAGATGGCCTTTAACAACCAGTATAGCCTGAGGCAGAACAACAATGATGGTCTTTAAATTTCCCACCCACTGAGGGAAGACTGCTCTAAAATAATCAGGGGAAATAGAAAGACAATCATTGGAATGTTGGAGAGAAGAAGGTCTTTACCAGTCATTATTTGCCCTGAGCAACGTCATTGTCTTCTAGGGAGCTCTTAACATTACAGTGTTTTAATCATTCCTCCCCACTGCCACTTTCATCCTTTTCTCGGCTTGTTAATGTCCCTTTTTATCAAGTAACTCATCCCTTCCATGTTAACCCTTGCTTTTACAGAATATTACTGATTGAGCGGCAGCTCCTCCTAAATGGTGGAGGAGCATCGCCCTGCCTGCTGCGAGCCCAGCAGGCAAACAATAATAAATAAAATGGCGCAATCATGCCATTTTATTTTGCCACCAGCTCTCACTGTGTACAGCATGAGCGTGAGGCAGGAGGACGGGGTTGAATCCTGCTCTTGCAAGATTACTGCTGCCCTTTACCTTGCGCTGGTCGGGTTGGCCGATTGGATACCTACGGCCAGCCCGACATGCGCACTGTACATTCAGCTATCTATTGCTGGCACAGGCCCCTAGCTTCAAATTGAACTCTGGGTGAGTCTTCTCCCACCAATCCTGGAGCTGCTCTCATGCTGAGAGCAGCTCCAGGATTGGTCAGGAGTTGCGTTCCACAAGCAGGAATGGAAGTCCTTCTGTTTCCTGCTCGTGAACATCACGCCACGATCGCTGGGAGTGCTGCACCGGGCTGAATATCATGGAGGTGAGTTGGGCGCATGGCCCCATCTCACCTTAGTTTTGTATTGCCAGCCGCTGCTGCGGAGCGGGAAATCTTGTATCTCAGTCTTCAAAAGTAGTTATAAAATAGCCCCCGCCATTGGTAATATAGAGCTTTGTTCATTGACAAGGAGAATTGTGAAGGAGCAATCATTTACATCAAACACCATAAAATGGTGAAGTTTATTTAGGGCTTCACAATAGTCAATAAAGAAAGTTATAGCGAGTTAAAGGCTTTTAATAACAAATCAAATTGATTAATTTATTCAGCAAATATTAATCCTCTGTCACCATTACAGATTAAAATATTCCATTAGTCGGTATTTCAAGACAAGGTAAAATACAAAGTCAGTGAGTATAATACACAATATAGATAAAATACAGCAGGTGTTTTCCATAAAGGCATTCCGTAATCTAGAGTGATCAAGTTTTAGGCATAAGAATTGCACTTTTCTTTAATAAGCAAAGAAAGGTGTCAGTTTAGAAATCAAAATAAAGATTTCTGATGAGAGAATAACAATGCATAGGTCTTAAGCCTTTGCACTTAAGCAATGAACAATTTTACAGGCGGGTAAGTATTCTCATCTATAAATCCGCAGACATTTCTTAAAAGAGAAGGGCTCAAAAGGGATTTCTACTGAAGAGATGAAATCCTAAGAATTTCAACTGCTTTTAGAATACATGCTAATATAAATCTGCTAAAGCATAATTTGCAGCAGTTGATACATTCCACACGCCCAATTTCCGATCAAATTTCAGGTAACTCTGGGAGCAGGTCAACTCCATAGTTGCTCATGTCTTCACAATAAGCCACTGAATCAAATCCTTAAACGATACACTGTCCACATCTTACAGTTTAGATAGTTCTTACCAAGAATCGCTTTTCCCGCCATCTTCTCTCCTCCCAAAGAGAGCCTCGCTATCAGTTATCTAATACATAACAAATACCTATTCACCATCTAACAAAAGGTTTCTGGAAAGTTACAGCATCAGCAGTGGAAGAGAAAAACATCTTGTGCAAAAAAACAGTTTAATGTGAAAAACAGACCTTTCAATCCTAACATGTAAACCAGCATCAATAATGGCTTCAGTAGTTAAGCTAACTTAAGCCAGTACGTTTTATTATTTCATTTGAATTTTTGCAATGACTAAGTATGATTATCTACTACAAACTTCTATATATGATACATGTGTTCTTCAGCACAAATTGCACACTTTGTGGTTAAAAGCGTTTATTTTGCAAAAATGAGGACATTTGCTTTAGCCATACCAAGCCAATAACTCTACCATTGTAAAATTCCCCTACTTCTTAGATCTTAAAACAACTACTACCTTCTCCTTTCTGCAGGGCAGTAACCAAGGTGTGGGAGGGTGTCTGGCAGGGCCTGGCTCTCACAACATTAATACTGGCCCCCGGAGGAGGAGCCTAGCGCGCAACCAAGATGGCTGCGTAGGTGCGAGGCTCCCGAGGACCTCCGCGACCTCCTATGACTATCCTGAGCATATCCTGTCCCAGATGAGGGGACTGTGTTGGTGAGCCTGAGCTGAGGTGGCGCCCGTTTTCCGCTTCCAAATCGGACCTCAGACACCGACTTTAGCACCGATTGAGGTTTGCGGCCTTCTCCTAGCCGAACCCCGGATTTGCGTTGTGGGGCGATCCAGTGACGAAGTGAACAACAGCGGCGGGCAGGGCTTGGTGGCTCGCGTAACCCGCACTTTCACTTTCGCTTTCACACCCTCCTTGCTGTCTATGCGAGGTTGGGTCGCGGGGCTTTGTGTGTTGGTGTGGCCTCGCCCGGGGGCCCTGCCTGCCCGCCGGCTGTGATCCGCCCCGCAGATCTGGGGTGGCACCCCCCCCGGAGCCCGTGGACCGGCTTACCCGCCCTTCACGACGTGGCTGGTGCGACCGGGAGACTGGGACCATGGCCACGAAACAAGATGGTGATCGGGCAAAGGTAAAATCGACCCGGCGTGGCGCAGCCCATCAGTCCAACAGCATGGATCGCTATACCCTCCAGAAGGGATCTCCCGAGGTGCCACGCAGGTCCCCTGAGGGCCCTACTGATGCCCCCGATCTGCCCACGGACCTGACTCTGCGGGATGTCATGGGCGCCATCGCCGAGATGAAGGCCTCTGTGGGCCAGCGTTTTGATACACTGGCGCAGAAGATCGACTCGGTCCTCGTGGATGTTGGCCTGGTAAGGGCCGATCTCTCCAAGACCAACGACGAGTCGATTCTTTGGCCCACACCGCATCGGGCCTTACGACAGATGTGGCGGCCCTACAAACAGAGGTGCGCCGGCTTGCTCGGGCGAGTGCGCTGATGGATCGCCGCCTGGAGGACTCCGAGAGTCGGGCCCGGAGGAACAACATCCGTATCATAGGGGTGCCTGAGGGACGTGAGGAGGCGGCGGCGGACCTTTTCGTGGAAGACCTGATTGTTACCCATCTCCAGCCACGGGGGCTGAGTAAATTCTTCGCTGTAGAGAGGGCCCACAGAGTTCCCGGGGGAAGGCCTAAGGTCGGAGCCGCTCCGAGACCTCTCATTGCCCGGATTTTTAATTTTCGGGACAGAGACGCTATCCTGCAATCTTCCAGACTACAGGGACCGATTAGACTTGACAATATGGACATCAATTTCTATCCTGATTTCACCCCTGCGGTCCAGAAGCAGAGACTGAGCTTCCTTGGTGTCAAGCGTCGTCTTCGGGACCTAAATTTCAAATACGCCATGCTTTTCCCAGCTAAGCTGCGAGTGGAGGTGGATGGTCGCACACACTTTTTTGATCGTCCCGAAGCGGCCGGGGACTGGCTGGATACTCTGTCTCGGGATCGGGATCGGGGTGGCGGGGGGGGAGCGGCCGGGGGAGAGGGCTCGCCGGATCAAGACTGAGGGACTAATATTAGGCCTCGCTCGGGACAAACATGATGCCACTTTTTGACCATACGTTGGATTGCTTAAGTTCCCCTCCTATGGAGGTTGTGTGGGGTCTCCTGGGGGTTCTCCCTCCTCCTCTGGGGGTTTAGTTAGTTTAACTATCTATGGGGCGACAGGCACACTGCACGTTGGGGGGGCTGTCTGGGCTCATGCAGGGGTGCAGGGAGGGGGGAGTTTTGTTGGGGTGGGTGGGCAGGGATGGGGTGTTGTTAGTTATGATCACAAGGCAACCCTTTTTTTGTGTTGGTTCTACTGTGCTCTCGGGGGGACGAATGATGGTTTCTGTGTATGATGGGGGGTAGGGAATTAACTTTGTTGTCTTGGAACGTTAATGGTCTGGGGGACAGGATCAAACGAGGTGTGGTCCTACAGTATCTGAAGCGACTCTCGCCCGATGTAGTTTTCCTGCAGGAGACACACCTTATTGGTAATTCCTTTTGCGCCATGAATCGGCGTGGCTACCGCCTCGTGGCCCACTCGGGCTTCACGTCAGGCTCGAGGGGTGTGGGTATCATGGTAAAGAACTCGCTCCCGTTAGAAATTGATGAGGTGCTCCACGACGACAGGGGACGTTACACTGTCTTGGTGGGGAGAATGGAGGGCAAAGTGGTTGTTTTTGTGTCAGTGTACGTCCCACCGGGGTTGCAGTCGACCACCTTTGCAGACCTGGGGCGCCTCCTCCTTGGCCTTCCGGGGGGGCTTCTGGTGGTGGGGGGGGATTTCAACGCGGTGGTTTCTGGGACTGTGGATCGTCACCCCCCTAGGGACCTCCCCCGGGCACAGGCGTGGCTATCCGGCCTCTTGGACACACTGGGATTGGTGGACTGCTGGCGCTTAAAGCATCCCACGCAGCTGCAATACACTTTCCACTCGGGGGCCCATGGTAGTCTCTCACGGCTTGATTATGTCCTTGTCCCGGCGGCCTATGTCGGGAGGGTGGGGGAGGTGCGCCATTTGGCACGGGGTATCTCGGACCACTCCCCGCTTCTGCTGCATTTCGATGTCTTTCCGAGGGGTGAGAGCAGGGTGGTCCCAATCAATTCCTGGTATCTGCGTGACCCCACCATTCGCGCTGACTTGATTAAATCCCTCCAGCGCTATTTTGAAGAGAATGTGGGGTTAGTGCCTTCAGCTGTCTCCCTGTGGGAGGCCTTCTAAACAGTGCTTAGAGGGGAGGCCCTATCCCTTATTTCCCACGCCCGGAGGCGCGAGCGGGAGGAGGTGACCCGGGTGGAGGCTGAAATAGCTGAGCTGGAGGGTAATCTAGAAGATGGGGTGACGGATGCTGCACTACATGTCCTCCAGCTCAAACAAGCGGCTTATAGGGCCCTCGTTACGGAGGCGGCCAGGGGCCTTAGTAGAGAGCAACAGGGGCGACTGTATGATGTGGGTGATAAGGCTGGTAAACTGATAGCGTGGTTGGATAAAAAGGAGAGAGCGAATCGTGTGGTCCCGCTGATTGAGAAAACAAATGGTGTGTGTGTAACTGAGCCAGAAGAAATTGTCTCCTGTTTCGCGGATTACTTCCGCGAGGTGTATTCCCCGGTCTCTTCTTGCTCGGAAGAGGATTCCCGTGCCTTGCTTAGGGATATCGCGCTGCCTTCCCTTTCTGGGGAGGACAGGGTGTCGATGGACGCCGCTCCCACCTCCGACGAAATCGCCCTCGCCATACGCTCGGTCGCTTCTGGCAAGGCCATGGGCCCGAATGGTATCCCTATCGAGTTGTATAAGCTGCGACCGGATACATTGGCGCCTCACCTCCGCGCAATGTTCCTCGCGGCCCACTCGCTGGGCTCCCTCCCGCTTGACCAGCGTCTGGCTACAATCGTGGTGATTCACAAGGAGGGGAGACCTCGGGATCGGGTTACTTCTTATCGGCCTATCTCACTATTGAATGCGGAGCCCAAAATTCTCGCCAAGGTACTCGCCAATCGGCTGGTCGGTGTGGTGGGAGATCTGGTTCATCAGGACCAGTCTGGCTTTATTCCCCATCGCAACACAGCCCTTAACCTGCGGCGTTTGCATGGGGTGCTCGCGCGCGTCCCATTTATACGGGAACCGGACATTTTGGCGTCCTTAGACGCCACCATGGCGTTTGACACGCTTGAGTGGCCATACATCTGGGCGATGCTTGCGAAGTTCGGATTTGGCCCAGGATTCATCAGTTGGGTCAAATTGTTGTATGCGGGCCCCTTGGCGCAGGTGGTCGTGAACGGAAGAGTATCGGCCCCGTTTGAGCTGGGCCGGGGCACGCGACAGGGCTGTCCCTTGTCGCCGCTTCTTTTTGCGCTTGCCTTGGAGCCCCTGGCGGAGTGGCTGCGGTGGGAGCCTTCCATCCGTGGTCTCCGTTGGACCCCCGAGTATGAGGACCGCGTATCCCTATACTCTGATGACATCCTTCTGTACCTAGCCTCCCCACGTAAATCACTTATAGTGCTAGTTGATGTTTTACAATCGTTTGGTCGTAACTCCGGTCTCGTCATCAACTGGGCTAAATCGTGTGTGTATGTTCTCTCTGGGGAGGCTCCTATTCTCCCGCGGGGCTGTCCGATTCAGATCGCCCCGCAGGGATTTCGGTACCTGGGTGTCTTCATTACTCTGGACCCGGAGGCCCGTTATGAACGTAATCTGCTTCCCCCCCTCCAGCGTCTGCGGGTAGATGTCGCACGCTGGCGGCGCCTGCCGCTTTCGCCGCTCGGCCGGGCGGCATTGTTCAAGATGATGTCTCTGCCGCGTTTCCTGTACGCTTTGCAGAACACTATGGACTTAGTCCCGGCGCGCTACTTCCGTGAGGTGGAGAGTCTGCAACGCCGCCTGTTCTGGGACGGGAGGCCGCGCATTGCCCTGGCGAAGCTGACGCTCCCATGGTTTGACGGGGGGATTGCCCTCCCGGATATTAAACGGTACTATTGGGCCTCCCAGCTCGCTGCCATTAACCATGGCCTATACGGGCCCGCCTTAAACCCGGCATTTGAAATGGACAAGATGCTCCTGCCAGGTGGCGACTACAATCGAGCGCTCTACTCTGGCGCGCCCGATGCTCGTCTGACGGGCCCCACGCGTGTCATGGTGCAAGTCTGGCACGCGGCCAATGCAGCTATGGGGTGGAAGGACCGCTTGACCCGGGCGTCACCACTATACGCGTCTGAGCGGTTAGGCTCCCTGTGGACCTCTAAGGGCTTTGAGAAGTGGGACATAATAGGTATCAGTACAGTGGGGGATCTCTGGATGAGGGGAGGATTTAAAACGTTCGATATGTTGCAGACGGAATTTCAGTTGCAGGGCAGTGAATACTTTCGGTATTTGCAGGTCCGTCATGCGCTGGGCTCCGTCTTCTCGGACGTTGCCTCCATCCCAGAATATTCCCCCCTGGAGGATAGAGTGCTGGATGGACACGTCCCGGACAGCACGATCTCACTGATCTACAAAAAGCTGATAAACGACCGCTCGGGCCTGCTGACTGCCCTTCGTGCGGCTTGGGTTGCTGACGGGCTGGAGTTGGACGACGAGGACTGGACCTCCGCGGTGGCCTCCCCGAAGGAGGTGGCCATACCGGCTCGCCTTCACTTCGTCCAGCTCAAGATACTCCACCGGGTCTACATGACGGGGCCAAAGCTTCTGCGTATGGGCTATGCTGGAGATGGGTTGTGTAAGCGTGGGTGTGGTGCTTTGGGGACCTTTCTGCATATTTTGTGGGAGTGCCCGGAGGTGGAAGGGTTCTGGCGTGGTGTACATGAGGTGCTGCGACTGGTTACGCATGTGGCGCTGTTGCCTGAAGCGAGAAGATGCCTGTTGAATGTGTGGGAACCGACTGATTACTCGGCGCCGCAGACGTGGTGGGTGACTCTGGGATACATGATAGCCAAGCGTGATATTGCTCAACTGTGGGGGTCCCAGAGGCCCCCGACGGTCTCGGCCTGGAAAGAACACATGGACTGGTGCATGTTTCGAGAAAAGGTGGTGTATGTGGCGAGGGGTAAGCCTGGGACATGGGTGAAAGTATGGGGCCCCTGGAACGCCTACCGAGGGGGTATCTGTGCACCACCGCTGCTGCCTGATGCCTCGCCAGCCCCGTCCCCTTCGCCGACTCATTCCCCCGCTGCCGGGCATTGGGTTCCCCCAGTCCTCGCTCTGTTCTCTTCCCCCTCTTTATACTTCTGTGTATAGTTGGGATCCCCCCCTCTAGGGGAGCACGTGCTGCTATTTTGGATTGTGGCTTGCCTTGTGGGTGTGGTTTTAATTTTTGTTGTTCTTAAGTTAAAATGAAACCGCATAATGGGGTCTGGACGATGTGGCCTTTGACATTGTTACCTACTGAGAACTGCTCATCCGTAATACCACGTGTTCCATAAATGTCTGTCGTATGTTCCTACCATTGCTAGCGGCCGGCCGGAAGGTTGTGGGCCCATACTTGTATACTTTTAAGACCTGTAATAAACGGTTTAAAAAAAATAATAAAATACTGGCCCCCAATAAATGCAGCTGGCAGCAGGTTGGCTGACGGGTCAAAAGATTGCAATAAAAATAAAAGCTTAGCTTATATTAATACTTCACCTCTGAGCGAGTTCAGCATTTAATCTAAAATAAAAGTCCTGTCCTGCATTGTAAAACAAACATCAAACCATTTCATTAATTTTCAGATGATCAGCGAAACTACTCTTGCTAGTAAAATGCATATTTTCATTGCCAATTCAACTATTTTCTAATTGTTGTTTAAACTGCTCCTCAAACTACAGTTTTGCCAATTCTAAGTGCTGTAACAGATATTAGTATTACTCATTTTATGACGCTTAGTTTACTGACTTTTGGTAGGAGTGAATGTTGAGACAGCCTTGCTTGGATTTGAATTGGTGACCTGATGACTATGTTGCTCTGATATGAATTTACCTTAAAAAAAAGAAAAGACAGGAGGTGTTTGCCAAAACAGGAACAGGTTGGTTTAGTTAAATGCAGTGGCCGGGAGAGCCTCAACAGAGTCATGTGTAAAGACAGCCTCAATGGGATGTATGATGTTACAACGCATACATTTACATCGCGGTACATTACATTGCGGTTTTTACAACGCAAGTCGTTACAACGACTTGCGCTAGATGGCGCTCTAGGACAAGGAATAGGACTTAGGAGTAGTATAATTTACTATTCCAACTCCAGTTTACGTACAGTAGGGAAGGTGTTGGATAGTAAATTATACTATTCCTTGTCCTAGAGCGCCATCTAGCGCAAGTCGTTGTAACGACTTGCGTTGTAAAAACCGCGATGTAATGGCATCGCGATGTAATCCCCGCGTTGTAAACGATGTTTCCCGCCTAAATGTACAGATGTTTTGGACAGTAATATATATAGTTCTTGAGGTAGAATACAATTATTCCACATTCTTGTAAAGCATGAAGATCCAGGCCTAGTCCTGAACCATAAATACAACCATCTGATAAGGGGGACACAGGTGGCTCTCGACCTCATGGAGAGCTAGTATGGGCCAGCTTGCCTGTGTCCAGATGTCTGAATCAAAATGGGCAATCTAGTAATCCAGGGACCTGGGTCTGGCATGAAAAGCACGTGATCAATGTGTGTGGTGTGCATGTTGTTTTCTGACTGGTTCCTAACTACATGTGGCACCTGACTTTGTGGTATTTTGGAAACACATGCCTTTGGCCAAACATGTTTTCTTCGGCCAATCTCCTCGAACCTGTTTGTGGTGTAACTGCCTATCTGTGGGATCAATCACATTTTCCCCTGTTTGCACATTTATTTTTGGGCCAAGTGTAACTCCACTTGTGACCTATCAATTGGTAGGCTTGGGTTTGGGTTGCAGGGCCTGTCTGACCACATATCCCTGACTCTGGGTTGATGGGGAGGTTATCTCAGGTGAATTAGACAGAAATTATATGAGTTTGTTATTACCTGTCCATATAGCATGGCAGTCATTGATATCATATTTAACGACATTCTCATTATTATGTGTATGTTTATCATAACGTACAGCAACATAGTTTTTTCCTGATATTGACATTGCTATGCGTGCATAAATTATGGCATACATTGACATTGCATTTAATGGTATTGACGTTGTTATACGTACATATATCATATGCGTACATTGACATTGCATTCACCGATGTTAACAACTACAACATTGTTTGAAGGACTAACATTTAGCTCATTGAGCTACCCCTCCAACAAGTGAATCTTTCTTGCTAACAAAAATGTTGTTTCACAGCTTCTCTAAAATAATCCTTCCTAAAGAACACGTCACCTGCTATCCATTTCTTAGTTCACCAGATTTCCATTCTTCTTTACTCTCAGCCTTTTCCATTCCCTTAGTGCTTTGAAGTGAACTTATGACGGTATGCGTAGTTTATAAGCAAACAGTGAAATCCCTGGAATACACTGACACGGGGAGCCACATTGACACTAAGAAATTGACATTGGGCACCAACAATGACTCCAGAGCACCAACAAAAGTGCACCAACATTCCCACTGACAAATTGCCACAGGAGAATTGACATGAGGATAATGACACTGGAGTGTTGGCATAGGTCATAAATATTGACACTAGAATGCTGACGCAGGTGCACCAACATTGACACTGACACAGCAGCAGCAATCTCACTGCAACATCAACATAAGGGCACTGCTCCTGGGACTCTGAGAAGTGGGCACAGTTAGTGGAACTTTGACACAGGACCACTAATATTGACAAAGTGATATTGACCTGGGGCAGTGACACTGGAAAACTAAAAGATGGCACAAAAAGTGTTGCTGGGACTGTGCCATAGGACAGTAACACTGGAAGATGAACACGGGCATTAGGATGCTGAGACTGATGGAGCAAGTTTTCATAAATGAAACTTGCTTGTATGCAATCCTCTCAAATAAATATGTAACCCCGTAACCAACACGTTTTGTAAATACTAACCTTGCATTATATACAACATACAGTATCCTGGGGAAGCTTTCCTATGTCCAATACTAACAAGTAACCTGAGTGTCTTAAACTGGCCGACAAAACACGGGATTTCTATTGCGCATGCGTCTACTGCATCTACGTAGTATGACACTGTCGCTTTTGGTGGGAAACCTTTGCAGCTGTGCAGTGGCATTAAAATGGCCGCCTCAAACTCACACACTAAAGCACCTGCTGCTGATAAACTAAAACTCATAAGCTTATTAAACACTAATGCAAAAGAATTAAAATAAGTAAATGGGGATAGAGTAGAGTTAAGTGGTATACAGAGAAATAATTTATTTCTGTCTTCTAACGTGTCTTTTTCTGACTTTGTTATTAGTTCTTATTTGGGCCTCGAAGGGTGACTGGAATCTCTACCCGCATAATATGTGCGCACGCGCATAAAGACTGACCGGAAACAAAGATGGCTCCCGTGTCACTCGGCCAAGGGCATCTTGAGTTAAGAAGCCTGGGAATATTGCACTGTTGACCCCAACGAATGAAACAATGTTTAAAAATGTTTAACTTACTGAGTAATTTGAATTTTGGGCGGATTAAAGCTATGGGAAAGGAAATAAAGGGGCGGGAACATAGAACAATCGTTCATAGATGAAATATGTACTTTAGGTGGTGTGATGAACTCACCTCCTCATCCTAACCAATTAGAATAGGGGGAAAACATAAAATGCAACATTTGGGGGTGGTACATGAACCCTGAGAATTGTATAATTGAGGTAAGCTAGCTAGTTTTTTTATCCGACTTGTCAGAACTTTCATTTCGACTCGTCACTGACCCAACGCTTATACTGCTCCCTATTCTGTCTGTGATGCTGTCTCAGACTTTGCTGCTGCCAGAAACCCTGTCCGAGAGTTCGAGATACTGATCGAAGTATATTGATCTAGAGAGGTCGCGGAACTGGGATACTCGAGGAGAATATTGCCAGTGAGGGGTGCGACGCCGGCGTTGCACAATAGAGGAGGTTACCCTTCCAGATCCAAATCTGCCTGATCTCCTACCTGTACCCTGTCTTGGAGATTCTATCTGGCCCCTATCTACGGAGTTGGGTTCATCTCAGACCAATAGGTAAATATAATTAGGTAACCTGTCTTTTATGCCTATCTCTCTCCTTTTTCCCCTTCTTCCTTTCCAGGTACCGTCTTCATTGATCATTTTGAAATACTGCTATGATTGATTTTATTTTGCCTCTTGAATTGAAGGTGACTACTGTAATTGATTCTTGGCTCACAAATTAATTTAGATAAAAGTTTTCAAACTTCCTGAGTCTCTGGTTATTCAAAGAAAGAAAGTAAATGTCATTCTACCTTAAACTAGCTTAGAAACCTGATTCGTCCAGAAAATGAAATAAATTAAATTAAATTGGTAAGACTTGGTAAAGGTGAATAACGAAATTCCAGGTATTATTACACAAAATTGATGTCAGTGGGGTTTCACTAGCCTACTGTGTGAATGTGGTTTGGGGCCAGGTGAGTATTAGGTGTATGTGTGATCGGAGCTAGTGACTCGCGCTCCATCACGACTACGACACTGACACTTGAATGCAACACCACATTAGTGACCAACACAGGGACACCAACACCAGAAAACTGACTAGAGGAACATAACACTTGGTTAGCATATTTAAGTTACTTATTAAATCCCTCGTAGGGTGGTATACCATATACCCAGGGTCTGTAAATCAAATGCTAGTGGTGGGCTTGCAGTACTTATTGCACTATCCACTTCACTAGCCCTTTAAAACACGTGGTAGGTCTGCCACTGCAGTCTGAATGCAGTTTATTGCAAATCCCATTTTAGTGCATATAGGTTAAGCCTAGGGGTAGACCCTGTGTAGCCCGTAGGGCAGATTGCATTGTAATTAAAAAGTTGGACATTTGTAATCTTTACTTTTCCTGGTAGAGAATAACTCCTAAATTTGTCTTTTACTACTGTGTGGCCTACCTCTTCCACAGTATAACATGGGGTTGCTTTATTAAAAATTATTAATGATAACTGCTGACTGGGAGCAGCTACAAATTTTGTGTTTGATAAATGAGAAATTGTCATTAAAATCTGCTTTGATGGTGAAGTTGAATTTTAATTTACAATTTTGAAAATGGGTGTAGTTGTCAGTTGGACTTTGTTTATTCCTCCCAGACATCCATACAATTGAGGGATTAGGTGTGCATGGATGGGTCATCAACTGGTAGGATTGGGGGGTAGATCTAAGCACAGGCCCACTTCCAGCTAAATAGACTGTGCTCTGTTTTCACACCAAGGACTTGTCATCCCTGCATTGTTCATGCAGCCAGCTTGGAGACAGGGAATGGAAACTTCAAGCAAGTCAAAGGGAATTCTCCTGAAACATCTATTTCAAAGAAGGCACCATGTATGAAAAGGAACGGTGGAAGGAATTTTTGCTGCTGTGGCCTGCTGTGTACTCCAAAAGACTGCTTTGCTGCACCTGGAAAGACTGCTTTGTTTCCTGGAGCCTACCTTAAACCCTCAGAGGCCTCCCTGCTGCTTGAGACATGTTTCATCACCTACACCCAGGACTACCAGAGTGACTCTGAGGGCTAGTTTGTTGGCCTCCGGGACAGAGCCACAGGGACATAAAAGGTTCCCACCATCTTGAACCCATACCTGGACCCAGACTGAGTGAGTCCTGAATCCCCAAGTGGTGCCCCACCAGTCCTAGACCCTTGGCTGTGGTGCTAAATGTGCCCATATGACCGAATCTGAAAACTGAGGACTTGAAAAAGTTTTGCCCAAAAACTGCTCTGAGACCCAGAAGGAGACCGGTAACAACGTGCTCCCCTATCCGCCTGAGGTGCATCATCGATCGGGTTGACTATTGCAGCTTCTGCTGCTGAGTTCTTCTCTGCAACAGCAAATACTTTTCAGCTGTCATTTGCCAAAGGGGTATCCAACCTTGTGGAACTGCCTTTGGCTACAGCTCTCTGCCTCGTCCTGCTGGAGATTTTCAACTTCCAAAAAAGAGACTAAGGGCCTGATTACGAGTTTGGTGGTCCTGGAGTGGGCCGCCACACCAGTGCCCTGCTCCAGACTAGACCACCGGCCACCCGCTAGATTACGAGTCAGAGTCTCAGGGAGAGAGAAAGCTCCCTCCATTTTGATAACGTACCTGGACCCAGCCTGAGTATGCAACCCACTCTCCATCGCGGTCGGCCATATTTTTTTACTTTGACTCGGCCTTGTGTAACTAGATGTCAGCGGTTGGCACATTGATGTTCTAGACACTAGATTTTACTTACATTACCTTGGGGCATGCTGTTGACAGTTGCTTTGCATGCCTTGCTCAGAAACGATTATTTGTGATTGACAAATACGCTTTTTCATGTTTTTCTTTCAGTTTCAGGATGTTTTTTATCGAATTTAAGGTACAAGACTTACCACATCATTGAATGAGTGACTGGTTATCTCATGTTGAGAATTAACACCCAGAGAAACCCGGCACTGTGTAGATAAGAGTAGTTTTTAGGTCCTGAAGAATCGCCAAATGATAATTTCTGACGAAAACTAGGTGAGAAACATGTTGACCAAGTAAACTAATAATCCACTAAGTTGTCTAGGGCCATTATATCCTGTGCTAGTGAACATCATTTTAACTTGGCAAGTGAACTCATTCATTAAATCTATTGTTTTCGAGCATCTCTTCACCTATTTTAATACACTTTCCCTACACTTGCGATATCAATTTACACCACACTTTCAGCCCACATACCCTCACTTCATCAAACGGCCATTCTACAAAAAATCCCCGGGAAAGTGCTTCCTCGGCAGGGCATTGTAGTGCCAGCCCAATGAGGAGCTAGTCCAGTGATGGAGCACAACACCCATTCAGGTGTGTGAGGGCCCTTGCTACTATTGGAGCATATTACTTCCTTTACAACCATCCGACTCAGCCCTTCTTCACTAGCTTCCACTAGAAACTGCATAACTTTGTTCACACTCTAGATGGGATGAGGAGCACGTATGCTAGACCTATTAAGCTCATGGTCTCCCTCTTTCGAAATAGAAACCTTTTCACCCTTGACAACCCCATCTTCTGATCCCCACAATCCATCAAACGGCACTGCCATCAAAGGACTAATTAGTAATCCACTCTTAAAAGTTCCTCATGGAAATTTTTAGGGTGGTCTGTCTCTCTCCTTCCTTACAGAATGCCTAGGCCTCCAATCCCCATCTTGAGGAAGGCAATACACTTCTACGGTAAGAGGAGCTGTTGCCCATTCTCCATCTAATGTCATTTTTAACCTGGAGCAATGCAAAATCGATCTGACTAGTCTCAGCTAAGAGAATTTCACTATCACACAGAGTCCTGCTACCACCTACATCACAGATATTCACATCTGACACCAACACACAATGCCAGCATAAGGGTAGAGTGGCACTGTTAGTCTACAACCCCCGGAAACAAAAATAGAAGGTATATTTAAGACTGTTAACCCTCAAAAATTGGTGTGCTGCCACCATTGGTTCATGCCAACTCCCAGGACATGGGCAGTAATCCCTCGTCAGAAGAAGAGGGTACATTTGGTGCTTCCTTCTGGATCACAGAACAGGCTCTGGACCCTTCGATTCACTATAGATAGATCAGTGCTGCACTGCACGTGCTAGATTAGCATGACATCTGATGCAACAAAAAGTCCAGACACCAGATTCACATACAGTCGGTTCACCCAGGTTAGTGTCACATGTCCATTTACAATGGAATGGACATTCCCATCCAAACACTGACACTTTTAAATAAAGGAGTATATCTCTGTGCAATACAAGGACACCATCATGAAGGCACAGACACTGGGTCTCTGGTACTTGAGCACCAACACTGACATGAAAACGTGCAAGGGGCACTGCGGTGCTAGCTACTGCACATGAGTACTGATACAGGGACAGTTGTACAGGAATACTGATAATGGGACAGTGAAACAAGAGCTCTAATATTGAAACATCGACATGGAAACCCAGGGATATCCATATTGATACTGGAACATTAGCAAGTACATTGGGAAGTCGATCCCTACCACTGGGACACAGCTGCAACTTCAATGGGAAACTGACAGAGAGCCAGGTAAACTTACATGGAACCCTACCATTAGAATTATATTATTGTAAAACTTTTACACATATTGAGGAGGGAATATTGACACTGACACAGGTACACTGAAACTGGAAAAAGGACACATGGATATGGGGACACCTACACTAACAGAGGCACAATGTCGTTTGGACACTCGGATGGAGACACTATCAAATGGACATTGCCAGTGACTCTGTGACATGGGGATACAGGTGCCCCGGGTTACTGACAAAGCAACTTACACAAGATTACTGACACAGAGAAAAAAGTACAAAAGGACACTAATGCATGGACACAAAAGGTAGGTTAGAGAGACAGACCAGGAGGCTATGAACTGTCAGACCATTGACATAAGAACAAATACATCTATGGTCCCAATTAAACAACAATATTTTAACAGCTATCCACAGCAAACCACTGGCACGCGGTGCTCATCAGCAATACTCCCTAACATTATTCTGTTGATAATATGGCAGTCTATCATCTTTCAAACATAGTGGCCTCAGCCCTGCCTAGATCCCAACCCCTGTCTCACCCAATATGAGTTCTCGGGATGCACAGTTTCAGTTTCCGGTACTAGGAGAATGCACATGCTTTTTGCTGTCAAAGCATAGAAAAAGGATGCTTCAATTGGACTATGCTTGCTGCAGGCAGAGGAGAAGAGGTACTATTCTTTCCCTCATTGGTTAAACCTCTTCCTTGTTTAAATTACACTGCCTTCCATTCAAGTCATTTTTGGAAGTGCTGCAAACAGCAATAGAGAGACAAATAGACCCACCTGGATCGAAACTGTATTAATCCTACTCACTGTCAGTGGCTTGTGAGTCTCTGCTGTGCTTAAATTGAAAAAGTACAGCCTGCTTATTTTTTAGGAGCCCACTGTTGGTACTGCTGTATGCCAGGGTTGCAGAATTTCAAAGATGCTAAGAATTGTTTCCCCTCATACCTTTTCCACTGTCCTTCACTTCCTGTCCCCTTTTCTTATTCGTGTGGGTTCTTTTTCAGTGCTCATGCTCACCCAGCACCCTCTGCCCACCATGTCCGAGCTTCCTGCTGACTGCTCCATCATGTTTTCTTAAACGCAGGAGCCAGGTATTGTCAGTGCACTGACATCTGACAGTGAGGCCACGTCTTTGCATGCACCATGTTTGTTTACTCAGAACTATGTGCCAATGTGTTTACAGATGACTTTAAAACACACTCATGTATGATCAATGGTTGTTAGTAATCTCTGCTTAGAAATGTAGCAAATGCTACATAATTCTTTAATGGTGCCTTAAGGGACAAAGCACAATTGCTTGCATAGTTGCTTTTAGGTTGTATCCAGATAACAACAATTGTACAGACTGGATTTTGACACACATTTCCTGAAAACTTCCTAATCTTCCAGGCTCAGTGTGCTTAAAAGGCACACATGCTTACTAATTATCACAAATAGCTGTTGCAGTGGAATAAAAATAATATTTTAAAGAATACCTCAAAATGTGTTGCGCTCTTTAAAATGTCAATATATACTTGAGTTTTTGCTTGAGGCCATGCCGTCGAAAACATTTACTCCTGGCTGCAGTCGTGCATTTTGAGTCTTGTAGCTGAGAAGATGTATTTGTTTTCCCATTAAGTACCGTTGGGGCTGGGGCAATATACATATAACAAATAGGAAACCCCCGATTGGCCGTAATAAAACCATGATTTTAAATAACACTGGCATTCTGAATTATTTATGTTCGCATTAGACAATATTCTTTAAGCAATTGTTCAGCAATATTTACACAGACATTCACAAACAACATATCCCATAATTTGAGGAAACTAATAGGAACAACTGACCAAACATAAAAACACAATTGTCATATTGAACAGCTTTGAATGAAATATTATACACAATTGCACAACTGACTAAATTCAATATCAAGTGAAATCAGCCAATTAAAAGTTCTCAAATCTTCAGGCTAAAAAACTTTTTGAAACAATAGATCAAGTAAAAAAGGCGTGTACCAGATTCAGCAATCAAAAATAAATATGCTTTTGAGGATCTGTGGAAATGTTTCTTTTGAGTTTTTGGATGAGGGTCCACCGGTATTCTGAAAGTGTGACGAGCCTGCCAATGGGGCTGATTATGGTCTTGGTGGGTGGATTGTACTCCATCTCAGTGACAAAGTAAATTACTCTGTCGGCATGGCAGAGTACCCATCTGCCAAATTATGACATGTCCGTAGCCCGATGGACACTTTACCCATTGACAGAACTGCCATTGAGTCTGTCCTGCCAATGTATGCCGTCATGTCTGCTGAACGGCTCCGTCAAACATGATGAAGCAGTACAGTAAAGTTTTAAAAAATTGTTTTAAAAAACAAAACCCCAATGTGAATTTAAATAAAAAACAATGCTACTTCCTTCTTTCCTCCCATCAAGGGAGTCATCTCCCAATGGTGAGGGGGGCATTTCTAGTTTTTTACTGTCCATTACCATCAGGATTTTCCTGGTGGTGATAGGCAGTGAAAAATGGCTATATGTCCGCCCATCTAACTTAGCACATGATTTTAGCGAACGGACTGTTATTATTGGTGGTAAGCATACTCCTTTGCTGTTGTGACGGAGTATGCTTACCTCCAATATACAAATCAGGGATAATGTCTCTTAAGTGTCCATTATCAAAAAGCAGGATTCCTCATCATCAAAAAGCAAGATTCTCTTGGCTCTATCCAGTTTGTGTAAGAACACTCTTCAGTTATAAGCCAAAATCCAACCCATTTCAACCTGAGGTTTGTGGACTATGAAATATTTGAGGAGGTTTTCATCACTACTGAAGCAATCCTAATCTTCTATTGGGAACAGCAAAAGGCAAGAAGTGAGCCAGCAATGGAATTGTTATAGTGAAACAAAAAATGGAGTCCACTACTCAAGAGTGTGGAAAAACAGATATCACCTTTTTTGTTGCTCAACAGCCTTTCATTCTGTTGAAATAAAAACAGGACCAAAAGAGACATGCAAAATACAAAGTCTGTTTATTAAATTTGCATGGTTAAGTAAAACCTTTGCATAAAAAAATGAAATGCTACACTGACATGTAAAATGGTTTCACAGAACGAAGTACAAAGGATAAAGTCACTACCAATAGATTAAAAAAGGATTCTTATGTACGCAGTAGTGACAGGTCCACAGTACAGTGACCCAAGCACACAATAAATGACATTGTCCTTACAGAAAGGGTTAAAAATACTTATATGCAGAGAAATAGATTTTTCAGATTAAAAAAGGAGTGGCTCATGGAGGCGACTCAACACTTGAGGGGGCTTTTATGCAGTATAATTAGTTGTTGAGCAAATTTCAAGTATGGAGGGTGTTCCCTGCTTCGAGTCTAATTTGTACAAGTATGCAGCCATAAGTCCTTATCCTTATCTATCACTGCTGTGTGTTGCCATTAGTTTCTTTTCGAATTTGATGATAAATCTCCCAAACAGCAGTTCAATTCTGTGTCCGTTGGGGAACATGAGACATGTAAAGACCTGTAATTGGACCAATTATAAAATCACAAGTAGGTCAACCTGCTGTGTTTGTGGAAATCCCTTGCTAAGAAAATTAGAAACAATCATTTTTGTACAGGAGTAAAATCTGAGCAAATTTTGAGAGCAAGAACAAGATATAAGGATTCCCAAGAGTTAATAATTAAGTATCTTCCCTTAATTTGTTATGCCAAGATATGACCCAGAGTTTGCTCACCTTCTACTGTGTGAAGTTGTCAATATGCCTCAATTGATGTGGAGGCAAAGTGCCTCAATTCATTGTGTGCTTTGTAAGCAGTGTTTGCAAACTTGCCAAGTGAACTGGTAGCAGAGAATGGACCAGTTTACAAGGTAGTGAACAAAAAGATAACTCCATCCAGAATTCGAAGAATAGGTACATAATTTCTTCAGCCCTGGTCACACGCCGGCACCAAGAACACTTTCTCCTTCCCTTGCCAGCTCCAACTGACCCCGTTCTCATTCCCTTTGAAATACAACATTCCATTACCTCATAAAACAGAACCTTAAATAATGAGAGTACAACACAACATACATGTTACAAGTATGCCAGTTATGGTGCATTGTCATGGTAGAGGAGTGTGTCTTTCTTCAGCTCTATAGCTTTAATACTTTCTGTCCAGAACTCAATAGTCAAGCCCAAGTGTATAAGTGAGATTCAATATAGCTTTGGCCAAAGCTTGCAACTTGACTACTGTATAAGATGCCCCATGTTATATGCTCAAAGTTATTTTGTTTTATTAATCTGGGCATTACAGTCAACTGTGATTTATTAACTGAAGATGTTGAACTTTTTTAGCATTAACAAATCCATAATGGAGTCACTCAAGATCGGTAATGTGAACACGCTTGTGATCTGCAACACCTGTGGTGCTACCTCAATATACTGGTTGTTTGCCGCAGTGGTGTTTTCATTTAATTCAAGCCACAGTTACTTCTACCAAGATGTCTGTCTGTACTCCTATCATTCCTAATTAGAATTGCCTTCAAATTGCTTACTCTCTCTTCTGGTTCCTCCTATGGTGTCCATGTCGTCTTCTTCTTAGCATGCTGCAACAGTAAATGGTGGTAGAGTCTCTTTTTAAAAAAAAATCTATTCAAGATGGCTTTAGTGTTGTGTTTTCCTTCTAGTTGTTCCCCACCCATGATGGCAGACCAAAATAATTCATGGCATTGCTTCTTGCTGGAAGAGTATTTAAACAGCAGTTTCCTCGAAGAAGGTGCACTGCACACGTTTTCAAAAGATTATAAAAAATTCTCCTGCCCATTCAGTTCTTCTTTTCCCAGCCCTTTTCACAGAGTTTGTCTTTCAATATTTTATGCTTGGGTCATCTTCTTGGATTTTCCTGCCCACCTGTTTGTCTAACATCACTCTGCGACTCCATTACTTCCAGGAATTTGTTTTCTGCAAATGAGGCCGTTTTCTTCCCTTGGACTCATTCTAGAAGACACCATATGTCCAGTGAATTATTTCCACTGAAAAGCACTGAGGCTCTCCGGCGTGGCCTGTGCAAGTAAGAGCGGTGGGGTTGGGGATGGGGTGGGTGTGGGGGGAGGGAGTTGACACTAGAAAGTGTAGCATATTGACTCTAAACCAGGATAGATAAAACCTGTCTTTGTCTTTCTTTGCCCATATTAGACAGAGCTCCATGTTATTGCAAGTTGTAAGTGGAATGTAAGATTGGACAGTTACCGTGTCAAGTGCTTTTCTAAGTCTCAGGTTTTCTTTATGCTCTAAGTGTTTTTCTTGACCTGCACCTCAGCGTGTGAGTTGATATTTTCTGAGTTTTCCCAAAGATTACTCAATCTTATATCCTGTAGTTTTTTTTTTTTGCATAACTAATCCAGGGGATGGCTTGCACAATACTTACATTCAAGCAATCTTCCACTATATTACATGTGCGGTTCCCTTCAGATGTTACCTAGATTTTGACCCATAACAAGATGGGAGCCAGTCCTACCAGATCTTCTAAAAAATCCACCCTTACTTTATTGTGGGGGAAAAAGACTTGTGGTAGAGCTGAATAAACTTAAGAGCCTGTTCAAAAATCTATTCTCTACAGACTGTAGGGTTTTCTCAGAGGAATGCCCCCGCACTTCTAATCAATATGTGGCTACCGAAATGCATTTGCTTTTAAACAGCATAACCATTTCCTTAGGGGGCTTGTGTCCCAATTTCTTAGCAAATCGTAAAAAACATTTCACATTCTGTCTCCAATGATTGTGACCTCTGGTTTATTAAATGCACCCAACTCATATTAATATTGAATAAAGCACCCAAATAGCACAAATTAGGTACTTTCATAAGTGGAATACCTCCAATAGATTTCTTTGGGGGACAGGTATTCTTTGGGCCGCAAGTCAAAATAGAGGATTTAGTATTATTGAGCTTAAGCTTCAACCCCTGCAAAAAACTATAAAACCTATCTAAAAGTGCTTGTAAACTCAAAGTAGTATGAGCTAATAGCACTGCATTTCCGCGAACAATAGTACGGGGACCAGACGCGAACTAATTTTAGGTGCATCAGACGTAGAATCACTTAAAAAGTATTAATGGCATTGATGTAAAATTTAAATTAAAAGAGGGGTGACTGGGATAGGACATATTGGATACCCAAGCTGGGTATATCGTACCCTCAGACATGTGTCTTGGTGCATACTTCTTTAAACATTCAATAAAAGAGGATCAACCCCTGCACGACCCATGACATGCCACAAATTGTCTCTATCCGCTAGGTCAAAGGTGGAAGAGGGGGGTTCATGAAAGCAGTGTGGATGACTCTTCTCCTAGCTTTGATGTATTTTCCTAGAATAAGCAACAAATGTAATGCTTGCTCAAGTGTGGAATCAGGGTCATAATGGCATATATACATGTCGGATTTATGGGGCATAATGTAATTCCCCAAAAGCAATACAGCTGACAATCCCAATTGTTCACCTGCTCCAGCCAAAGTACTGAATAATATTATGTCAAATACAAACCCATGGAAAAATTGGGGAAGGAAGAAAAACACTGGAGGAGCTGATTAAAATGGCAACAAAAGCAGCTTAGGATTGTCTCAGAAGCCACGCTTTGATATCTGAGAGAGAGAGAGAGAGCGAGAGAGACAGAAAGAGAGAGGAAAAGAAAAAACTGTTTGAGACTTTGTAAATCAACAAACACTGAATGTATCACACCAAAGAAGATTTTAACTCGTCTCTCACTTAGTGAGGATATACCGTGATTTGCCCCAGGTCTATTGGGAATCAGGCCTGGAGCCAAAAGGTCGAGGAGAGGATCCAGAACTGCTGAAATGGAGCAATGCAACATGCTGGTTCAGTAAGATGGTTGTAGAGGTTGGTTAGACACAGAGGGCTGACAATATGGACAGCAGCAGCACACTCTTATTATGGAGCACACAAAAGTAAGGGAGCAAAATAATTTAGTAGGCACAAAATTTTAGATGGGAAACAAAGGCTAGAGAACAAGGGTTTCAGAGAATGCGAACAAGTGGGGAACCGAGAAGGGTAACCATAACAAACAGTGAGAGATAGCAAAAGCCGAGTATCAAACTGACAAAAACAAAGTAAGCCAAAACATCTAGATGTTGCCAACCACTGACACAGTGCCTGCTCTGGCCTTTTTCGTTCACTTATCCATAAGGCACAAGAAATTCCACCCTCTAATTAGATGTGAGTACTAACCTAGCTTCCACGTCATATCCTTCATACTCGGCAAGCCTAACCTTCTGATTTTCAGAGAAAAAAGTGCTGCATTCCTCTGCATACTAGGAAAATTAAGAACATAGATTATTGAAGTGTCATTCTTCTTCATTATGAATTCTAAACATACCAAATTTAATTTCATATTTCTACCCCTGCATAAAGCTTGTATGGGTATTTGTGTTTATTGATAATCCTTCTTACTCTTTTGATCTCATGTCCAAATATTGTTACACAGGTCAATGTGGCCATATTCAACTTCCTTTGGGTTCTAGCCAAATCTCGGTTGGTGAGCCATTCTTGTTACAGTGATATTTTCAAGCATCTTGCTGGGCAGCCTCAGTCTTTTAGTTTCATACGGAGGTTGCATGCCTTTGAAAAATAGTCTTCCTTGTTTGAGCAATTTTGCTGAATCCTCAGAAACTGTCCATAGAGTGAGTTGATCTTCAGGGTATGGGGAGGAAGCTATTAAACCTCAATATTAGTTTTAAAAAAAAATCTCTTTCCATTGTGTATAGATATGTTACTAAGCACCCATTCATGTGGCTAATGCTCAGATGAAGAAAGCTGATTTTGGATAGATAATGATATATTGACTACTGTATCTTTTAAATAATTATTTAGCTGATTATGGAAATAAAACATGTGGTTTAAAATGATTATTTAGCCAATTAGGGGAATCAAACAAGTAGATTTCTTGCATTCCCAATTATTAAGTCATCATCAGTGTATTGGACCTTTAATTCTTTAAGGGGATTTTAAATCCATTTGTCTTCAAATTGCACAATAAGCAGAATGGACATTTCTGACAAAGGGACATGGCATTGCCGCTCCCTTAGTATGTATGCAGTACTCATCCCCATACTTGAAAAAATTCTTGGCTTGACAGATCTGATCTTTGCCGGCACAATTATGAATTTGAAGGGAATGCTATGTAGTCTTTCCATCTATGTAGATATAGTTCCATTACTTCCAAAGTGGTCTTTGGGGAGTGGTAGTATACAGCATATGCACGTCCTGTACGACTATCCAATTCAGTTGGTCATCAAATGGAAGGTCTTTAATTTCCTTACTCATATCTATGCTGTCTGTGGTGTAAGAGGTGGCCCTCATAAATGAAGGATTTCAACAAGTAATCTACATATTTAGCCGAAGGTCCAAGATGGAGTTGGGTCCTTGAGCACTTGGGTGTGCGAGATGACATCTGACATTTTTATGAAGTTTGGGTAAAGTGTACATGGCTGGTATACTTAGGTCCTTTCTATCTAGGAGGTCATGCTCTTGTTGAGATAGCCAGTTTTCTTGTTTGATATCTTGAATTGTGGAGCCAATTAGTTTCTAGATTTCTCATGTGGAGTTGGCTAGCACAAGGGTGTATCACATCATTACCTGAGAGACATAATGGTGTAATTTGTGAATTTCAGATAAGAAGCATGAAGCAAAATTAATAAAATTACTGAAATTACACGAGTGTAATTTAAATACCATCTAGGCCTGGTATTCACAAGCTTGATGTGAGGAAGAAACTCTTTCCATCTTACATTTCTGATGGAATGTATTGTCTCCCTTTTGTATCTGAATAGATCGATTATCATTGAGGGAAGAAACAAAAGTCCTTTGTATAATAATTATTATTAGGATTCGGTGTACTTATCACCCTCGCTAAAAGATGCCATTTCATAATAAAATTAACATTTTATGACATAATTCACATATTTTGTAGAAATTTTGTTGTTTTGTTAGAAGCATACGGGTAAGAGAAATTAGTATATAGTTAAAAAAAATCCTAAATGCTGACTCCTTGAAATAAAACCTTTTTTCCTTTTCAGGTTATGTCATTAAAAAAGTGTTTAGATTTTTCCTAGAAGATGTTTCAGCTATCACATAACTTACCCTATTTGAATGATAAAGCTCATCCTAAGCGGAGCTGAACCCTGCTCAATATTACTTGCAACAAATTGAGTTAACATAGTGATAGCTCATTGTCCTCTCAAAGATATGGTGAGGAGTAATTGGACTCCCAGGAAAACATTGAATTGAAACGCCTAAAGCTTTATGCTTGATCTCACCCTCTCCATATAGAGCTCTTTCAGGGTTCCAGCTGACTACTTTCACTTAATACTCAGAATAGGGATTCTCTCCTTTATGGAACGTGCTGATTAATGATTTATGATTTGTATTGATACCAACCTGATTTGAATTTTTGATTGATGAAGAAACTGATTTAATAAGAATGAGCTTTAAAGATTTGAAATAATAAAAACTTGAAAACTTCTTAAAACTTTTTGTTGACTTACACTTGATATTGATTTTTGATGTGATTGTTTAAGTAATTGGTAATTGATGAGATTGTTAGAATGACTAGTGATTAGATTTTTCTTCTTGCTTTCACAGCCATGGTCCATCTGCCAAACTGAGCAAGGGTTAGCCTGAATAATTTTTGAAAACCACTATACTTAATTTAACCTGACTTTTGCTCCAGCACCGGCAGTTGATTTTCAGTGCAAAATGTCACTTTGAGATTACGGGGTGCCCACAATGTCTATAACATCTCCATTTCGTTTGGAGGGGTTTTCACTGATACCAGCCAAAAGTCCAGGACCTGGGAGCTTCTCTTGGGTTCAGGGCTCACTCCAGTAAGTGGTGTTAAGCTGAGCAGTTGCAGGGAGGCCTCTGGAAGCTTGCTGTGTCCCTGTATCTCACACAGGAGGTTAGCCAACTGACCCTTGGAGTTACTCTGGGTAGCCTGGGTTTAAGGCAAGCAGGTTCAATACTTCTTCAGTCAGCAGGGCATTCCTTCTTCCTAAGACAGCAGGGCAGTCCTTCTTCTGCATCTTCCACAGGTCAAAGATTGTCCTGATGAGAGGTTCTGAAGGACCCACTTTAAAAAAAATAATAATTGTAGTCCTCATCACGCAAAGTTTAAAAAAGAGAGTAGGTTTGGCAAGATTTACCACGTTTAGAGAGCCCTTTCTTCCCCTCTGTTCTTTCCGTGGCCCTTCCCCAGCACACTAGAATCATCTTAATTTCTTGCGTGGGGGTATCCCAATGGCCAACAGGCATCTCATAAGCAACTTGCCCACTCCTTTTTGAAGGGAGTGGAAACCTGTACCGCCATCTCCCATTTCTTAACTGTTGCTGCGCTTAATCATTGGACTTCATCAGGTCATTAACACACAGAGTTATAACATTTTATCAGTCCAATACTGTTCCCAGATATTCCAAAATTCTAATCTTTTACTAGGTGCACCAGCTCTATCCAGCAGATTTATTCTAAGCACGGAATACATCCATTCTTCCTCTGTAGGTGACAAAGGATTAACCCGTTTAATGCATCTCACGCCTAGCGACTAATATCAGTAAGAAGAGTATATTTCTTTGTTTTTTACTAAAACTGGATATTCCACTGTCATCTACCTCCACCCCAAACAATACTAATTGGGCGCTTACCTGTATTTCTTGATGGAATACCTCTGAGAATATCTTTCCCACTTTTTCCCAAAAGCTCTGAAGTCGGGGGCACTGCCAGAACATGTGGATGTCATCAGCTCGTTCTTCATCACATGTAGGGCATAGCTTCACCCCTCCTGTTTTTTTCAATTTAGACAACTTCTTGAGTGACCAATATGCTCTATGCAGAGTAAAAAGATAATTCTTTTTGAGAGGTGCAGATTTAATGACATCCCCACATGCAGCCGCAGATACTTGCCATAATAAGGATGCATCCAGCGATGGCAGCGCTTTCCCCCAGATCTCGATGGGTAGGGTGAATTCCTCTCGTCCTTCATCGATAAGCGCCCAATACTAAAATGCTACCTCTTTCTTCCCGATTTCCCCTTGGAATTTCGACTCCAGTTCTGGATTTCCTGCCGTCTTTTCCCAAGGATTTAGCTCAAATTGTAAGTTGGTAATGTTTAAACGTAGACAGACCCCCTTTAGACAGTACTGACAGTTGATCCCAGTCAACGATTGTGGACCCATACAATATCTCTCCCCATTCCACTACTCCGCCTTCTCTTAGCGGTACTGATAGCGCATCCTTCAGTCATTCTGGCGTTCCAGGCGAGTCCCAAATTGGGGCGTGTTGACAATAATAGGGGATCTTCCACAGACGCCTTATCTGAACCCACAATCTGATAGCCGCTTCCAGAATTTTTAATTTAGTCTTCTTGAAAAACTTTGTGTGGCCAAATTTGTATAAAAAATGACTTCCTTCTGGACCTTTCATTGCTTGCATGTAACATGGATAAGAGCTGTAGTCCTCGAATAATACTCTGAAGTTTTTGAAATGAAAAGCCCTATAATATTGGAACAGATCCGGGTTGGCTATTCCTCCATACTCCTGTTTTCTCCTTATCTTTTTGCACGAGATTCTGACCCCCCTCGAAGCCCAAATAAAGCTGCTAATATCACCCAGCATTCTACTAGCCCATTCTTTTTTAAACTTAAGTGGTATCGAGTTAAAGACATACGTGAATTTAGGTAAAATCATCATCTTTACCAGATTAGAACGATCCAAAAATGACAACGGAAGACTCTTCCATGCAATGAGAAGTTTTTTGGACTTTGTTTGAATTTTCTTGAAATTAATTTGAGCAATCCTCTTAACCTCACCTACAATAAAAATGCCTAGATATCTTATTTGATGTTTTACCAAGGGGTCATTACTCTGAGTATTCCAGCACATGATCTCAGTCTTTTGCTGGTTTATCTGATAACCTGATAAGTTACCAAACTGCTCCAGTGTTTCTATTATTCTTGGAAGAGAACCATTCAGATCATCTGTGAATACCATTAAATCATCCGCATAAAGTGCGACCTTTTTCACCTAGTTCCCATACCTGAAGGGGGATATGTGTAGATTTGATCTCAAGGCTCTAGCTAAGGGCTCTATATAAAAATTAAATAACAGGGGAGAAAGAGGGCACCCCTGCCTGGTTCCTCTTTCTATATATATCTTTTCTGTAAGAGACCCATTAACTAGTACACATGAGGTTGGAGATCTATATAGGCTTCTTACTGCTCTTACAAAGTTGCTACCCAGCTTATAAGCCTCCAAGGTATAGTGTAAAAAGCTCCAACTAACCCTATCAAATGCGCTGGCCGCATCAAAGGTGATTATTGTTAGGGGGAGCTTCTCCTCAACCACCAAGTCTATTGCCCCTATTCATTCATGTGTAAGTTCCTGAATCTGCCTACCTCTTATAAATCCTTTCTGGTCCTCATGAATCAGGCAACCGGCCCACTTCCCTAATCTTTTTGCTAATAATTGAGTGAAAATATTATAGTCACTGTTTAACATTGAATTGGGTCTATAGGACTCACATAGCTTGGGGTCCTTCCCGGGCTTTAATATAATACAAATAGTTGCTTAGCTCCAGGATTCAGGAGGTTCCTGTCCCCTTACAAATATGTCATTAAATAAAGCTCAGGCACAAGTTCCTCCTTCAAAGCCTTGTATATCTCATTGGTTAAAGCATCAGGCCCAGCCGCCTTTGCATTTTACAAACCTTTAACCACCTCGCTTACTTCTAATTCAGTAATCTCTGCATTTAGTTCTTCCCTATGCTCTTCTGACAGAGTTTGCTTTACCCAGGAGTTAAGATAGTCCTTAATTTGGTCTTCACTATCACGCGTTTCCTCTATATATAGTTCTCTAAAAAAAACATAAAAGGCTTTCTTAATTTCTGACTCTTCTACAGTATGTTGAATTGTATCCTCCTCTTGGATACTCAAAATCTTATTGCGATTTAAGTCAGTCTTAGCTTTCCAAGCTAATATCTTGCCACATCCCTCACCATATTGATAGTGAGCAAGTTTACTTGCCTCCCATTTTCTTTTAACTCGAGCATCTAAGATTTAACGAGTTCCCTTTTCTTGTTGACTAATTCCCTTGTAAATGCTTCCACTTTAACAGCTAATACTTCCTCCTTAATACTCTTCTCCAGTCTCTGTATTTCTCCCTCTAAACTCTCAATTTCCTTTTTATTCATCTTATTTTGGTAGGTCGCTAAACTAATCAGCTTCCCCCTAAGTACCGCCTTATATGCATCAGAGGTGGGCGGAATTTGCGAAGTCGCGTTACGCAAAGCTCCGCGAAATGGTAAAAAATCTCGGCGAGCACGCAAAGATTCAAAGATTCCGCGAACACGCGAAAATGCTTGTTCGTGATGCTTTTTTCCTGTTTGCGAACGCTGTTTGCGTGCTCAGGGGGAAATATCTCACGAACACGCGTTTTGAGAACGCGAACAAGCGAAAAAATCCGCAAAGTCGCGAAACCCAGAATTTTGGGCACTTCCTCGTTCTCCGCGGAACGTGAAATTACCCAAATTCCGCAAATTCCGCGAGGGGAACGGAATTTACTGCCCAGGCCTAATATGCATCCCACCTAACCTGGCAGGAGGTCCCCTCCGAGTTTAACTGGAAAAAGGATATCGTTTCCTCTTTCAGGTCCTCTATTATCTTAGCGTCTAAAAGCAAAGTCTTATCTAGGGTCCACCTGGGCTGAGACTGCTGACTTTGAAATTCAAACTCCAACGATACTGCTGAGTAATCCGAAAGATGTTCTGGGAGATGTCTAATCTTAAAGACCCACTTTTATACATGGTTCTAGCTTTTGTGTGGAAGAGTTCACTGACATACCCCTAAAACAGGTTCTGGTTAGTTCTTCCTCGTCCTCTTGTCCTGGTTCCAAACTGCTAGCGTGACAAAGGCAATGGAAGGCCTGGAGCTGGGTTCCTTTGTATGTGCTGCAGGCATAGCACTTTGAAGTGTAACAGGGAAGAGTACAGCCCCTGACCAGCCATTCTGAGGGGAATACCCTTTTCCCTCACACCTAGGCTCCCTTGATCTAACTCAAACACACTCATCAACATACTGATAGAAAACACAGAGTGTAAAGTGGCAAAACTTCAAATTGAAATTTCCAACTTAGAGTAAGATATTGGCGATTTAGACTTGAGAGAAGCCACGGAAAAGAATTACATCATACTTAATGAGATCCTGACTAAACACCAGAACGAGATTAAAGACAGAAAGACAAGACAACTAAGAAGGGACGAAGTAGATTACAAGGAAGGACGTGTTTTCACATTCGCCAGAAAACACAACCAGTTAGTCCAGACCGCACCACAGGGAGACAGATCAACTAGAACAGACACCCACTCGGTTTCACCTAGTTCCACTTCTCTCAACACCATTCACACTAGTGATAGCGAAACTAAAAACCAGTCAAGCAGTCTAATCAGACCGTGTCAAATCAAATCTTCTTTTTTTACGAGAGGTCCAAACAATACGAACGGAAAACAGGATGCAACAAAGACATGGAATCCTAGACAGAAATCCCACATAGGGAAGAGGGCAGTGTCCAGAAGACTACAAAAAGAAACTCCGGTCAGGGGACGGGAGGAACAAACAGACCAGTTAGATCTGGGCATACAGGTGGTCAATCTTTCCTCCCAAACACTTAACAGTGGGATGATTTCATTACTAAGTAAGGGCCTGAGCTTTAATCCTCACGAACAGGGAGACACATGTAGACACAGGATAGACCTCTTTAAATTTATCAGGGCCTGAAACTCAAGAAACACTTTCAAGGTACCCCACCAACTACCAGGAACATTAAAAACACTTGCATAGACAATTCATCAGGAGTGCAAAGTATAAAAGACATCCAAGACACACATCTACTTCTGTCCCTTACGGACTCAGATGATCCTCCTATTAGTATGGAGAATCTACTTCAAGAATTAGATATAGAGACTGACCTGACTTTGAACCGTGGTCTGAAGACCAAGTCAAAGTGGACTCCCATTCTCCCTGGGGGAAACCCTGTCGACATCTTTTACAATCTAGTGATGGCCGACATTGACAAACAGAAGCATAGAACTCTAAATAGTAAACATAGAACCGAGGACAACTTACGCAGAGATGAACGTTTTTAACATTTTTAACTTTTAACAAGCAAGTTGACATTTTGCACATTTACATTGTTTTCAGAGAAGGTGGAAAATTGCACTATTTGGACCGACATATCCATTGTCAAGGCCTTTGACCATGGCAGCATTAATTAACATACAATATACCTTGATTTAACCTGGCAATGCCTGAGCTGACCTTTCCCACATGCTCTAATAACCTTGAAGGTAACAAGTAAATTGAACTAACAGAAAGAATAAAAGTGTATTCTCTAAATAGTTGAATTGCTACAGATAGCCCAGTTCACTTCACTCATGTTAGTGGTTATTGACAGATGTCTTGACTTTCATTTTTAGGGAACACTAGAGCTTAGTGAAGTTTTCTTGATTGGATTTAAATACAATCACCTCCTACAAAAACGTCATGCACAAATTGTCCTGATCACTGAAGTGACAGATGCATCTTAGTCTAACATAACATAACATAACATAACATAACATAACATAACATAAAACAACATAGCATAACATATCAAGTGTATTTTAAAGTGTACGTTCACCCAAGTGTATCTTGGCACTGAGTAACAGATGTTTATTGTTACCCAATTCAATTGTACTCATTATACTATCTACTGCTATTGCCTCCTCAAAATTTGTATAGTTGCAGAAATTTCAGATATGGGTGGAAGAGCGAAGGGCATACTTCCCCCACTTGCATTAAAAAAAGATGATATCCTTAATTCTCATGTTTTTGAAGTACACTCCAGACGACTGTATTTAAAAAGTGTGATGTGCAGAAAAGTAATACAAACTACTAATTTGAAATATAAATGTAAATAGGTATGGCAAAATCAATGTAAACTTTAAATGTTGATTATCTGCACTTAGCATTTGTGTTTAGAAAGAGACTAGCCACTGGCCTGGCTAATCATATATTATGAACACCCCATTGTCTCTTCTCATGCCTATTCACTATTGAGTTTCCAATGACCAACTGTCTGACTTCAACATCCAACACAAACAAAGTATGCAGGAAGGGAGGAAAAGTAATTATTAGGCCAAATCACATTTCTCTGTGAAAGGGAGGGCACAACAGTTTTTTGTACCACCTGTTAAATAGTGGAGCCACTAATAAAATGATGGTAAGCAGGTAGGGGCTAGGAGGCAAAGAGTTTCTTTTATCCTGATTGGGAGGACCTAAATTAGGCTTTGAATGTGTTTTGAGAGAGCGTAATGGACAGAAGTGAAGCTGGCAAATTTATATTCCATAGCATAAAAGACTCTGAAATAGCTGTTATAATAAAGCATATTTATGAATTAGGAAGCTGATCACACTTTTTGAAACTATTGGTTGATCAATGTTTAAAAACAATAATTTAAATTATTTGGGTTATTGGCAATTACTAACTGGTTAAACTCTTAACTAAAATTCTCTGTAACTGTCTGGTACAGTTGAAAATAGGAAGTTTTTCCTGGATGCTATCCTGAAGGATTTCCACCTATCTGCCTACCTGCCTGGGTCAGAAGCATCTCCAGCCTTAGACTTTAGCCTAAGATCTAGGTGCAGTGGTCATAGATTCTTTCAAGACCCCCCAAGATATACACATCATCTGCTGTTCGTTGGAGCCAGTTTGACCTAGCAAACCTCTCTCCTGAAGCTTGAGAGTAAAGATGGGCCCTGAAGATATATGAAGCTGGATCCTCCTAGAAGGGAACAAGTATGCTAGTTGCAGCTGGACAAAATCTCAACTTGCCAATGGAAAACGTCTCTGATTTGATGGGGGAATGGAGATAGTGCTGTAGTTGCCCTGAATATCAAAGATAGAATATTATTGTATAGAAATATTAAGGACAAAATATCAAAACCAAATACTGAAAGATAAGCAAGTATATATATCTATGTATTTTAAAAGCTGACAATCCCACCGTTTGAATGTTTGCATAAGATTAAGATTCGTTGGAGTTGAAACGCATTATGCCTGTCCTGCCTCGTATAAATTAATGAAACAAGCACAGCTGGTGTGGCCTGTCTCACGTTGCGGAGAGATACGTGTGTTCTGTGAAATATAACAGGTGTCTGACACACCTGTAACAGGCCCCGACCCGAGAGGATGAGGCTCTCCCTTTGTCAGGATTTTGTTTGTTGGATCGGATCCATATTGGAGAGCCTGCCAGCTGGAAATACTGAGTGTCGACAAAGGATGGATGGAAGGGCCCCGTGAAAGGCCCGCCCCAACTTGGGAGATGAACATTGTAACAGCCAGGGTTCGCGAGAGGGAATTCCCTGCGCACTTTTTACTATAAAGCATCTGTTTTGAAGGCAAGTAACTAACTGGAGGAAAATCGGTGGTAGTGGAATTGACTGGTCTAACACTGTGCCCTTCTGATATGACCATATTATAGAACTGTAGTGTAGTTCCTATATCCCTGATAGGCTCTGCGCATTGGAATAATATACACTATAGATTTGACATGGGACTGAGGTCAGTATGTCTCTATCGTGTACATTAAACTTATTTACTTGTGTGTGCCAGCTAACTCGGAGGTCACTAGAAGCTTCTCGAATATACAAGAAGGGATTCATTTTTGACAACTGCATAAACATGACAACTTTGTTTCCCTTTGAGTCAGAACGATCTCAGAATTGTGGAAACAATAGATAACAGTTTCACTCAGTCAATCGTGCATGTTTCGTTTCTACAGAGTTGCACAGAAATAGAGAGACGAGCGTTTCAATAAAAAGGGTTTATTGAACAGTCTTATTTCTCATACAAGAGATATGAACTGCTACAAACGTAAGACAGGCTGCGAAGTACAATATGTACAGAGTTAGCAGTAAGATAAAATAATACTGCAATAGCATGGTTTGTAGCTATGACATATATTCATAAAATACATACATAAATAACACAGGCTAAAATGTGGATACTCATCTGAGGCTTCTATATAGTTCTACCCCAGTGTACCTGACCTAAGTGTAGTTCGAGGTAAGAAGTAGGTGCTGTTTTCTAAAGTATAGCTAGCTATAGCTATAGTTTTAGTTTTGCCAAGAGTAGCCAAAAGTTTCTCTAAGTTCTAATCTGCTCTAATCTGCTCCATACCTTAGAATGTGCGAGGTTGGAATCTCTATCCGGGACTCGATATCTAACACCCCGCAAGGGGAATCAGAAACACTGGAGCTGGATTCTCTGGGAGGATGACAGAGTCTGGTCAGTGCATCAGGCTGGAACTCAATCTCCTTCCGAACTTGCTGTGGCGAACCGCAAGTAGGCAGTCAAACTGGACCGTACCGGAACCGTGGTTTGCCAGGGCAAGTGCAGGTATATTTATACCCTGAAGGTGTTTAGGAATTATTATTATTATGTGTTCTTATATAGCGCTCAACTTACCCTTGGGCATCTTGGCGCTTGCATTGGGAACCCGTCCTGGTTTTTCCCTGTGAGATAACCCATACTGGGCATCCCCAAGGTGAAAGCCAGGCATCCCGCCGCGGGGGGGCCGTTGTGGAGATTAAGCAAGCTTGTTGCCCAGAGCTGCATAGTGTGAACTCGTGCTTAGAGTGGGCACCGAAGCGAGAATTATCGAGTCCGTGGACAATTGGGCTCCGGACCCTGCCGCGTCGGGAATTGAACCCTGGTCCCGGGTCTGATCTCTGCTTCAGGGTATGCCTCCTCTAACCAGTGAGCTACACTTCTCCTGCATTGACGTAAAAGTAGGGCATCGGAAAGACATGAATAAACCCCTTAGGAATAGATGTTCATGCATACTAAAGGAGTTCTTGGAGAAATCAATATCCAAGCAGGGGGAATTCCTAAAGGCTTAAGAGTTTGGTTTTCCAAGAACTCGTTGTGACGTGGATGGACGGATGTAGGAGACCATGCCTGTATTTGGTTAGCAAGGACAATGCCTAAATAATGGCTGGATTTTCCATGCCTAAATAAGGGCAATATGAATTGTACCTATATAAGGGCATAAATCAGGAAACCTATATACCAAATCTAAATCTACACACAACAGAACTATTCCTTTAAAGGCGCTATATATACATTGGGTGCACATAGGAAGCAAGTTTAAGTTCTGCCAAAACCAGCATTGAATTACTGAGTATCTGAAAAGCGGCAGGAAAAGTGCATTGTGGACATTGTAGGAGGAGTGACTACACAAAGAAATGGAAAATGAATTTTGCAGAGATGAGCTACAGTGATTGTGAAAATACTTTATTTTCGAGACATTTAACCTGAATTTAATAAGAGAGAATGTGTACTTTCCATCTCTGAGTAAAGGAAATCTGTCGAATTTGAACACTAACTGGCGCTTTATATCTAACTTGAGGGCATGAGTCCTTTTTCAATGTCTAAAGTTACGTATTTTACATTTTTAAATGTTATACATTTTTAATATATATATTACTCTGGAGAACCCGTGTGTGCCCGACTTTTCTTTTCAAAACAAGAGGAGTGTGGTTTGGTGTTTAGGTGCGGCCATAAGCACCTTTGGGTACCCATCCCTGAAGAGTTCGGCGAGTATGTGGCAAGCAAGTGGTATCTCTAAAAACTTTTTGGAAAGCGCCGAATCACCGCACCCTCGCAACTTTGCCCTTCCATCAATTGGGACTGTGATTACACGGAGGATTGCTACTTACCTAAGTGGCTTCCAAGGCACGATTCGGGATGTTAGCGGTGGGATGAGGGTCCCGGAGAGCTGCCTGTCATCCACTACAAGTTCCAGACTGCTGTGGGGTGAGAGCAGACACCGCCCACTGGGGAAGTACTGACGCTGCTGTGCCTGCTCTATGCGGACTCGGAGCACCGGGTCTGAGACATCCCCCTCACGACGTGTCAGCAACGCCTACACCTATCAGAGCGAGGCATTTACTGTTTAAAAGTGGATGATTAACTTATTTCCTTTCATGGTTTGACAAGCATCTGATGAAGTCATTACGACGAAACGCGTCATGCTGAGAGCCTATTAAAGCAGCATTACTCTGGAGAACCCGTGTGTGCCCGACTTTTCTTTTCAAAACAAGAGGAGTGTGGTTTGGTGTTTAGGTGCGGCCACAAGCACCTTCGGGTACCCATCCCTTAAGAGTTCGGCGAGTATGTGGCAAGCAAGTGGTATCTCTAAAAACTTTTTGGAAAGCGCCGAATCACCGCACCCTCGCAACTTTGCCCTTCCATCAATTGGGACTGTCATTACACGGAGGATTGCTACTTACCTAAGTGGCTTCCAAGGCACGATTCGGGATGTTAGCGGTGGGATGAGGGTCCCGGAGAGCTGCCTGTCATCCACTACAAGATCCAGACTGCCGTGGGGTGAGAGCAGACACCGCCCACTGGGGAAGTACTGACGCTGCTGTGCCTGCTCTATGCGGACTCGGAGCACCGGGTCTGAGACATCCCCCGCACGACGTGTCAGCAACGCCTACACCTATCAGAGCGAGGCATTTGCTGTTTAAAAGTGGATGATTAACTTATTTCCTTTCATGGTTTGACAAGCATCTGATGAAGTAATTACGACGAAACGCGTCATGCTGAGAGCCTATTAAAGCAGCATTACTCTGGAGAACCCGTGTGTGCCCGACTTTTCTTTTCAAAACAAGAGGAGTGTGGTTTGATATATATATATATATATATATATATATTTTTCTTCACCAATCGCCGCATTGGTGCTCTGATCCCACTCGGTATTAATTGTATTTCCTTGGGACCACATATCCCAGCATGCAGTCCTTTTTGGAACCGCACATAGCGCGGCCCTCTGGGGGGCCATTAGCCAATTAAATGTGTACATATAAGGAGCTATCTTTGCGCCATGTCTTCAATAAACCAAGCCCCTGATGAAGAGGTGACCACCATGAAATGCGTTGGGCTTTTAAAGAACATTATCTGGATGCCGAGGCAATGTGAAACGAAGCGCTGGAGAGCGGGTGAGCCTGTCGAGTACCTCCTTAAAGCTACGGGCGATTGGTGAAGAGAAAATATATATATATGCCTGATCATCTGGTAGCGATTGCCTACCAATATATGTTTTCACTGCTGTCAACTTTAATCTGAAGTCCTCGTGATTCGTGCTGGGTGCGCTGAGGTCCGTGCCTGTGGTTTCCTGGAGTGACTGCCGGGCCAGGATTTGGAGTTTATATATATATATATATATATTACCTACTGGCGGTCGCCAGTAAGTAGTTATAGTTAGGATCTAGTTTCCTTAGGAAAAGTGTTTTCGGATTTGCCAATATCTTTGGCACCGTTTGACAAATCTTCGTGAAATGTTCCCAAAAATAGGGTTGGACCACTCAGTTTGTGTGTTGAAAGTTTCGGGGTGATTCGTCAAGCGGGGGCCGAGAAAAAAGGGGGGTCCCAAAGCACATTTTCTCCAAGTTATTTTCCATAGGAACTTTATTACAGGCTACAGCCCGACCTGCTGAACGGAATTACACCAAATTTGGCAAAAAGGTAGGTCTTGGTTTAGACTGCGCCCTTTTTGTTAAGTGGTGTAAATTTGTTTAGTAGTTCCTGAGAAATTTAAAAAAGACAAATATCGATACATGAGTACTGAGGCGGAATTGCGAACCCTCCCGAGCATGAGCTTCACTCTGATTGGCTGCCAACACTCCAAACCAGAACGTGTTGGCAGCCATCTTGTGACTCGGTAACGGAGTCACAAGAAAGGAGTGGAAAAAAGGTTGAAAAACAAGAAAAGGGGGCAGGGTAAAAACCCCTGACCCCCTAGGCCTGTTCAGGGGGTCAACGGCATTGGTGTTGCGAATCCTACCGAACATCTTAAAAAAATGAAGTGCGGGTTCCTGAGCTTCATTTATATGAGGCCCCCAGGTGGGCCAGGTCTTGGGGGCAATTCCAAAATGAAATAGTGGCGGCCCATGGGGGCCCCCACAGCTTAGGGGTGGGCAGAATTTGCGAAATTCACTTTCGCAAATTATCGCGAAAATGTTAAAAATCTCCGCAAACACGCGGAAATATCGCAAAGATGCCGAATTTTTTTTCCCGCCCGTTCGCGGTATTTTCTGCGTGGTCGCGGCTCGCCAACTTACCCATGCAGTTGCTCGCGGGCGCGGCCATCTTGTTTTCACTTGTCTCGCGGTGCATGATCGCGAGAAGAAAGACGTGATCGCGCGACGAATGACGTTACTGCGGGAGCGAACTGTCGTGAGACAGCGCAAATGGCTACCAACAATCCAACATCTTGTGGAGAACGCGACCGGATCAGGAAAACTTGTCGGCGAACGCGGGGACGCGGGGATTCAGGTAAGGTGATCGCGCGCATGTGAGAATGTATTATTTTACAGCGCGAGCAAGCAAAAAATTTCCGGTAAAATGCTGATTGCGGAAATTTGGACATTTTCGCGCTCTCCGCGGAACGCGAAAATGTCAAATTATCGGAATTTCCGCGAGCGGAACAGATTTTTAGCCCAGGCCTACCACAGCTCTGGGGAGCGCCACTTCCCCAGGGCTGTTCTAATTATGTGTGGGGGCACGTGGCCCCCCGCAGCCCTGGGGACCGCCACCTTCCCAGGGCTTCTTTTAAACTGAATGCGTGGGGAGTCCTAACCCATCCGCGCTGCCCTGGGAACCGCCACCTCCCCGGGGGCCTTTTTAATTGTATGAGGGGGCAAGTGGCCCCCCCGCAGCCCTGGGGACCACCACCTCCCCAGGGCTCTGTTTTTAAAAAAAAAAAAGAAGTGTGTCGGGCAAGAGCCCCTACATGCCCCGGGGACCGCCACCTCCCCGGGGCTTTAAAAATGAAGGGAGGGGGGCCACACGGCTCCCCTCCAGGAGCCCTTGATGGCCCTGGAGACTGCCACCTCCCAGGGCCGGCTCATGCAATGTCCTAGGGTGCCCACCCCTGGGACATTGCTGTTTGCTATAGCTCCCGCCTTGCCATCGCAAACTCTGCTTGGCTTCAATGAAGCAAAGCAGATTGGTTTTGAGCAAGGGGAGCTGCATGTTAGTAATGCAGGCTCCGGCAGGAGGTGGGGAGCTGGGTGGACCATGGGGGCATTTAGATTCCCCCCACGGTCCCCAACAGAGAGGTCAGGCCCGGGAGGGGGGCCACACGGCTCCCTTTCCCTTTTATAAAAAAAAATGAATGGCGGGGCCCCAGGGGATGGGGTCCCCGGGGCCGAAATCGGCCTGGGTAGGGGGACTGCTTGCCCCCTCCTCAAAAAATAAATAAATAAACAATGGCCAAGCCCCAGGGGATGGGGTCCCCAGGGCCAGAAGTGGCCTGGGAGGGGGGCCACGTGGCCCCCTCCCATAATTAAAAAAAATAAAATAAATGAAAAAGAGGCACTGCCCCGGGCGATGGGGTCCCCAGGGCAGATAAAAGCCTTAGGAGGGGGGTCACAATCCTTAAAAAAGAAAATGAAAAAGTGTTTCTGCCCATGCTCCGGGGGATGGGGTCCCCAGGGCTGAAATGTCCTCAGGAGGTGGGCCACACGGCCCACTTCCTTTTTTTTATTATTATTTTTTAAATAAAATGGGGTCAGGCCCTGGGGGATGGGGTCCCCAGGGCCACAAAAATGTCAGTAGAAGGGGGGCACTGAGCCTCCCTTCTAAAAAAAATATTTTTAAAAAGCTGCATCTCGCCGGTAGGCCACGCCCCCTTTCTCCACCACTCTGCAAACACTTCCCCTGATGACCTCAGGACACAAGTAGACTTCATTCTCTGAGCAGCAGTGCGCCAGAAGCCGCGTTTGCAGAGTGCTGTAAAAGGGGCGTGGCCTTGGACCACCTCTCTGTAATCCAGCTGTGTGGCACTTACTGGAGGTATCTGGTGCGCTAGTTGGCCCCCAGGGACCCTGAGTATTCAAGAGGACTTAATCCCCAACTTACAACGTGCCAGGGGGTGCGTTTGCAGAGTGGTGGAGAAAGGGGCCATGGCCTTTGTCCACCTCTCAACAATCCCACTGTGTGGGGCTTACTGGAGGTAAGACGTAGGCTAGTTGGACCCTAAAGGACCCCCAGCAGCGAAGGGGACTTCAATCCCCATCCAAGAGCGCGCCAGGGAGTGCGTTTGTAGAGTGGTGGGATGAGAGGGTGTGGCCTGCTCTTCGAACTTAGCAATGATGCTGTGTGGGACTTACAGGAGGTAATAGGAGGGGTAGTTGGCTCCCAAGGATGTCCAACTACTCCTCTTGTTACCTCCAGTAAGTCCCGCACAGTGGGATTCCTAAAACGTCTTCGTAGGCCATGCCCCCCTTTCTCCACCATTCTGCAAACGCGCCTCCTGGCAGACTACGGGATCGAAGATGAAGTCCAATTTACTCCTGAGGGACTTTGGGGGCCAAGATGCCCTACTGGTACCTCCTGTAAGCCCTAAGCCCCGGAATTCCTGAGCGCTGGTTGGAGGCCCAGCATCCTTTCTCCACCACTCTGCAAACGCGACTCCTAGTTAAAGAAGTGTTTGCAAAGTAATAGGTTTCGCATTTGCGACAATTAGAGCTATTGACGTTGTAAATGCAAAAATGTTTTACTAATGTTTTTGGGAGTGGGGTGGATGTGCGTTGTGTGTAGTGGAATTATGTGATATGTTGTGCAGTGAAATTATATGGATAGAAAGTATGTGGTATTCAGTGTATAGTAATTATGTAGAGTGAAATTATGTGTTATGGAGAGTAAATATGTGGTATGGTAGTCTGTGTTGTGGAGTGGTAACCTCATGTTTAGTCATCCTCGTTTCCATAGAAGCTCAACTATGAACTCAGTGAGAAAAAAAAATGGAATCACAGAGGAGCACTTGTGGACCTAGTCAGGGTATGAGCAGGGCCACTGGAATTATGTGACTGTTTGGCTGCACCGACTTTCGCACAGTTATACATTTTCTGCATTAGCCACATAATTCATCACCTGCACCCTAATCGGCAGATTTGAACAAAAAAAGCCTTGTTTCTAGCTGAAACGGGTCAAACGTTACCAAAAATGCAGCGACAAGTGTTACAGCATGGTGGAAGGCCTTTTGCAAACCTAGAATGGTCACCTGTTACTTATTGCTAAATGTGGGTGTTAAATTTGTACTAATGGTGTGCAAGCCACTCTTGCTTCCCACTGCGCCTCTCTTGCCTCTTTATGAAAAAACTGTATAGGAAACAATTTCAAAAGAAGAGATAATGCACAAACAATCAAACATGTTTTGTATATGAACCCCCATTGGTTGAATATAACTACTAATACACATATATTTCATTAAATCTCTTTATTTCTTGTTATTTATATCCTTATTTATCTTTTGTTACAAAAGAGGGTCATTCCATTCTTATTTTTTCTTTATAGCCCTTCTTTGTACACATTTTTTTTATCAAAATCATTATATCATTTCATATTCATTTAAACAATTGTGTTTATATTGCACATAGAAATACCAAAGGGAGAAACAAAAATAAGGAGAATTAAAGGTAATCATCAGTTATGGCTAATGCTTGATTCAACCAATGGGGGTTCATATACAAAAAATGTTTGATTGTTTGTGCATTATCTCTTCTTTTGAAATTGTTTCCTATACAGTTTTTTCATAAATATTTGCTTTAAAACCCTGAGATAGGAAACTTAATTAGGGGTACCCTTGTTATATTACAATATACCTCTCTTGCCTCTTGCCTCTTTCTGCATTTCTGTTTCTTCTTTCTGCACATTTCTTTCTTTTTCTGCACTTCTCTTGACCTCATTCTGCAAATCTCTTGTACTTTCTGCACCTCTCTTCCCTCTTTTTGCATGTCTGTTGCCTCTTTATGCATCTCATTTGCTTCTTTATGCACGTCTGTTGTCTCTTTCTGCACTCGTCTTCCCTCTTTCTGTACCTTTCTTGGCTGTTTTTGCATCTCACTTGTCTCTTTCTGCACTTTTCTTGCCTCATTCTACACCTCTGTTGCTTCTTTCAGCAATTCTCTTGCCTCTTTGTGCACTTCTCTTGCCAGTTTCTGCACCTCTCTTGCCTCTTTTTGCACATCTGTTGCTTCTTTCTGCACCTCTCTTGCCTCTTTCTGCACCCCTGTTGGTTCGTTCTGCACTTTCCATGCCTCTTTCTGCACCTGTCTTGCTTCTTTCTGCACCTCTGTTGTCTCTTTATGTACCTCTTTTGCCTCTTTCTGCACTTTTCTTGCCTTTTTCTGCACCTCTCTTCCCTCTTTCTGCACGTCTGTTGCCTCTTTCTCCACCTCATTTACTTCTTTCTGCACACCTGTTGTCTCTATCTGCACTCGTCTTACCTCTTTCTGTACCTTTCCTGCCTGTTCTTGCATCTCACTTGCCTCTTTCTGCATTTTTCTTGCTTCTTTCTACACTTTTGTTGCTTCTTTCAGCAATTCTCTTGCCAATTTGTGCACTTCTCTTGCCTGTTTCTGCACCTCTCTTGCCTCTTTCTGTACCTCTGTTGCTTCTTTCTGCACCTCTCTTGACTCTTTCTTCACCCCTGTTGCTTCATTCTGCACTTTTCATGCCTCTTTCTGCACCTGTCTTGCTTCTTTCTGCCCCCCTGTTGTCTCTTTATGTACCTCTTTTGCCTCTTTCTGCACTTTTCTTGCCTTTTTCTGCACCTCTCTTCCCTCTTTCTACACCTCATTTGCTTCTTTCTGCACCCCTGTTGTCTCTTTCTGCACTCGTCTTCCCTCTTTCTGTACCCTCCCTGCCTGTTTTTGCATCTCACTTGCCTCTTTATGCACTTTTCTTGCTTCTTTCTACATCTCTGTTGCTTCTTTCAGCAATTCTCTTGCCTCTTTGTGCACTTCTCAAGCCTTTTACTTCAGTTCTCTTGCCTCTTTCTGCACCTCTGTTGCATTTTTCTGCACTTCTCTTGCCTCTTTCTGCACCCCTGTTGCTTCATTCTGCACTTTCCATGATTCTTTCTGCATCTGTCTTCCTTCTTACTGCACCCCTGTTGTCTCTTTATGTACCTCACCTGCCTCTTTCTGCACTTCACTTTTTTCTGCACCTCTCTTGCCTCTTTAGGCACCTCTGTTGCTTCTTTCAGCACTTCTCTTGCCTCCTTCTGCACCTCTTAGTTAGTAGTAGTTTTAATCTCCCTGCTCTATTATGTACTAGGGCCATACAGGGGAGGTCATGCTAATCACAGGGATACCCCAACCTGTAGTGTACCCTAGTGTATGTAGGTGTTGTCACTGTATTCTAAGTGTCTTTCAGCATAGCACTGGCTCCGGGCCTGGTTAGTCAGAGTCAGTTACCACCAGTACCCATCAGCAAAAATTTGGGGGCACAGGATGACTTTGCAACAAGGCCTCTTTCTGCTCCTCTGTTGGTTCTTTGTGCACATCTCTTGCTTATTTTTGCACCTTTCTTCGTCTTTCTGGACTACTGTTGCCTCTTTCTGCATTTCTCTTGCTTCTTTCTGCGCCTTTCTTCTTCTTTCTGCACATTTCCTACCTCTGTAGGCATAGTTAGAAATAAGCATTTAAAAATCCTTTGAAATTCACTAAAAAAAACACAGGTTTCAGGGATGTTATAGTTAGAAATTAGCATTTAAAAAACCTTTGAAATTCACTGAAAAAACTGTAGGTTTCAGGGACGTTATAGTTAGAAATTAGCATTTAAAAAACCTTAGAAATTTGCCGAAAAAAACCACAGGTTTCAGGGCCGTTATTGTTAGTTGGACTATAACTCGCACCCCTGCAATACACTGCTGATGATGTCACATATTACATAATTCATGACATGGTCAGTGACATCACTGATGACATCACTGATGACATCACTGATGACATCTCAAATGACATCAGTGATGACATCATCCCCGTGATAATCGGATGTACCTCTTCATACTCTAATATAACCTTTGATATACCCACTCTAAAATAGAGACTACCATTTTCGAAACCATAGACACACCAATACCAGTTAGTAGATACCCACTCACTAATTCCTAGGTCTACATACACATCCACTCATTCACCCATACAGTCACTCATACATGCAGTCAACCATCAATACAGCACTATCATATGCACTCACATATCTATACAGACACACAATGCCACTTATCCATAGACTTACTCACATACCTAGTCAGTCATGCAAAGAATAAATAACACTCCCATTAATTCACCTATACTGTTATACATACACCACCTCACTTATTCAAACATATACTAACACATACTTACACTCTTATACAATGACTAATACAAGCATACACTCATCCATACAGCCACTCTCACAATCAATCACTCTCACTTATAGTCATTTATACACTCCAACAATCACATATACTGCCTTTCACATATGCAGTTACTCACACTTGTATCACTGAGACATCCATTCACTCACCAACACACCCATACACACACTTACCCACCCATACAGCCCTTCACAGATGCACCCATGAACCCATACACCCAGTGAATCAACCACTTACACATCTATGCACAGAGCAACACCCCCCACCCACCCACCCACCCACCCACACAGACACTCAGGCACTCATACAGATACTCAGGCAACCAATCAATAACCCATATAGACCCTCATTTAGCTACTCACCAACCCATGCAACTGCTGACACACCAACTGACAAACTAAACTGTGTGAATGTCTGTATCAGTCACTAACCCATGCATTCAGTAAGACACATTTAATCACTTACCTATACAGTCAGTCACGCACCTACTAAATCATCCATTCAGACACTTATACACCCACTCATTATTCAATGCACCGTGGCGTATATATATATAAAACATATTTAAACTTTACAGAAACACATGATCACTGGATGATGTCATCAGTGATGGCATCAGTGATGTCATCAGTAATGTCACTGACCATCTCATGAATGATGTAATATGTGTCGTCATCAGCAGTGCATTGCGGGGGCGCGAGTTATAGTTAGCTGAACTAATTATAACAGCTGAATTTCTCTGGTTTTGTACAAGTGAAATGTCCAACTAACTATAACGTCCGTTAAACCTGTGTTTTTTTCCATGAATTTATAAGGTTTTTTAAATGATAATTTCTAACTATAACTTCCCTGAAACCTATGTTTTTTTCAGTGAATATATATATATATATATATATATATATATATATATATATATATATTCACTGAAAAAACCATGGGTTTCACACACGTTATAGTTAGGAATTAGCATTTAAAAAACCTTAGAAATTCAATGAAAAAACCAAAGGTTTCACACATGTTATAGTTAGCTGGACATTTCTCTCCTAAAAAACCATTGAGATTCCCCCGTTATAGTGAGTTCAGCTAACTATAACTCACGCGCCCGCAATGCACTGCTGATGACGTCACATATTACATCACTCATGACATGGTCAGTGACATCACTCATGACATCACTGATGACATCTCAAATGACATCACTGATGACATCACTGTTGACGTCATCCATGTGATAGAGTGGCAGACCTCCTCTCACCCTAATATAACCTTTGATACACACATTCAAAAATAGAGACTAAAATTTTCAAAACAATGGACATACCAATACCAGTTACAACAACCTCTTCAGTAATTCTAAGAATCACATACACATCCACTCATTCACCAACAGTCCTATACAGTCACTCATACATGTACTCACTCATCATATGTACTCATACACCTATACATCCTGTTACGCAATGCCACTCATCCATAGAGTTACTCACACACATAGTCACTCATGCTAATAAAGAATCAAACATACATTTACTTGCATATACAGTTATACACACACCACCACACTTACTTCTACGGAAACTTACACATACTTTGTCTTTTAAACAATCACTTATAGAAACACATACATATTCATAGAGGGACTCTTTCAATCTCTCACTCTCACATATACTCGCTTATATACACCAATAGTCACATATACTAGTATAAAACATATGTAGTTACTCATAAAGACACTATTGAGACAGTCATTCTCTCACTAACACACCCATACACACACTCATCCACCCATAGAGTCCTGCAGACATGCAGTCTTCAACACATACAAACCGAACCATACAGACACTCAGACACTCATACTGATATTCAAAAAAACAACTAATAACCTATATAGACACCCATGTAGCTACTCTCCAACCCATGCAGCCACTTATACACAAAGTGAGAGACTGATACAGATATTTACATATTAAAACATTATTCACTAAGCCATGTATTCACTATGATACACTTAATCAGTCAGTTACACAATCAATTTTTCAAAAACAAATCATCCAGTTAGACACTTATATACCCATTTATTCTTCCATCGACCTTGAGATATACATATATAAAACATACTTAATTGTCAGAAAAACACACATTCACTGGATGATGTCATCAGTGATGTCATCAGTGATGTCATTTGAGATGTCATCAGTGATGTCATGAGTGATGTCACTGACCATGTCATGAGTGATGTAATATGTGACGTCATCAGCAGTGCATTGCGGGCGCGCGAGTTATAGTTAGCTGAACTAACTATAACGGGGGAATTTCAATGGTTTTTTACGAGTGAAATGTCCAGCTAACTATAACATGTGTGAAACCTTTGGTTTTTTCATTGAATTTCTAAGGTTTTTTAAATGCTAATTCCTAACTATAACGTGTTTGAAACCCATGGTTTTTTCAGTGAATTTGCTAGGTTTTTTAAATGCTAATTCTTATTTTTTTTTTAATTTTTTTTTTTTGCAATGTTTTTTACATATTTTTATTTTAAATTTATATCCTCTTTAAAGACTATGTTTAAATTTTAAAAATTCTACAATTTATTTTTTATTTTTACCTTTTTTAAAACTAAACAGGTAAGATTTAGTAGTATAACATAGTGAATCTTTTTTTCCTTTTTTTTTTTTTTTTAGTATTTTTTTAACGTGCGCTTACCGTACGCGCACGTCTCGCTTTTATTACGTTAGATTTCTACGCTGTTTGCGTACAGTTACGCAATTTGCGTAGACGTGCGTCACACGCACACGGCGCGTAACGCGTACGCTGCACGCGCATGTTACGCGGAAGTGAAGGGGCGTGCCTGTTTTGCGCATGCGCGCGTGTCTTTTTTACGCGCATGCGTACTTTTACCGTAAGCGCTCCGTAACCGCACCGTAAGCGTAACGTACGCGCACGTTGGGTCATGTGATCAAGAAACAACACTTTTGATTGGTTTAAACTACTTTCAGTTCTAGAACTCTCCTACACCACACCCATTCCCCTCATTTCTGCTTGTGATCCCTTAGGAGAAGGAGCTGAGTTGTCTTTGTGATACGATGGCAGAACAGCAGACCTCTTCAGAGAGTGAGGCTAGCAGCACTACCTTGAGGCAGAGAAGGAGGAAACAAAAGAGCTCTTTCATATGGGAGTATTTTTCTTTTCCAGAGGGCAAGAAAAAGGTAAATGCACCTTTAGTGACTTGTAAGCTTTGTGACCGTGTACTTTCAAGAGGGAATCCTAACAAGAAGTATTCCTTCGGGAATCACACTATGTTGAGACACCTTCATGATGTACACGGTAGGACATATGCTCGACATACTGGAGGAAACCCTTCAGTAAGTCAACCAAGCACATCCACAGCAGCTCAGCCTGGTCCATCATCTGCAGGGCCGAGTCCATCTTCGGCAGGTCAGCTGAGCCCTTCATCTGTGGGGGGAGCATCTCCTTTTTCTGGTCCTCTGGAAACCAACCATCGGTTTGCGAGGGTTACAATGCGGTGCGCCACTTGTTATGGTCTAATTTGTCATAGGGAGACCAGTGTTGCCCTAGTTAACAATAAAATAGACCAGCACATTTGTCCTACCGACTAATATTCCCATTCTTTCTTTCCTCTGTCCCTGTACGAACACAACGGCTCTTTTAAGAGCCAACCTTACCTTTCAACTTTTTTTAATATATTTTGTTAAACTTTTTTTTGATTTTTTTTTTTACCGTACGCGTACGGTACGCGTAATTTTTTTCTTTTTTTAAAAAAAACCACTAAAAATCAATTATCACATTACAAGGTCCTTGAGACATTACAATGAAAAACTGAAAATGTGATTGTGGAGAAGTGGAAAAAAGGGACCATGAAATTTCTGACTTACTATACCCACTCAAAAAATTATTTATTAATTAAAAATTAATTTTAATTGCTATAAAAATGGTTCAAGTTTTCGAAAATTTTCTTTCTCAATCTGAAAAAAAAGAAAAAAGTATTAATATTTAATAAAACATTTTATAATACAGTACACATATTTACATATTTTCCAAAAACAATTTTTTGCCTTTTTTTTGCTGTTTTCAGAATATATTGCATTTCACTATAAATCGTGAAAGCAATTGCATTCATCACTTAACAGCGGGCAAAAAAAAAATGACAATCTCAAAGATTGTTTAAAAAAAGCCCAGAATCTCTTCTCAGTTAAACATAACATTATCGAAATGCAAAATATTATTCATTAAAAATATCATCTAATAACAAAAACTATTTCTAAAAAATACCGTCTGACAATTTTCTTACAGAAGCATAATCTCAAAAAATATATATCTCAAATAAATCCACAATACATCTAGTTTCCTTTCTTTTAGGCCAAATGTTAATTTTTTAAATTATTTTTTGATTAAATTTCCAACGATAATCCAATAAAATTTCAAAATTTAAATTGTACAGATGTTACCGATTCTCTCTAAAATTTTGGTTTCTGAATGATTAATTAGGATTTAATTAAGTCTACAATACAATTGGATACCTTTCCTTTAGGCCAAATGGTAAATTTAAAAATCTTTTTTGATTAAATTTCCAACGGTAATCCAATAAAATACAAAAATTTAAATTGTACAGATGTTACCGATTCTCTGTAAAATGTTGTTTTCTGAAACATTAATTAAGAATTATATAAGTCCATATTACAATTGGTTACCTTTCCTTTAGGCCAAATGATAATTTTAAAAATCTTTAAATTTGAAAATTCCAATGGTAATCCAAAAAAATGGTAAAATTGTTTTGTACAGATCTTGCCAAGTCTCTCTAAAATTTAGGTTTCAGAAAGATTAGATAGGAATTTGCTAAATCAAAAGGCAAACGTTGCTTGAAAATCAATTTTGAATCATTATACAGTGTCCAGCCTTTTTCACATTTAAGATAAACTGTGTAATGTCCAGAAGTAACAGTAGGTCCTTCATGGAAAATTATTGCAACTGTTACAAAAGTTTTTCCTGAAATTGATAATTGCTGTCCTGTAAACTTCTTTATTAAAGTATCCAATTTTGAACCATCAGCTCTACATCGTTGCATCATTAAAATTACATACTGTCCATATTCCTTTAAAATTAACGTTGAAAACATGTCAGATTTACACTCACCGCATTGCATGCTATGATTAGCATCTTTAACTAATTTAGCAAAAGTGACTGTTTTACTCTCTGGCAATGTTAAATAAATAAACCTTTCAGAATCAACATTAGAGCCACATGTATTGAAACAGTTTTCACAACTATGTTCCCATTTATAAGACAGACCAAACAAATTTTCAATGTGTACACCTTCTTCTTCCAGTACCTGAAGAAAATACAACAAGAATTCCTGTGCGTCTTGCTGTACATTTTGAGAAAACTGTGTACATCCTGAACATACATCTAAAAGTTTTCTAATTTCAGTAGCACTTTCTATTTGAGTTTTATCATTACTCAGCGTTTGAAAAAGGAGACTCAACTCAGAACAGAATCTTTTTCTCTGATTTACTATTATCTGCTCTTGCAAACTTTCCAGATAAAATGCAACATTCAGCACTACATTAGCGTAGCAGTTGACACCAGAGCTATTTTCAAAATGACATCCTACAACCTCTTCTTCATTTTCCTTTTTCTTTTTGCTTGCAATTACATCACTCCTCTTTTTTTTCCTCCTCTCTACATCCTCATTACAGATATTCTCATTTCTCCTTTTACGAGAAACTACATGTTTCTCTAACACAGGATACTGACCTAAATGAGGAGCATAGGTTCTTCTTAATCTATTGTACTCCTTTACACAATTTGCATCAGCACTAACTTTTGAATCATCAAAGTCTATCATGAATAAACCAGATAATGTTTTCACTCGTGACAAAGCTACATAAGCCATACCTTCTTTGAACACAGATGAACCAATGTTTACAAATGCACAATCTACAGTCAATCCTTGAGACTTGTGAATAGTTACAGCATATGCTAGAGAAAACGGAAACTGTTTCCTTTGTACATATAAGTCTTTCACAAGCATAAAACGAACTGTACAACGACAAATGTCTATAACTTCTTCTATCTGATCAAATTTTATTTTTAAACATTCAATTCCATCTTTTTTCTGATAATTAATAAAACCCACAACTCTTCCCATAGCTCCATTAACTAAACCTTTTTCAACATCCAAATTTCTCCTTAAAAATACTCTACAGTTCATGCAAACATATAGATTTTTTTCTAATCCAGCAGTTTTGGAAATGTTCTTCTCTAGTGAATCCAATTTATTTTTCAGTTTACCTGTTAATGTGATAGTAATTCTTCCATCCTGAATTTTGTCCACTGCTTCCAATGTCCTGATATCTTCCTTTTCCAATTTCAAAAGCTCCTCATTGAATATTGAGCATTCACGTAGAGTTGGCATTAAGCAGATGACACTTTTCTTTTCTGCAATGTTCTTGTATATCTTCTCTGCAACTATTTCTTCCTTTGGAAATAAATTATGTAGCAACCGACTCTGTAATGCTTTTGTGCCAGCTTCAGTGAGTAGTCCAATTCTGATATCTTTCAGAATACTTCCATATTCTTCATCATTTGCTTGTCTCATATTAGTAGTAAGTTCCTTGTACTCAAAGAAGGACCAAATATTTGCATTACTGATGCTTCCCAATGACTTCTTTGTATCTTCATGTGTCACAGTATTAAACACTGGTTGTCCTTTAACTGGAGTAAGCTGTAGAAGATCCCCAAAAACTATGACATGTTTTCCACCAAATAACACGTCATAGTCTGTCCTTAGAGTTTGCTGCATTCTTAAATGCACAAAGGCAAGCATTACGTTTGATACCATGCTCACCTCATCAATAATGAGAACTTGCATCTTCTTCAATACTCTTGAAACTTCCAAGCATGCTTCTCCAGTTAGCTTGTGGTATTGTATTTTGTTCTCATGCTCCACTGGTAACATTAGCAAACGATGTAAGGTGATTCCTTTTATGTTATATGCTGCTAACCCAGTTGGAGCAGTAACCACACAAGACAAAGTAGAATCCGTTTTTTGCTGTAGGTAGCTTCTGATGACTTTTATTAGGAAACTTTTTCCAGTTCCAGCTTGTCCGCTTATATACATCCTGATTGGATGAAATGATGTGCATGAGCACTCTTTTTTTTCATGTAGTACTCCGTGATCAATTTTGTTTCTGATTTCTTCATAAATTTGTTGCTGCTCTTCATTCAGTTGTCTTTCCAAATTTGGTAAGTCTATAAATTCTTCTTGAGCTTGATTCATAGCCGTTTCCACTTCATTCATGGCTATTGCAGCTTCATTTTCAACGATTGGTTGTCCTAGGGGATCTTGACTGAGTGTTCCTGAACTTTGGCTGTCTTGAGAACTGTCTCTAGCTACTTCAGCTGCAATTGTAGTTTCCTGTTCAATTTCTTCATTTAACATTTGCACATAAATTGTGAATGTACTGCATTGTATGCTGTCTTTGCAAGCATTAAATGAATCTTCATAGCTTTGAAATTCTCCCAGTAGTTCATCCTCTGTACGCCATGGTTTAAATAGCTGTAAAAGAGCCAAGTAGTAAAATTCCTTTTTGTCAGTAGTGTCACAACTCAGCTTCCTGTGATTTATCAAACTTCCTTTTGTTTGCTTCACCAAACATCCTTCCTCACCAATGACTTTATATTTTCCATTGTTGATGTCTTCTGCAGTTTTCCGTGAATAAATGTAGTTCTGCAGCACTTCATAGAGACACATGTTCTCCAGATGATGACTTCTCTTGGGATAATATGTGTCCAACATGTTTGATTTCAAAATATCTGAACTTTCTGGGTCATTCTCTGCCAAATATTCAATTTCTCCAACAGATTTCAGTACCCGATTTCTCATTGCTGCAAGGCCTAAACTTGCCCAAATTCTTCTTCTTGATTTCGAGTAGAGACTTGCAGAAGATAACCTATCTGAACATTCGTAGGATCCAATTTCTCGATGCGATAACATCTTTAAACTGAAACTGTACAGCTTCTTACTGACAGTCTTCTCGTGAGAAATCTCTTCCCACATTTCCTTCAATTCAGTTTTTTCTGATTTAGTAATGTAAGACGTTACATATCGAGCAACAGCATTGGAATTGTCAGCTACATACTGTATATCCATGTTAGCATTCCACATGGATAAAATGACTGGGTTGTAGTCATTTATATTTTTTGATTCTTCTTTTCTTTTAAGGTTGTAGGTATTCTTAGGTGATTTTCTTGTGATAGTATGTCTCACAGATGACATAAAACTGTTTACTCTTCCATTTGAAAGAACAGGTCTAGGAAATCCAAATTGACATTTAGTGTAGTATTTATCTTTGCTCTTGTATTTCCGTCGACAGTATTTTCCACACCGATGACTTTGGAAACGTAAAACTTGCTCCTTTAGCTTTTTCTCTTCTGTGCTTTTTGGTATAGCACATGTTGCATATTCTTCAATGAAAGATAACACTGCTTCATCAGTATCTGTTCCAAACTTTGGGGCATCCTTGATCCACAACAGCATATGAATATGAGGAGTACCTCTTGCCTGGTACTCTTTTCTCCAAAAGAAATCCTCTACTTCTCCAAGAGGTGGATTTTTTTTATTGCAGATGAAGGACATCATAGCCTCAAATCTATGATTGAAATATCTGCAAACATTAACCGGATCCAATGAGCACAGTTCTCCTGCTGTCTTGTATTCGATGTTTTTAATGTTTGAATTTGCCTCTCGTAGAAAATCCAGTAAATCATCCCAAGCGTACTCAGCACAGCTTAGGGTAAGGAACCATGTTGGTGTTCCTAAATTTCGTAACATGCATTTTAATTCACCATGGCGTCGGTACCAATATTCATTTGTCCCACGCTGACAAGCCATCAGATTGATGAGTTGTGTTTCCAAATGATCATCTCGGTGCTGCACTTTCTCCATAAAATCCTTAGCAGACACATTTTGTAAATGTACTCCACTTTTTAAAATGTGATTTACTGCATATGATAATGCAGACAAGTCGCTTTCAAATAAAAGATGGAATAAATAAGGAATACTTTGTCGAAATCTTGGATCTTCTGCATATAGTCTTGTAGTCCGATACTCAGAAGCTGGAATCTGTTCTGGACGTTCATCGTATCGTCCTCCTTTTCCTGTAGGAAACAGCTGGGGAAAACATCGAGCTTCCAAGCTCTCCTCCCATACACTCACGGGAGTTCCTTTTGCTTTCCTCATCTGAAACAGATCAATATTGTCTCCCATAACTTCTTTTGAATGAAGAGGATGTATGCTAAAATGTTCATAAATTTCTTCTTCCTTTGACTTGTCCACTTTTTCAATTTGTCCAGTTGGTGTTTCTGTGTCTTCTTGTAAATCTTCTTCTTCTTCTTCTATATAAATTGATTCATACCATTTGTTATTCCTTTTCAAATACAAATTTGCTCTTTGAACTTTCCGTACATCTACCAGCTCCTGCCAAATCTTTTTATTCTTTGTAGGTACACCATTAACCAGAATAACTAATGGTTCACTTTCCAAAGTATCTGCATCAATAGTTTCCATATTTTTTTTCAAATCCAAGGGCAAATACACCACTCTACCTTTTAAACCTCTCAGTAAATCAGAAGGAGGTAATTTACCAGTTTTGGGCTCCATACGTACTATGGTCTGGAACGGATGAACACATTGAATAAGTATAGACTCATATGTATTTAATTCAGAAAGTTCGGCAGGAATAACATCCAATTCTAAATTATTATGTACAGCTCTGGTCGGCATTCTATTTTCTTCTAACTTGTTGTAACAGTATTTACAAATACGCTGATCTTCACCCAATTCAAAACAATTTTCAAGAAATATATATGTGGCAAAATCCTTCCACTTATAATTATCTTCATTTTCACTTTTTCTGTAGAGATCAACATTCCTGGTTTGTTTTCTATAATGAGTTCTGCGGCAACAAATACAAGTAATATTTGGTCTTTCATTAGAGATTATTGCAATTTTTGTTATGTGATCATTAAATGTCTTACTTACAGAGGGTTCTACATTCTCTTCCACTTCTTCCTCATTTACTGTGTCCTTTTCTGCACTTTCTTGTTCTGGACCAAAGTAACAAAACTGAATTTCATCAATAACCTTCTCTACATCTGATACCGTTCCACGGAACAGAGCCCTATTCAATTCATCTAACTTTATTGCTGGACTTTTAGCAAAATACAACCGTCTCACAAACTTTCTCATTTCAGTATGATGAACAGCCAGCATCCTAAAATGATGAAAAACACTTTTACACACTTTTCTAGATAGACAAGCCAGAGAATGACCCTGCAAACCAGTATTCTCTCTCACTCTGCATGGATCTAGACTTTGAAGCACCTTAATCTTCTGTTTTACACTTTTTTTTACTATATTCTCTTAGAAACTCACGAAATTTATCAATAGATTCCTGACGCACAGTGCAAATACTACTACAATTCCAAGTGTACACTGGGGCTTTAGGACGTCTCCCCATAGCCTCATCCGCCATCACTTGTACCTCATCTCTTGGAACCATTTTCTCCTTCTCCATTATACAACCATTTTTCACTTCGTAAGCACGACCTCTGGTGTCAACTGCATGCAGCAAAGTATTACTTTGAAAATAACTCTCTTCATTAAAAAAAGGTTCACTACTTGAACTATGCATCCATTCTCCTAAAAACACTTTGCAAAAGTTTGTTCTTTTCACTTCTCTTTTCCTTTTGGTTTGTGATTTCAGTACATTAACCCTTTTATCTAATGTACGCATCCTATTCAAAATTAAAATGAATAGTTTCCTTTTTAATTCTAATGCCTTAGCTGCAATGGCTTCAATTTCTTTTTTTCTCTTATAAAATTTAGCCTTTTGCTTATATTTCTTCACATCCTTTATCAAATTGGACATAACTCTTCTCTGAAACATTTTTCTACGTATCTCTTTAAACGCTGTTTTTCTGTTTAAATTAATCTTTATTGTTTCTGAAGGTATATTTGCATTAACTAAATGCTCAATTTTTTCCTGTTCTTTTCTATTTAAAACATTCTTTCCAGTACAGACATTTTGTACATTTTTCCTTTTTTTGAAGATGTTCTTTATAAAATCTTTTGTCTGCTTACCAGAAGACTTTCTCTTTTTCCCAACATGAGCATCTCCAGCTAACTTAGGTCCTCCAGTTGTCTTCAAATATAGATTTTTTTTGTGGTTTTTCCTTTGTCTGGATTTTGTAGGCATCTTAAATTTTGTTCACTGCTCTTCAGTAATACCTGAAAAAAACTAAAAAAAAATTCCTTTATTTTATTTAAATATATTACTACATTTTTTATGATCTTTTCAAATCTTAAAATACTATGTACCCCTTTCCTACAAGTGAAAATCACAATAACACCTTCACAAATTAAATATCTAAAAACTATTCCTGTGGGCACACAGAGTCATGGTTTGAAATTAGTCAGAAAACGAAATTTCTTTGCCATTTTGAAAGGACACTTACTACTCTTTTTTTGGCAAGTGATAAGTACTTTTACAATCTGACACATTTCTAATCCACTTTTCATATTCTCAAAAAAGCACATGTCCAAACAGCTTTTTGAGACCAGCAACATGTGTAACCTGGGTGACTGACTACACTCCAGCAAGGGCAACCAGCCTTAGTGATGCTGAATGTATTTGCATTACTGACTGCAACCTCAAACCCCACTCAGTTGTGAATACTGTGCATGATTCCACAGGATAAGCAGCTGGCTGTGTGCTAAGAGTCTGCTTCTGCACAAAAAAAATAGCTCCCCCTTTCCATCTAATGCAACTGTAAAATTACCAGAGCAATACGCAAAAAATCTCTGCCTGTAATTCCTCTTTGCACGCAGAGTCATGTTTTCATATTAGTCAGACAACGAAATTACTTTGCCAATTTGAAAGCACACTTACTACTCTTTTTTTTGGCAAGTGATAAGTACTTTTACAGTCTGTCACATTTTGAATCCACTTTTCATATTCTCAAAAAAGCACATGTCCAAACAGCTTTTTGAGACCAGCAACATGTGTAACCTGGGTGACTGACTACACTCCAGCAAGGGCAACCAGCCTTACTGATGCTGAATGTATTTGCATTACTGACTGCAACCTCAAACCCCACTCAGTTGTGAATACTGTGCATGATTCCACAGGATAAGCAGCTGGCTGTGTGCTAAGAGTCTGCTTCTGCACAAAACAAATAGCTCCCCCTTTCCTACTAATGCAACTGTAAAATTACCAGAGCAATACGCAATAAATCTCTGCCTGTAATTCCTCTTTACACAGAGAGTCATGTGTTCATATTAGTCAGAAAACAAAATTTCTTTGCCATTTTGAAAGCACACTTACTACTCTTTTTTTTGGCAAGTGATAAGTACTTTTACAGTCTGACACATTTTGAATCCACTTTTCATATTCTCAAAAAAGCACATGTCCAAACAGCTTTTTCAGACCAGAAAAATCTGTAACCTGGGTGACTGACTACACTCCAGCAAGGGCAACCAGCCTTAGTAATGCTGAATGTATTTGCATTACTGACTGCAACCTCAAACCCCACTCGGTTGTGAATACTGTGCATGATTCCACAGGATAAGCAGCTGGCTGTGTGCTAAGAGTCTGCTTCTGCACAAAAAAAATAGCTCCCCCTTTCCATCTAATGCAACTGTAAAATTACAAGAGCAATACGCAATAAATCTCTGCCTGTAATTCCTCTTTGCACACAGAGTCATGTTTTCATATTAGTCAGGAAACGAAATGTCTTTGCCAATTTTGAAAGCACACTTACTACTCTTTTTTTTGGCAAGTGATAAGTACTTTTACAATCTGACACATTTCTAATCCACTTTTCTGATTCTCAAAAAAGCACATGTCCAAACAGCTTTTTGAGACCAGCAACATGTGTAACCTGGGTGACTGACTACACTCCAGCAAGGGCAACCAGCCTTACTGATGCTGAATGTATTTGCATTACTGACTGCAACCTCAAACCCCACTCAGTTGTGAATACTGTGCATGATTCCACAGGATAAGCAGCTGGCTGTGTGCTAAGAGTTTGCTTCTGCACAAAAAAAATAGCTCCCCTTTTCCATCTAATGCAACTGTAAAATTACCAGAGCAATACTGACTGCAACCTCAAACCCCACTCAGTTGTGAATACTGTGCATGATTCCACAGGATAAGCAGCTGGCTGTGTGCTAAGAGTCTGCTTCTGCACAAAAAAAATAGCTCCCCCTTTCCATCTAATGCAACTGTAAAATTACCAGAGCAATACGCAATAAATCTCTGCCTGTAGTTCCTCTTTGCACACAGAGTCATGTTTTCATATTAGTCAGAAAACGAAATTTCTTTGCCATTTTGAAAGCACACTTACTACTCTTTTTTTTGGCAAGTGATAAGTACTTTTACAGTCTGACACATTTTGAATCCACTTTTCATATTCTCAAAAAAGCACATGTCCAAACAGCTTTTTGAGACCAGCAACATGTGTAACCTGGGTGAGTGACTACACTCCAGCAAGGGCAACCAGCCTTACTGATGCTGAATGTATTTGCATTACTGACTGCAACCTCAAACCCCACTCGGTTGTGAATACTGTGCATGATTCCACAGGATAAGCAGCTGGCTGTGTGCTAAGAGTCTGCTTCTGCATAAAAAAAATAGCTCCCCCTTTCCATCTAATGCAACTGTAAAATTACCAGAGCAATACCAAACAGCTTTCTGAGACCAGCAACATGTGTAACCTGGGTGACTGACTACACTCCAGCAAGGGCAACCAGCCTTACTAATGCTGAATGTATTTGCATTACTGACTGCAACCTCAAACCCCACTCGGTTGGGAATACTGTGCATGATTCCACAGGATAAGCAGCTGGCTGTGTGCTAAGAGTCTGCTTCTGCACAAAAAAAATAGCTCCCCCTTTCCATCTAATGCAACTGTAAAATTACCAGAGCAATACGCAATAAATCTCTGCCTGTAGTTCCTCTTTGCACACAGAGTCATGTTTTCATATTAGTCAGAAAACGAAATTTCTTTGCCATTTTGAAAGCACACTTACTACTCTTTTTTTTGGCAAGTGATAAGTACTTTTACAGTCTGACACATTTTGAATCCACTTTTCATATTCTCAAAAAAGCACATGTCCCAACAGCTTTTTGAGACCAGCAACATGTGTAACCTGGGTGACTGACTACACTTCAGCAAGGGCAACCAGCCTTAGTGATGCTGAATGTATTTGCATTACTGACTGCAACCTCAAACCCCACTCGGTTGTGAATACTGTGCATGATTCCACAGGATAAGCAGCTGGCTGTGTGCTAAGAGTCTGCTTCTGCATAAAAAAATAGCTCCCCCTTTCCATCTAATGCAAAGGTAAAATCACCAGAGCAATACCAAACAGCTTTCTGAGACCAGCAACATCTGTAACCTGGGTGACTGACTACACTCCAGCAAGGGCAAACAGCCTTAGTGATGCTGAATGTATTTCCATTACTGACTGGAACCTCAAACCCTAAAAGTATTCCTTATTTATACCAGTACACCTTAATTTATGGTGAAAACATAGTCCATATTATTTTACATGTTCCTCACATTTAAATTTCTCCCAAAACACAAAATAATAAACACAACTTCAACAAAAGGAATTCCAATGCTATTATTCATTTCTTAATTTACCATATACATCCCCTCTCAAACTCTTAACTCACCTTTAAAATTAGTTAGTTGTGAAAGAAATGTGGCACTCAAACAGCAGATTATCAGAGCCAGGATCTCTGTTCTGTACACCTCTCTCCTCTCAGCAGAACCAGATAATGGCAATGTTTCCCTCTCTTTTTCCACACATATACATGTTAGTTTCAAATCTCAGTGCTTCCCCCTTTTTTTCAAATGTAACCACACATTTCTATTGGTTGAAAACCAACCCTTTTCAAAAAGCACCCTTCCCCCAACTTGACTTCTGCCTAGTACCCTTCCCCCAACTTGACTTCTGCCTGCTACCATAGCAACAGCTCATGGAACACTGCTGTGTGGAGTCAGGTCAGAAGTTCAGCAGACAATGTTTCATTTTCAAAGCGCAAGAGTGCTTGACTTTTCAAACCTAACAGCAAATCCATAGTACTGTTCTTTGGTAACACATTTTTCTTTACCAATACAAATCATGCTTCTATAAATTGACACACACAGCCTAGTTTTTAGTGTAGAATGGTATGAAACAGCCAATCAGTTCTTTTTATTTAAAAAAAATATGTATGCCTCCATTTCCAAACTGTCTTTCATTTCTTTTTACCATTCTACTGAATTACACCTCCTGAGTGCATCCAGATCTCCTTGGAAGATGTTCACAGTGTGGATTGTAGGGCACAGCTATGTCTTCTGGAGTGAAGAGTATGCAGAGAAAACAGGTATGGTGAGAGACCTTGCTTTGCCAAATGTAGACATTAAATGGATTGGTCAGAGAGGGTTAAAGTGGCACCAATTGATGCCATTGGTGAAATCCTTCATGCAAATCCAACACCCTGACCTCATAATAGTGCACTGTGGTGGCAATGACCTAGGCACTTTGACTGGGGTAGGTCTGGAAATGCTTATGAAGGAGACCTTTGCACAACTGTTTTCACTTTTCCCTAAAACTGCCTTTGTGTTTTCTAACATATGCCAAAGGCAAAAATGGAACTGGTCCAATCATTTTTGTCCACAGATTGACAAAGCAAGAAAGCACGTCAACAAATCTGTTTCTGCTTTCCTCCGTGACTATGGTATGGGTTCCATTTACCAGAACAACTTGCGTTACGACATGCAAGACATTTATAGAGGAGATGGTGTACACTTCACTGATGAAGGGAACAGAGTCTTCCTCTTGAACCTTAGACTCTGCATCGGTACTTACTTGTAGGTACCACTAAAAAATCACTTAATAAACACAACGGCTCTTTTTAGAGCCCCCTAATATCTAAACACTTAAATCTGCATTTCATTTCATTTTTTTTTTTTTTTTACCGTACGCGTACGGTGAGCTTACCGTACGCGTACCCCGCAATTTTTTTTTAAATTAATAAATGTTTTTTTTGTACTTTTCTGTCCTTCTTTGACCCCCTTTCAAATGTTAGGGGGTCTGTAACTCTCTTCCTTGCCCCCTTTTCAAGTTATCACCCTTTATTTTCACAGTGAAACACACAAAATGGCGGCCGCCGCTTCCTGGTTTCGACCGATTCGAATGTTTACTAAGATCTAACAGCCAATCAGAATCGCGCTCGCGCACGTCACCGTACGCGTACGGTAAGCGCACCGTGAGCGCACCGTAAGCTGGCTCAGATATATATATTGATTTAAAGGCTATTTTCTCAGAATCTACTGAACAGATTTACAACAAACCTACAAAAGGCACTTCCTTGACCTGTAGACTACCTCTCTGCCAAATTTCAAGGAACTCTGTTCAGCCATTCGGGCTGTAGCTGTGTCTAAAGGTCCTATGGAAAAATGCATGGGAAAAACGCGTTTTGGGACCCCCCTTTTATCTCGGCCCCCGCTTGACGAATCCCCCCGAGACTTTCAGGGTAGGAGCGGACCGTAGCGCCCCATTAGTTTTGAAATTTCCCGAGGATTCGTCGACCGGCGCCAAAGTTATTCAAAATAGAATGTTGCGGTTTTCCTATGGAAACAGGGTCCTAACTATAACTACCTACTGGCGACCGCCAGTAGGTAATATATATATATATATATATATATATATATATAAGTAAAGGCATCATTTCTATTACAACATCTGGAAGTTTCTGTTACATCATCTGAATATCTGTCCCAGTTACTTATGTATTTGTTTTAAAAACAAAGGGGCTCATTAGGATGGCGGGCGGACCTGAGCCCACCTGCCATCCCCGCGGTGTTGGGACCGGCCACCAGACATGCAGCGGTCCCGCACTGTGATGTGAATTGACGTCCTTTTACCTTATATGTTCATAAGGAAACATCTAGGATGCATAATTTGATGCACATAATCTATGTCAGACATTCTTAGACGTATGTCAGAAATTACCACTCATGATAAATGTTAGTATATAAGAACGACCCCTTGCCCACTGGTCAGGAGAGGCCCTAATCCAGATAGCACCCGAGATTCTGCCAGAGATGGTCCCACCAGTAGGTGGCACACTTTACATTTCACAAATGCTACATCTTGCCTGAAGCTTGGTGGAAGTTTACTTGATTGAGTATTTTGGTGATTCTTGTCATAGTCATTTGCTACGCTTGATGTGCATTTTCGAAAAGGGAAAGTACAAAGGTCATGAAAGCTTTATTATTCGAATGTACTTTGTGATTCATGTGTTCTAATGCTCAAAAATGCAAAAGAAGAATGTATTTAATAAGGAGTGCATATAAGGAGTGCATTTAAACATCGCATTGAAGTACATGCAATTGTGTTTTCTTTTTCTTTGTATGAATGGTTATTGGATGGGTTAAAGAGCCCTTGTATGTGATTGAAAGGTTTTATGTTTATTTATTGGCAAAGATTATTGTGCGAACATTCTCATTGTCAAATGCAAAGCGCATTGTGATTTTTGATTCATATTAATATGCAAATTGACTAGATATTTGTATATTGTTTTGCTGTAACCTTTTTCTTTCAGATCTCCCTCCCTGCAGTTCCCTACCCGTAATTCCTTCCCCCCGCTTGATCACATCAATCCTCCGTTACACTTAAGGTAGGAGTTGGTGGTATCGAGAGGTGGGCCCTTCTGTTCGTCACATGCAGATTCCGAGGAAACCGCCACTCTTGACACCTCCCTAACTTCTTGGCAATGCAGACATGGTCGATTTGATACTCTGTTGAATGGTTTGGAGACACCCACCTTTCCTTGTGTATTCTTTTATGAGGAAATACACTAACACCTATCACCAGACAGTTTAGTGCACAGAGATCTGTGAACCTTTCACCATTCTCATTCATGTTGCCAAGGCAATGATTGTCGGTGACTTCTTCACACCTAGTGTCATCTCTTCCATTCTTGGCATTGAGGTCCCCCATCAGTATGGGGATGTCTCTCCCAAAGCATTTCCCCAGGATGAACTGGAGTCTGTTGTGAAACTGTTCCTTTTCCTCTTCTTTGCTGTCTTTTTTAGGTGTATAGTATCGGATAACATTCATGTTGATCCTCTTTTCCTTTGTGCGGAAAGTCACTGTGATGATTCTGAGACTGTTCGCTTCCAATCTAATCAGAGCTCTGTGGGCTGCTGGCGTTAGCATCAGTGCTACTCCCTGAGTTTGTGGGGTATTCTCTTCTTTGTGTCCAGTATACAGCAGCATTCCTACTGGAGACAGCCTTTTCTGTCTAGACTGTGTCCATCTGGTCTCACTAATGCCAAGCAGGGCAAGGTTATATTTGTTCATCTCCACTGCCACTTGAGCTGTCTTGACTATCTCATACATGGTCTTCACATGTCCTGATGGTGATGGTGTTGTTTGAAAGCAAGTGGATTCACTTTGTGGTTTCCAGAGATCTCTGGCTTTCACCACAAGGCATCATAGCTCTCCATGAGGAGATTCCTCTCTTCCCAAGGCCGGTATATATTTTGGTTGATGTTTCTGTAGCTAGGATTTTTTAAATGGTGGGGTAGCTAGCCCAATGTATAACCCTCCTCCTTTCGCAGCTAGGCTTGGGATCGGCTATTGCGGAGTTGATTTTGAATGTAGTATGTCCTATGTAATACTGACATCAGAAATGGCTATATTCCTAAGTGTTTCGAAAGTAAAGAGATCATAAAAAGACGTAGCACTAAAATAAATGCAGGCTGAGTGAGAAACAAGAGTCCAACCTTCCATGATAAAACCCCTTAATCTTTCCATCCTCTTCCTCACTGCCCAAATAGACTAATTATGGGGGTCGAGTAAGAATGTATAAAAAGTTTCCAAATCATTTCTAACTGTAATGTTTCCTTTGAAACAGGACAAACCTTTTTTTCTGTAGAGAGCTTTGGCAGATCTAAATGAAATTATCAACTAATCACTGAACCTATTTTTAAAGGGATTTTCTTTTCATAAGCTCTTCTTTGTAACTTGAAGTGCAGTATAATTTTCAGTTAAGGTAATTATGAATTGCTGATAAAAAACGCATCCCTCTAATTGTCACGGTGAGCACTACACCCTAGGCCAATTGCATGAAATTCGCCCTCTCAGTTGTAAAGTTGCCCCATGTCCTTCAGAATATCTTAATGGTCCTTCAAGCGCCCCATGAAAGTCAACATAATGCATTTTGAGTTGTGAATTCATCTCTGTGTTCTTCAAATTAATTTTGAGAACACTTCTAATTCCTCTTTGCCACCACCATTATTGCAAATGTAACCCCAGGAATCAAAATCACTCCATGAGCCTGGAATCTAAGGCATAACAGTATTATCACTAACTAATCCTAGCATGTATATATTATTGAAAATATTGAAATATCAGAAACAAGAGGCATGACTAATCCCCCACTTTAGCAGATGGAGATGAGGGGAGAGGGCTAGGTGTCACTGAACAGTTTTCTGTATTATGAAACTTTTCATTTGTTTTTTATGGCTCCCTTCATCGGAGAAGCTGGTCTGCAACTAACTTGCAGTAGAAGGAAGCAAGGGAGAGTTGGAGGGAAGGTAAAAAGGTAGAGAGAAGGTGGGACGGATGGGAAGTGGACAGATGGTCGAAAGCAGAGATGGATGGATGGAAAAGATGATGGGTGGAGAAGTGGATGACAGGATGGATGGAGAGAAGAATGTTTGGTGGATTGGTGGAGAGTAGTAGGAATGGAGAGAAGGATACATCGATTGAGAGAAGAGATAAAGTGATGGGTGGAAGTTAGAAAGGATGGATGGAAAGAGATTAAGAGTAGGGTGGATAGATGAATGGCAGGAAGGATGGATGATGGATTAAATAGGAAGGATATAAATAGACAAAGAAGGAAGGAGAGAAGTAGAAAATAAAGAAAGATGACAGCAGGAAGGATCAGTGGAAAAGGAAGAATGAAGGATGGATAGGTAGACGGATGGATAGTTTGATGGAGGAATGAATAGATGGAAGAAAAAGTACAGAAAACATAGAGAGAAGAAAGAGCAAAGCACTAAAAGAAAGCAGGAAAAAAGAGGAATGGAGAAAAGAAAGAATGATGACAGTAGGGAGGATTGTTGGAAAAGGAAGAAAGAAGGATGGATAGGTAGACAAAGGATAGTTTAATGGATGAATAGATAGATGGAAGGAAAACGTAGAAAAAGGATAGAGAGACGAAAGAGCAAAGGGCTAAAAGAAGAAAGGAGAAAAGGAATAAAGGGGAGAATTAGTTTATTTTTCAAAACAATTCTTGAGAGATAGGTATGTCAAAAAAGTGATATTTCTTCAAAAGATAACTTCAAAAATCGTAATGCAATAAACCACAGTTTTTTGCGCAGTGCAAAACATTTCATGTGATATGACTGTCAATAAATGCATAGCCAGTGTCAACTGAACGTTCATCCATAGGAGGTAGTTTTGGGAAACTGTTGGCTACATGTGTTAGGATTCAGAAATCCCCACTCAGGTAAAACAAATTGACAGTTTAAATATTCACATTTAAAAGACAGATTGGGGGCGTGTTGAATTAAACGTATAGATTGTTATAGCATGCAGTGTAACCATGTAACTGTGTGGTTAGAAGAAAAAGTAATTTGTTATGTGATTAGCACTTAAACGCCTTCCACTCTGTGACATGAATAGCACAACTGTCATACAATTGGTATTGATTGTTCTTAAAGAGCGCTCACGGGTGTTCCGTTAATGCATAAATGCAGAATAATAACATACTACCAAAATTAGAAGCACTATAATACCAACATTCCCTCTCTTTATTTGATTTTACTTGTGACAGCTACCTTTGAGGTGCGTTGGAACAAAAGTAGTCCTTTGAAAATAATTGGCCATTTTACAGTTATGCAATCAGCGGATCCAGGTTCTGCTTCGCTGTGGATGAGGAGTCCCACCTGTTTTCTGGTTCTCTCATCTTCTACCCCCATCATCCATGTTATTTGCATAGTGGAGTGACGGTGACATTGTCTTATCTGGGGCGTTCACCTTCAGTCCTTCTTTGCCATCAGCAATTCAAAATAATAAAAAAAATTGTGAAGGTTTTGCCATAGACCGGCTGATGCAGACTACCTTCCAGGGAATGTTAAAAGCTCAAGTTTTAGCAAACTCACAAAATGCTAACTAAATTCAACTACTGAAAGATACTGAGCAGGCCATAAGATCAAATTTGAGGGAAATAGTCTAAGGATGAGAGTGAAATTGTTGCGTACATTATGACTTTGGTGTGCTTTCACACTTAAGGGCGACATGGGTGAACTTGGTTCAATGTACCAGCGATGAATGTGAAAGGCAAGTTATTGTAGCCCAGAAAAACACTATTCAATGTGTAATTGACATAGCAGTAGTGCTTTTGGGTTCCTAGCAATCCCATAAATGGATCAGGGTCCCCGTGGCAACAGAAACAAACCTTGTTCATTTTTCAAAGCTGCACACACACGGTACTAAGAAGAATGAAAACTTTTAAGGTAAAATTATTTCTTACTACAGGAACAACCTGTTTCTCAATACATCTAAAACAATTCACAGAACATTATAAAAACAGCAAGAAGAAACGTTATGAATAGCATTGCTAAGATACCATTTAAAATGCCATCTAGAACCCACCACCCTAATGTCCACTTCTATGCTCTATATTATGAGAGCATGGAAGGCAGGCTAATTTGTTGTCTAGAGTTTCTTAGGCAGAAGAAACATAATGCATACCTTGTTGACATCAAAGGCTGTCTTTATCAGTGAAGGTGTGAAGACAGTGCTTCTTGTGAAGGGGAAACACACACTGCAGCAGCAGTCAGTCAGTCTTCCTCCAGAACTCAGTGTTATCAGCTTCAGGCAAGATGTAGCATTTGTGAAATGTAAAGTGTGCCACCTACTGGTGGGACCATCTCTGGCAGAATCTCGGGTGCTATCTGGATTAGGGCCTCTCCTGACCAGTGGGCAAGGGGTCGTTCTTATATACTAACATTTATCATGAGTGGTAATTTCTGACATACGTCTAAGAATGTCTGACATAGATTATGTGCATCAAATTATGCATCCTAGATGTTTCCTTATGAACATATAAGGTAAAAGGACGTCAATTCAGACTACACCATTTTGGTTATATGTCTCTATGTATTCTTAATTATCCTTGACATGGTGAAAAGCAGACAAATGTTGCATTGATTGTTGTATCTGTGGCATTAATCAAATGGCTTGACACGTTCACAGTTCTTGGAAAGATAAGTTCAGGCGACATCTGGGTTTAATGCCAGCCATGACAATGATTCTGCATAAATAGGGAAAGATGGCGACTCGCATTGAGTGAGAAAGGGAAGACAGTGCCTTCTTCTAACTAAGATGGAGTCAGGCCTACATAAGATGCAGTCGGAATTTCAGGTCTTTATGTCAAAATGGGCAAAAATAAAATTGTACTGATTTGGTTTATATGCATTGTAAACTTTATGGAAAAAGAAGGGCTCTTCCAAGATTTAATCCATTCCAAAGTTCAGTAAGGAGAAGAGTAACCATTCCCTCTCGAAGGAAGAGGTAAAAAAGCAACTGAAGTCCCTAAGAAAGAAGTTGTTATGTCTGGAAAAGACCCAGCATTCAAGGCTAGTAAGACTCGTGTAGTACAAAGAGAAGGTCTTGTCTCAAAAAAAGTAAGGAAAACATCTTAAACATTTAGGTAGTCAAAATGGAAAATTGAATATGCTTTAGAGAATAGTTTCCCAACTCAGCCCTTTATTTAACGGGGGGAAAGCTGCCCATCTGCCTAGGGGGTGTGAGGAAGAAATTGCCAAGATAAAGCATTTTAAACCTCAAACTAAGTCAAAAAATATCTGCATGTGGTGATGCTTGGTCAGTAAAAGGGGCTGCCCAGGGGAACCAGTACAGGGAATGTAAAATGTTTTGGATCTCTACTCTTTTTGACCATTTTCTTGATTTCCCTAAGATGGAAATTAAAGGAAATCCCAACACAATTGAAATGGAAGGAGTAAGGAGACAACAAGACTATGAGGGAGGCATGAGAAAAGAACAAGGAGATGCAGAGCAGAGTATGTCCGCACGCTTATGCATCCAGCCTCAAGCAAAGAGCATCTCGAGGGGCAGAGTTTGAGATGCAAACGCTCAAGGAATTAAAGACAACATTTGAGGCAGCCAAAGAGTTTCTGAAGATTTAAGAAGGTAAGGTCGAGGAGGGTGTGGTAGGCCCCCCATAGGCCTAACAGGTCTGTGGCTACACCCAGTGGGCCAAATACAGGGGTCTAGTGGGTGATAAGCAAGAGAGAGTTAGAGAGTTCCTCCTGTGCCAGGTGTCCTCTATCCCTCCATCCCTGCTCCATCCTACGGAACCATTGGCATCAGGAGACAGGTTGGGCATAATACAGGCAGTTTAAGGCCACAGCTACAGCTGCGCTGCATCTTCATATGCAAAACAATATGCTGGCATACGCTAAGAGGTGAGATGAGTGAGCATGACTTCTGAGACTCCTGAGACATCTGAAAAGCACCTGCGGACACCTGAGTCCTGTGACAAGCTTATTGTAAGAGTTGGGCTTACTAAACCATGGAAACCTGTTGTTTTGATTCCATTTGTTCAATTATCCAACTGTGCAACTCCCCATTTACTCAACCTGCCTGCCATTGCACCTGCCATCTAGCTTATGAGCTGTTCAGTCTGCCAGTCTGCCTTCCTGGTTATTTTTTGCCTATCTGACTGTGAGCGATCAGGCCCCTTTCCTCCATACCTTACCTGTAGCCTGCCATGCCGTCCTCCTAATTTTCTCTCACGATATCCGGAGTCCTGTAAAAAAAGGAAATATAAGGGTTACAAAACAGACACCGGCAGAAACAAAAACAGTGGAGAACGACTTTTCCTTTAAACAGGAGGGTGGGACTGTTGTATGGAGGAACCAATCTCCGAGACTCCTACAGAACAATGAGGAAGTGGAGGACCTGGAAGGAGGTGTGACAAGCCAGAACGAGGAAGAGCCAGACTGTCTGGAAATCAGAGCAGGGAGAAAGTTGTGGCAGGTCAGATGTATTGGTGCCCCCGAAAAACCTCGCCAGAGCCAGACACAACAGGAGGACGTCATGCACCGGGGAAGAATGATGAAAAGAGAAACCCCTGACTGTGAGGAGGAGGAGACCTGGTCCGGCGACTGGGGGTCTGCCCTGGAGGATCATGGGAAGCCGCCAAAACTCAGGAGAGTTGTGGCGTAGCGGGTGAGTCCCGGGGCACTAGAGACCAGTTTGGAGGTGATTAGGAGGGGGGAGGAGGGAGGCGGGGTTGTAGGGATTCGAGGGGCACGGGCTTTCTTTGGTCATGAAGTGTTTTTTCTTTCACACTTACATTTGTTTTAAACTGCACTAAATTACATAGAAGTCACTGAGCATGACCACAGGGTTCAATGGAACATAGAGTGTAAAGTCTGGTTCTTTTTGTGTGTGGAAATTAGACTGAGAATTTAGTGAGAGGGTCCTAAAGGGGAAGACACCGTAAATAAAAAACCTTGATACTTCTTTACAATACCACAACTCTGAATGTAGCCAGATTAGCCCTTTTATGCTACTAGAGACAGTATAATTTGTATAGAAAGAACTGAGAGATATTCATCCTTTCTACTTTTTATTTCATTTTATTTTTCTTCACTACATTCTTAATTCCTTTCTTTTCTTTTTGTTTTTATACTTACCACTATCATTTTCCTTTTTTGAGACTCCAGGTTCCACCTCACTCTCCAAGGACCTAAGACAGTGAAAACGACAGAAGATGAACCTTTCAGCAGCATCCAAGATTCTATTTTCGCCTAATTTTCTTTTGTTATCCATCACAATTGAAATAAAAGACAATATTGTTAAAGCAGCCCGGCCTCCTCGCTTATAAATCTGCCCTAGTTTCTTACACTGCCTATTTATTAACCTACCCACTTTTTTCATTTGCTCGCTCTACTTGCTGATCTGCTGACAGTTTCCTGTGTTTGGAGGCAGTGAAGTATCTACATGTGAATTTTGCCAACCTTGCCAACTGCCTTGCCAGCCCCATCTGCCCCGTCTGCCCCTTCATGTCCACTATAAGACTCCTGTGGCAAACCCAGCTTTTTGAGTTTTCCCTTGCTTAGCTAGAGGAGTCAGGCAGCAGGGTGAGAGCCATGTGGACTGGGGAGGGTAAGGGCCTGTGGTCAGTAGCCGTGCGTGGTAGGAAGAATGGGAATGAGTAGAATTGGGCCAGTGTAGGGAACAGAGCTGGTCACAAGAGTGAGTACTCTGGCTCATTTCACAACACATTCTTAAAGATTCTAATAAATGTCAGGCTTTGAGGACTTTAAGACAACTACAGTTGACTGTGACCACCCCCACCCGGGCCATTGGAGAGGAGGTAGAATTGCAACCATCATCACTATTACTGTCACTGACTGATTGATTCTTGTTTGTCCGCTCACTAAATAGCACACAGCTCCATAAGACAATTTAAAGCTGTGGCGCTGTGTGAACTGATTGATCTAATCCAACTGAGCAAACAGACCAAACTGCATTGTCCCTAAGGATCTTTGAGGAATTTGAGGAAAGGGGAATTAAGAAAACATATCATCAAAGAAGTTGAGACCTGATGGAGTTAAAAAGTTCAAGGTGGCCAACCCACAGGAAAAGCAGGAAGGGCTAAATACTGAAGCCGGTCAGGCTTGCTAGGCTTAGGCACCTCAAATAGCCCCAGATAGCATTCTGCTCTAAAAATCTTGAAATTGTTGAACTGGTGGAAATTGTTGAGGCAAGTATTACTCTTGAGTATCTCTGATCCTTTGCTTCTTCTGATGGGTCAGTGCGGGTTGGAGAAAATCCCATGACGACTGAGCCTTCAAGAGACAGAAAAGAACTAGGAGGTCATCAGGAAAGCCTCACAAAAAGAAAAGTAAATTATACATTTAAACTATGACAACCTTTTTTCATAACTTTGTGAGTATACTCTCAAAATTGCAGAGTCTCTGAATCCTTTGGAAAGGCCTATTACAATCTTGGACAGAGTGATCATACATTTTATTTCTAATTAAAGTCCTAATGATGTGCCTAGTTCTGACTTTTTGCAGCAGAGATTGTGAGCGCTTGTTTCTCCTGAAACAATTTCTGTTGATGGGGACCTTGTTTCAATTACTCAACAACCTGCTGCAGTAATGAATCTGATCTGTGATCAGTCACCTATTGCTAAAGTAGCAGGAAATACAGTTAATGTAGATTTTGATTCTTATTTGGACCACTAGTCAGTTTCTGTTTCGCAGCTGACTGGTGATGCCATTTTTGAATTTGCAGTCTGTTTACAGAATAATATTGAAATGTCTATAGGGGATATCCAAAACATCAGTCTAAACATCAGAAGTTACAGTGAGGGAGGGGGTCAAGACCAACGTCTGTCATCCTCTCCTAAGGTAATCGTTTGAGGTACTGGAGTTCTTCCAGATGTAGCCCTGGAGAGAGAGAACCATAACTCTTCGGACACCAACATAAATCTTAGCTTCAAGTCCAACTGTGGTGCAGAAGATGAAGAAGTAACCCAGTTGAAAACTTCAGGTATGGGCTTCTCATTCTCCAACTCAGTGGCATGCCCCCCTGACCTTTTGATGCTAAATTTGATTACTTTGATACAGACTACAATCCAGGGAATATTAAAAGGTCTAGTTTTAGCAAACTTACAAAATGGTAATCTGATTCGACCATTATAAGGTATTAAAAGGGTCTTAAGCTCAAATTTAAAGAAATAGTCATATCTAAGGATGAGAGTTAAATGGGTGAAAACTTGGTTTTACAGACTAGGTTGGTCTCATCGAACACATTTATATCCTGCTGACCTAGTTTGTTTATAAGTAGAGTGATATTTTTGGCAAAAAAAAAGTCTCTTTAAAGATTTCGGGGCCTATGCATCAACAATGCCATTTGCGATTCCTTATTAGCGAAAAATAAGGAATCGCTAATAAGGAATAGCAAAAGGCTATGCATGTAGGAATCGCTATTCAAATAGCGATTCCTTAATATTCCTTATTACCGAATCGGTAATACCGAATCGGTAATAAGGAATACCTACCCATTCATTCCTATGGGCTTGGAGGCCCATAGGAATGAATGTAAAGCCAGTCTGTATTAGCGATTCGGTATTACCGAATCGCTAATAGCGGGAGCACTTTCAAGGGTGCCAGGGTGTCAAAAGGACACCCTGTTGCACCCCTGGAAATGATATGTGCACATATGTTGCACACACACATGCTCTAAGGGCATGTGTGTGCGCAACATGAAACTTTGAAAAATGCACAAAAGTGCATTTTTCAAAGTTTTTGCAAATTACCATGCAGTTCATCTTCATGGTAATTTGCTCCCCCTATTAGCGAAATCGCTAATTTTTTAACTTTGATGCATTGCATTTAAGGAATCTCACTTTGGGATTCCTTAAATGCAATCGCTATTTAAGGAATCGGTATTTAAGGAATCCCTATTTAAAGAATCGCTATTTAAGGATTCCTTAAATAGCGATTTCTGCTTTTGGGTTGATGCATTGGGATTGGGTATTTGTTACTTAATACCGGGAGCTATTACCGAATCGGTATTTTACCGACTGGATTTTGGGTTGATGCATGAGGCTGTTCGTCTATTACAAAGATCAGTAAGGAGCACTGGCGGCTCCTCCACTAATGCGGAGGAGCATCGCAACACTGCTCTTTGTGCAGTGCAAAAAAAAGAAAAAGAAAATAATAATAACATGATGTTATTATCATTTCCTTTTTCACTGCTGACCCGGAGTCAGGTAAGGGCGGGGCTGCCCAAAGCAGGGGGAGGAGTGGTTTGCAATCCCTAAGTGCGCATGACTGTTTGGTCAAACTGTCATGCGCACTTTGCATGTTCCTAACCAGGCTATAATGTGCAGCCTCTAAAGGAACATGCACATGCTTCCAGTCCCTCCCTGAACGCCAAAGCACAGCACCCAGACCAACCACAACGCTGCTGTAAAGCAGTGCTGTGATTTGCTGGGAGAGTATGGGAGCCTGGTTGCTTCCATTCTACCAGTGCACTGCTGAGAGAAGAGGACGGAGGAGAGGAGGTGACAGCATTCCCAGGTAAGTTTATTTTATTTTTCACCCTCACCACACCAATTCTGTTCTGAGGCAGCCGCCACTGCTAAGGAGAAGGGCAACCATCTCCACTAGGCAAATTGGTAGAGGACCAATCCACGTCCCTAAGAAAGAAGCTGTTGTGTCTGGAAAAGAGTTGGGAGTCAAGGCTAGTAAGACCTGTGTGGTAGAACAGTAAGGTATTTCCCTAAAAGAAGTAAGGAAACATCGGTGACACTTAGGCATGTGAAAACCAAAACTGGATATGCTTCCAAGAGGAGTTCTTCTCCTCTGCCCTCTATTAACAGGGGGAAAATTGACCATCTGCCTAGAGAGTGGGAGGAGCTTATCACCAAGATATTGTATTTTAAACCTCAAAATACATTCAAAGGGAAGTCAATGTTGCACTCCTTAATTCGTTCGAGAGTCCTCTCGATATTTAATATGAGCCCATCATTAAAGGAGCTCTGTTCAGACGACCTATGTACTGTGGGGTTTAGTATGGGGAAAGGGCATGAAGTTACCTTTGCTGATTTTCTGTAAAAGTTGATTATGGATACAGTCATATTGAAAGAGGCTGACTTGATGTTGCAGAGAAAAGAGCATTGGGAGGGCACGGGCAATCTGTGTCTAAACCAAACAAGGATGTGAGTGCTCCTGAGACTTCCTTGATCTGCAATTATGGAGAGCTGTGCTCTAAACAAGTTGTACTCCACCATCTTGGAGTCAATTGAATGAGGAGGACCTGTATGAGGTGAAATGAATGGTGTGAACCTGGGACCCAATGGACTCAATTGATGGATGGTCATTTGGAGCAGGAATTAGCCTAATAGAGCAAGAGTGTTTCAGGCAAAATAATTATTAGGGACTATGCTGGTCATCCTGTCGGGGATGACAGCATTTCCAGCGACCTTACATTTTCCCATATCACAAACAATAAATTAGACTACTCACCCGAACACCCAGGACTCTATAGTCACTCAAGAAGATCTGCATCAGAGGGGGGCCAGCCTCGGTGGGTCATGCATGGGCACAGATAGGCCCTCCCTTGGCCCGGGTGGGTCCCATGCAGTGGGTGTTTAACACACTTTTACAGCACTTCGGGGGACAGGAAGTTGCGTAGGCACCTCCAGGTGCAAAGCACGGTGGGGGATAAAGTCCCCAGATTCAACCCCAGTCCTCCTCACAAGGCAGTAGCGTCCTGTGCATTGGGCATCTAACATGCTTTTACACTGCTTTCGGGGCTAGGAAGTTGCATCTGCACCTCTAGGTGCAAAGCCCAGTGGGGAATGGAGTCCCCAGATTCCGCCCCAGTGCTCCTCACACTGAAGTAGCGTCCTGCAAAGCAGCCATCTAGTGAGCTTTTACATCACTTTGGGAACCAGGAAGTTTCATCGGCACCTCCAGGGGCAAAGTACAAGGGAGATGGGGTCCCCAGATTCAGCCCAGTCCTCCTCGCACTACAGTAGTGTCCTGCACAGAGAGCCGCTAACATAACATTTACAGCAGTTTGGGGCCAGAAAGTTGTGTCGTAAAGTCCAGGTGCAAAGCACAGTGGGGAATGGAGTCCTCAGATTCAGCCACAGTCCTCCTCGTATGGCGGTAGCGTACCACACAGCAGACATCTAATGTGCTTTTGTAGCGCTCAGACGGCCAGCAAGTTGTATCAGCACTCCCAGATGAAAAGCAAAGTAGGGGATTGGGTCCCCAGTTTCAGCCCCAGTCCTCCTCGCACCATATGGTCATTATCTTAATTATTGCTTTGCCGACTGCCTCCATGGTTTTCCGAGTCAAGCATGATTGCCTGTTAACCTGACTTTTAATTAAGACAGGGACAGGTAGATCTAAATCTTCCAAGTCATTCTCAGTGAGATCCTCTGCAGATACATCTAATAAGAAGGAGAATGGCTCTGAGATATCTGAATCCAGCAATGACCCTGACTGAGGGTTCCCTAAAACTGTAAGTCAGAGTTTTCAGCTGCTTCGATAATAGTTTTTAGCAAGGGAATTATTATCACTTGTTTTGATGTGATGGGTAGATGAATGATGTAATATCTCCTGACTGGTAGCATTAAGCTGAGGCAGTGTAAGATCAGTGGCTTGTAATTTTGGGGAAGATTTGTGGCTGAATTGGTGTGGGTCAGTTACACATTTAAGGATGTCTTGAGTAGATAATGAATTATTACTGCTCCATGCAATAGTTTTCAGGCCTATAACTGATGATACTGGAGTATTCTGCTAACTGTGATTCAGCAAGGAATGTGGATTAGGAATCTGACATTTTTCACCTCTATACTTTTGCTTAGCTTCTTAAAAGCAATATACAGGTCAGGCTTTGGAAATTTCTTTCAATATGATGGAAAAAGTTGGGTCTGCTGTTTGTTTTGATATCCTCTGAGGCGGAAGCCGGAGGACTGTGCCCACAATTGATTTTAAAAATTGTATTTTTTTCGTGTGTTTGATTTTAAAAATATCACGGAGCTCACCTGCACTGAAACGCTGAGTTATTAGCGCTCTCACAGCCCTCCTAGCCCTCCCCTGACACAGCGACCCCAGCGCTGTTGCTGGGAAACGCCCACACCGCCAGCGCGGTCAGAACGCGGAAGCCACGCCCACTGCGAGGCCACGCCCCCTTGACTACAAAACGCAGAAATCAAGCGCGTCGCATTAGTGTTTGTTTTGATATCCTCTGAGGCGGAAGCCGGAGGACTGTGCCCACAATTGATTTTAAAAATTGTATTTTTTTCGTGTGTTTGATTTTAAAAATATCACGGAGCTCACCTGCACTGAAACGCTGAGTTATTAGCGCTCTCACAGCCCTCCTAGCCCTCCCCTGACACAGCGACCCCAGCGCTGTTGCTGGGAAACGCCCACACCGCCAGCGCGGTCAGAACGCGGAAGCCACGCCCACTGCTAGGCCACGCCCCCTTGACTACAAAACGCTGAAATCAAGCGCGTCGCATTAGTGTTTGTTTTGATATCCTCTGAGGCGGAAGCCGGAGGACTGTGCCCACAATTGATTTTAAAAATTGTATTTTTTTCGTGTGTTTGATTTTAAAAATATCACGGAGCTCACCTGCACTGAAACGCTGAGTTATTAGCGCTCTCACAGCCCTCCTAGCCCTCCCCTGACACAGCGACCCCAGCGCTGTTGCTGGGAAACGCCCACACCGCCAGCGCGGTCAGAACGCAGAAGCCACGCCCACTGCGAGGCCACGCCCTTATCACCAATTACAAATGTGCCGGTCATACCAGCGCAGCAGACGAGCGCAGCGGGAGCGCCGTTTGCGCGCCGAAGGCGCGCCTAATGCAAGCCCGTCTGTGCCCGTCCGCGCACGACCGGGCCTAGGGCCACAATCCCTGCCGGATACAGCTGCCCCTAAGGTAAGCTACTCACGTCGGGAGCTACTAAGCCTCAGACCCCCCACCTCCCCTTGTGAATACATTCATGACCTAAATGGACCTTTCATCCGCTGTTCCCTCTGCAAGCCAGTCCAGCTCAAACTACCTATAAAACCTCACAAGCCCGCTGCCCTGAAACTGGCATCGTTAAACTGCCGATCGCTCCCTAAACACGCGACGCAGATTAACCACCTTATAGAAGACCAGGAGATTGACATCCTCTTCCTCACGGAAACCTGGCTCGCCCCACATTCGGAGTCAGACATGGTGCTAGCTACCCCACCGGGCTTCCTCATTCAGTCCCTACCCCGCCCCTTAGGCCGAGGTGGTGGCGATTGTGGAGGAACTCTCACACCCGGACAGAGTAACCATCAAACCCCTCCCTTCTCAGGCACTCTGTGACTCCCTTAACCAATTTTTCATTGACAAAATCAGTAAAATCAAAAACAGTATTTCCTCCAGCCCTCCAGCAATGTCTCTCTCAGAGGCTGCTCCCTCTTTCAACTCTCACTCCTTGCCACAGCTGCCTCCTATATCTGAAGAAGTCTTCTTCTCCCTGCTTCATAAAGTCTCATCCGGCTCCCCCACTGATTGCTGCCCCCCAGCAATTCTCCGGACTGCTTTTTTGTCCTGCCCTGGCCCCCCACTGGCCCTCTTGAATAACTCCCTGCTGCTCGGCGTGGTCCCCAGCCAATTCAAGAACGCCGAAGTTATCCCGATATTAAAAAAACCCAATGCCGACCCCACGGTCTTGGGCAACTTCCGCCCTATTTCTCTCCTGCCTTACCTAAGCAAGGTACTCGAGACGCATGTGACCACCGTCCTCAGTTCCTTCATCGAGGACTCCAACTTCTTAGACTCTCAGCAAGCTGGGTTTAGACCTGCCTACTCGACAGAGTCTGTTATCCTCTCTGTTATGGAGGAACTCCGTAGAGGCGCCGACTCCAACACCAGTCAAGCCCTGGTGCTTCTAGACCTGTCAGCAGCCTTCGACACGGTCGATCATTCCATCTTAGTCGACCGTGTCGAAGAGGCAGGCATTAGCGGGACGGCCCTTAATTGGGTTCGCTCCTTCCTTGCAGACCGCCATCAATCGGTCCGTCTCTCTCAGTTCACGGCAAACCAGACGAGAGTCACCTGCGGTGTCCCGCAGGGTTCTTCCCTGTCACCCCTTCTCTTCAACCTCTACCTCACCCCCCTGATCCGCTCCCTCCGCGGCAGGAATGTCACAGCATTTAATTATGCAGATGACATTCAGCTCGTCTTCAATCTCGACTCCTCGGACGAAGCGGCTCTAGATTTCCAGTCCACCCTCTGTCACATCAGTAATTGGATGGGCACACACCATCTCAAACTCAACCCCGACAAGACGGAGCTCGTTCTTGTCGGAGGCCCTTCCAATCCCTGGAATTCCACCTTCTGGCCCTCCTCCCTCGGCCCTTCCCCCCACCCTGCTGACAAAGTGAAAAGCCTTGGGGTTTTCATCTCCCAAGACCTCTCAATGCAGCATCAGGTCAGTGCCACCGTGTCCTCTTGCTTCTTCCAGCTCCGGAAGATTCGTAAAATAGCCCATCTTCTTACCACTGAAGCCCTCACCTTGGTACTACTGGCATTAGTCATCTCCCGAATCGACTACGCCAACGCCCTCTACGTTGGCATCCCTCAATATCAAATCAACAGACTACAACTTATTCAGAACCAAGCAGCTCGCCTTATTTACCACCAACCGAAACACCACCACGTCCGTCCACTCCTCAAGGCCCTCCATTGGCTTCCCATTTCGGAGCGCTGCAAGTTTAAACTTGGTTGCCTAATCCACAAATCTCTGGCAGGCACCGGCCCTTCCTTCATTTCCTCCCTTTTGCACCCCTATACCCCCTCTAGGAATCTCCGCTCCTCTCATCTTGCGCTCCTTCAGACTCCCCGCTTCAAGCGCAAAAAACACGGCGGTCTTAGGTTCTCCTTTCTGGCACCCTCCTTCTGGAACTCTCTACCGCTGGAATTGAGACTCTCCTCCTCTTATCTTCACTTCAGGTCCCTCCTTAAAACCCACCTGTTTCTCGGTATCTATTCATAAATCTCTTTCTCCTTGCTTTTGCTTCTGCCTCTCGTTGATTTAAGTGAATAGCGCCAAGAAACCGTCCGGTGTATGTCGCGCTTTATAAATAATTTTTACATTACATTACATTACATTCACCGGGACTACCTTCACTGCAGATCCGGTGATGCGCAGATCCCTGACTCTGAAAGCCTGCAATTTACAATCAAGCTAGACCCGACCCACTCACTGACAGGAGTCCTTGTTTACCGCCCTCCCGGGCATCCAGGCCCTTTCGCTAGCTCTCTCCTGGACACTGTAGCGACCCAGGCCCACTCCATATCAAATTTCCTGATCGTAGGGGATCTAAACATCCATCTTGATGACCCCACCGACCCGGCAGCAGCTGACCTGATCTCCGATCTGGCAGCACTTGACATCCACCTCCTTAATTCTGGAGCCACTCATATTAAGGGTCACCTGCTGGACCCGGTGTTCACTAGCACCCCTTCGATGCAAGTGAAGGAGGCCTCCCCCTTACCCTGGACAGACCATTTCTTAGTCTCCTTCCTACTACCAGGATCTTTCAGGAAACCTCAAAAACCGCCTACTTACATCAGGGACAGGACCTGGTCCAGACTTCCCACCGAAGAATGGGCCAGGAATCTTAAAAACACCATCCCTGCACACGCAGAAGACCCGGCTGTCGCCGACAGTAATTTCAGAGAGTGGATCACCACCTCCCTGGACTCCGTACTCTCACTAAGAACCAGGGAGGACAAAAACGGAAAACCCGGGTCCGCCCCGTGGTATACCTCGGACCTCCGACTACTCCGTAAAAACTGTAAAAGAGCCGAACGGCTTTGGAGGAAAGACTGGCAGCACACCAGCAAGGAAGCATACCATAATACAGTCAGACTCTACAAAGATGCCATCAGGCACGCCAAAGCTTCCCATTATGACTCGCGGATAACAGAATCCTCCAATTCGGCCAGGGAATCCTTCCTAATTGTAAAGGAGCTGCTTAAAGTACCTAACTCTCCTTCCTCCAGTTCCCCCCCTGTGGACCGAAGTAATGATCTAGCCACCTATTTCGACGACAAAATCGCCCGTATTCTAGCTTCCCTCCCCTCTCCTGGTCCCGCCAGCCATTTGGACAATCCTCCACCTCCCAGCCAGACCGAAAGTAATCCCCGCCCTCAACTTGCGACATTCAGGCCAGTAACATGCGTAGAGGTAGAACGAACCATGACCAAAATGAGAAGCGGATCACCTCTGGATCCGGCTCCCATTAGATTCCTCAAAACCGTGGCCCCTGTCATCGTCCCCACGGTCATGGAGCTCATTAACAGCTCACTTGCCCAGGGATCTGTTCCTGCCAGCTGGAAGAGCGCGGTGGTAAAAGCACTCCTCAAAAAACCCCAGCTCGATCCAGCAGATATGGCAAACTACCGACCAATATCACTCCTCCCGGCAATCAGCAAGGTAGCTGAGAAACTGGTCAACGGACAATTGTCCCAGTTCTTTGAAACAAACAACGTCCTACGGGAATCCCAAACTGGATTTCGCCCGGGTCATGGCACAGATACTGCCCTCCTCGCCGTCATCGAGGAGGCAAGGCGCATACTGGATTCAGGAGGGTCAGTGGCAGTGATCCTCCTGGATCTCAGCGCAGCCTTTGACACAGTCAACCATCGTGTCCTTCTCCATCGACTCGCGGCAGCAGGGATCACCGGGACGGCACTCAGCTGGATAGAATCCTTCCTCACCAGACGCACGTTCCAGGTATGGGACGGCAATTACCACTCATCCACCCTCCCCCTCACAAGCGGGGTCCCTCAGGGATCTTCCCTGAGCCCGACGCTTTTTAATGCATATATGGCCCCTCTTGAAGACGTGGTGACACCATTTGACATAAAAATGGTAAGCTACGCTGATGACACTCAACTGGTCGTCTCCTTATCCCAACTAGTCGACCACCCAGAGATCCTGGCTAACTGTCTCACACAAATCCACAGCTGGATGAGTGATTCATCATTAAAACTAAATGGGTCTAAGACTGAAGTGATGCTCCTGGGAAAACAATGGGCGACCATTCCCCCAACAGTCTGGCCTGACGTGTTCGGAGAAATCCCCTCCCCGAAGCGTGAAATCAAGACCCTTGGAGTATGGCTCGAACCTGAGCTCACCATGAAGACGCAAGCGGCCAAAACTGCGGGCACCTGTTTTGGGCTCATGCGCACTATCCGTAAGATTCTCCCCTTACTACCACCTGCTTCCAGGAAACTCCTTATCCAGGGACTAGTATTGTCCCATCTGGATTATAGCAATATGGTCTACCTGGGAGCCCCAGAGGCCACCTTGACGAGACTGCAGCGGACACAGAACGCTGCGGCATGTCTGCTCATGAACCTTCCCTCGAGAGTGTCAGCAAAACCAGCCCTCAAGGCCCTGCACTGGCTCCCTGTGCGCCAAAGGGTGGAATTCAAAGCCATGTGCACGACACACAAACTGATCAACGGATCTGGCCCTGCGATCCTCAGCAGCTTGGTCACCCCCTACAAAGCATCCAGATCCCTCCGTTCGGAGAATGAGCACTTAGCCAACATCCCCAAATTCAAAAGGACACGCACAGGAGGACGACGATTCTAGGTTCAAGCGGCCACGGGATGGAACTCCCTCCCACGCACCCTCAGACTGGAATCCAGTTACCTGGTTTTTCGCAAAAAACTGAAAACGCACCTATTCCCGAAATAAATGTCCCTCCTCCCTTCCCTTCCCTCAATGGATAACAACCTTCTTACAGCGCGGGGATGCCCTTGGGTCACCAGGCGCTATACAAATCGCTAAATAATAATAATAATAATAATTGAGATGTGTCAGAAGCACCCCATGAGTTTTCTCTATCACACTGCTTTTCTGACTCTCCTCGGAGCTGGTCACTTCAGCTAGATCCATCTACAGCAGGGCAGCTTCTATCACCCGCTCCTGCTCCAGCACCATGTAGTGCTTCTGACACCAGTCTCTCTATGCCAGACAGCAGAGGCTACTCTGCTGAGTCAGATCTTTTCGAGAGGGTTGATGTTTGAAGATGTATCAAGCACCACACAAATGTATTGACAGGAGATGAGGCAAAAGAAAAACTGTCTTCTACCTCAGGTAACATGCCTTCAGTATTGGCTCCCTCTTCAGCATCAGATCCCACCCGGAGGTAGGACACTCAAGAGGCAGTTGGGTGCACAGGCAGCCCCGTCTTCGTGACACTAGAGCAATTTGCCATGGCTACCAAAAGCTCCAGCACTACTTTTCAAGAGTGCTCCAACACACTGGCAGTTTGCAATTCATTTGACTTTCATGAACCATGAGGCTTTTGCTATGTAGACAGCTTGGAAGCAATCAACACTGCAACCAATGTCACCTGCAACCAGTTTAATTCGTGCACACTGACCTGCCAATACTGACCATAGACGGAGAAGTCTGACCAAGCTGCACAGACCAAAGAGAAGATGGTGTTTGTCTGTTGAAGAAAATAGACTACCATCATGTTTTCACAGTTGGCATTTTGGGGCCTTTCATCCAGAATGTCGAGAGCGTAGTACGTGGAACTGCTGATGCTGCAAATAAATGAGCAAAGGAGAGAGATGTAAGAGTGCATGGCATCACTAACCTAGCCAGATGCCATATTCTCACCTTCTAGTCCTTTTTGCCAAACTGTTCTGGGTTATCCCTTCTGTTTTAGTTTCATATCTAGGTCATTTGCTTGATCAAAGTAATATCAGTATTGAAACAATTTTTCCAGATTATTAGAAACTGCCATTATATGGGCCATCAGAAAGACTTTGGGTGGCGACTGTCACATCTTAGTATTTCATTTTTATTGATTGACTTTGAAAATACTTTGATTGTCATTGTACTGTTCTCAGTCTTTATCTGTAGGTCCAGATAGGCCAGACTTTATCTGTCATTAGTTATTGGCAAACTTTAAATTATCATTCTGCTTATTTTTCCGATTTGTGAAATGTTCTGACTGTCTTGCTCCTGTTCTAAATAATTAAAATGCCATATGTGTATCATTTCCAAATCCCAATATTGTTAAAGTAAGGATTTTTTAATATAACCTCTAGTTTAAAAGAGTCGGAATTAAGATTTAGTAGGATTGGTGCCATAGAACTGTTCATAAATGTTCCTCATCTTTGCAGATAAAATGCATCTTCAAAGTTAAAGAAATGATTTGTTAGGGCCAGATTGCACCTGCCGCTATAAAATTCACTGGGGTATGGTATGTCCACTCACATGAATCCAGAATTAAGCAACATTCAAAAGAGCAATAACTAACCAAGTATAACACAGAGCAGGGGCAGGGACTCCTATAGAACCAGGCCCAAATCTAGTTGTCAATCTCTTAATTAATCCATTGATTGACATAGAAACAAAAGTTCTTAAGAGAGGCCTGGCATTTGTTCTTACACATTTATATTACTCCTTAAACTCCAGGATTGAATTGCAATTTTTGTTGGGAAAATTTAAGATCAGATTTGCCTTTGAGAGCCGCATGCTTGATATGGGGTCCAAGAGCAAAGCAAATCATGAAAAATCCCTCAAGATTAATTCCCAGGCATGTAAGGGAGTGATGGAGATGTGTAACCCTTAGGTTCAGCTTAGAATGACTGTGTCAGCAAACGCGCTTCTACAGAGGAGCTCAAGTTGTAGATGGTGCTCGGCTGCACTAGGGATCCTGAGAAATTAGAGGAATCTAGTTGACTGCTCATGGACATCATGTATAACAAAGCCTTGCAGAAAGCAGACGGCTGCTGCATCCCAAGGTAGATGATCACTCAGTCTTTTGAATCAAAGAGCATATTCTGCGCCAGGCCATTAAACTTCATAAAAACAATATTACATTTTCTTTTCAAGTGTTCTCTGATACGACATTAGAGGCTGCCAAAATAAAAACTCCTCAACCCAGAATTTGCTACTCCCGGTGCTCTAGCTCTATTTTATCAGCAAGGCAAGTTAAAACCTTACATAATCAGTAACTTTCCCTTTTTTTCAGAATTGACAAAGACAATAGGTTTTTATAAGATTTAAAACAATAACAGCAGAGAATAATATGATTGGGATGCTTAGTTGTATGATACACTCTTCCAAACAAAATGAAAATTTAGGTATGAGAGAAAGGTGCATGTTGAAATGCACCCTTGTCAGATAGTTCATGCCTAGGAAACATCCAGGTAGGAAATGTTCCAGTCATTGGGAGGAATGTCACGAAGGTAGGTCCACAAGGGAGGAGGAGGAGAAAGGGAAGGACGCAACATTCAAAATAAGAGAGTTTAGGTAGAAGCAGATTATTTCATCCATGTAGTTTAATTTTTATCCCCAAGCATGTTATAAACCAAACTTCACACTGTGGAAATTTAGCTTGCAAACTGAACATTATCTGCGCCATCTTGCCTCTCCCCAGCGCCACGCACAGCGAGCACACGACAGTCATTTTAGACACCCCACTCTCTCCCCCGCTCATTGTCGATCGCCAGCGCGTTCCCCTGACGCTGCAAACACCCCCCGTGCACCGGCCACCCCCGCTCTCTCATACACGGGCCATAAACCCTCTCCTTCTGCGCGACCCTGCCATGGAACCACATCCCACGCCCGACCGACATCCCATACATGGTCATGCATCTCTTTGATAACCCCCTTCCTCTGCGCCCCATTATCCGAACCGGTCCCAGGCCATCACCTAGCCCTGCGGATGCAGTTTATTGCCCCTACTGTAAGGGAAACACCCCACATCAAAGGGATTACAGTGGATCAAAGCCCCTACCCCCTGAGACCCGGCCGGTTGCACACATCCCCGGGAATTGGCGGAATGTCCAGCTGCGTGATAGCCATCTCCTACTGTAGATGGGGTGGGGACTTCCACTGTAGATATGTGTGGGAACGAGTTCGAAGTGGGGATTCCGAAGACGTTCTTTTATACATCAAAGTAATCTCAAGAATGTGCCATGTACAATAAACCTGCAATAAAGTCATAAACCTGTGTATAAGAGGCCAGGCCTCAGAGATGCAGTTAGAGCACCTCGTGACGATACCTTGCTGTCTGATCTGATGTGTTCTGCTCCGACGGAATAAAACTTTGTTTCCTGCCTTCCAGTCTCCGGCGCCTGCCTCTTTCATTGGTAAATTATCGAATGGTATGAGAGGCGATTACCGCCGGGCAATACTTGAAGGGTTATCGACTGAAACTGCCGCTACCATTTAACAATTGGCGTCCCAAGCGTGGGGCCCATCAGAGACACGTGGATCCAGTGGGAGAGGTCCTGACGACAGAGTGAACGACTGCAATGATCGGGAGAGCTCCTGCCCAATAGACCCTCGTCTGGCAGCCGATCATCCGAACTTCACTGGTTCCGAGCAGACCTCTCTCGAGTGATCTACGGTCCTGACTGGCAACCATCAGGAGTGCCGCAGCAATAACGGAGAGTAGAGGACGATCGGGCGCTGGAGGCGGAAGACGAGAAACTGTCCACGCGGTCCGGGTAAGGTCGTGATACACGACAAATTGCGAAATAATTGATTGATTGTTTGAAGTTTTGAAAATACTAGTATTGCTCATTGATTGTTCTCTTTGAGATATTCACTGTCTACAAACGGGGAGGAGTAGAAATACACTCTCTCTCTCTCCCTTTGCAGATAGTGAAGGGTAGGTAACGCAGACTTTTGTCCCCGTTGAAACCCGTCGTGCCTATCTTTATCTCCCCACTGATTGATTGTCCGAACATTGATTGTTTTGAAGAATAGTGCTCTTTGAGATATTCTCTGTTTGCAAATAACGTAGAATAGAAATATTCTGTCTAGTCTTTGCAAATAGTGAAGGTAGGTAACGCAGACTTTTGTCCCCGTTGTAACCCGTCGTGCCTATCTTTATCTCCCCATTGATTGATTGATTGATTGTCCGAACACTAGTTGTTCGATATTGGTTCTTTGGAGGTATTCTCTGCTTACAAATAACGAGGAATAGAGATATTCTGTCTAGTCTTTGCAAGCAGTGAAAAGATAGGTAGTGCTGACTTTTGTCCCCATTGAAACCCGTCATGCCTATCTTCTCCCCACTGATTGGTAGTTGGTTCTGCCCGGACCGCTTATTAGAGGTGGACCATCCGGCTCCACTGGAAGGCACCCCTAATAAGGACATGTTCACTAAATATGGACTAGTCGCCGTAGCTTATAGCAAGCTATGGCATAAATATACCAGGAAGGACCCCGAGAGTCAGTGGCCACTGATGGGATCCTTCGACGACCATAAGATAGAAGTGCTAGAAATGGCTCTGCGTAGCAATAAGACGATGCCTACTATGCTTGACAGTATCGGCATGTGGCGCAAAGAAGCAACGCAACGGAAAAAGAGGGAAGAAGTAAAGGCAGAAAAGGAATTATGAAAAGCAGCTCACCTTGCCGCTAGAAACTTAGAAGAAGAAATAAAGGAGAGAAGGGAAACTAAACTAAGACAGGAGCCCGAAACCTCAGGCCAGTACGCTGTTAGGACCCCCTCTATGCTCTACCCTGAGTTGTCCTCTAAGCAACGAACGAATGACGAATTACTATTAGGTCCCCCAATCATTTACATGCCCCCTCCATACGCACCCTCCCAATCGGTAGTGCAACACCCACAACCCCCAAACACGAGCGAAAGCAGTACAGGGGCCTCGGTCCTCACGGCCTCCGCGCCGGCCGAGCCTCTTGTACTGAACACAACGTCGGCAATGACGTTGGATGACCCTGAGATAAGAAAGAAAGATTCCACCAGAATGAATCGACTAACGAAGGATGAACGAGCAGGAATCGACAAAATAGTAAAGGCACTGGTGGGATCCTTTTTGACCTTACAAAACTAAAGTAACGCTAGAAGATAGCCCTTTGTGGGATAAATGAAACCAAGGGAAGGAGCCAAGCTCACGGTCGAGACGGCCACGAGGTAGCCCGACTCCATTACTCTCGCTACCTAAACATGTCTGCCCCACTGCCCACCCCGCCCAATAAGCATGACAAAATCCTGCACAAACGGAAGCCTGCTGACACCCACCATCGACGTCACCAAACTAGGGCTAGATCGCGCACAATTGGGCTATGTTATTTTTCCGATTACGCAGTAACATCCTTGTGCTCGTCGCCAGATTGCAAATATGTACAAACACTCCAACGAAGTAGTATAGTTATAACATTTTAATAACTTATAGATATAACAAACACACCAACAGGGTAAACAGGTTAAAACACGTTTTTAAACAACTATTTACATGACAGTCTGCTGCAACCTCCATCTCAAAGCCTTAACGTCCACGTTACACCGTCCTCGCCTCTCCTTCCTCGAAATTGCAACATTGGCCTGTTTTGGGCGGTCCTTTTAGTCAGCTCTGGGCTATAAAAACCATGCCAAATCCATCGACATCAGTGGCGGACGATTGTGCGAATAGGCCGGAGGCTATACGAAGCGCCAAAGCTCTGACAGCGCCAAGATGGAGTCTGCCACGCTGGGCGGATCTTCCCATTCTTTTCTTCTTTCTTCAATAACGAAGGGGTGCCCTGGCCGGGGGAAGCGCCGCGGACAGGCCTCCCCCACCTCCCCAGGTGGAGGCTCACCAGCAGATGAGGGCACCCCAACCGTCTTAATTCGCCGGCCAGCTGAGCTGCACCCAATCGTCTTTAATTCGCCGGCCAACTGAGCTGCACCCTGCCGCTGCACGCGACCACCGGACAACCGCCCAAGCACGGGTTCACCAGGATCGCCACTAGCGCCCGACGCGAGGAGTGGGCCCCCGCAGCCAAGTAATCGGGGACCCACCCCGGTGGCGATACCATCCAAACTGCTGTCGTTGCTGCTACTGGAATCACCCCGGTGGCGATACCATCCGAACTTCTGCTGTCGCTGCTACTGGACCCACCCGGTTGCTGTACCGAAGAGCTGCTACTGCTGCTGCCTTTGGACTCCGGCAGTCGGTTCTCCGGATCCAGGCCTAGCCCACCGTGAGGCGATTCTGGACTCGAAAGCTTGTCTGCTCGGGCGTGGGCCCCACCCTTGACAAGACGCCCCCTCAGCTTTGCAGGGTCTGCGGGAGTCATTGGCACTCGACTCCCGCGGACTTCCGGTAAGGACAAACCGCCGCCATCGTCCTTTGCACCGGACAGCAGCCACCTTGCCTCCGCTTGGTGCAGTTAGAAAGACTGATTCAAGACGTCGGCGGAAGAACCCGCCTGCTGCCCCGCCCCAAGAACGGGCCACGACATTGCTACAGGATCGCGGTGGCGCCATGCTGACGCAAGTTGACGCTAACGAAAGTTCTCGAACTACCGAAAGGAATTCTGGTCCCACGGCTAATTCATGGAAAGGCTTAGACTGTACACTGGCCCAACCCCGCCCCAGAATGGCGCCGATGTAGGAGAGGCCTACAACTCCTTGTGGCATTCCAGTCACGTGACATTTGTGTCAAAAGGATATGTATGTGATATTTCCACACATGATGAGCAGAGGGACGGGAAGGGTACTGACCGAACGTACGTACAATCTTACTGATTACTGACCTACCCATTTTTATTTAGCGTTCTTATTCTTAGATGCTAAAATAGTGTTGCTCATGATACTCGACGCCTCTCACGCCGTGGCCGGCCTGAACGGCTGTAGGCCCGTATCTTGTATACTGACATTGTTTTAAATAAAGGGCCTCTTGAAAGAATTACGGAATCAGTGTCATGACTAATCACATAGGTTGATAAAGATTTCTTCTTTTGAATAAATGATTGTTACTCCCAAGCAATAGAAAACAGATAATGCAGTCCCCATTTGCCTGAATCTTTTTGATTAACGGAATTTGTACCCATCACACCTACCTTTTTCCAAGAGTTGTCAAACAATGGTCAACCATAGCTTAAGATATATGCCGAACGCAAGGTATGGTATCTTGCACCTTAATACACGACCGATTGAGAAATGCATGTATGACAAGGGAACCCGAATTTAGGAAATGAATAACTTAGAGCATCTTCGTCTCGGACAAAAAGAATAAGAGGTCTGGGGTATTACCCACTCCTGCGGCTAGCCTAGTACGAGGTAAATAGAACTTTTTCGTGTCTACACGCGCTAAGGTACTTTGAATACTGCACATCCCCTCCCCTCTTTTTCCCCTCTATAGGTCACGACGAAGCTCGGACTGAAGAATGAAGTGGACATGGACCGCACCTTGTTCAATATCAGGAAAAACATAGACAAACGTTGTGGGATAGTGCATAAAGTGCAGACCACCCTTGGGGACATGAAAAACTGTATGGTGTGATTGTGCGTGCGTACTGCGATTATACAATGTGAATATGTATGCATTTCATGCTTGGGTCACTTGAAGAGAGCGTCACCATATGATTTAAGTACTCGTCCATCGATCAAAGGGAGGAGAGTAGAAGGTCCGACACCCCCCCCTCCCCAAGATAAACTACAAAATACTGAAAATACGCAGCATGCATAGGAAAGAGGACAGGAAAGGAGAAGTCCCCGCACTCAACGTAGTCCAGAGTCTCCGTCTTAAGTTTCTACGCTTGATGCATGTGCTGTCGCACCCTATCCGGTATTTGTGTGTACGTGATCACCGAATTTATGTCTTTCCCCCGCTTGTGTTTCCTTACATAGAACAGACCCATGCTACTCCATGTTGTGTGTGCACCAAGTGGCCTATTTTCGTACCCATGTCTCTCTCTCTCTCGTTTTGTGTCGCACTTATGCCAAATAGCCTACTTGATGCACACGGCTTCTCTCTCTCTCTCTCTCTCTCTCTCTCTCTCTCTCTCTCTCTCTCTCTCTCTCTCTCTCTCTCTCACTCCCTCCCTCACTAAAAAGCCTTCTTGCCCTCTTTCTTTTTGAATAAATTAACGACACATACCTCCTCGGTAAGTGTATAATTGGCCTGGAGCACGGTGGTGTTCGAACAAATTGACTGAAACAAAACGACCGTACTTTGCCACGTTACTACCTCTCCTTTCTACAAATATTGAGCTTAATTGGCTGAGAAAAGAAAGGACAGGTAAGACGACTGATGTCTCCCAATTTGGCCCTCATCACGGGGACTATATGTCAGTGGTTTCCGTTTTTTCAGAGCTTTAACAACACCATCTCCACCGCCCAGAATTGCCCCCACCCAATTTCCCCGAAATAGATACCTGTGAACCCATGACAGTAGCACCTCGCACTCTTTTCATAAACTTAGCAGTCCTCGGAAGGAAATATGTATTAACAAAACTTGTGTTGAGACGAACGAGTCTCTGCCGGAGAAGCCGGTTCGAATTTTTAATAGACTAGAAGGTTGACAGATGTCAGGCTTCCTGCAACCAGTATTGGGCGCAGGAATCGGCACCTAGAGGGCCAGACGATGGACAGGGACACCCACAGAAACTTGCACCACAGCAATGATTAATAGATTAGTAACGCACACACTAACATCAGAGTTAATAGACACCAATCATACAGCAACCGATAAAAGCATGTCCGCAACTACTCGGTGGTTGGGAGAGAGGATGAAGTATGTAAATGTCTTCCCTGCCAACTCTCTAAGATTTTGTTTCTTGTACTCATTTAAAGATAACGTGCTGCCATTGGAAGGGAGGGGTCGGACGTGACGCACAGCCTGGCTGCAGACCATGGAACATCTATGACATCGACCAAGGGGGAAGCTACGAAGCAAAAAGGGCATGAGACGAGACACCATTATCAGGATGATAAGCGCGAAGGGCTACATCGAGGCCCCCTGCTCACTGACCAGCGTGTCTGAAGTCTCAACCCGTCGGGCCCGATTGATGGGCCCAGTGCTGGAAGATCCTGCTCTCCTTGGTCCGCATTTTGATCCGAACCCACTCCACCCCCTCTTCCCTCGGCATCCCGACGCACGTCACACCCTTCTTTCTCTCTCCCTCTTTTATATGGATTATGAATTTGACCTAACTACAGAAGAACAAAAAGCGGGTACACTGCCTCGAAGTACCTATGATGAACTGTGTTAGGGAACAGGACTGTGATTGGAGAACGGCGAATGATCACACTCCGCCACGTGAGAAATTGGATTTGAGCTGGACCTTAGCTCCACCGCCGGTGCTCAACAGTGCCAACGAAAGAAGAACAACAATAAGAGCTTACCAGTGATGGCTCTTTGTAATAGGACACTGGAAAGAAGAACCTATGTTAAGTTGAAAATCCTCTCCCAACCACCTTTTTATTAACTATCTTCCTATCGAGTTTTCATGATGTTGCATCAGTCACTTCCGACTGCACACTGAGAAGTTTAGAAAATCTAACTTTGTATGATGACATTCATACAACGCCAGCCATGCACACGACTATACTGACTATCTTTTTGATCCACACAAAGTCTGGGCCTTATGTAATGTACGAAATATCCCTTGCTTTGCCAGAAACATTTTTTGCTTTACAGTATCCTATTTGTGCTCAAACAAGCTCCCCCCTCCTACCCTTGGGCCTGACATGCGGCGCAGCTGATGTAACTTTGTATGTACTACCTCCTCGCCTACTTTATCACCTGTATGTAACTATGTACAAATGTGTCAGATTACTCCTGCCTGCCCTAAAAAAAACTCTGTATCTTTAAGGAATGTACGACAGACATTAATTATATTATAGCTGAAGGTTAACGAAGGTAAATGTCGGCCAGGCAAGCTGGCGAGATATGTTAAAAGGGAGGACTGTGGAAATTTAGCTTGCAAACTGAACATTATCTGCGCCATCTTGCCTCTCCCCAGCGCCACGCACAGCGAGCACACGACAGTCATTTTAGACACCCCACTCTCTCCCCCGCTCATTGTCGATCGCCAGCGCATTCCCCTGACGCTGCAAACACCCCCGCGCACCGGCCACCCCCGCTCTCTCATACACGGGCCATAAACCCTCTCCTTCTGCGCGACCCTGCCATGGAACCACATCCCACGCCCGACCGACATCCCATACATGGTCATGCATCTCTTTGATAACCCCCTTCCTCTGTGCCCCATTATCCGAACCAGTCCCAGGCCATCACCTAGCCCTGCGGATGCAGTTTATTGCCCCTACTGTAAGGGAAACACCCCACATCAAAGGGATTACAGTGGATCAAAGCCCCTACCCCTGAGACCCGGCCGGTTGCACACATCCCCGGGAATTGGCGGAATGTCCAGCTGCGTGATAGCCATCTCCTACTGTAGATGGGGTGGGGACTTCCACTGTAGATATGTGTGGGAACGAGTTCGAAGTGGGGATTCCGAAGACGTTCTTTTATACATCAAAGTAATCTCAAGAATGTGCCATGTACAATAAACCTGCAATAAAGTCATAAACCTGTGTATAAGAGGCCAGGCCTCAGAGATGCAGTTAGAGCACCTCGTGACGATACCTTGCTGTCTGATCTGATGTGTTCTGCTCCGACGGAATAAAACTTTGTTTCCTGCCTTCCAGTCTCCGGCGCCTGCCTCTTTCATTGGTAAATTATCGAATGGTATGAGAGGCGATTACCGCCGGGCAATACTTGAAGGGTTATCGACTGAAACTGCCGCTACCATTTAACAGACAGCACATACACACTTTATTTAAAATGAAGAATTGATCATTTAGATTTGGAGCCAAACCTGAAGAGAGATTACTATATTCATTAGTTTTCCCATTTCTTCCACCAAAGTACTTTACAATTCATAATTCAAACAGCACATCCGTACCTTACTTAAATGCAAACTCCTTTTACTTGGACTCCATTTACCATATCTATATTAACGATACAGCATGTTACAGGAGATGTACATGGTCATTATGTTTAAAATTATATAGGATTACCTTAAAGAGACAAATCTTCATTAAAAATGCAGTAAAATTAAATGTTTTTTTAGTGTACTTCAAATGGGCGAACAGCCTCAGCAAAATGAAAGCAATAGAATCTTGAGCTTTAAAACACAATCCGTATGTGATTTGATATCAAGTAGCACAATTCCCAATAAAACACATAAAATATGAGTATGTTAAAAAACTGGACCCAATTTAAGTTTTTCTTTTTCACAACTGTAGTGCAGAGTGTTGCTGATATATTCTTTTTAAGAAAGGAATGGAAAATTCACAATTATGAAGCAGATTGTGAGGTCGATGGTGGCTCTGTTGACCCTAGACGCCTTAGTGTCGTAAGCATTGATGCTGCTGTAGAGGATGTAGAGGATGATCCCATGCTATATGAAAATATGTGCTTTGCACTGGCCCCATTGAAAGGTCAAATTATAAATGTGGGAGATTTCAGGTTTATTTAGAGCCTTCACTTAGATTCCTCTAATATGAATCATAGACAAAACAAAAATTGCACAGCAAATGTATTCACTAGATTCTTAAGAGATTTAAATCTTTATGATGTCTGGAGATGAAAAGAGATACCCAGATAAGAAAGGGGATTACATGTACAGCTCTTAAAAATAGGTCTCCTTTCAGAATCCACCCACAGCAAAGAACAACAATTCTTTCCCAACAGGTTTTCTGGGCATGCTGATATCAAATAAAAAATTATGCTACCACCCAATGCTAAACAAATCAAAAGATGGTTGTTTAATAAATGTTTGATGACAGATGAGAGGTGGATAAAGGATATGACTATCTATATAAAGGATTTTTTCAATAGATGCCTGGACTCATCACATTTACTGGTAGTCTAGGTCATGTTTAAAGAGTCACTGTGTGGTCAAATAAACTACCTATGAATTAAAAACATAAGAAGGAGAACGGAGATAGTTATAGAGCTAGAAATAAAAGGGAGGTTCACCCAGGAGAAAGTAGCATTGAACAGCCTATCAGATAATACACAGGAAACAATGCATGCCATCTAAAAGATTCTGAATTCAAGCATGTGGACACACCATCTGCAGTAACTTTGCTAATTGAAAGGGCAGAATTGGTCCTAACGAAAAAATGGCTTCAAATTTGAAGACACATTTTATCTACAAATAGATGGAACTTTTATGGGTATTTTTATGGTACCAATCCAAGAAAAAATCTTTAGATTTAGAGACAAATGGCAAATATACAAATTCTTACTGTAACATCATTTCTGTCTGTAAAATCTTTATTTCTTGTACTGAATAATATGAGGACTTACTGTAACAGCTAGAATGATGTTCGGTGCATTTGGAGGTGTGTGCATGCGTGTGTGTGTGAGGTTAACATTATGATAAGGAAATCACTGTTATGAGCACATTAATTATTTGGAATTATAGTGTTTGCAGTGACAATTTACTGTTGTTTAAGAGGCAATTGTTTATTATGCAAGTTTGCTATTTCCTTTTTTATTGCAAGTAAAAATTGACCGAAGTAATCAATCCAGGTGGTATGTTACTTTAGACAGTGACAATAATATTTTTGGACTGCAGCTGTGATGACGCTAAGGTCCACCTTGTCCTGATGAATATGTGAGACCAGATATGGCTTTAAATTAGAGGGCAGAAAAATGTTTATCTTTGAATATAGATAGCATAGGATTCTAGATGCTTGGGTTTTTAAGCTTGTGATAGGATCATAGCAGTGAATACAATAGTATATAATGAGTAAGGTAAGTAACAGGCATTTATAGAGTGCTGCTTTTACCTTGCAGTTATCTTGGCGCTATAACAACTTTACCAGGTCCTTAAATATATGCAGTCTTACTTCTGTACCCTTATTCCTGTTTAAAATCAGCTATGGCCCTAATCCTTGATTAGAAAGAGGCAGATGTTTAGTTTCTTCCTAAAGCTGTTGAGATTTTCACTGGCTCCAAGAGGGGCTGGAAGCTTGTTCCACAGCTGGGCAGCCTTGATCTCAAAAGACCCACTTTCCTAAATTTTGTACGTAGACCAAGTTAGTCAATATGGCCTGGAGGTTGCTCCGTGGCATATAGTGACTGAATTTCCTTTGTAGCTGCACTGGTCCTGTTCTTTTTAAGGCCTTGTAGACCACACACATTGGTTTAAAAACAATGCTTTCTTTTAATGAAGCCAGTGTGGCTCTCTGAGGGAGCTTGAGGAAGATAGATTTCACTGTGCCAACTCTACAAAGCTTTTTTACATGGGAACCCCCCCTGCACACATCATACCTGACGCAGGGCTTTACAAAGTGACACATCTGCCTAGATGCATCACTTTGTAAATAGGGTGGACTGTGGCACATTGTTTACGCCATCCCAGCATCACAAAAAAGTGATGCAACGGTGGTGCAAGCCCTCATAAATAACGGCCTAAGACTGTGTTAGACGTTATCAACTACAAAAGCAAACTGATGAACTCGATTCAGTGACATGATGACTGTTGGGTTTTGGAAAAAGGCTTTGCTCAAAATTTGAATTGTGACATAAAAAAGGTGTTATACTTGCTATGCATTCCATTGTTTTGGAACATTTGGTATTGTTGTGTTGTATGTTATGTTTTGAAGCAGAACGTTCTTCTGCTGGTCAGTTGTTTCCTGACCAGCTGGGAGAAATCTGTTTCTATCGACTCTCCAACAGAAATAAACTGGTATTTCTTACCTTCACTACCTGGTGTCAAGCTTCATCTACCACATATTCTTGGTGACGAGGATGGGACTTTACCAGAAGGTCGGTGGAGTCTCTGAAGAGGAGGTATCACGCAATAGTGTGTACGTTTTGGCACAAGAGGCTGCTAATTCTGGCTTGTCTGTTAGGCTTGGGATGGCTGCAGCGGGAGGTGAGGGTCCCTCATTGCCCCTATAAAAGATCTCTGGTTTCTCGGGCTGTCTTCATGCTGAATAATCCTGTCTTGGTGCTGAGTGTTCCTGTATAGTAAGGAGCACAAGAAGTCGCAAACCACATTTGTATCTGAAAGATTTTGAACGTTGAACATGTGTGTATTTTTTTCTTTTTGTTCCTTGGACTCTAGTTTAATTCTTTTCTTTCCTTCTTTTCTGTATTTTGTTGTTATTGCTCTTGTTTGGTGGGTGGAATGGGGGAAGATGTATTATTTGGTATGCGTTCCAGAGTTTTTGAACGTTTGGTATTGTAGTATTCCATGTTATGTTTTGAAGTGGAACGCTCTTCTGCTGGTCAGTTGTATCCTGACCAGCTGGGAGGAGTCCGGTCCTATCGACTCTCCAACAGAAATAAACTGGTATTTCTTACGTTCACTACCGGGTGTCCAGCTTAATTTACAACAAAAGGTTTGTGAAAGTATATGTGAATTATGTTAAAAATAATCAGAAAAACAATAAAATGATCCAGGAAGCATGGCCATGTAGTAGTCTAAGCAAAAGAGGTGTCTGTATTATCTGATGGATGATTGAGAGGATTACTTTCAAGATGGGGGTCAATTCCTGTACTGAATTTCGCCTTTTTTATTTTGGTTGCATGCAATTTTTCCTAAACGACTCTCCGGGTCTATCCAGACCTGACTCTACTTCCATGAACTGATCCACATACTTTTTAAAGTAATAACATGCAATTTCTTCCCTCATTCTAAATGGAGTGGGTAGAAAAATGGAAAGATCCTCTGACAACCCTTATTCCTTTAGGCTGTCGTAGGTGTAAGTGAGTGGCGAAGACTGTGTATCTCATTTTCTCACATACTGAAGGCCTACCTGACTCTACATGAAGTGGGTGAACCTTCAGTATGGCAGAAAGTAAACTCTGTTGCTCTTGGTATCAACGCCGGACTGGCCTAAGCAAGCACCAGGCATTTTCCTGGTGGGCCGGAAGGGCGAGGGCCATTCTTTTCAGTGGTAGTGGCCGTTTCTGTTACTGGGGGCCAGTTTTGCAGCAGTGCTGCAATATTGCCCCCCCTGTAACAAAAGCAGCAGCAGTGCTTCACACTAGCCAATGCACGCCCACCCCGGCAGGCTGAATTGTCAGGGCTGGTTTGTGTTCCTAGTCCCGCTTTGCTTGTGATGGAGTACCATTTCTGCTGAAATCTAAATCAGGCCCTCTGTCAAAGCTACGATTTTAACCATTCAGGGTGCTGGCAATTCCGTATTTTAAAAGTTGAACTCACATAAAGCTTTATTACACATGGATGCCTGCTGGATGGTTAAGACCTAGTCACTTGAATAAAATGCCCACATTTTGGTTCATTTACACAAGTTCACCATGGATGTCGATTAACCAGAATCCCAAGTAATACTGCAACTTCTTTGACTCCGGATTATATCACTTGTGAACCTTTGTCGCATCCCTAGGTCCTAATCTGCCCCCTACTTGCTGATGAGGGTATAGAGATAGGGCAAAGAGTTTAAACAACAGAAAATAAACTTCTGTCCAGGAAGATTGTTTCTTTTTTCGTTACAATGACTGTTTTCTTGATCGCCTTGTTCAACAGCAGCAAGGCAAGTGCCTTTGGTATCATGTTTCACCTGCAACCTTTGGCTTCTGCCAGTTGACCCCAATATGGTCAACACTTCTCTATCGAGCTCAACTTAAGTTTATCCTGCATACCTTCAAAGTAAACTGCCTTTCTCAGACTCTGTACTTGGTGGAGAAGCTACAGATATCCAATGGGTCCCGGTATCGTCAATTGCGGACTGTTGGCATCTTGGCAGTCTGTTTTTAAGAAAATCAAACATTTCAAAACAGCTCTTTCAGAAGTGGTGCTTCGTCTATGGTGTTCTAAACCTTTATAACTGCATACTTTAACTGAACTACTTTCACAGAGGCCATATGATGCACTTTTCAACTTCTTTTTTCTAGAATACTGTGAATAATTTAGACATTTTAGTGTATTCTTCCTAACATCAATCATTGTTTTGTGTATTCTTCTGCGTGGTTTAGGATTTACACAAAAAATGACTCTGTCCCAGTCCACTAAGCATTGCCCCGTATAATCTGCCCATAGATCTATCCAGTTTATTGGCGAACATACAAAAGTCTTAAAATGGAAATCATAGCAATACATCAGGAGATCAGGGTGAGTCAAACCCCCCACCCCAAGCTTTCTTCTGAATTTTTTCCAGGCGATCCTAGGTCCCTTTGCGGCCCAATTAAAACTCCCAATTTTACCCTGCAATTTAGCTATGTCTTCTCTCAGGAAGGTAAGGGGTATAGAGTTAAAGAGAAAAGTAATTTTTGGGAGAATAATCATCTTAATGAGGTTGACTCTACCATTGATGTTTTTTGGCAGGTTAGACCATCTTAGTAAGTGTCTCTCAACCTCTTTTTCCTATTGACCCGCAGAATGTCTTTCAATCTCTGAGTTGTTAAAATTCCCATGTATCTCATTTGGGATTTTGCTCTCTGACTGACCTTTCCCTGGTTTCAATCTGTAACTTCAATTTTATCCTCATCAACCTTGTACCCCGATATCTTACCAAATCCCTCAGCCTTCGCCATCGGACTAGGTATTGTAGACTGCAGATTTGTTGTGTATATCACCATATCGTCCGCATATAAGGCTAGTTTAACCTCCATCCAGCTACCTTGAAAGGGGTTATGGTGGTATCAGCTCTAATCTGGTGCACCAAAGGCTCGATATAGAGATTAAAAAGTAAGGGAGATAGGGGGCAACCCTGTCTTGTGCCTCTAGTTATGTGGAACCAGTCTGAGAGCTCTCCATTTACCAACACCCTCATTGTCGGGAGCCTATACAAATTTTGTATTGAACTTATTATGTTTTGGGAAAATCAAAAGCTCTTAAGGGCTTCCCAAATTTACTCCCAATGAACCCTGTCAAAGGCATTAGCCATATCTACCGCCACTACCGTTAGAGTAGATTTCTGAGCTTCCGCCATGTTGATGGCCCCCATCATCAAATGCGTAGGCTCGTTTAACTGCCGCCCCAGGATAAAGCCCCTCTGATCAGTATGGATAATGCCCTTGATAACCCTGGCCACACTTGAGGCCAATATCCCAGAAAAGATCTTTTAATCCACATTCAAAAGGGATAATGGTCTACAGAATTCTATTTTTGCAGGATTTTTATCCGGTTTCAAAACGAGGACCACAGTTGCCTCTGACCAAGAAGCCAGCGCTTCTTCTCCCTTTATATCTATAGCATTAAACACTCCCTTTAGAAAGGGGGTTTGCTTCTCTATGATTACTTTATATAATGCTACTGGTAGACCATCTGGGCCTGGGCTTTCTCGACGCTCATTTTCCTGCACTGAGCTATTATCTCCTCCTCAGTGATCTCCAACCCTAATAGGTCCACTTGCAACTTTGTTGTTTTTGGAGGATCTACTCCCTCAACCAAGCCACTATACGCTCCTTTCCTGGCTGTAGATTTTCTTTATATAGGCTGCTCATATACCTCCAAGCTTCCACTCCTATATCTGCATTCGACTTTAAGAGCACCCCGGTCTCCACATCTTGACAGTCTATTTTTAAGAAAAGCAAACATTTCATAACAGCACTTTCAGAAGAGGTGCTTCGTCTATGGTATTCCCTACCTTTGTAACTGCATACTCTAACAGAGCTACTTTCACGGAGGGCATACGAAGCACTTTTCAACTTCTTTTTTCCAGAATACTGTGAATAATTTAGTCATTTTTGTGTACTCTGCCTAACATCACTGTTTTGTGTATTCTTTTGCGCGGCTGAGTATTTATTTGCTGACAGTTCTTTTATCTCTTTATTTGGTTATATAGTCTTGAAACTGAATTCTTCATGAACGTTTAGATTTTTTAAATTTTTTAATTAATTTAGTGTGATCCTATTGTTTATCTGTTGTACAGCTCCTTGCTGCCATTGAGTAAGAGTGCAGTTTAAGTTTGTTAAAAGTAAAGCTTAAAAACATAATTACAGGGTATTTCCCAGAGCACAATCTGGGATCAATTCCATCATTGATTCGGAAACGTCTGGAGTATTTAAGGTTGTGTATCAAACTAAAACTGAATTGTGTCCTTTGGTAGGCAAACCAAAGAGAAGCATTTATGCTGCTATTGAAAGGTGTCCAGAAGGGAAACTACAATCTACACAAACTCAATTACTTTTACATTTCTTCCTGGTGGCCTTGTAAGCCAACAAGAATAATATTTGACTCTCATAGTTCTCACGTTCAGATATTCCAATTTCAGCAGTGCAGAATCATTTTGAAATATAGAAAAATACATCCTCCTCCTTTTTCTACTGGCAATTCACGTAATGCAAAAGAAGTCTAGCCTAACAAGAATATTAGTTTTCCTAAAAACCTTAGTGAACTTTAATGGCCCATAACCCCTATATCTACCCCTGTTAACTTCTAGGGGGCTTATTTACAAGCCCCTTGCGCCACTTTTGCGTCACTTTTCCCATGTTAAAAGTGACGCAAAAGTGGCGCAAGGGGCTTGTAAATCTGCCCCTAGGTATCTTTATTCTTTTGCTTCATGATGCTCAGCATCTATGCGGATCAAAGCATTTTGTGGGTATCACTTTTTACACAGGCACGTAAGAACCCACTCCACACCCATAGAGATCTATTGGCACTTGAGTCACTTCCTTAACCATTGATGCTTGAGAACACACCTTTGTCAACTTCATTCAATTTCCAGTGAAACCAGTGGTGCAATTCGACCTGTGCCAACTCAAATCTGTGATACTGTTGAGACACAATGTTTTACAGCATATTCAGGTACAGCATCGCATAGCCCCTTAGTACTCGTAGTGCTTGCCACCATCACTACCAAAATATATTTATAATAAAGCTGGGAAAAAGGCAAAACCTACCTCAGTCACTATTGTAATAAAGAGTAAAACAAAGGGATTTCCAGATATTGTTTACTCCCCATGTCACATGAATAGTGCTTTGGATCATCTGTGTGAAAGGTATGCACCCCACATGATTCCCTATTCCCTGGGGTGGGAATCGATTATGACCCTAGTTGGCCCTTGATGCTATTTCACTAGTCCCAGGCAAAGCCAAAGTATATTCAGAATCTAGTGGAACTCACTTGCATTTTCCTGTTGCAGAACTGTCTGAATCACAACTGTTTTGGTTTGCTTTAATGCTATTGCATGCTTTTCTATGTGTAGGTTCACAAGTCACAACCCTCATAGCTTGGACTGCTGATGCTAACTGTAAAAGCCAAATTTGAGCACCTTGCTCATGAATTTTAATTAATTTCTTGCCAAGAGATATCTCCATTGAGGTTTGTTTGATAAGGCATCATGACAAGATGTAATAATGCTACATCGATATACAATTATCTAACTTCAATTCTCAGACAGCAAAAAAAGATATCCTGTGAATACATGTTAATTAAATTGGTATGCAAACCTTGCAGATTCTCATCTACTTTAATGGACTAATAAGTAGGGGTGGGGGGAATTTGCATAGTAGCACTACGCAAAGCTCCGCAAAACGGTAAAAAATCTCCGCGAGTACGCAGAGTTCCGCGAACACGCAGAATTGCTTGTTCCGCCCGTTCGCGATGCTTTTTTCCTGTTCGCGAACGCTGTTTGCATGCTCGGGGAAAAATATCTCTCGAACACACATTTTGAAAGAGCGAGCAAGCAAAAAATTCCGCAAAGCCGCGGATCGCCCAATCTTTGGCAATTCCGCGTTCTCTGCGGAACGCAAAATTGCCCAAATTCCGTAAATTCTGCGAGTGGAATGGAATTTACTGCCCAGGCCTACTAATAAGTGTGTGATGGTTGTATATAACTATAAATGTATGTTTGTGGTGATATTTATATAGCACACACATAATTAAGGCACAATATAGCAGTATACACTCCAGGGTAAGTCATATACTTCAAGGGCATATGTCATATTTCGGAAGAGGTGAGGCAGGGTGTCATTTTTCCGTGTTTAGCTTGTTTTCTCCTGAGTAGACTTATGTATGTTGTTAGGTACTCAGCCAGTCGGTTACATTCTAAAACAACAACACTAATCTACAATACATTTGTGATTGAGGCAATAAAAAGAACATGTCCTACCAATCATCTGTCTACTGAACTCATTAACTGGCTGAAACTATAGTGAGTGTCCCAAATTGTTTAAAGAGCCTCTTACTAAGAGCATCAAACAGTGGCTATTAGCACTTGGATCAGATGTGCCATCTGAGAATGACAGTGTAAGGACACAGGAACAAAGAGGCGAGCAAGCATGGTTTGAGAAGACATGGGAGTTGGTGAAGCTGAAATTCAAAAGCTGCTGTAAGAGTATAGTGAAGATGCATCTAGTCCCATGGAGATGTCACTAAGTAGGAGATGAGACTGTGAATGTGGTGGCATTGATAAAGAAGAATGAAACATTTGGCAGATGTTGATAGAAAATGGGCTTAGTATCAAACACCTACATTATAGTCCCCTAGGTCACAGATTATGGTTGGTCTTTAAGGAAGGAACTTGACAATAGATTGGCTATAGACATTTTGAACAACTTAACTGAAATTTAACTCCACAAAAACTAAATGATAGCTGCTTGCCAAGAACAACAAGAAACAACTGGTCCAAATGTGCCTCAAGTACATAAACCTGGACTGATTTAAACCCCAACTTTCATCCAATGCCAAGTCACTCGATTTCACACTGTACAGATTTCACACTGTACAGATATGTCACCCTTAAGGAACCCATAACCTAGAAAACCAGGATGGCTTTGTATCTCATATCAGCTATCTCCAAGATATAAGGTGAAACCATTCCTCCAAGGGAGTGACTTCGGATCTGCAATTCAAGTGCATGTAGTCCACCCCTTAAAAGCATCCAGCATGTCTCATTAAAGTCCTGGACAAATATGACCATATTACCCCCACCTTGGTGGAAATCTACTGTGTCCCCTTGCTGGTCCGCACCATGTTCAAAACAAGCAATATCATCCACAAAGCCATCACAAACAGCAATCCTGATCATTTGCTGACAAGCACACCATCTCAACGAGGACATCATATGACAGGAGATAAAGTAGTGCAAAAAAACAACAGCTACGTTTTTGCGCCCAAAATCTAGAACAACACCCTTTTATCCATCAGAATTGCTCCATCCCTACTTCAAATTAGCAAAAAGCTGCTAAAACACTTCTTTACAACACACTACATCATGATAGAGTAACAGATTACTTTCAGTTTTAGTGATTAGCTACCTGTCCAATCACATGTTGACTGTGTCTTTGCCTTTGATTACATGCAGAACTTCGCTGCCTTTCAACTAGCATTGCATGATATAATCCCATATACATTCATACATGCACATATACAGAGACATACCTACATTTTCTCCATGGAGCATAGATTATTGTCCCAAATTTAGAAGTACGCTAAACATTGTTTAAAGTAAACCTCAACTCTAAGCTGTACAAATCAACAATGTCACCTTTTCACAGAATTGTAAAAAACCAAACATATGTTCGGATGCAAAATAAACTCTCTGCTTGCACCTGCATGGGTTTTTTTGTGAATCATGCCCTCAGTCTTAGGTTGTGAGCAAGCATTATTCCAGGCAAGTGCTGTTCTCGGATGAATAGGTGCACATCATTAACTAGTGGATTTTTATTAATTTACTATCTATAGATTTGATTAGGTCTCTGTGTAGAGACTGGCGAAGGCTGCTGAGGGAATGGAACCTTGAGATATGCTGCTGGAAGCAGGCATTCATCTGGGTAAGCTGGTGTCTTTTAGTCAGGTGTGAGGTGAACCGTTGCAGGACAGTGTCATTGCAGTCTATTCATGAATAGGGCATGTTTAGTAGGGCACAAAGATAAACTCAGTTGGAAACTACAGGGAGGTTAAAGAGGCTGGGGAGGCACACACTGCTGCTGTGAGTGATGCAGAGGGGCCATCAGACTATTGTGTGATAAATCTCTCTGTTCTGCATTATGACACAAATCCTGATGGCTAAACATGGAGAAAGGCCTTATCCTTGATTTGCTAAAATAGTAGGACAGCATCTACTTTTCTATAAATTCCAAGAAACAGATGGTATGGAATTGGGTGGTAGTTGTCAAGGTCACAAGGGTCACTATTAGCCAACTTCAGCAGCGAGAGCCTCGGAATGATCTCGAGGGTGTCAGAAACTGTGTCCAGCATCTGTGCGTTTTGCCAAAGATTAACTTTGCTATTGAGGAAGGAATGATTTCTTCTTAATAAGATATGGTTTTGAAGTGATTTGAGTGGTCATTGAGAGTGAGGGAGGTGAAGTACATCTTTTAGTTCTATTTCATCTATGGGTGAAAGGGATAGTTCTATTCACTGTCTTCAATATTCCGTCTGTAATTGTTTGTTTTCTCTTTGAAGAATGTATTGGCAGTGCTGCATCTGTCAGTGTGGTGTGTTTGATCTATAAGGGGTTCAGGTGTGAGGTTTGCGCAATGCTTGATAGCTTCGAAGTGTAACGTGCTTCTGTTGAAATTGGTGTAAGTTGTGAAGAGGGCTGTCTCTTATTGCGGTGGTGAAGAATTGTCTGTGTATGTAGCATAGTGTTTTAATGTTTTCAAAGACTGACAGGAATTGGGTTTCATGCTGCCGGTTCATTTACCTACAAATAGTGTAATTGGTGTCTGTGAGTTCTTGAAAGTACCAGGATTCTAATGACTGTATTGTTCAGAGGATTAACTTCATAGATGATGTCTGTGGATGGATCCATTGTTATGGCTGTCATTGACGAATCCAAGGGCTTTCACATTTGAGGAAAGTGGTGGTGTGAATCCTTCCAGCTTCGTATCAGAGTTGCTCCTATTTCTTGCCGTTCTTGGAGCTGCTGGCAATAATGATACATTTTGTGTTGGTACAGAATGTTTCTGACAGTAACCTGTTATTAGGTTTAGATTAGGGCAGTGGTTAAGCTAGATGATATCTTCAAACGTGGAAAATCTCTTAAAGAGTAGTCCGTGATCCCATACACTAAAGAGAATTCAGGAAACTTTGCATTCACCTAGATGGGTGAAGTTTCCTGACTTTACACTAGGCAAAATGTAGGATACCCAGTCCACCGCACGAGGTGATGTACTACATATTTCCATAAATTACATATTCTCCTCCAGGCAGGACATCTGGCTGCAGGGAATAACTTAGTGAGTGTGGCAGCAATACTGAATGTCAACGGGGAAATCTACTGCTTCTCCTCTGGGCTTTCCTTAGCCCTTAGAAGCACTTGAGAATTGCTCCCACTCAGCAATTGTGCCCTGCCCTCCCAGGTGGAAGTTGCCCCCACTTGAGAGTGGAACTCTGTCTTGGGGGATATCAATGTGCAGTTGCTGAGAACAGACAGTTCACACTTTGCAGCTCATAGCCCTCAGAAGGACTTTTGGACAGGGGGAATCATAGCGTGCAGATGCTGAGAAGCAACACTTCACTCTCTGTTGCTCCTAGAGAAGTAGCCTCAGGAACAATTATGTTCTTCTACTAATAATGTGACGTTTTTTTACAAACATCTCAATCATCACACTTCGTAAAGCTTATTATGTTAAAAACACTAATTTGAAGTGCTGAGACAGGAGGTTTTTTTTCAGGTTAGCTGACCACTAACAGCATTTATATATGTAGTAACAATGGAGTGCATCTACTATGTGCATTTTTGCAGTCAGCCACTGGTGTACATTTTGATGTCTCTCAATTTGAGCAACCGGCAGCAGGAGCCTTACACAGGCCCTGTAGCCCCTACTGTGCAGGGGGGCCCTCCCCCTTCAGGGGCCCCCCATTCAGCCCGAAGACGATGAATATCGATCATATATGGGAGAAGGGGCCCCTCACCACAGTCTTTAGCGGGAACCCATCATTTTCTGTTACGCCACTGCCCGCCACCAGTTTCGCTCCATGATTTCCTATGTCGGTGTAGGCTAGGCCCAAAAAGTTGTTCAAAGGTACAGTTGAGTAATGAAAAACATTTGCAAGCATATGGCAGCGAATAGACACTGATGATGACTTCATCGCGACACTACTGAAGAGGCTGCAGCCTCATTATGCCTAATTATAATAAAACAACTTCCTTTATGATTGTACTGAACTTTCCCCATTACCCTGTTTTCAATAAATGATTGCAATATTTAGCATAATGAAGGTTGGTAAGCTGGCTTGAAGACCAGCGACCTAATTGGAGCAGAAAAGGCTAAATATATTTATAATCATGACAATCAGGCCCACATTCTAGCAAATGATGTGTTATAAACGGCGCATTGTGCTGTCATGCCAGCATATCCAATTAGGTGATATGCTATTATTAATCCTCACCCTGTGTAATTTAGCAAAAACATTACTGAAATCAGGGAGAAACCAATCGACATACCAGCGAAAGAATTGCCTTTGATTGCCCCCGTAACAATACCCTTCAAAGCAAATGACAGGTACATTATGAAGTGTACGGCTTAACCTTGTGACTGGAGAATAATGTTAATTTGAAAAGAGGAAGCTTAGATTGACTGGGTATTTTCTTTTTAACTGCTGCAGCTTCACAATGTTTTAAATTGTGCTCTTGGCTAAGTGAAGTGTTGCCTGGAGTTAAATGAAAGTTGCGAGCCGGAAGCCTCCATCCTTTCTCTGAATCCCATTCTTAGCTAGAAGTGGTCCATTTTGGAACGGAAAAAGCAAAGCTGCTTCAGATGGTGAATTATCCTGAGCACCAATCACAGAGGCTAGAGCTATGCTTCCTGGCCGGTGAGTACTTAAAGGCAAACAAAACAGCACTTATCTTTTGCTCCATGTTTGGTGCTTAAATTGAGCAGGTGGTGGGCACTGGCACTCCCTTTTGAGGACTAGGCCCTATTTTTCATCATAAGACTTTCACCAAGAGCAAGACAGAGAAAGGCAGACAATGAGCAAAGAAAGGGGGAAGAAAGATAAGAAAACAGTGACAAAGGGAGTAAGCAGGAATTGAAAAAAGCCTACAGAAGTGAGATAAAAAGCAGGAAGCGCAGGGTAGTGGAAGAAAGAGGCACGAAGTGGAATCAATGCTAGATAGAGTCAGGATCAACAACCCCGGCGTTCGTCACTGCAGGCAGTGGGCTCCTGGGAAAACTTTGGGCACCGCACTTGTTTGTTTTTCAGATTAGGCACTGTATTATATGCACCTGTAAATTATGTAAAGCGTCTAAGGGCCAGATGTAAGAAGCATTGCATGTGCCAACCCTACTTTGCTAGTCAGTAACCTATTACCGTTGCGCAAAATAAGGTTTGCGAGTCGCTATGAGGAAAGGGTGTGTTAAGGGCGTCTCTTCCTAATAGCGAGTCCCACTGGTGTGTAGGAATGTTTTGCGACCAGGAATGTGGTCGCAAAACATTTGCAGTTACCACCAACTTCAAGTTGGTGAGAAGCGGTCCCCAAGGCCCACCTTCACCTTAGTGAATGTGGGTGCCAAAATTTTTTAAGACAGGTGAGGATCACTGCCTACTCTGAAAAAATGAAAAGGTAGCTTTTCATTTTTATTTCTCAAATGCATCCCGTTTTCCTTTACGGAAAATGGGCTGCATTTAAAAAAAATTGCTTTTATTTAAAAAACAATCACAGACCTAGTTGACTGTTGACTAGGCCTGGGATAAATTTCCGTTCCGCTCGCGGAAATTGCGATAATTTGACATTTTCGCTAAAATGTCAAAATTTCCGCATTCCGCAGCTTAGCGATAATTTGTTTCTAGCACGCGCTGTAAAATAATACATTCTCTCGCGCGCGCGATCGCCTTACCTGAATCCCCGCGTTCGCCGACAAGTTTTTCCGATCCGGTCGCGTTCTCCTCGAGATGTTGGATTGTTGGTAGCCATTTGCGCTGTCTCGCGACAGTTCGCGCCCGCAGTAATGTTATTGGTCGCGCGATCACGTCTTTCTTCTCGCGATCATGCACCGCGAGAAGAGTGAAAGCAAGATGGCCGCGCCCGCGAGCAACCGCATGGGTAAGTTGGCGAGCCGCGACCACGCAGAAAATACCGCGAACAGCGGGAAAAAAACTTCCGCATCTTCGCGACATTTCCGCGTGTTTGCGGAGATTTTTAACATTTTCGCGATAATTTGCGAAAGTCACTTTCGCAAATTCCACCCACCCCTACTGTTGACCCCATTGGGCCATGTTATGTTATGTTATGTTATTTGGATATTTATAAAGCGCAACATTCGCTCCGGAAGGAGCATCTTGGCGCTGAGCATGCGTATAGGGGATAAGCGGTGAAAAGATCTAGATGGCTGCTAGCACATAGGTATCTGATTGCTGATAGACCCAGGTCTTCAGTTGTTTCCTAAAGGGGCATTCAGACTCGATCAGTCTAAGATTTACAGGTAGATTATTCCAAGCTCTTGCTGCTAGGACTGTGAACGTTTTTCCGCCCCTAGTTTTGTATTTATGCCTCGGGATCTTAGCAAGATTGGCCCCTGAGGATCGCAGACAACGTACAGGATCATAGCGAATAAAACGTTTAACAAGGTATTTGGGACCTATATTTTTCAAAGATTTAAAAGCTGTGAGCAAGAGTTTGAAAAGAATTCTCTTATGCAGTGGCAACCAGTGCAGAGAATTTAATGCAGTTGAGGCTGAAGATTTCCTAGGGAGTTTTAACACTAACCGTGCCGCCGCGTGCTGTACACTTTGCAACTTCTTCAAAGTGGACTTTTTTACCCCTGCCATCAACCCATTGCAATAGTCGAGTCGGGAGAGTATTAGTGCAACCACGACCGATTTCCTGGAGGCAATGGGGAGGAAGTCAAAACATTTCTTTAAAGATTTGATAAGGCCAAAGCAGCAGCCAGCCGTGATCCTAACATGATCGTCAAATGATAAGGTAGCATCAAATTGCACGCCTAGGTTGCGAGCAGAAGACACAGCACTGGGCGGGGCCTCAGAGTCTTTAGGCCACCAATCCCTCGGGCAGAAAGGTAAGTCCTGACCCAATGGTATAATTTCGGTTTTCCCACTGTTGCACTTTAAGTGGTTTTTGTTTAACCACTGAAATACCTCAGTGAGACAATTCCGAAAACACAATTCAGTATCCGTGCGGTTTTTGTCTATGGAGACGACCAATTGAGTGTCGTCGGCATATGACGTAACAAGGATCCCGTGTGACTCTATCACAGCGAGGAGGGGTGCCATATAGATGTTAAAAAGAAGTGGACTTAATATGGATCCCTGCGGGACTCCAGATGTAATAGTTTTTTCGCTGGATAGGTAATGGCCCAAAGATACAGACTGGGACCTATTGGACAGGAAAGATTTGACCCATGCCAAAGCTGTATCTGTCACACCAATCTCTCGCAGCCTGTCATTCAAGATGACATGAGAGATGGTGTCAAAAGCTGCTGTTAGATCGAGCAGGATGAGGACGGCCTGCTTTCCCTCATCCTGCAGGAACTTGATGGAGTCAGAGAGTTCTACCAGAGCCGTTTCAGTGGAGTGGCCAGAGCGAAACCCAGATTGTTGGGGATGCAAGATGTTGTGGTTCTCCACAAATGCTTTTAGCTCCGAATGCACCATCCGTTCAGTGATCTTTCCTAGAACAGGCAGGAGTGAAATGGGGCGCATATTGGTCAGATCCGTTGGCGATTTATTCTGCTTTTTCATAAGAGGTTTTACGATAGCCTTTTTCCATTCATTAGGTACAATCCCTAATTTTAAGGATGTGTTTATGATGGCATTGATGGTTGGATTCACTACCTCAACTAGATGATGTAGAATGCAGGGGGGACAGGAGTCAGTGGGTGCTCCAGATTTGCAAGCCAAGATCGCTTTGCGGGTCTGTTGGAGGGAGACCGGTTGGAAACTACCAAGGAAATGGCTATTTTCGGCTACATGTTTTTGGGGGCCTAAAGTAGGAGAAATCAAAGGAGGCGGGAAATCCTTTTGGATGTTTACAATTTTCTCCTCAAAGAATTCTGCAATTTGGTTGCACAAACTCTCAGAGGGCGGGATTTCGGGCTGGAGGGCTTTGGGGTGAGTAAAGGATTTAACTATAGAAAAAACAGTTTTTTGTTTCTGCTGTGCATCGTTGATAGCTTTAGTGTAATACACCTTTTTGGCAGTCTTTATGTTAGAGAGGTACAATTTCCTCTGTTGAACATAAAGGGCTCTTGAGGCCTCATCATATGTTTGCCTCCACTTCCTTTCTCTTATTCTACAGAGTAAATGGCTCTCAGTTAAGGCCTGGGTGTACCATGGGGCACTTAACTTCCGTTTAGGACAGTTCCGGCGGTCGCCTTTAGGGTCAGAATTTTCTAAAATAATCTGATCCATCCAGACGTGAAAGTTACGAGAGTCGGCCGTGACGTCTCCTCTCAATTCAGGGGCCTGAGCCAATAACTGGGTATCCAGTTTGATACGATCAATCAATTTCCTCCAATTTACCGAGAGGGAAGATTGAGGGTGCTTTGTTGTTGATGGAGCTAGAACTTGTTTCTTGATGCCAAAAGAGATGAAACTATGGTCGGTCCAAATTTGCGGAATGGGGTGAGACATAATCATGGTACTTAAGTTGGAACAAATACCATCAAGAGTGTGGCCCGCTAAGTGGGTGGGTGCAGTCACTAATTGGGCCAGTCCAAAAATATTTAGGGTATGGTGGAAGCTAATAGCATAAGGGTCTGTATCTGATTCCAAGTACAAATTCATATCTCCTAGTAGAGTAAAGTGTGGGTAGCGTAACATAAATGATCCGAGCACTTCATCTAGGGAGTCTAGAAAGGGAGTAGCATTGCCTGGGGGGCGATAGATTAGACCTCCCGAAAAGGAGGTAGAGGCATTAAGTCTGATCGAAAAGCCAATACTCTCACCTCCTTTGAGGTGTTCCAGATCAAATGTATGACACGAAAATGACCTTTTGACAATGATTGCAACCCCCCCTCCTCGCCCGATTTGTCTGTCCCGCCTAAAGATGGTAAAATCCGGGGGAAGGGCAATAGCCAAATCAGGATTGGATGATTCGTTGAGCCATGTTTCAGTTATGAAAAGGGCGTCAAGACTATAACCCATTATTAAATCGTGTATGTCCTGGCTGTGGCCACACAACCAGCGGGCATTAATAAGACCTCCCTTAAAGTTGTTGCCTCCTTGCATAGAGGGCACGGGAACTTTTAGCATTTCTAAAGGCATCGCGGGAGGAGTCCATTTACAATGAGAACATGAGAAAGGGCCCCGGAGATAGTCAGTAGGTGGACAACTCTTACACAGGGCACCCGTCTTAGGGCGTAATGCTAATAGGGCCTTATTATCATACCTGATGGTGTGTGTCTGTTGCCTGGCATATCCTGCAGCTGGCGCAGTCTTGGCGCGGACGGGCGTAGACGGGCTTGGCTTAGGCGCGGCTTCGGCGCGCGTCCGGCGCGCCCGCTGCGCCAACCCGCTGCGCCGTCTGGCCGGTTTGCACATTATATAGGGAGAAGAGAGGACGTGAGGACGGCGCGACTAGAGCGCTCCCCCAGCCTCACCAAAGATGGCGCCCACCGCCGCCGAGTATCGGCTGAAAAGCGGCTATACAAGGTGGCAGAAGGTGGAAAGATGGTAAGAGTGTCAGTGTGCCTGGCTTACAAATTCCCCTTAACGCTATTAAAAGCCCCCCAAAGATGCAAACATAACAATGTAAAAGCGTTTTAAAATACAATCAGGATCGTAGCAGATAGGGAAATTGTCACCACTTTAGGTAACACGCAGCTCGCAGCCCCAGTTACCCTCACTAGGGAGAGCTCCATCATCCCAGTGAGTACAGGCAATTCCCAATGGGTCGCAAAGTGAGACGTATCTCATGAATATTAATGAAGTAGGACTATTTGCAACCCACTAGGAACCTCAAAATGTGTTTAAAACACATTTGTACATGGGTGTTTGCGATTTCCTAATTGCGAATCGCAAACATTTTGCGACCGGTAAAATGCTTCATACATCTTGTCCTTTGTGTACTTTTGTAAGCCATGCTGGTTTCATGAAGTGGCACCCTGACAAAGTTTAAATACAGAAAATAAGTAAAATATTTAGTTCCTGAGCGATACCTTCCTTCTCTTAAACCGTAAATATGCCAATTCTGTTTTAAAGTAATCATGTTAAATTGGCGAATTCAGATCTAAAATCACATGAATAATGTTTGAGACTTTCTAAAAATGCTTTCCACCCTCTTGAAATAAAACTGCTAAACTTCTGCCTGGGAATATTGTAAAAATACTTTGGACTTAATATGAAAAAACCCGAAATCAAATTCTTTTCACAACAAACAAAAAAATCTGTAAGTCTAACAGCAGTCCAACTTGTTTTTACATATGACATTGCTTTCCATTAGTTCTTTAGTATGGAGATCCTGTTAAAATGGTTTATTGTAATCATTTTACCCCAAAGATCCCTCCAACCACTCTGTTTTAAATTATTTAAACATCTGGGAATCGATTCATTCATAAAGTTATTGAATCTGAAACATATATTTTTTACTGAATAAGTATACATTTGACATTCACACACATTCCTGTGTTACTCATACATATCCTAAAGTTTACTCTTTTCTCCATTCTGCTTGTTTTCAGTGTGTGCTTGTACATTACCAGTGTAGGATTAGAAAAAAAGGCCTAGTATTTTGTCATATTGTAATATATCTTGTAAAATTCAAATTAATGCAGTATAGTATATATTTTACACCACTTCAAATAACCTTTTATTTTCAGAAATGTTGTTTATTACACTCAAATATGAGTTTCCATGTGAGGAAATGTTATCTGGTCGTTGAGGAGTGGACATTCCAAGGTGGAAATGCTCTCCAAGTCACGCGAAAATTAAGTATTGGTAATGTGCACTAATGTTACTTAAATCAAGCTGGAGAATAGACAAGAGAGGCTGAACCATTTCTTTCACTGGATGAATGGGATTCCTCTGGCTGAACAGAGTCAACATTTTGATTCCAGTGCTTAATGGAGCAGAAGCAAATTCATTGCCTTCCATCAAGCACCCAAGACTTATGTAATTATTTTTCGATTTTGAGCTCTAAGTTTCTATACAAGTGCACTGACCGAGGATGTTAAGCTGCTACTCTCTCTAACTGGCAATGTCTCCTGTACTCCAAATTGAGCAATGAGAGTAGCTGGCATGAGTCAAAGGTGGTCAATTAGAGTTTGGCGGAATGGTGCATCTGCCATAAAATAGCCGACACATCATTCCACCAAACTTGTGGTTTTTCATGCACCTTTTACAGGCAGGGGAACCACAGGATTTCCCATGCAGTAGCCTCAGTTGACTCCATTACTGGAAACCTTTGACCAGAAGGTCTGTCTGTCACAGGGCCATCCAATCAAAGTGGTGGTGGCACTGCCCCATCTAGAGCAGGGTGACTATTAATTATTTTACCTACAAGGGAATGCCACAGGAGATGTAGTGGTCCCAGGTAGGGAAACTGCACACACACCTACAGGCAGGTAGAAAGTTCAATGCATGTTGGGGTAATTACCATTGTAATCTACAAGACAAACTCCTACTTTGCGAGTTTGTTCTTGCAGATCAAAGGGTTTACTTAGCAGGTGCATCAAACACACTGCTAACTCGGCAAAGGATAAGAAAGCACAGATTTGGTGGCCTGTCTTTCAGAAGGTGAGCCATAGTCTTCTCTGACCCCGCAAGATAGAGGGCCACCAACAAGAATAAATAAGTCACGATCCACCTTGACTATAGCATAATCATGAATACACTGCTCCCCCAAAAACTAATCAACAGACTTCAAAGGGTACAGAACAGGCAAGCAGATTGTGCTTGAATCTTCACAAGCATTCCGATGTAAAACCATCCCCCAAATTACTCCACTTTGTCCTGGTGGAGGTAAAGGGCAAGTTGAATGTTGTTTGCACTCTGTGCAAGTGTTGCAATGGTCCTAGATACCAACCAAAACTGACACCATTGCACGCGTGAACCAGTAATCTACAAGAAATACATGCCCAACTACAATACTCTTAATCATACACTGACCCTTCAAAAGTTACTAACAAAGGTATATCCCAAGTAGTCAGCACCCCAACCCATGCAATGCAGTGAAATGAACGTGAGAGATTGGAACCAAATCACAAGTGGGTCTGGAAAATTCAGAAAATGTAACTGTTGAAACCCCAATCTGAATTAAAAACCAGTCATGGGTTGTTATTTACTGATATAAAACAATGATCCCACTTCAACCAATTGGACCTTAACATTTGATAATAAAACAACAGACTAAACCATCAAGACCAGGTGATTTTCCATTTTTTAAGAGCATGGGTAGCAAGAGTATCTCTTCTTTAGAAATGCCTCTTTGCAGAATGGAAAAATCATTATTAATTGCGGAATGCCTCAATAATCCCTGAAAAAATATAAAAGTCTCGTTGAGAGGAAGGGTAGATTTTCAGGGATTTGGTTTACCCCTTACATCAGTTATATTTTGCATATGGAGCCTTTTATATTTTTTAACATTTTGTACATTTAGCCATAAAATTTAGCCGTGCATCTAAATATAATCCCAGTGACACTCTTTATTGAATATTTATCAAATTGTAATTTATGATTATCACCTCTTTTAAGATACATGTGGTAATTTGTATCTAGATTAGCAATTGCGATTTCCAAATTTATATTTTTACCAAATTGCAATTTGGAAATCTTAGATCCTGATTAATTAAAGTAAAAAAAAAAAATTGCAACTCCTAGTGCATCACAAATCGACCTAACTCATGAATATTTCTGAGGTAGGTTGCAATTTGCAATCTAATAGGAATCTGTGCCATCACAGGAATGGCGGCCTGCTTGGGTCAGCAAACCACCATGTTTCTGATTGCTTTTTAATAAAGCAATCTTTTTTTTTTTAAATGCGATCTGTTTCTCTTAAAGGAACTGGGAATGAGTTTAAAAAGAAAAGTTGTCTTCTTTTTTTTGTTTGCTTAAGAAGACGCATCAGTCCTGCAGACTACTGCCTCCTCCTCTTTAACAAACGTTTTGATTTTTACATTCACAAAAGGGTGAGGTCTCATGAGGCCCCTTTCCATTTGCAAATGGGCTACCACTACATGTTTGTAGTTGATAAATGATGAATGTTTTGTGACTAGAATGCAGTTTCAAAACACTAATACAAAGCATTCCAATTTGGTATTTGGAAGGGATTATCTCTGGGCGGGGTTCGCGGAGATGCACTACGAGGAACTCCGCATAGTGCAAAAAAATCTCTGCCACACTACGCAGAGCTCCGCAAGCTGCGGAGTACGATAGAAAAATGCTGTTCACAGTGATTGCACAGTGCCGGATGCTTGTCCACACTTTGCAGTCATCGCGAACGGCAACATGCACAGCGCAAGCGGTCCCTGCTTACCTTTTCTGCCGCTCAAGTACATTTTTACTCAGGCAAAAGCTTTCTCAATGCGAACGGGCTGTTTCTCAATGCGAGCGGACTCGACCACTCACAATGAAAAACCTGAACCCCCCCGCGTTGAGAAATCCTGCAGGGAGTTGATTTTCCATGCTTGATCACAAACGAGGAGAAATCTCACTGGCAGGTTGATTTTCCTCGCTCGCGGTCACCAACTTGACGTTGACCAACGCGAGAGAGGTAAAAATCTCAGCTCCACTACACGGAGCTGAGTGTTTTGGAACTCCACATAATGCGGAGTGCGGAATCTCCGCAAACTCCGTGAGCGGAGCGAAGTTCACCGCCCACGGTTAGAAGGAATACCCCATCCAAATTCTGAATTGGTATTTGGTTGGAAATTCAAATCGAGATTCTGTAACGTGTTACTGAATAACAGTTTGAGTTGTAAACATACCAAAATCCTTTTTTGAGGTCGCAAACAGACTGAACATTAAAAAAACTTGACCCTTGGTGATTTAGATATGAAATACATGTTTTCCACATTCGTAATATTAAACAAAATAGATTTAACATTTCTATCATATTTTTTCAGAATCAACATAATTTATAAAGAAATCTCCTATAAAGAAGCTTTAAAAACGTCTCATATAATCTGGATTGCTGAGTCAGAAACAGGATTTGGTAAAAAATAATGCATTAGAAAACCTTATATATACCTCAATAAATCATTCTTAGTTAATCAGTGGGGAAATAAATCAACACCTCTTATTCCAGTGGGTAACTACTTGAGGATCAAAATAAACATAATTGGAATATGCTCAGAGAATTTAAATTGCACTAGTCTCTATATTGGTCAGATTATTGATTAAGAAATAACTTGCAATTTTTTGTATCTATTTTAAAATTGGAATTTTCATACTGGGGAGAAAAACATGTGAATTGAAGAGTATCAGGGTTACATATTCGCCAATTGCCAGATTTACATAGGTTCTAAATAGCGATTTAGATTTACATAGGTTCTAAATAGCGATTTTTAAATTGCCATTGCTACTGAAACACAATGTGGAAATCGCTTTCCTTAATGTACCAAAGGTTCTGTTCCTCTATTAGTGAATCAGTATTATTTAGAGTCACAGTTTTGTGATTTCCTAATACCGTATTGATAAAGTGAGAATCAATATATAGGATCAAAAATTGATGTTAGGGAGCAGCTTAATGACCTCACATTAAGGAAGTATATACATCTATGCCCTTCTCAGTGTTGTGGAACACAGAAGAAGGGAGTGTTTGCAAGGCTAGGACAATTTGAGTTTGTGATTTTTGTCTTATATTGAAATGAGGAAGGATTTCCATAGACAAACCCAAACAGATATGCATGTGGGTGCTAGAAAGTACAAAATTAAATTCTCAGAAAAAAAGGGAGTTTGTAACTCAGGAGTGTGTGGTGAAGATAGCTTTGAAAAGAGCTCTCTCAGTGTTGCTGAATAACAGAAAAACAGAATCTAGAGTGATATTTTTACAAAAATTAATTCCATTGGTGTAATCCCAAAAATATGAAAAGGGTAGTATGAGTTGCGCTCTCGAACAAAGGAGAAGGTCACAAGTGGACTGGCAGGGACACAACGTACAGGCATGGGACAGTCTCAGGATCCACCATCAACTCCCATGGAAACTGTAATAGAGTCTACCATACAGCCAGAGTGTGTTGTTGGTTTAACCACGTGTGAGATCAAAAAGGACTAGCCTATTTGTGAATTTACATAGACTCAAGACTGTAAGGCAGGGTACAAACCATTTTGTTTGTTCATGAAGCCCTCACCCACCAACCTAGTTGGTGGCATGCTTCATCATCGGGCCCACACAGTGACACCGAGTGTGTCCCGGGTGTGCTTCGACGCCTGGATACAGCGGAGCAGGAATGTATCTGAGTGTGCAGTGTAGTGACGTGAAGGTGATGATTTAAAAGCTATGCAGGGATCCCAGTACCCGAGGGTAAATTATATTTTAATAACTGGGTCACTGCTAGCATTAAAAAAGGCTGTTGGATGTTATAGGAATGTTAATTAGGGTGGGCCCGATGATGAAGCATGCCAGCAACTAGGTTGGTGGGTGAGGGCTTCATGAACAAACAAAATGGTTTGTACCCTGCCTTACAGTCTTGAGTCTATGTAAATTCACAAATAGGATAGTCCTTTTTGATCACACATATAAACCCCGGGGATACGGACTAGCTACCTAGTCCTTTCCTCTCCTTTGATAGTGATATATTGATGTTGGTTTAACCACACCATAAACACCCCAAGGTAGGATTTCCTACTAATTTGCTTCGTAATGTGAGATCATGTTTAATTTGCTTTCTTATTAATGTTGTAAACTATTTACCAAAAACATATTTTAATGCTCCTTTTAACTTTCTGCTGCATTATGGGAGTTGTAATACATGCATCAAAAAGTAGTTGTTTACACAGACAAACCCTTCTGTTTCAATTTAAGCTTGAAAATGTTATCCTAAACAATAGTCCATAATCATAGGACTGCAGGAATATTGGTGTAATTGCATTCAGCAGATCAGGCTGTAGACGTGTCTAAAGGTCCTATGGAAATTAACATGGGGAAATGCAATTTTAAGCACCCACGGTTCTCGGCCCCTGCTTGACGGATCACTCCAAACCTTTTAAGACAGCAGCTGAAGTGAGCGTCATATCGTTTTTTAAAATTTCATGAAGATTTGTCAAACAGCTCTTCCTACGGAAACTATATCCTAACTATAACTACCTACTGGTGGCCACCAGGCTATATATATATATCTACGGACGTGTGTATATATATATATATATATATATATATTACCTACTGGCGGTCGCCAGTAGGTAGTTATAGTTAGGACCACGTTTCCATAGGAAAACCTCAACATTCTATTTTGAATAACTTTGGCGCCGGTCGACGAATCCTCGCGAATTTCTCAAAATAGGTGGGGCGCTACGCTCCGCTCCTACACTGAAAGTCTCGGGGGGATCCGTCAAGCGGGGGCTGAGATAAAAGGGGGTCCCAAAACGCGTTTTTCCCATGCATTTTTCCATAGGACCTTTAGAACGAGCTACAGCCCGAACGGCTGAACAGAATTACTCAAAATTTGGCAGAGAGGTAGTCCCTAGGTCAAGGAAGTGCCTTTTGTAGGTTTGGTGTAAATCTGTTCAGTAGATTCTGAGAAAATAGCCTTTAAATCAATATATATATCTGAGCCCGCTTACGGTACGCTTACCGTACGCTTACGGTAAGCGTACGGTGGCGTGCGCGAGCGCGATTCTGATTGGCTCTTAGATCTTAGTAAACATTCGAATCGGTCGAAACCAGGAAGCGGCGGCCGCCATTTTGTGTATTTCACTCTGAAAAAAAAGAGTGAAAACAAGGAAAGGGGGCAATGAGGAGAGTTACAGACCCCCTAACATTTGTAAGGGGGTCAAAGAAGGACAGAAAAGTACCAAAAAAACATTTATTGATTTTAAAAAAAATCACGGGGTACGCGTACGGTAAGCTTACGGTAAGCGTACGGTAAAAAAAAATAAAAAAAATAAATGAAAAGCAGATTTAAGAGTTTAGATATTAGGGAGCTCTAAAAAGAGCTGTTGTGTTTATGAAGTCATTTTTTAGTGGTACCTACAAGTAAGTACCGATGCAGAGTCTAAGGTTCAAGAGGAAGACTCTGTTCCCTTCATCATTGAAGTGCACACCATCTCCTCTATAAATGTCTTGCATGTCATAACGCAAGTTGTTGTGGTAAATGGCACCCATACCATAGTCACGGAGGAAAGCAGAAACAAATTTGTTGACGTGCTTTCTTGCTTTGTCATCGCACCGCGTGCCCACCGTGCGTGCACGGCACTAACTGCGTAAAGTGGGCGCGCGGTGCGCGAAGCGCACCGCGTGCTCACTGTGCGCGCACGGTGCGCGAAGCGCACCGTGCGCGCACGGAACGAACTGCGTTAAGTGGGCGCGCACGCCACGAATGGCGTAAAGTAACTTAGCATTTAAAAAACCGTACAAATTCACTGAAAAAACCATAGGTTTCACACACGTTATAGTTAGGAATTAGCATTTAAAAAACCTTGCAAATTCACTGAAAAAACCATAGGTTTCACACATGTTATAGTTAGCGCAAATTTTACTGATAAAAAACCAATGAAATTCCCCCGTTATAGTTAATGCAGGAAACTATAACTCACGCGACCGCAATCTTCTGCTGATGACATATGTGTCTTTATGAAAAAAAAATATTTGTAATATATGTATAGCTAAAAATTTATGGAAGAAGACATGGGCAAATAAGTGTCTAAATACAGTTTTAGCATCAGCAGAGGATTGCGGTTGCGTGAGTTATAGTTTCCTGCATTAACTATAACGGGGGAATTTCATTGGTTTTTTATCAGTAAAATTTCCGCTAACTATAACATGTGTGAAACCTATGGTTTTTTCAGTGAATTTGCAAGGTTTTTTAAATGCTAATTCCTAACTATAACGTGTGTGAAACCTATGGTTTTTTCAGTGAATATATATATATATATATATATATATATATATATATATATATTATATCACTCCCATAAGGTATTGCAAGGTCACATGACCGGCCCATCTGAGGGTGTGGAAATTTGTTGAATAAAAGTAGGAGGAAAGTCCCTGGCACGTATCTGTTCCTCACGCAGCCTCTGAGGAAGAAAGTGAGACTTTTGAAATGCGTAAGGCATATGCGCAGGAACAGCTGTTATATGTGATCAGCAGCCAGCTGCTCGTTTTACCCTAAAGAAAGGCTTTCCGCCTTGTGTCCGTGTGGAGTGCAGCTCATTGCTTGGGCAATTTGGAGCGTCATACATATGGTGGCGGCCCCGCTGCCGAGCGTGCACCACCCCGTGATGTGAGGGGGCTATGCGGCTGGGATCCACCCAGTCGCTTTAGATGGAATACGGCGTGGGATCTTAACGAACACTGACTGCGGAGGCCCATCGTGAGGGCTTGAAAGACTTAGACAGTAATTAGTGCCACCATTTGAGGTTTAATTACGGGACTATCACTCCCATAAGGTATTGCAAGGTCATATGACTGGCCCATCTGAGGGCGTGGAAATTTGTTGAATAAAAGTAGGAGGAAAGTCCCTGGCACGTATCTGTTCCTCACGCAGCCTCTGAGGAAGAAAGTGAGACTTTTGAAACGCGTAAGGCATATGCGCAGGAACAGCTGTTATATGTGATCGGCAGCCAGCCGCTCGTTTGACCCTAAAGAAAGGCTTTCCGCCTTGCGTCCGTGTGGAGTGCGGCTCATTGCTTGGGCAATTTGGAGCATCATACATATGGCGGCGGCCCCGCTACCGAGCATGCACCACCCCGCGATGTGAGGGGGCCATGCGGCTGGGATCCACCCAGCCGCTTTAGATGGAACACGGCGTGGGATCTTAATGAACACTGACTGCGGAGGCCCATCGTGAGGGCTTGAAAGAGTTGGACAGTAATTATTGCCACCATTTGAGGTTTAATTACGGGACTATCACTCCCATAAGGTATTGCAAGGTCACATGACCGGCCCATCTGAGGGTGTGGCGGTGGCCCCGCTGCCGAGCATGCACCACCCCGCGATGTGAGGGGGCTATGCGGCTATGTTTTTTTCAGTGAACTTCAAAGGTTTTTTAAATGCTAATTCCTATCTATAACTTATCTCTAAAGCTATGATGTTTAATGATTTTCATTGGATTTCTAAATTTTTCAATTTCAGTGTGTCAATTCCTTTAATTATGTTTTTTTAAATATTTTTTTTCAACATTTTTTTAACTTATTTTTTCAATTAATTCTTTTATAAATTAAAAAATAATATTTGTGTTTAATGTATTTTTTTTAAAAATTGTCAATTTTTGTAATTTTTTTGTTTTTTATATTTTGTAAAATATTTTGTAAACTATATTTTCAATACTTTTTTTTCCAGTTTTTTTTTGGATCCGCGCACCCAACGCGTTAGGAACCGCGCACCCAGAGCGTGAGAAATTGTGCACCCAACGCGTTAGGATGCGCGACTCCTAATTTTACCGTAAAAAAAAAATATCCCCTATCACTAATTTTTATTATACCCGGGGACCCCATCCCCCGGGGCTTATAAAAAAACATTGGAGACCGTGGGGGGAGCCCCAACGCCCCCACGGTCCCAGCCGGCTCCCTGCGTCCTTCGGGAGCCGGCATTGCTTTTCCACATGGGGAGCTGCTGACATGCTCTCTCTTTCAAAATCCTAACAAAGTTTGCTATGGGAGGGCGGGAGACTCCCGCCCTCTTATAGCAAACAACAGTGTCCTGGGGGTGGGCACCCCAGGACACTGTAGGAGCCGGCCCTGGGGGTTGGCGGTCCCCAGGGCCCTCGAGGGCTCCAGGAGGGGGGCCACGCAGCCCCCCCTCCCCCATTAATTTATAAAGATTTTGCCCCCGGGATTTGGCCCACCCGGGGGCTAATTATTAACAAAGCACGGAAGCCGGCGCTTCGGGTTTTTTTTTTTCCCGGCCGGATCCGCACACCCTGTGCGCATTTTGCCGTTTCAAAAAAAAAAAGGGGGCCCGGGTGGGCAGTGGGCAGATACTGTCCCAGATTGTAAAAAGAGCAGAATACTAGGTTAAAATTCACTGTCAGAAAAGACAGAAGAAAATGGAGACAAAGCACTTTAAAAATAGGCCCCCAACTCTCCCCAAAATATGCAAACTAGTTCCCTTAGAAAAAAACTAAACAAGTGAATGTAAATAGGCCTCTACTGCAACAAGTTTTGAGTTGTTTTTCTGCTTCTCAAGTAGAAAATCTACTTGAGAAGAAGAGCTCTGACCTCAAACACTCACATTAGAAAAGCACCGGAAGGCTTCATAGCGACCAGAAATCATGCTAGGGAATGCAAGATTTCGCTCGCCAGCTCACTTGCTCGTACTGGAAAAACATTCATGCCGTGCGGCAATTGAAGGAATATGGCTGGGACTCCGCTTTAAAAGAGCAACATTGAGTCACCAAATTCCTCTACTCCTCGAGCGGAATGAAAAATATCAGTGTGGCATGGAGGAAGCACAGAAATTCATGCCACACAAACAGATCAAGTCCTAAAAAGATGATGGGCTACAGTTTTTCCACTGCCTGATTTCCAAGATATATCTGATGAGCCTACCACAGCCTATTGCAGCCAGGGAAAAAACACCCCTATATTGAAGGGCCAGACAGATGTGCCACTTGGTTAGCAACAGTGTGCCAATGCTAAATCTTCTCAAAATGTAGGAGTCCTTGCTACTGAAGATGGGTCTGATACCACACAGTTGTTTTGGTGGGTTATGGGCCTCAATGACGTCTGTGAAGTGCCTGTAATCCAGAAATATAAAAAATGCCAATAGACAATTAATGTCTATGAATCATATATTGTCTCAGATGGTTAGTGGTCACAAAAATGTGCATACAATTGTTAAGGAGGGACAAATACAGATTTGCATGAATTTAAAAAATGAACTGATTCTGCCAATAAATCAATGCAACATTGCAACAAGACCATATGTAACGCAAATGTAAATACATCACTAACACATGTTGAGTTTTGATTATTTTAGCACATCAGTTAACTGTCAGGCACATGTTACTACTACATTATCCAGTCGAATAGTACATTTTGAAACAGAGATTAAGGTGTAGGTGAAAGCGTAGAAGCTTCTCTCCTCCCTGTGCCTGATGCTCATACTTTTGAGAAAAGAAAGAAGAAAGCACTAAATACATGTTAATGTTCAGTATTTTTGTTGACTTATTCTCATGTATACAACACAAAGGATAAGGAAATGGTTAATGTCATTTATTTATTGTTTTTTAATTGCTCATCGTGTTTAGAAAAAAATTGTTATTATGTTCCAGAACCTGAGTAAAAGGAAGTATTTGTTATTTATACCATCACAAACATGAAGTCTAGATTTTCCTTTGTATTGTTTGCTTCTGACTTACCTTAAAAATAGTGTGTTGTAATGTCTGCACGAGAGGCGTCCTGTTGGGACTGTGGTTGTGGATTTCCATCCTCAGAATCTGAAATAATTTCCACACTTAGTAGGCCCCCCACCCCTTATAGTAATGTTATGCAACATGTAGTGATTTTGCAACATATGTTTGGATGATACAGTAGAGTGTCACCACTCTTGTGAAAACAGCAAGGTGCACTCTATTGTGGAGCATGTGCTCTTGTGAGCTTGTTGTATCTTTGCTCACTTGTACTCCAGCTCAAATAGGGTGTTAGTATCCAATGACGTAATGCATAAGCACTGTCGATTACAAAGTTACACGAGCTTACATTACCACCTGCAGTTTGATTGCCCTGGAAACATGGTTCTTTGACATATTGATCAGGCCTACTAAGCAAAAATCCATCACCAAAATTATGCATGCTAGCTGAAAAGTGGGCTACAAGGTCTGTTATGATACAGGAGACATCAAACACAACCTGTATATTCAGGGAGTGACTATTTTTGAAATTACAAAAAAAAACTCATTTACAGAGGGTGGACATATATAAATATGAGTACCATCTACACAGCCTATGGCATTTGGGAACTGAGCAATACAATATAAATTCAGTTTGGTAGGTTGTATGTTCTGTTGAATTACAGAAACACTAATATAATTCTGAAGACAACACAACATTAAGGAATCTTCTCAAAATAATTGAAAACTCACTTTCTGACACCTGCCTGCTACAGCAATCGCTCCCTGGTAACTTCAGGAGGCTAAAGGATGAAGAGAAAAGAGTATCTGAACATGGTGTGATACAACATTACTTCTGTCTGCTTGTGTTTGTAGCAGTGGATTGAAAAAGGTTACCCTAATCCTCTAACATCCTCTCCTTTCTCTTGCTCCTCCTTTGCATGTCAGTTAAAATCCTCATCCTCTTCACAAGAACATACAAAGTCACCATTGTGAAAGGGCCAAATGCATTTTGGGTCAGCTTTTATGGGTTACACCAGATTACCACCTGATTCTAGTTGGTGGTAAATTGCACGACTAGTCACAAATTGCGGTTGCTTCATACATACTAATACCGAATCACTATTAGGAAATTCCATATGAACATTCGGTATTTGGAGTGGTAAAAAATAGTGATTTACTAATCATTCTGTTTGCATAAAAATGGATCTGAATGGCTTTGTGCATAAGTAAAGGGTTTTTTGAATGTGAAGATAGCCCAAAATAACAATTCGGACCATTTGCAAATGCAAAAACCTTTCGTACATCTGGCCCTAATTGTTGAAAAGAGCTTACTTCATTATGCCCTTTGCAATGATATGCATTTTATTAGGAAACTCAATTAAACTTTCATTACTTCAGCTATTGTGTGAATAGCGAGGGGCAAGATTAAGCCTGGGCGGAGTGCAAAAAAACACTCTGCGGCGCTACGCGGAGCACCGCGAGCCCCCGAGCGCGTTAGATAAATGACGTTCGCGGTGATTTTCAGTGCCAGATGCTTGTCTGCACTGTGCAATCATCTCAAATGGCACCATGCACAGCGCAAGCGGGCGTTGCTTCCCTTCTGCTGCCAAGTAGATGTTTACTCGAGCTGCAGCTTTCTCAACTCAAAAAGATGATTTCTCAATGCGAGCAAACACGACCACTCTCAATGATAAATCTGACCACCTAAATTGAGAAATCTCGACGGGAGGTTGATTTTCCACGCTCACTAACTTGATGTTGCTGATTGCGAACAAAGAAAATTTTCACCGGGGAGGTGGATTTTCCTCGCTCACGCTTGCCAACTTGACATTGAAAAACGTGAGCGAGGAAAAAAACTCTGCTCTGCTATGTGAAGTGGAGTTTTTCAGAACTCTGCAAGTTCCACGTAATGCGGAGTGCGGAAAACTCCGCAAACTCCACGAGCGGAGCGTACTTTACCACCCAGACTTGGGCAAGATGGCATCTGTCTGGGACGCTAAACTGACAACTCCCCTCAGCTTCAGCCTGAAATGGTGTAATCGTGGGGAAGTAAAGGATTGAAAGACTTTGGCATGCTGGAGATAATGTATGGAGTAAGGCTAGTGCGATCACAATGCTTGAGTGGCTGGGATATGGTGAAGGCTCCACTGGCTGCAGCATTAAAGTGGTTGGCTGCTTGGTTACTGGCTTAACAAACACCTAGGAAGGAAAAAGCCATGGAGGCCGAACAAACCAGCAAAGGAGAAGGAGTCGACTGACACAGCGCTGGCACGCACAGCTGATCAGCCTCTACCCTATCGTGTTACGTGAAGGAAATCGTAGGACATGGAATCTAACGCCAAGGATAAACAAAAGCTAGGAGCCGCAAGAGGGAAGCTGGGATCGCAGAAGGAGTTCAGGGTGAAGCAGAACAGCCAGGACAACCTGGCCAGAAGCAGCCGTCAATTACTGAGATATTCGCTGTTGCATTGGGCTCGAGTCAGCCGCTGAAGAGAGATGATCCTGAAAGCACACAGGGATCTGTGGAGCATGTTGTCTTGTGGAGCGGGACTCTGGATGAGAACTCCACAGGAACTGTGAGTACTGTTGTGGGGCTGCAGCAGGTGAGGGGCCCTGCGGCAGTAGCTTTAAACTCTGAAAGCTTGGTCGGCAACCCAAAAGAAGGAGCAGGAGAGAGTAAAGTGCTGGGGGCAGAAATGGTGGTGGTTGCAAAGACACCAAGTACACTGGAGTGGAAGGGAGGAAAGGTGCAAGTCAAGAATTCTGCAGGCGGGGACTGAAATTTGACATCCCCGATTTAGGTATAGAGTCCTGATATGTTGTGTACATTGATGGAGGTAGCCTCCCCAGAGCAAAGCGATATGTTTTTTTCACTCACAGATGATTCTGATCTGTCTTGTTTAAGGGAAGTGATATCGGATGAGGAATCTGCCTCAGGAGCTTCTGGTAAGAGCCTTAGCAGTGGTTTTAATAAGCAAATTACTCAGAAGCAGCAGTTGGCCCTGAAAAGGTGAAAAGAGAAGGACAGACCCTCCTGGAAAGGGCAAGAAGCAGTTCCAAATGTCGCCCAGCAGTTAAAATGGGATGACTCAGCAATGCAACAATTCTATGAGGAGAAAAATGCAGGGGCAGGGAGCTTGTCTCTTGCTGTGACATCAACAGGCTCAGGAATGGCAGATACCCCCTCCATTAAGCTCATCTATAATACCTTGAAACATATGTAGGGGTACGCCCGGTCGGAGAACCGAAGGGCTCACCTGACCACTAAAAAGTTCCAGGGCGAGATACTGAAGGTGAACAAGATTTGTTCTGAAATGGCCAGAAGAGTTACTGCAGTAGAAGACCGGACTATGGCGGTGAGAGCGGATGTCGGAATACTGCAGGAGCACTATGAAAAACAGGAATAACAAATGGTACATGTCCAATGGAATTTGGAGGATTTTGAAAATCGCCAATGAAGAAATAATCTGAGGTTTTTAGGTCTGGCAGAGAATGTTGAAGGGAATGATATCAGTGCATTTATGTTGGGCCTGCTAAAGGGGGCCTTTCCCACTGTGACTGGGACTCAGAAGAGCAACGTGTTCACAGGTTTCCATTGATGATGAGGAAAAGTTGACAAATAGATGAAGTGGAAAAACCTAGGGCGATTCTGGTTTTCTTTGGTTACTTTCTTCCCCAGCAGGCAATATTTGTTAAAGCCCGGCCTGAGGCAAAACGCTTCTTTGAAGGACATACGTTTTTCGCTCGCCCAGATATCTGCCATTTCACAGTGGAAAGGAGGTTACAGTTACAACAGATGTTTATTACTTTTCGGAGGTTAGGAGGACAGGTGTTTGCGGGATTGGATTCTTTCAAGGCCAGAAATGCCAGGTGGAGATTGATCTGGGTATATGATGTTATGGTTAGAGTTTCTATTTATTGATGAAATGCATGACATATTATGGCTTAAAATGTATAATTTGTCCAGAATCTGTAATTATTGATGTAATGCACAAGCCACTTTATGTCTTAATATGTATAGTATGTTTTATATCTGAGTCATATATGAATTATGTATTTATTTATTGCTGTTTTGTGATATGGTGTATTTGTTTAAAATGTATTCTAGGCTTTGGGGATTATAGTCATTAAAAAGCCATAAAAATATGTTTAAAAAAATTTTCATTACTTACATAAAATGTTTTGGTTACAAAGTCCACCTATACCCAAATTATGTTGGTAACAGTCAACTAACAGGGAATTGCCATGGTATTAACAACATCATCCCAAAAATAAATAATAAAATTAGTAAGCCTTTATGAATAAATAATTTTGATTAAAATACCATCAACACGAACATTGAAAAGAATCCATCTTCCATCAGTATCAGTCTGCTGAGTGATATATCAACAGATAAAGATTTATAAAAAATAATTTGATCCCTCTTTTATGAGATGCCTCAGATGCGAACGCATGCCTAACCTACTTCCTCACTAATTTTAGTGCCTGATCTAGTGAAAGGTATATGTCTGGAAGTAATAAAACCTTGGTATTCGACCATGTCAAATGTGAAAGCACTCATTGACTTTTTATCAGGTAGTTCAAACATTTACCATGTCATAAAACTATCACCATAAATTGGGACAAACCTTTTAACAATAACAGAAAACTATATATAAATTGCCGATAACCATCTAGAGTAGGAAAACTAGAGAGGAAAGTTAGCCATTTATCAAAAATGTCTAAAACGTTATATGGATTGAAAAATGGCTAAGGGCCTATGAGCCCCAACAGTGCAACATGAAAGATTTGAATGAAAAAACAAGTATGTAAGAGTGGGTGAACTGACTGGTAGACAATATATAGTTCCTGCAGGCAACAACACCAGATAATAGCTAGCCAAGATTATGATTAACCCATCATGGGGTAGTCCACAAAAGAGTACATGCCTGAAACAATGACTAAACATGTCAATAAGTGATAAGCACGAACATCACCATAAGAGAAGTGAGAAGGGAAAGATATATCAATAAATATATAAATAAATAACGACTAGAAACAATTAATCAACATCATTACAGAACAAATGAGATTAAGTCACCATGTAACTACTTGATATTTTCTAATATATTCTTTAAGCTAAGCAGGATCTAAATAAGTGACAGTCTTGTTCTTGTGGTGTCTAGCCTTCATGCAACATGAAAGGACAGAACCATATAAGTATTTCATTGTTTTAAAAACTGACTCATTTCCTAAAATTATTTATGTCTTCTGAATGTCTCTTGCAACATCTTGAGTAATTATTATTCGGAGGCGGAGGCAAATAGTTGGTTCCTATCCTTTGACACTGAACAACTTGAATTATTTCTGTGTAGAAAAAGAACAATCAGTCTTCTTCTTTTAATGCCAACTGAAACCCAAGAGTTGTGACTTAATTATTGCTCTCTTTGAGAACAGAACAACGGATCTTCAACAAATCAGCAAAGAGATTTCTCCAAAAGGAGATTGCAGCATAGCCTTCATTACCTTTCAGTATACCGTAAATCCTTAGGTTAATTCATCTATTTCTTCTTTCAAGATTTTGTATGTGTTGTTTGAATTGTTTAATCTCTAATTCCATAATGGTAACTCTCTAGAACAACCTCAACATTACTAATATGTTGCTCAATCTATGAGATTATTTTCTCCATGTTGATCCGTCAGTCTTTTGGCATTTCTTCTTGTTTCCTCCATAATGGGCTTCAAAGATAGCATTTCCGCATTGAGGACTTCCATTAACAAGGAAGACAAAGACTTTGTGGGAAAATGCAGGTCTTCCTTAAGGCGCTTATTTAAAGAATTTGAATTACAGTCCTTGTGTGTCGCCGATGAAGCTGGAATTGCAATGCTGGATAATGAAGCTTTCGCAATACTAGATAGATCTTGGCTTGATTCCACTATAAACTAAGAATGCATACTATGGCTCAAAGAAGTTAGCTATGTTAGTTATTTCACACTAGACACACTTAATTTCGAAAAGAGACGTTCTTATAGACTCTGGTCATGAAATCTCCTGAAATCATTCAGAAAAGGTAATTTCCAGAAGAGTCCCCTTGGAAGACTTTACTGAGTGGTCAGCTTATTCGGAGTACACCCCAAACTTCTTCTTCAGTTATTTTTAAACTTTGTTTCATAATCTTTGATGACTAGCACCCATCAACGTCTCATAGAATTACATGAGAACTCATTTGCAGTCAAAAACCATTAACTTGCATTAAGTACTTCTATTTGATTCCTAACTCCTACACTTAAATTAGCTATTGATAACAACCATACTAAAAAGTTATTTTTTCCTACAGGTTTTATACCTTTGTACAACTGTATGTCTCTCCATGTCATATTTATTTAACCAGTCAACTGCACTCTCATAGATCTCCATTCCACTGGTGTGTCTATCAGAATATTCAATAGTCCTAGTTCCAATTGATTCTGTTTAGTCAGTGGTAAATATGGCTATCATGATTACAGGCACATGGAAATGAATGGTGGCTGACTGACTTTTAATGGACAAAAAACAATAGTCTACTGAAAAAGTGGTGGATATGAGTACCCTTGACAAGCCACAATACACCCCCCACACACCCTTGTTACGGATACAATAGATATTGAGCTGTCTATCCTTTACCTTCTTCATTCTGGCCAATAGCTACCACTCTGGCTATGTGTAATTTAGTACAGTTAGAACTAATAGCATCTTCATTGATAATTTAATCAGATTTAGGGTTTCACCTATGTAGTCGAAGGATAATGGCCATTTCAGTACATGACAGTAAGGCAGGCAGTATCACAGCCAAGACACGCATAAACCACTATATTTAGTGGCAGTGTGAAGATGCCAGAGATAAGGCGCTACTGGCCTAGTGCATTCTTGTGAGTTAGGGTATGGAGATTGGAGCTATTTAGGCTTTTCAGGGATACGCTTGGCTGTATTGTACCCCTGATGCCAGAAGTGAACTAAAGTGAGAAGTTTTCAATATTAAAATGTTGCGTGCCACAACATATAATAAGGTCCTATTACTTTTCCTTTTCAGTATTCAGTCATCATTATTCAAAAGTAACAGCACAGCTACGAAATTTTGACAAACCTGAGGGATACTGAAAAAATAAAAACATACAAAGGGACGCAGATCTTTCTAATTAGGGCACGCTGCTAAAGATTATAAACGAGTTATGCAGTTTGGTGGATGTATGTGATTGCCAACAGAACGTGTTAATCTGTGGTGAGAATTCTGACTTTTTATGTCAGGACTTTGATCAGATTGATTGTGATGATTCTGCTAAACAACCTGAATTTAACTCTGTTGTGATGGGCATAAATACTATATTATTTTTCTATCTACATTTCATAAATATAAGAGATATGTAATAGAAATATTCATCATCCTTGATCCTTAAAGAACTAGAGCAAAATGTTTTTTCCTTCAAGCTACTTCTCTTGATGACGCGCCCATTATGTTGAAATGTGTCCTCTTCAATTGTGTCATCTTTTTAATTGGATAACTACTACCCTCCACAAAGTTTAGTTAAGAAAGGGATGATGAGCTCCCATGGGTTCATTTTGAGGTCGTCTGATGAGCGTTTCGGTGTGTAAGTGCTGAATTTGCTTCATGGACTTCAAATGTGTTTCGAAGCTGTGAAGAGCCATTGGCTATGTGAATTGAACACCACAATCGTCCTTTGTCTCTAAATAGAAATTAAAGGGAACGCTTGCAAAAGTGATTGTATAATGTTATTCATAATTGTTCATTATTCACACTAAAGTATGCCCAAATGATGTTCAAGAAATATGTGAGTGGCTCTTCAGTTAGATGTAGGCTTTGTGACCCTCATTTGCAAGAGTTGGAAAACAGTGCAACAAGTAGTGGTGTGGCATTGCAAAGTCAGAGGATTTGCGACTCCACACATTTAAAAACAATTACAACAGCGTTGCAGAGAGTAAACCTCCTAAAGGATTTTTCATTACATAAACAAATAATTAAATTATTAAATAAATAACTAAATAAAAGAGAAAAACACAATTTGCTTTCTACTAGCTACACTCCGCACCCCGCACTTAAGTTACTGTAAGGAGTTCACTTGGCATGAATGGCGGTTTATAGCTTGTATTGTGATTACATTTTTTAAATGTATCACTTCTTTTTTAGACTCACGCCCCTGCTGGTTTTACTGGGTAGAGTTCTCATTTTGACCCTTCAGTAGGCCATTTTGTAGACGCCATTATCTTTAGGTAGGTGATCTAGTGGTTACGTGGGAGGTGGGACAGACCGGGGAAGACTGGGGATATGAACAGTCCTGAGGCTCGGCCGCAACCGCCCTGACACAATTTGCTTTTCACTAGCTGCACGCATCACTTTAAGAACTTTTATGGAATTTGCTTGGCATGAATTAGGAATAATAATAATATTAATAATAATAGTGATGATAATAATAATGATAATAATAATCGAGCCTTCAGTATGGGCATACATTTACAGCACTAAGAGTTTAAGGGAATTTTCCCATGGAGTGTTCCTTCTTTTTCTCTAATAGGGCCACAGGCCTGATTCCCTATCCTGTGCAGGTCATCCAACACCAATCCTTCACTTCATCCCATATTTCCTCTAGTTCATCTAACTTACCAGTTTTTATTTTTTTTGCCGTGATCGTTTATTTAAAAAATATATATATATTTCTTTATTGGCATTTTCAAGTGGTACAACAGTGATCAAGTGATCAAGACATTGGCATATAATAGCGGTCATTGCAGCATATAGAACAGCAAGAATCACAGTAGTGTAACATCAAATTATGAAGTAATATGAAGAAATGTATATTACGTATATTGATCACATTTCCCTTGTTTGTCTTTAGCCTCCGTACAAGGGAGGTGGTTTAGATCAGTACAATCTCCATGTTAATGCCATCAATATATATCGATTCTATAACAATGGTCAACAATTATACACTCTAAAACACGTGTAAGCATTCTGGGTAGCGTGCGTGAAGCGGCTATGGGAAACCAAAGATACTATCTATATGATAACAAGAAGAGAAGACATTTAAGGGGTAGTGTCAGGGACGTCCATAAGTGACTATTTATAAGGCAGCGCTCTCTGCTCTGTCCATCATCACGAGGGCTGAGGGCAATGTCCCACACTGTATGCGGGGGCAGTGAAATCCCATGTTAGGGATTCCTAGTGCTGGCAGACTGGTAATCAGACTGTGAAGGGCAGTCTTTCAGGAATGATTCAGACCATGCCAGTTATCATGTAGAGTCATCTAATTTGCCCTGCAGCCTAGGTACATAAGTGTCCCATAGGGAAGCAGCACCTCCCTCTATCTGCACATGCAAGTCATGTGCCATAACGTCAGGCTTGACAGTCGGCCATCTGAGGACTACCCCAAGGCAGCAGTCAATCGAGGGTAGCTGAGCTGCCTTCCAAGACATGGTGAGTAGGCGCTTGAACAGAACCATTGGCAGATCGTCCAATTTTAGATAATGTTTAGTAGTATGCTTCGTGTGTTTGGGAATACCCAACAAACAGAGTAGGGGGTCAATCAAAAGCCACACATCCACTATTGCTGATACGTGGGCCATAACTTGAACCCATAACTGTGCCAATGGGGGGCATTCCCACACCATGTGGCGAAAGGTTGCATCATGATGACCACATCGGGAACACACTGGAGCCACTCCCGGGAACATTTTATGTAGACGATGTAAGTCTCATGTAAATAAGTTAACACTGTAAACTTCAGGCGGAACATTATGATACACTCGCTTTGCCATCCCGCACTGCTTAGCAATCAGAATTGCTCCTTGACACATGTCCCATCACGGCTTGACAACCAATGCAAGGTCAACATTAGTGGCTTTTAGCACTGCATTTAACACTGTGACAGCCCTAAGACCCAAACCGTGGCGTAGGGCAAGGGCCTCCTGACCCACCGTCCAAGTCTTCCTGATCTCCAAGACAAGGGCAGTGTAGGCCAAAATCGTTTAGCTCCCAAGGCATTACCATGTTGCAGATAATAAAAGGAGCACAGGTCTTGCAGCAGGGCTCTCATCATAGGCATGCTCCAGTGATAATGGGGTATAAGGCAGCATCCCATGGTGTGGCTGAATGGATCTGTTCCAACACTGTTTCGCGACGTGTGCCAGATTGCTCATACCCCTTGGTAGGCCACCAGGCAAAAACAGACACTCCAGTATTCCCATACCATCCAGTTCCTCCCTGACCGATGTACCTTTGCCCATTGCGTCTCCTGCATTCCAGTGCATGGGCCACTGTAGCTGTGCCACCGCGAAGTAGAGCTCAAGGTTAGGACTCCCAGGTCACCTTCCATTAATGGGCACTGGAGAATATGAAAAATAGATACTCGCTTACGAGATCTGCCCCATATTAGATCAGAGATTAACCTCCTTAAGTCCTCGAAAAAGGCCCTGGTGAGAATCACAGGCACCGGCACAAAGAAATAGAGGAGCAGCAGTAGTAATAACATTTTCGATATCGAGGCCCGGCTCATAGGAGGCAAGGGCAGGAATGTCCTGAAGCCCACGGCTCTACCATGATTTCTGCCAAGGAGGTTCCTGTCAGTGTGGTAAGTGTTCACTCCGAGGTAGCGAAAAGCATCGATCTGCCAAGGCAGACAATCAATCGATCAATCAATCAAGAAAGCTTTATTCGAATGTTTGAGCAAAACAATCATAAAAGCACAATAAAAAGAAAAAAAAAGTCTTTACACTTGTTCATTCAAAACATTTTGTGAGTAAAATAGTATTAAACTTAAGGAGCTTTTGATAAGAATTAATCAAATATTGAACAGTTGTTTCCTATAAAAGAGAGTTTTTTTCAAGAAAATAGTGACACTATAAATTCTGTACTCATTGTCAAGTAATTGCAAGGCCAATAGGGCAGGTCGGCATTGACGTAATCCAAACTGTTTAAAAATAGGTTTTTTTAAATGTGGTCCGTAATACAGAATAATATTTACAGAAAAGAATAACATGAATCGTGGTCTGTAATGAAATGTTATCACAAGGGCAAGGTGAAAGATTTTGAGACCAATCGTTCAGTGTGGGAAATGTAACAAGGTGGTGAAAAGTTCCTATCCTAAAGCGGTTCAGCAAAAACCTTTCATAGGCGCTTTGAACAATAAATAAATAAGGTTGAATATTAAAAGTACTTAAAACCATCTGGTTATGCAAGACTGTTGGTTTCAGAATCTCTGTGGTCATTCTGGCAGATTCTAACAGAAATAAACCCTCTTTTTTTAGTTCTTTCCTTGTTATAGTGCCAAGGGTACTAGGATTAGTAAACATTTCTTGGTGGCTGAGGTTGTTAAAAAAGTTAAAAACATATTTAAGCCATGGTATCCTCATTGCACCCTCCAATTTCATAATGTCTGAGAGGAAGTCTCTATTCAATTTGGCCTCTTCTTTAAGCCACAATCTGTGCCACAAGTGCACGGGTTCAATCTTGATTAGGTCAGAAATAAATGACAGGCCTAATTCAGCATGACAAAAACTTGTGGCACAGCTATTTGGTACAGATAAAATATATTTTAAAAACGAGTTTTCTACTCTTTGAATTGGTAAAGGGTCAGCAAATCCCCAGACTCCGCTCCCATAAATTGCCACTGAGACACATTTAGCCTTGTAGATCTTTAAAAGTTCCACCGGTGGTCTTTTGCCCAGTTTTCTTGAGAAGGCAATTAGAGCAGAAGTGGTGCATACAAGTGCCAATTTTTTAGCGGGGCTGCTTGTACCCATGTATCATTAGAAGCAAAAAGAATACCAAGGTACGAAAATTTTATAGTGACCTCGATTTTTTGGCCTTCCATAAACATATCCTTTTGTTTCTTGATGCCTTTACCACAACGCATAATAAAGGTTTTAGTTGTGTTCACCCTTAGGCCTAGCTGATTCATAAAATGGGAGAAGCTGTTTAAGACTCGCTGAAGGCCAACTTGAGTATGGGACATCAGCACCGCGTCATCCACATACAAAAGCGCTGGAATCGGATGGCCCGCTACCATAGGGAAGTCCTGATTGTCGTTCAGGAGCGCCTCCCCCAACCCGTTTATATACAGATTAAAAAGGAACAGAGCCAAGACACATCCCTGTCTGACTCCGCTCCTGATCGGTAAGGCTTCTGAGCATTCACCCCTTGTGCCATAACGCACAGAGGCCTTAGCGTCACAATAAAAACGTTTACGAAAGTAAATAATGTTTAAATCGACTCCCATAACTTCTAAAGTTGACCACAATTTAGCATGGACCACACAGTCAAAAGCGGCTGTGAGATCCACGAATGCTAAAAACAGGTGCCCATTCCTTGCCCTGGTATATTTCCCCACCAACAGAGAGAGATTAAAACCCTGCTCTACGGTCCCCAGGCCGGGCCGGAATCCATATTGCAAGTCTGACAGGATGGAGTTCTCCTCGGCCCAGTCCTGAAGACGCTCAAGTAGAACTCTACCTGCTACTTTTGTTATGGCATCTAGCAGGGAAATTCTCTGTAGCATCCTGGATTCTGTCTATTTCCCTTTTTAAAAATTGGCACATCACCAGCTAAAAAAGGTCCCTAACTGCCTTCCAGAATGCCGCACTGTCATTCGTTCCTGAGGCCAAATGTAGGGCCTCCCAAGCCTCCTGCTTAATTTTTGACTTTCTGTCCCTCAGTGCTTGTTTGTAGACTCCTCTGGCCAACCTGGTGGCAGTCAGGTTTCTAGGATTTTTATTTAGCTCCTTCTTTAGCTGGGAATGCGCTTGAGAACAGTTTGTATCAAACCAGCCCTGTAATGATCCGATGTTCTTTTTCTGCCTGATAAGGGAGTTACTTATTGCTGTAGATATGGCCATAAATGAGGCTAAAATCTGGTCAGAGGCAGCTTCTTCGCTCAAGCACAAATCTATATCAGGTTTACATTTCTTTACCACGTTGCTGACCAGTTTTACCTGGTCTACCAGAGTCCAACGAATCGAGTCACCATTATTGCTGCCAATTGCTAGATTTTCTAACAGCTGATCATTAATATTGTGGGGTCTTGGTAGATTCCTTGCAGGTAATAAAATAGTTAAACAAAGAGGGAAGTGGTCACTAAGTGGATTATCAGAGACATGGAAAGAAAGAAGACTGTGTGCATGGGTACATGATTTAAGAACATAATCAATTATAGAGCAATATCCTCTCCCATTAAAAGTGCAAGACAAAGGGGCCGGAGATGGACATAGCTTATGTACAAATCCCAAGTTGTGGCTAAAAATGAGTTAATTGAATTGTTCCCCCAGGACATTATGGCTAAAATGTGACAAACAAACATCATCTTCTCTTGAGACTCCACACTACTTCTCTCCTGCATTCTGGCATAGGATATTATTATAAAAGTTGGCCAGAACTATTGAACGTGTACGGTCTATGTCTAATTTAATCAATTGAAAGTAATCCTCGCTGGCGAGCATCCTGATATTCTCTACATTTAGAGTGCTCGCGATATAAGTACATAAACCTCCCTTCGCCCGGCCACTATGGACACTAACTGCTGGAGTGTGGTAGGTCTTAAACCCATTCACATGTATCGCTTCCTTAGCCCAAGTTTCCTGAAGTAACAAAATCTCGAACTGCATTACGAAGTCCCACCATTGTTGATTACTCAGCTTAGAACTAATCCCAGCAATGTTCCATGAAACAATGTTGCAATTTAAGGATTTTCCGCCCTGAGTAGAATTTTCAGGATAAGTAGACATGCTACTTAGTTCTTTTGGTGGGAATCTAGATGTTGGGGAGATGTTATGATTACATGCAGAGTCGATCAGGGGTTCCTGTGCAAGGGTCAGTGATCCTAGTGCCTTAATTTCTTTATTTAAAAGAAATAGAGGAGCAGCAGTAGTAATAACATTTTCGATATGGAGGCCCGGCTCATAGGAGGAAAGGGCAGGAATGTCCAGAAGCCCACGGCTGTACCATGATTTCAGCCAAGGAGGTTCCTGTAAGTGTGGTAGGTGTTCACTCCGAGGTAGCGAAAAGCATCGATCTGCCAAGGCAGACAATCAGATTGCAGCTACTTCACATTAGCAGGCTTCACTGTCCACAAGGGGAAAATACAGGACTTTCCCCAGTTCACTCAAAGACCTGCCATATCACCAAAAAGGAAAAAAGAGCAAAAAGAGCTGCCATTTTCAATTTAGGGTTTGTAAATAGACCAGGACATTATCCGCATATAGTGAGACTGTGTGCCAGTGTGGCTACACTGCGACGCCCCAGTCTGGGCCTTTCACCGGCAGTAGGGCGGCCAGGTGTTCCAAGCCCAGTGCAAAAATCATGGGTAAGAAGGGGGGCACCCCTGCCATACACCCCTGTCAATGTCAACTGACAACGTTTCTGCCGTTCCATTTGCACTTGTGGTGCACTGTAAAGTAGCTTAACCCATCCCAGGAACTTGGGACCCAACCCTGGGGCCTACAGGACAAGCAATAAGTATGACCACCCAAGGGTGTTAAAAGATTTTTCGAAGTTCAAGGAGCTCCCGGACTCCTTGACTGCACCCATAATGTGGAAAGGACATTGTTTGTTATATGAGTTGGCCCTATGGGGAATGAATCGGCATTGGTTGGGGTGGACCAGCGTCTGGAACATCAGGAGCAAATGGTTCACCAACACTTTGCCTAATATTTTATAGTCAATGTTTAACATTGACAAAGGGCGATAGGGGCTCACCTCCATGGGGTCTCTGCCAGCCTTAGGTAACACCAGTATAAGGGTTTCGCACAAAGAGACCGCTATTCTACCCTGCTAGTGTGCCTTTTGATACATCGCAATCAAGTTTGGGTGTGAGGTTAGCCCTAAACATTATACTGGACTTTAGTGCAGGCCATTTGGCATATAGCTGCCAGTATTTCCTCGAGTTGTAAGGGTTGTTCAAGTTCCTGAAACTGCAGGAGGTTGAGGCGGGGGAGGGCAGCCCTAGCAGTGTTATTCCGGGGGCAGTCAAGAGGAGGGTCTGGGGGAATACAACATCTCATAATACTGAGCGAAGACCTCACATTCATCTGCCTTGGAGTTCACGATCTCGGTAGTGCTAGTTGGAGTTGGCCCAATAATAGTCCAAGGGACCGAGGCACGGAGGAGCCACGCCACTGTGCGGACTGGTTTATCCCCATATGCTTGTGGCTGTGGCAGGGGCGCCCTATAATCGATGTTGTTAAGGTGGCACTTTCCTCCCTATATTAGCCCCGTAAGTCTTGCAGCTGCGCATGAGCCTCAACCACGGTCACCACTTCTAGTTCTGTGCCACATAGATGTGCCTCCAATGCTAGCACACTACAAAGGGGGGATGCCCGTTAATCCCAAGAAGTCTTAATGCAATTTCCCCTCATGACCGCCTTCATGTCATTCCTCTCTAAACCCCATGGATCCTGAAGAGCCTTCATTTTCCTCGAAATAGTGAAGCATGTGTGCGCTGATAGTATCTCTGTGTAACACATCCAATAGGACCTCAGTCCGCAAATGCTAGATCAGTATTGTCCCCCTGTCCTCTCCCCAGCAAAAGGTCTCCTTAAGGGGGCTGTGGTCAGAAAACGTCTGGCCCAAGTATTCCAAGCTCTGCACTTGGGGCCATAACTCTGCATTTCAAAAAATATAGTCTAGTCTGGTGTGTATACTCTGTGTCTCTCAGGTGACCTAGTCGCCTAATATTATGTAGTTGTGTTGTGGATGATCATAGTCTGCAGTGTTTGGTCCCCTGTGGGCCCAGAGTCCCAGGCAAGGGGAATGTATCGATCTATCCATAGTGGAGCAATGTACACAATTAAAATTCCCTCCCCAGAAACCAGAGGCCTGGCGTTCTGTGAGTTGAGTTGAGGATAATGTGTGCAGGAAGTCACCCTGAAGCATGTTGGGTGTGTAGAGTGAGATGACTGACAATGTGCGCCCATCTAATTCACCCTCTAATAATATAAAGCGGCTGTCTGGCTCCACCACAGTTCTGTTCTGTACAGATCCTGGGCAATCCAAATCATAACCCCACTTGCAGACCTAAAGTACCCAGTGCCAAATACCTGCCCACTCCAGTGCCTGGATACTCTATCTAATTCAGTGGCAGTGAGGTGGATCTCTTGCAGACATAATATATGTATGTGTCTCTGCCTGGGGAACGCATATATCCTATGACGGCATATAGGAGTTGTCATACTCCTGATGTTCCATGTCAGTGAATTGTATGTGGCAGCCGAGCATACGAAACATTGCACAATGGAGGTTCACTGATATATTTATGCAACACAAGAAACCAAAATAGAACATTAACACCCAGTCCCTTGGCTTGGACGCCAAATCAGTCATTTGTCTGGAAGCACTCTTTGAGGTGACCTTACTGAGGCAACAGTGGAGTTCCCATCCGAGATCACTGACCTAGGCGCGCACCCAGCATAGATTCCTGGTCAGTGTTAAGTGCCAGCGCTTGAATTTGATTAACACCATGAAGCCAGACCTGTGACACTACCTGCGCTCATTCTTTTGTATTTTGTTCATTAGATGTACGTGATAGAGGTCTGCTTGGGTGGCGGTGGCCTTTAGATCTCTCATCGGAACAGCCACACAGGTCATCTCCCTCCGCTCCCAACTGGTCCTGAACTCCTTTGGTTTGCAGCCACATCTAGGCCTCATCCAGGGAAGAGAAGAAGTGGTTTGCATTCTCGTTAACCACCCTGAGCTTTGCGGGGAAGAACAGGGCACATGTCAGTTCCAAGTTCCACAGTTGCACTGTCACAGCTCAAATATATTGCAACGCCTATGGACCTCTACCGTATTGTCAGGGTACACTGTGATGGTATTCCCATTGTAAGATGAGGGGCCCTTCACATGAAACAGCTGTAAGATCAGATCTCTGTCCCTGTAGTTGAGCAGAAGTGCAATCACTCAGTGTGAAGGGGCCAACCAGGAATGCAGAGCACTCTTTTCCACGGAGAAAAACTTAAGTATACGATTGGTCAGAACCGTTTGTGATAACTAAATCTTTGAGAAAGAGTTCCATGTTGGTGCCATCTGCTCTCTCGAGGAAGGCCAAGAATTAAAAGTTGTTGTGCCTTGAGAGCACTTCTGCATCGTCTGATCTCGCCTTGAGGACCTACACTTCAGTCTGCAGGAGTTCTAGAAGATCTTGTACAGCCAACAGGGAGGTCGGGGAGGACTCTGCATCATCTACTCGCTGTGTGAGCTTGGCATGATCTCCCGCAGAAGTCCAGTTTCCCTCTGTATAGCCCCACATTGAGCCTCTGGATGACCTGGAACAGCCTGTCAAACATTCCAGTGTGCTTTTTGAGAGTACCTTCAAGTTGACTGATCGGGTCTACCCACAGACGGAGACAGCCAGCATAGCCACTATTGATTTCAGAGGGGGCGGAGGCTTGAAGGATTTTGGTTTAACCATGTGCTGTTGGCCGTCGTCCACGTTGACTGGGGTCCAAGACGAGGAAATACAGATTCTAGGAGCTATGCCACGGCTGCCCTGGGGAAATCAAGTGAGTGGAAGGGGGGGAGCACCCGGAACCACACAGCACTCCCAAGCCACAGTGACCAATCTGCTTCTGCGCCTATCTTAGCACCAGGTGTTATACTATTCTTCAGAGGAACTCATGGGAAGCCAGCCCAAACAGATGGGGCACTTGTTTGATTGTAAGCACCAACACAGTGTACCGGTGCACCTGGCGCTCAGGTGTGGCACTTTGGTTGCCTATAGAGAGTCATGAATATGCCTTGTGATGTGCATGCTGTGCAGGCCTGAGGACCCTCTCAGTGGCCCTGGCTCAGTCATCACTTGACAAGGGCATATGGTGCAGTACCATATTATAGCTGGTCATTCATGATCCCCTCTCCATCAGCCTTGTGGTATACGTCGTGCCACGAGGATACCTACCCAGGCCCCAACCCACCCATCCCTCACCTGCTCAGGGCAATTACATATTTGGTCCCGGACAGGACTGGTGTTGCAATCCTCCGCCACCAGCCCCAGTGCAGGTCGCAGCTGCCAGCTAAACTTACTCTCCGGTCACCCCTCAAGGAAACTGCAATGTCTTGACAGAGTTGCCTCTGACACAATGGCACTGGTTTTGCAGCCGTGGCCTCTCCAGGCCTCACACCCGGCTGCTATCCAAGGCAGCTGCCCTTAAAACCCTCAGACTTAGCAAGCGGCGTTGAGCTCACCTTAGTATACACTGTGAGTAATTCTGTCAGACCCCAAAATAGGGGCACCTGTAGACCCAGGGATCAGCAGCCCTCGAGGAGTTGGTCTGTGCAGCCTACCGCAATACGGCCTCATGGGAGACGGGACAATGGCTGTTCAGGTCCTGTGTGGCTGCGGCCCTCCAACAATGTTGGCCCCAGCAACTCTGCAGGTCCGCGTCAAGGTATTCAGGCGATGAGCACCACAGGCCTCTGTAGAGAGCTCTGGAGGGGGTGGTAAGCACTGCAGACACCTGGCGCCCAGTCAGGTGTGAGTCTCGTGTTGCTGAGGGGTAGGCTCCTCCACCAGGAGCCCCTAACTGCACCCAAATGGGTTGCCTGCCCTGGCGGGCTATGGTTCGGGAACCCCCATAAGACAGCAGCCACTGGGTGGGGTCTTGTACGCATATTACATACGGGATCTTGTGGGTTGGAGGCATGCAGGATAATGAGCCATGGGCCTGGATTTTAGCAGAGCCTCACAGGAAGGCGACCACTCAAGGCCCCATCTTGACCACACCCTCTTCATCTAACCTACTAATTATATCCCTTTAATAGCTCTACCCTACCACCAGTGCTATTGGAACTCAGAGCTCCAGATACCTACTATGTTTTTACTATCATGTTACTCCCAATTGACTACAGTGAGCACCTACTCTGGCTGTCAATGACTGCTGCATGCTGCGTGCCCACCATCAGAAGTTTCTGAGTAAATCTTAGAGAGTATTTATGGTGGCTACTTGTAACCAGTGGAAACCATGGAATGCCCATCAGTTGTTTTTACATGGATTGAGTAGAGCATTAGCTATTTTTCAAGGTGCAGGAGACAGCATGCATTTGTACTTAATGAATGTTTCTGTTAATAGTGAAACCAACAGTGCAAACCAGCTCACCAGACCTTAAAACAGGTCCGCAAATAGCTAGAAAAAGGGCCTACACACTGACCTGTAAAACCAGCCCATCTTGAACAGCCAGATTGCTCTATAGGCCTGGCTGACCCTAAGCATGTGTATGGTAGTAGGACTCTGCTTTATAGGATCAGTCTGAGTACTAAAGCCATTGGGATCCATTTCAGATGGCCCTTGGATTAGCACAGCACACAATGGAGGGTAATACAGCTTTCACAGACAAATGAAGTCAATTGATTGTATTCCTGTGGCTAGAGAGAAGAGATCGAGACACCTAAGTGAGGGAGGATGAAAACTGCTTGACAGTGCTGCCTTTAGAAATTCTTGAGAACCATGTTAGCAAAAGGCTGCTGATTAGTTCTTTCTGAGCACTGCCATTTGGTAGGTGGTAGGGGCAACGCATGAGACTGCAGTTTCTGTTTGTCAAGGTGAATAATCTTCTAGGCAGAGCCTGTCTTTCTTTCCCTGATTACTACTTTGAAAGACTGATGATAGCCAGGTGCAGTGATCTCACACTTCATTGTGCTCTTGTTCGGGGTAGTATTTCTTGTAGCCAGCCTTGTTGCTACTTGATATGAGAGTCGCCACCTTGGTCAAAGGCAAGGTTTGACGAGTAGCCTCCTATTGACAATGGAGAGAGAACCATCGCAAACCAGTTCTGAAACCTTAGCGCATCCATATTCCCTGTCTGCAAAATGTTTATAAATGTGGGTCACAAACAACTCCACTTTGTTCCAGTTCCAAGTTCTCCTTGACCAAGGACCAGAGTGCACTACAGAGTACTTGAAGACCTGCTGTGTGACTAGGGATGGGGTCTGCATTACCGTTAGTCTACCGGAAGTGAGGGGATATCAATTGATGTCTGTACAACCATGAATAGTACATAGAAGCCTACCTGCCTGTTCAGAGAAAGAAGGAGAGTGCCTTCGGTTGGAGGTGAGTCTGTCCATGATTAGAAAACGTCTGCTGTGTTCTTGACATGTAGATCTCCCAGAATTTTTTGACTGTTGCTGGTAGTGAAGCAGGAACGGGCCTGTGTCATGAGGGTTTACTGGTCTTCTCTCATGGTTTGCACATTGGACTCTTACAAAAAACAATCCTGGAGGCCTGGTGCTGCTGCTCTGACTCTGAGCTAATCCAGTGAAGGTGCTGCTGCCACTACAAAAGTAGAAGGCTGAATCTGTGTTAAAAGCTGCACGTGTGTAATCCTGGCCTGGAACCCACAACAAGCACCCATTGCAAACTGGCCTGGAATCTGCATCTGCCAGGATGGGCACCTGCCAGGCAAGCCTGCCATTCTGCTAACCCTCAGCTACCAGAGTGAATCCACCACCGTGGTCCTGTACCAGATAAATAGACTGCTGAAAAAATGTCCAACAGGAGACTGTACACCGGCACCACACCACCACATCAATGTGAGCAGGTAATGGGGTCTCAAATTTGAAAGATAGACTTAGGTGCCCTAACCATGTTATGCAGTGATTGTTGCTTATGCAATCCCATTTTGGGTACGAACTGTTAAACTGACATACTTTCTTTCTATTTAAGATATGTACTGGACTGGAAAAGGCATTGGTGTGTCTTTTGTTTGAATTTAGAGTTGTGAGCTCCTTTGCCCACAGTACCTTTCTGATCAGCCTTGAATAGCTTGGGCAGCTCACTCTCACTACCCTAAGTGTCGGGTGCAGAAACAGTTTCTTTGCCCTGCTTGTAGAGCCATAGTTAGATGGATACTAGGATACCAGTGGCAAACGATCTCAGCCACCTCAGTTCTAACCCGGGAGGCCGTTTTTGCCATGTACTTCACCCCAATGGGGTCTAACAATGCCTATAGGTTTGTTTTATTATTCCTAAAACATATTTAGACCAAGGCTGCCTGTCTCCACTGAATGCTTTGGGGTTGCTGCATTGTTGCACCTGGATGGACCCAGCACATGCCAATGAGTTGTTCTCTTCTCCATCTTAGGGAGACCTTGGAGTACTAGTAATCCTGCAGGTTGTTTCTCTATCACCCATTGCTTTAGGAGATGTACCTAGATCATCTTCATGAAAGCCTGCATCTTAGACATATGCAAAAAGAACAATTGATGAAGAGAATGTTGAACAATGCCAAACATTTACCTCAGTACAGAGATCTGGGCCTAAATCCATAATTTTTTGCTCCCCTTGCCATTCCAATTTAAACCCAGCAATATGCAAATCAGCCTTGACCCTGCTGCCTATGGGAACAGTCCAGCCTGAACTGCCAGGGCAGGTCCTCCCTGGACTGAAACAAGAATCCTAGGACCTGTTTCGGGGTTTCACCCCATATCAGCCAGGTTAGCTTGAGTCCAGTGCAATGGAGAGCACAGGAACCACGTCTGGGCACAAATGCAAAAAGAACAATTGATGGACAGAATGTTGAATAATGTCAATCATTCACCCCAGTACAGAGATCTGGGCCTAAATCCAGGGAGGACCTGGCTTGGCAGTTCAGGCTGGACTGTTCCCATGAGGATCAGGGTCAATACTGATTTGCATATAGCCGGGTCCAAACTGGGGTGGTGTGGTGAGCAAAAGAACGATGGATTAAACCCAGATCTTTGTGTACTAGGAAAGTTGCCAGAATCAGTAATCAAGTTGCATATCCTTGTTAGATGTATAGAGGTAATGTCAGCAACTAACTGCACAATAAGTGGAGGACAAAGGCTTGTTGGTGAACCTAATTTCATCATGAGGATGCAATGGATCACCTGTTATTCCATGAGAATGGGAGAATCTTTCTAATAACTTGAAAAAGGAGGGACTAGGGGCTTTGAAGGTCCAGCATACATGCCCTGATAATAATGAGTACAAGAAGGTATGCGGTTCCTAAAAGGTGGAAACGAGGGGACAGGAGACCAGAATGGTCATCAGTGCTCACAGGATACAGGGGAATGGGGAATTCCTCCTGTTGAAATTAAGGCCCTCACACACCCGGTTGGGAGTCATGCTTCATTATAGGGCATGCTCCTTATCAGGTCGGCGCTGCAATACCTGACAGGCTCCCTATGAGGGGCTCTTTGGGAAGATCTTTAATTCCAAATTGCCGTATGGTGCCGTAAGGGTGAGGGGCCTATATGTGTAGATGGAAGGAGTGTAGGTGCATGAAGTGATGATTAAAACAGGAAAAAGAAGTTCCAGAGAGAACAATTTTAATCAACAGGACTTCCTACCTGGTTAAAAACAGGGAGGCACCCTCCTAAACTAATGTTTTATGATTAGCGCACAATAAAGTGGTCAACATTTTTCTTGCCTAATAGTCCGTAGATCTAGCGGCAATTTGTCAGGTCCAAGTTGAAAAATTAAAGCTATCTACACAATGGATGGTTGTCCAGAAATGTGTCCCCGATGAACCAACCTAAAACTAGTAGTATGGTAGCTTTAAATTGATGACCAACCTAATAAAACTAAAACCTCATGTGTTAGACAAGGAATTCATTTGTACTGTTCAACGTAAATCACACGTGTCCCCTCAAAGTATAACATGTTTAAAACACTCGGTGGTGTAAATTTTAAAAGGTTGTGTGTGGAAACCATGTGGGTGTAAGGAGAGCTAGTAAGTTGCTGGCTTTAGAAATAAAAATGGTGGAACAACCACCATGGTAGCAGAGAGCAAAACTCACCCTATTGGGGTCGGTAACACACGCCAACGACTCCGGAGCAGACCAGACACTCAGAATTACCTAGTGTCCCGGAAAGGAGTCATATTGGAACAGATTTAAGGACAAACTCAATTTGAGCAAATTTCGCTCAGAAACAATGTGGGAAAGAAAGGGAGGAAAACAGGGTGGCTGACGTGAATGCTAA